>NW_022589719.1:24257883-24868798 GCF_004348235.1 Phoca vitulina | reverse complement strand
GGGATGGGGTGACTGGGTGATGGACACTGGGGAGGGTATGCGTTCTGGTAAGCTCTGTGAATTGTGCAAGACTGTTGAATCTCAGATCTGTACCTCTGAAACAAATAATGCAATATATGTTAAGAAAGAAAAAAAGAAGAAGAATGTAGCAGGAGGGGAAGAATGAAGGGGGGGAAATCGGAGGGGGAGAAGAACCATGAGAGACGATGGACTCTGAAAAACAAACTGAGGGTTCTAGAGGGGAGGGGGGGTGGGAGGATGGGTTAGCCTGGTGATGGGTATTGAGGAGGGTACGTTCTGCATGGAGCACTGGGTGTTATGCACAAACAATGAATCATGGAACACTATATCCAAAACTAATGATGTAATGTATGGGGATTAACATAACAATAAAAAAATTTAAAAAAAAAAAAAGAAATTGGGCAGAGGACCTGAATAGACATTTTTCCAAAGAAGATACACAGATGGCCAACAGACCCATGAAAAGATGCTCAATATCGCTCATCATCAGGGAAATGCAATCAAAACCACAATAAGATATCACCTCTCACCTGTCAGAATGGCAGGAAAAAAAAAAAGACAAAAAACAACAAGTGTTGGCAAGGATGTGGAGAAAAGGGAACACTCGTACACTGTTGGTGGGAATGTAAATTAGTGCAGTCACTGTGGAAAACAGTATGGAGGTTCCTCAAAAAAATTAAAAATAGAAATACCATTATGACCCAGTAATCCCACTACTGGGTATTTACCCAAAGAAAACAAAAACACTAATTGAAAAAGATAGATGCACCCCTATGTTTACTGCAGTATTATTTACAGTAGCCAATATATGGAAGCAACCTAAGCAACCACTGACAGATGAATGGATAAAGAAGATGTGGTATAGATCTACAATGGAATATTACTCAGCCATAAAAAAGAATGAAATCTTGCCATTTGTGACAACATGGATGGATCTAAAGGGTATTATGCTAAGTGAAGTAAGTCAGACAGAGAAAGACAAATATCATAAGATTTCACTTAAACATAGAATCTAAAAATTGAAACAAATGAAAGGCAGAAACAAACCTATAAATACAGAGAACTGGTGAATGCCGGGGGGGGGGGATGGGCAAAATGGGGGAGGGGAGTGGGAGGTACAGGCTTCCAGTTATGGGATGAATAAGCCAAGGGGGTAAAAGGTACAGCATAGAGAATATAATCAATGGTATTGTAATAGCGTTGTATAGTAAGAGATGGTAGCTACACTCGTGGTGAGCATAACTTATCATACAGACTTGCGGAATCACTATGTTGTACCCCTGAAACTAAAGTAACATTGTGTGTCAACTGTACTAGCCATAAATATACATATATATGTGTGTGTATATATATATGTATATATATATATACTGTGTGTGTGTACACATGTGTTTTTCTACAGATGTACATAAAGAAACCTATAATGAGGGGCGCCTGGGTGGCTCAGTCAGTTAAGCGTCTGCCTTCGGCTCAGGTCACGATCTCAGGTCATGAACTGCAGTCCCTCATCGGGCTCCTTGCTCAGCAGGGAGCCTGCTTCTCCCTCTGCCTGCCGCTTCCCCTGCTTGTGCTCTCTCAAATCTCTGAGAAATAAATGAATAAAATCTTAAAAAAAAAAAAAAGAAATATTATTTTAAAAAAAAAGAAACCTATTGGGGCGCCTGGGTGGCTCAGTCGGTTAAGCGACTGCCTTCGGCTCAGGTCATGATCCTGGAGTCCCGGGATCGAGCCCCCCATCGGGCTCCCTGCTCAGCAGGGAGTCTGCTTCTCCCTCTGACCCTCCCCCCTCTCATGCTCTCTGTATCTCATTCTCTCTCTCAAATAAATAAATAAAATCTTTAAAAAAAAAATAAAAAATAAAAAATAAATAAATGAATAAAAAAAAAGAAACCTATAATGATATATACAAACTGTAAGCATTGGCTACCTCTAGGGAGTAGGATTGGGGAAGAAGAAGTAATAGAGAAAAATATATTCCATATAATCCTGTTTTGTTAGATGTTTTAAGATGAACAAGTTTACAGGGTCCCTGGGAGGCTCAGTTGGTTAAGCATTTGACTCTTGATTTCAGCTCAGGTCATGATCTCTACCCTGCATGGGGCTCCACACTGGGGGCATGGAGCCTGCTTAAGATTCTCTCCCTGCCCCTCCCCCTGTTCCCCCCCCCAACACCTGCTCACACACGCATGCTCTCTCTCTCTCAAAAAATTTTTAAAAATAAAATAAAAAATAAAAAGATAAACAAGTTTACATTATTTTCAAACTACAAAAGAAAAGGAACAAGAAAAGAATTTGTAGGCAGGTATAAGATTTCTGTGTTTCTCAAAAGGGGATAAAAGACTGAGTCCTACTCTACGTAATTATAGCAGAAAAAAGAAAATCTCTCTTCTGACCAACAAAGAGGTGAATTCCATTCTTTCTACCACAACCGAGCCGCTCACCCCAAAGCACAGAATGTACCCAGACCTCCAGAACATTCCCTGCTAGACTCAAAAACACAGCCCATATTCATGGAGTTCTAAATTGGTACGGGGAGACAGCCTGACACAAAATTAATATTCTGCTCTCATCCCAGTCAAGGCACATTCACCCCTACAGCATCGAGGAAAGCTATTTCCCAATATATTGTTGAGAACATGACTCGAAAACAATGTTTTTCAGAACATTTCAGGGAAAGCCGAATCCAACAGTCTTACCCAACGGACACTGTAGATATTAAGCATTCATCGTCTCAATTGGCCAGCCCCCCCCATAGCTATGATAACTGACGTGTAACATTTGCTCGGCTGGGTGAGGATAAACAGCCTATTAACACAGCAACATTACGCCATTTCATTCACATCGTTAACATCTGATGAGTCCATTCATGAGCTTATTTTAAGGATGGTCAGACCTTCTTAGAAACAAAGCATGATAATACCAGCTTTATGAGTTTAAAACCCAGAAGCCAAAGTTCAGATTACTTGATGAGTTAGTAGCCTCAAGGTAGGGAGTCCTGATATTATCGTGGTTTGTACTATTCCGTTGCTGATATCAGTTGCCACCATCTCGCTAGATCAGATCATTCAATCACACATCAGTTAAGGATGTTAAAGAAATCCAGTGTTACTTCACAGCCCAGAGCCAGAAAGATGTAGAAGGGTGAAATCTTTTAACTCAAGTATGTGACATGATGCAACGTTTTAAAAACGGATTGGAAAAGCAGCCTGCCAAACACAGAGCTTGGCCTCACCTCTGTTTGCACCATTAAAGGCCTGTGCATTCGAAGGTCATACACAATCCCATACACATCCACCATGTTCTCATTCTCTATCTGGTAGATAAGACGATCAATGGCAATGAACGTGCCTGTCCTTCCAACCCCAGCACTGAAGAGAAAAAGAAATGAGCACATCACCATGGGTTACTCTAATGTAAAACTCTCAAATGTCCCCACTGTACATGTATCTTGGTCTCCCCCACTATCAACGCCCAGGATCATTAAACATTTGCTCAACTGAAATCTTGGCAAGTCGGAAGGCATTAGCTTGGGATTGGGACCCAAACCCTAAAGTTCATTTTGAGTCAAATGCCACAAATAAAACATGTTGCTAGAGCTTCTTGAATCTCAGTTTCGTTCAAGTTACCATAATAACCTAGGATGGCAAGTTTCATCAACTTATTCCCCACAGGACAACAAAGCCCCTCTTTTCTTCTGTCCTGAATTAATTTCTTTAGCTTAAAAGCTAGTGTCTTATTGTTCTGGGGGGGAGGGTGAACTTTTTCTGTAAAGGATCAGATAATAAATATCTTTGGCTTTGCAGACAAAATGGTCTCCTTCTGCCATTATAGCATGAAAGTAACTATAGACAATACATAAACAAATGAGTATGGCTCTGTTCCAATAAAACTTTATTTACAAAAACAGGCAGCCAAAGAGCTTGTGGTGATGGTTTCACAGGAGTATATACCTCCAAACTCATGAACTTGTATACATTAATTTATATACAGGTTTTGTATGCCAAAAAATATTCATTAATAAATAAATAAAATGAATTAGAACTATGTGTTCCAACTTTGTTAAGTAACAAACCAAAATGCTGAATGAAGAAAGGAGGTTGCAGAATGATATATATATCATAAAATATGGTAAAAGTTTAAAGCTATATAAAACCCATAGATATATATATGAAATAAAATACAAAAGCATGCAAAGGAATGATTCAGATCCACTTTAGGACCACGTTTAACTGTGTAAGAAGGAGACTGGTAAGTAGAGGCTTTATATCTGTAAGATCTTATTAACAAAAAAAAAATACATGACCTCACGTTATACTTTATTAGATTATTACTCTCTATTTTTGTAAGGTTGAAATATTTTAGTAGCAAATGTTATAAATAAGAAATAAATTACAATACATTGTAGTTTTAAAAAAAATAGAGGCAATCTACCAGATCTGGCCCATGGATTATAGTTTGCCAACCCCTGTTCCAGTCCCTGGTCCCTTATCCAAACCTTTCTTGAATCTGCAAACACCTACTGCATTCCCTCGTATGCCTTCCTTTTCTAATGGGACATTTGAAATGTCACACGCGGAGTGCCATCTGCATACCTGCAATGAACCAGAATGGGTGACTCAGGAGGACTCTGCTTCATGTAGTCACGAACAAGGTACCGAAAGTTGATGAGCAGGTCAGTGGTGTCAGGAACACCGTGGTCCGGCCAGGAGGTGAAATGGAACTGTCGCAGAGGGTGACTCTCACTTGTCTGGATCTAAAAGCCAAGAAAAGAGGTAAGCGTCCGAGAAGGCCAAGTGAAATGGAGCCGTCCCTGGATGCTGGGCCGTGCGGGACGGCTGACAGGTGGCTCAACAGGACTGGTTACAACTAAGGATTGCAACTTCACATTGGTACAACCGCTGATAAAGTGCTTGCCCAGACTGTGACGTGCTCATCCAGTCCCACAATATGCCCAAGGAGGAGGGGTTTTTATCCTCCTCTAAAGATTCCGAAAAGGGAAGCGACTCCCCCACACTGAGCTCAGACACAGCACAAGTGCTTCGTCCTCTGACCCTGAGTTCAGACCCTCCTTTCCTACCTACTACTACTACAGGTGCCTGCCAGTCACGTACTCACAGTCTTAGAGCTGCACCTCCGTAGAGCTTCAGGAAGCCCATCCCTGAGCCCACCTGGGAATGTCATCAACCAAAACACCAAAAATGAATTACACCGATACAGCTCTGATCATAAGAGCCTTTGGGGAAAGAGCTGCCTCACAATCCACATGCCTTCCGGAGAGTCTCATGAAGCAGCAGGTAACTAGTGAGCACTAGTAAGTATTTAGAATTGCAGGAGTTTGAGAAAAGGAACACCCCCCATGAAAAAAAAAAACACACATCTAGGGGCGCCTGGGTGGCTGAGTCGTTAAGCGTCTGCCTTCGGCTCAGGTCATAATCCTGGGGTCCTGGGATGGAGCCCCGCATCGGGCTCCCAGCTTATTGGGAAGCCTGCTTCTCCCTCTCCGGCTCCCCCTGCTGGTGTTCCCTCTCTCGCTGTGTCTCTCTGATAAATAAAATCTTTAAAAAAAAAAAAAAATCTATTTCAACATGAGACAGACAATAGAAAGTGGATCTTGTTGTAACCGAGTTAGTTATGACACAGACTGGTTTCCTACCACAGACCAAAACAGGTACCACCCAGGCTGGACCATTCCTGTCCCATTTTAGCTGTGCTCATTATACCCAGCCCTGGACACTGACCTCAGCCTCACACCTACAGCTAGACTGTAGGCATTTCCATCTCCTTTATGAAAGCCACCTTTTGAGGCTTATTTTTTTAACATATATACATTACAAAAGCAGTGCATTCACATTGTTCAAAATATGGAAAAGAGTAGAGAGAAAAGGCAGAGTGAGGGAGCGGGTACTGTGAAATCTCATACACACAAAGGTGACATTCACAGATTTAACCAAAAGTATTCATCCAAAGAAGGAAAGCAGCTGTGTGAGATGAACGGACAGGCAGGGGTAGGGGGAGGTCAGACTTTTCAGCATTATCTCTGCAGAGGGGCCAGGGGGCTCAGGTTAGGGGTGACAGTCAAAAGAAACTTTTAGTTCTATCTGCTGTGGAAGTTCCCACTTTTTTCTTTTTTTAAAGATTTTATTTATTTAGTCAATCAGAGAAAGACATGTATCATATGACCTCACTGATATGAGGAATTCTTAATCTCAGGAAACAAACTGAGGGTTGCTGGAGTGGGGGGGGTGGGGTGGGAGGGATGGGGTCGCTGGATGATAGACATTGGGGAGGGTATGTGCTATGGTGAGCGCTGTGAATTGTGCAAGACTGTTGAATCATAGATCTGTACCTCTGAAACAAATAATGCAATATATGTTAAGAAAAAAAAAAAAAAAGAAGATAGCAGGAGGGGAAGAATGAAGGGGGGGAAATCGGAGGGGGAGACGAACCATGAGAGACGATGGACTCTGGAAAACAAACTGAGGGTTCTAGAGGGGAGGGGGGTGGGAGGATGGGTTAGCCTGGTGATGGGTATTAAAGAGGGCACATTCTGCATGGAGCACTGGGTGTTATGCACAAACAATGAATCATGGAACACTACATCGAAAACTAATGATGTAATGTATGGTGATTAACATAACAGTAAAAAATGAAATATTAAAAAAAAAAGATTTTATTTATTTGCCAGAGAGAGACACAGTGAGAGAGGGAACACGAGCAGGGGGAATGGGAGAGGGAGAAGCAGGCTTCCCGCGGAACAGGGAGCCCGATGCAGGGCTCGATCCCAGGACCCTGGGATCATGACCTGAGCCGAAGGAAGACGCTTAACGACTGAGCCACCCAGGCGCCCCTGTGTTCCCACTTTTAAAAAGGAAAATATATTCATGCATCTTGTGTAATTAAAAAGGAGTCGTAGGGGAAAAAAAAGTAGTATTTTACTAAATGCCATGTGGTATCCTGGAATCATTCGATCCTGGAACAGGAAAGGGCTTTAGTGGAAAATGTGAAATCCAAACGAAGTCTGGAGTTTAGTTAACAAAAATGATAACATCGTGGTAATTTTGTTTAAATGATGTGGACAAATCCACCCATGATCCCCCTCCCGCAAGGGGATTCCCCTCCCCAAGCACTGAAAGCAACTGAGGATAATCCGGTCTGTTTAAAATGGGTGAAATCTATAGAAATAAGCGTATTATGAGGGTTTCTCAAGCACTGGGAACTGCATCAGTGTGTGAGAACAGCTTTGACAGTCCCTCCAGGGCAGGAATTGAAATATTAATTGAAGCCAGGACCTCTGAGACACAGCAATCAGTAAAGAATTAACACTTAATATACTATCCTGTATGCATAACTTATGGACTCCTCAAGGATCATTCTTGTAAATGAGAACCTAACCCACCAACCCCCCATAAAAGTCAACTCCACTGAATCTACTCCCAGGCTTTTCTTTGGTGCATTATTCGCAATATGCATAAAAATTTCTCTCCTGGTATGTTTCACTTAATTGCAATCTCACGTCTCCCCTTGGTAATTATGCATTCTACGCAGCCATCACTTCTAATAGCTAAAGAATGATACACTGACTAGATAACCTATAGTTTAGTTATCTATTCTCCAAAAGCTAGATATTTGAACGGGCTCCAAATCTTCCCTCCATTATAAATAATGCTGAGATTCCTCTTTGTGAATAATAAGTCTTGTCCTATATTTCAGATTATTTCTTTAGGACAGACTCTCAAACGTGGAACCACCAGATCAAACGAGAATGGTCATTTTTATATTTTTGATATAAACAGCAAAGGGTTATACCAATTTACATGCCCACCAAAAGATATCAATGTAGCTTCATTGCCTCTATTTCTAAACACCCTTAAGAAAAAGGACACATAATCTGTCTTCCTGAAGTGCCTACACCAGGTAATTGGATTTTTTTTTTTTTTCAGAACTTTTGGGGGGGTGAGGCCATGTGTATATGCCCAGAAATCCTATTAATGTAACTACTCTCATAAACTGCTCCCAACTGCAAATTGCCACTCCTGATGTCAGATTTGCAACCAAATAATCCAAAAGGGCCTCCATTTATAACAAAAACTCTATAAACAAGTCACCTGAAAGTGGAAGTTAACAGTTGCTGCTGCTGAGCCATGCTCCCAAGATTCATCTCATTCAGGAATAACGTACGATTAACAAAAACAAAAACAAAACAAAACAAAACAAAACACCAGACTGATAAAAACAGAGCACAAGCTGGTGGTTGCCAGAGGGGAAGTGGGTCAGGGGACGGGCGAAAGAGGTGAAGGGGACTAAGATGTACAAACTCCCACTTACAAAATATATAAGTCCTGGGGATGAAGAGTACAGCATAGGGAATAGAGTCAATAATGTAGTTATGACATTGTATGGTGACAGATGGTGACTACACTTACCACAGTGAGCACCACGTAAAGTATATAATTGTTGGGTCACTATGTTGTACGCCTGAAACTAACATAATATTATATGTCCACTACACTTCAATGAGGAAAAAAAATAAATAACATAAACTTCCTCTTAAGAAAGTAAAGCTAAGGGGCGCCTGGGTGGCTCAGATGGTTAAGCGTCTGCCTTCAGCTTGGGTCATGATCCTGGGGTCCTGAGATCGAGCCCTGCATTGGGCTCCCTGCTCAGTGGGGAGCCTGCTTCTCCCTCTCCTTCTACTGCACCCCCTGCTTGTGCTCTCTCACTCTCTCTATAAAATAAAGAAATAAAAATCTTTTAAAATAAATTTAAAAAACATGTATTTAAAAAAAAGAAAAAAATGTAAAGGTAAGGGTTGCTTTAGAGTGTATGTAGATAGTTTCATTTTGTAAAAAGAGAGCAAAAGTATTTTTTGAATCATAAAAAAATATATTGGTTAATATCAACCTAAAAATATCACCCCAAACTGATATATGGTCCTCTTATCTGAGACCTATCCATCTGGCCTCTTACTTACATTTTTCACCGTGAAGTCTCTGATGGTCCACTCTGGAAGAACAACTTCTGATGTCATTGCCACCGTTATGTCCCCATAGTCCTGAGCCTGCTTGGAAGGCCAGTACTCCTCACATTTGGTCTAGAATAAAATTGCATTTTTATATAAAAAGTCAGGTCACACCGTCTGCCATCACTAAATCCTCCCAAGGGAAACCGGATATTGAAAACTGGTGTCAGAGGCTGGGTCGGCCCTTTAGTTGGGTTCTGTTTGACTCCAAAGATTGTTTTTTTAATTTAGAATTATTGACAACTCTTTTAAGATTGGGAGGTTTCTCATAAAAATCCAGATTTCTGGCTTCTCTTGAGAACTCAGAAGATCTGGCCCACCCTGAGCCCCCATTTCTGCATGAAAATGGATTTAGAGCAGAAGAGCCACTGTCCCTTCTCTGAGGACACAGTCCCAGCCAGCTCCCTTTGGCCCCGACAGCAGCCAGCCCACAACTGTCCACCGAACTAAACTCAGACTGACCCATAACCCCATGCAGCTAGAAGAAATGAGGACTTTCCCCGATACTTTTAGACCCACACTAATTACAATACAAATACAGACACCAAGAAAGAGAATCAAATTAAATCACTCCGGGTCTTTGATTTCTATAAATCGGTGGGCAGATGTAAACAGAAATAAAAATCAGGAAACATCTGCTCTCCAAGAATATCTGAATCCCTAATTTGGCAAACGACTTAATACACACACACACACACACACACACACACACGTTTCCCCCCTCCTCTCCCCTTTTCCAAGGTGTGCTCACTGCGGGTGGCTTCCAAACCTGATTATCGGACTCACCCCTGGGAGGTCTGTTTTGCTTTAAAAACAGATGCCCGGACCCCACCTCCAGAGCTTGTGAGTCTAGCTGGGGACCCGTATTTGTTAAAAAAGATCCCAGTTTCTAGACCACTGCTCCCAGAAAGAACACAGGACTTAGAGACATGATGACATGGAGCTGATGCTCTCAGCTCAGCCTCTTCCCAGCTGGGTGTCTGTTGCTACCTTGTGGGCAAGTTCTTAAACTCTCTGAGGCTCCGTTTCCCCATCTATCCAATAATTATAGAGGAGCGTTGTCATAGGAAAGAAATAATATAAATGGAGTAAATTCACTGGCTCCCTTCCCTTTGCACCCAGAGCCAGTAAATCCACTTCTCTCCTGCCTTAAGATAAACAACAGCCCATCTAAATTCATCTTCTTCATGTTCCCCATTAATTTAACTACATGATTGTCATCTGTCTAACGGATATCTATGAGAATGTTCCATGGGCAAGGCCCTGGGCTCAACAGCACCATAAAGTTTATTTGCATTCATAAACAAAGTTCTTTTGTTTGTGTGACAGCCTGTTCACTGGATGCAAGGAAGTGAAGCAGAACACAAACTTCTGTATCACAAGCCACGTGAAGACGGGAACCACTGTTACTGCTCATTGTTATCTTTCCCTCTCCCAGCCCCAGCACCTAGCACAGCACCTTACACATCCTTGGGGCAGGACAGACAGCTGCTAAATTAAAGTGAAATGAAGAATATTAAAAGGGGAGAGCGGAGACTTATCTGGGGAGGAGTCTGAGATCTGGGGTAGAGGAAGGGTTCCAGTGCTAAAAATTAGGTTTGATCACCAAGCTAGTCGAATCCCTCATCTCCCGGATGAAGATGCTGGCTGGTTAGAGACACAAAGGGCCCCCATTCCCAGCACTGAGATAACCAGAGCCCCAGGAGCTTTGCGAGGAGCTAACCCCACTCCCACGACTTGTAACTCTAGCAGCAGTGACCTCGTGAATAGAGAACATTGATGTTTATCCACAAAGGAAGGTAACGATAAAATACTTTAAAAAAAAAAAAAAGATATGTTTAAACTTTTCTCTTAGAGGAGAAAAAGACAGAAAACAAGTTTTTAAGAATAGAGGTGCTGGTGTTTTGGGGGAGTGTTTTCTTTAAAAAGATAAATGCTGGGCACCTGGGTGGCTCAGTTGGTTAAGCGACTGCCTTCGGCTCAGGTCATGATCCTGGAGTCCCGGGACCGAGTCCCGCATCGGGCTCCCTGCTCAGCGGGGAGTCTGCTTCTCCCTCTGACCCTCCTCCCTCTCGTGCTCTCTGTCTCTCATTCTCTCTCTCGCAAATAAATAAATAAAATCTTTTAAAAATAAAAAATAATAAATAATAAATAATAAAAATAAAATAAAAAGATAAATGCTTAAGATACCCTTTCACCACAGTCAAAATGAATGCATTAATTTTATTTTATAATTTAAATAAAAGATACTTACCCTTCCCTGTTCGACACATTTGGTCAACATAACAATGGCATATACATTTTTCTCCCAAACCATACGCCAGAAATCTTTCAAAGTGTTGGGCAAAGGCCCTTGTGTAGCAATAAAATCTTTCTTGGAATGGTAGCCCTAGAAAATGGAAAGCAACCCAAATTCAGTGTCAAAGACACAAGGAGGAGCCCTGAAGATTTCATTCGAACAAGCGGTGCTCTGAGCTCCTCTCTCCCACTTACGGGCATGTAGTTGGCATTGACGTAGTCATCAGCTGAGTGGGTCTGGACGGAAAGCTTGACACGGGAAATATCATCTACGGCATTGAGAGAAAAAAGGTCCTCATTAGAAGCAAATGTGTGAGGAGAGTTACATACAAGAGAGAAAAGTATAAAATGGCAACACAGGGGCTCCTGTCACATCCTGAAGGTGTGACACGTAGCATTTTACGGAGATGACCTTCCTTGACCCTTAGAGTCAGCCCAAGTGACTGGCACAGAGGAGTCAGGCAATTACCCAGCAGAGCTACTCAGCAGCAGAGCCAGGATTCGAACCCGGGCAGCCTGGAGCCAGGGCCCAAGCTCCTCATCATGCCAGACCTCCTTCTTGGACAACACCAGCCTACTGCTGTTAGCATCCTTGGGTGTGTGTCATGAGCCACAGGATGCACTGAGCAATTTTATTTATTCCTCAAAACCACCCTTCCAACTTTTGTGTCCATTTTACAAATGAGGAAACTGAGGGTCAGCGAGATGAAGCACTGATGTCTGGTCAAGGGCACTCAGAATTCAAATCTAGTGCCCTTTCCACGAGGGAAAGGTTTGTATACTTTCTCTATTCTCATACAGTACTGAATTCAAGGATGAACTGAATATGTAAGACTACTATGGGTGGGAAGATCTAAAACACAAAGTCCTTGTGCTTTCATCTTAAAAACGCACACACAATTTATCAGTTGCGTATAAACACTACAAAAAAAAAAAAAAATGCACACACAAGCCTGCCCAACTCAAGAAATGAAATAATAAGGTTAGAATTTCAAATGTCAGGTGGAGAAATCAGCATCACCACCTGCGTTTCCCTGTCTGGCTACAGACCATCTCATCCTCCCCTGGACAAAATAACACGCCAGTTCTAAACTCAGTGACCAACATGAGTTTCAGCCCAAAACTTTCCCAAACTCTGGATCTGAAAATCTCTGCAACATTCACAAGAACAGGCCAATGATCCTGAGTTAACCGTGGATGGGCAGTGCTGAGGCAGATCCCACCAGCCTGATTTTGAAAGCATTTTTCCTGGAACAAGGGTCAATGTCTGCTGTCAATACAAGGAGGGATGGTAGGGGGCATGAAGAGAAAGAAGGCAGAAGCTAAAAAATCCTGAATCTAAACAGAAGTTAATGTTTTAGACCGGAAAAGAAAAACACAGCTTCAAAGAAAAAAGACAATGTCTCTAAATGTCCTCGTGGAAAAATTATCAGCAGAGCCTATAAATTACAGCAAAATCAGAACACAGCTGCAATCTATTGATAACTTCTTCATGCCCTAATTCCCACCCAAAAGAGAGACCACAAAGAACTTTCTGTGGAGGAGGGTTTACATTTCATCTCAATGGATGATGTGATAAATAATTCTCATTTTAAACCCAGTTTGTTGTTATCCCCGTCCATTAGGCAGACATTGTTACTTCTCAATATGTGAATTCAAATACAAGTCATATTTAGCTGTGGAATGCACTCATCAGCCCACCAGAGATGTATCTGGACAAGCAGAAAGCGTTCCTCCCTGCCTGTCCTCCTCCTACTCCCTTCCTTTCCAGAACAATATTAGCTAAAATAAGGGGCTTTAAGATAGAGGGGATAAGAGCATAGACTCTGGCCCTTTCCCTGAAAGAAATGATAGACCAAATCCAAAGCCTGGGCTGCCATGGCCATCTGGGTGACTCTGGACCAATCACCTAGCTACCCTGTGCCTCATTTTCCTCATCTGCAAAACGAATATTCTACTGCCTACTTCATGAGGTTCTCCTCAGGACTGGATTCAATGCAATATGCCTAAATACAGGGCTTAGCACCCCGCAGGGGACTCATGAATGACTGTGGACGTGGCTAGTCAGCATCTTGATCCCACTCTCCTCCACTGTTAGAGGTGCGGCGGCCAGTGACAGAGAAAAGGGAAGATTGTGTGGAAAAAAACAACTTACAGGGCAGAACATTATTATAGCGATTCTTTCCTCTATTCTCAGCCAGTTCTGCCGCATATTTAGGTAGACTAATTCCAACGAGCTTCAGATCCTGAAAACAAAACAAATGAGTTGTCCGTTTATTTAGTGCCCGGATATCACTTATACTAAGCACAGAGCATGACAAAGTGGGAATGCAGAGGTGTTCAGGGTTAAACTGTGTCCACCAAAAAGATAAGCTGAAGTTCCAATCCCTGGGACCTGGGAATGCACCCTTGTTGGGAACTTTGGTCTTTGTAGCTGTCATCAAAAGAAGACGAAGTCATCCTGGAGTAGGGTGGGCGCTTCATCAACAGGACTGATGTCCTTGTAAGAGGAGAAGGGACACCAAGATACAGACACATGGGGGGAGCCGGCCATGCTGAGATGAAGGCAGGCAGAGGAGTTAGGCTCCCACAAGTCAGGAATGCCTGGGGCTTCCAGAAGCTGGCCGAAGCCCGGCAGGATCCTCCCCTAGAGGCTTCGGACAAGGCAGAGCCCTGCCAACACCTTGATTTTGGACCACTGGCTTCCAGAACTGTGAGAGATTAATTCACTGTTGCTTGAAGCCCCCCAGTCTGTGGTGCTTTGTTATGGCAGCCCATGGGAACTAACGCAGAGGTTCAACTGCAAGAGAAAGGATAGAAGGCAAGAAATCCTTGCCCTCAAGGAGCTTACAACCTGGGAGGGGGGTGTAGGCGAAAATAACTAACGTTACAATGAGGCAGAACTAAATAAATGCTGGACGTCGGGGACAATCAACACGTCACAGATGAAACAGACCCAAAGACAGAGAATTTACGTCCTGAGCTGTGCTTTGAGTAGGTTGAATGGCGGCCCCAAAAAAAGCAGGCCCACGTCCTAACTCCCGCAACCTGTGGCTGTGAGCTTCTTTTGGAAAAGAGTCTTGGCAGATGGATTTAAGTTGAGAATCTTGAAGAGAGGTCATCCCGATTCTGTGGGTGGGCCTCAAATCCAGTAACAAGTGTGCTCACCCAAGACACCCCTAGGAGAGCCACAGAGGGGAGGAGGAGGCCACAGAGCGGAGACGCAGCCCCAAGCCACAGAACACTTGGAGCCACCCACATTGGAAGAGGCAAGGAAGGGGTCCCCCCCCACCGAGAGCTGGAGGGAGCCCTGCTCTGCTGACACCTGACTTTGGACTTAGTAGAGCCTTTGTTTTAAGCCACCAGTTTGTGGTGATTTGTTATGGCAGCCATAGGAAGCCAACGCAAATGGTGAGGAGATTCGACCGAGGCAGAGACAGCAGTAGTGGAGGTGTGCGGAGGGCAGCAGGGCAGGGCAGGGAGGGCAGCAGGGCGTGTGCAGAGGGCAGCAGGGTGTGTGGGGAGGGCGGCAGGGCAGGGAGGGCAGCAGGGCAGCATGGGGAGGCCAGCAGGGCAGCGTGGGGAGGGGAGCAGGGCAGGGAGGGCAGCAGGGCGTGTGTGGAGGGCAGCAGGGCAGGGCAGGGAGGGCAGCAGGGCAGCGTGGGGAGGGCAGCAGGACAGCGTAGGGAGGGCAGCAGGGCAGGGCAGGGAGGGCAGCAGGGCAGGGCGGTGAGGGCAGCAGGGCAGAGAGGGCAGCAGGGCAGGGCGGGGAGGGCAGCAGGGCAGCGTGGGGACGGTGAGTGTGCATGGCCGTTCTGAGGGAGGGGCTCCAGGCTGGTGGGGGTGGTAGCACACGGGGACAGAAGCACAGAAACTCCTTCCACAGCACTTCACATAATGCTCAGGAATGGACCTGGGCCATGGCCCCCCATGCCAGACCCCACAGCTGCCCAATTACTCCAGTTAACAGGCCTCAGGCTCCGCGGGGAGCCTGCTTCTCCCTCTCCCTATCCCCCTCCCTCCTGCTTGTGCTCTCTCTCTCTCTCTGTCAAATAAATAAATAAAATCTTTAAAAAAAAAAAAAAAGAAGAAGAAGAAGATAGCAGGAGGGGAAGAATGAAGGGGGGGAAATCAGAGGGGTAGAAACTGGGAAATGCCCAGTTTCTCTCCCTCTCTCTGCATAATCTGCATTTCTCAACGAGATTAAACACACAAAGCACTAGCAACAGAGGTACATCTAAGTGCTCCCAGCCCTCACGGCCACAGTGAGACCCCTGGGGGACACACAAGAGCTCCTCTCCCCTCTAAGAGCGCCGCCTCTCACCGAGCGCTTTTCCCATGCAACAAAAATGGGTGGTTTCCCAACTTTCAGGAGACAGGTAAAGCAATTAAAAATACATTATTTACAATCACGTACTTCATATTCTTCTGCAAACCCACAGTTGGAGTCCGCTTGTTGTTTCTTAAAGTAGGCCTCGAAATTCTCCACTTTGATTAACTTGGATCTAAGAAAACAGAACAACTTAGGACTTTTTTACATTCCATAATGTTCACGCTCAAAACAGAAAAATACAAGGTATTAAAAAATTAAAGCAGCTACTCACTTTTTAGGTCTTCATCATGGAAAGGGAAAGGAAAAAAAAAAGCCATTAGAAACACCGATTCAATCATGACTCTAGAAATGATAGTAAACATCTTCCCAAAAGAACAAAAACCATAGTAATAAATGGGGGAGGGAGGGTCACTATAATGTTATTTACAAAACACTGAAATATAAATCAGGAAATCTCACTTCTAGATCCTCTCATGTAACTCATTGGCTTTGTGACTTCCAACGAGGTCTTCTCCTAGATATTGATAACCCATTTCTTTTTTCTTAAAAATCACAAAATACATATTTATTGGTAGAATATGGAAGTAAGGTTTTACTTGCCTTAGTAGAACATGGCAAGGAAGCTACTAGCTTCAGGAGACTAATAAACATAGATTCCTTCCAGAAAAACAAAGCTGGTAAGAACTTCTGGATGATCATGGCCAAATGTGTCAGTCAGAAAAAATGACAGCAAGTTCCACCAAAACTTCTCTAGATAGTCACTGAACAGATTGGAGGATTAAATGTCTTCAAATAAAGCTCGTAACTCCAGAGACTTACTTAATTTGAGAAAAGGATACTTCATTATTCTTCGCATCTTTCCTGTTTTAAAAGAAACACCCATTAAGACCGAAAAAGGGTAATTCTGGGCTTTTCCCCTTTCATGTATCTACAAAATGCCTTTTTTATATTTATGACACTAAATCCTGTTCCCTAACACTAAGCTTAGAGGTCTAGGCAGCAAACCCTGGTTACAAATCTGTGAAGTAACTCTCATACCATCCAAAAGTATGGAATAATCTTGCTCAGGCCACTGTTAGAAATATCTTTGGGTAAATGTGTATCAGCAGCATGACCCTTTTGTAAAGCCAGAGTCATTTTTTCATACTGATCTTTGAGAAAGGCTTCCTGATAAGTTAATGGAATAAACCAGAAAATATCTTCACTATAGGAAGAGTGGTGGGGCTCCTGGCACTCTCCTGCATTGCTGGCTAAACCCCATATTGGTGTTTAAAAAAAAAAAACAACAAAAAACCCACCTTCTGGAGGGCAATTTGTCAATATGTATCAAAACTGAGGGGCACCTGGGTGGCTCAGTGGGTTAAGCATGTGCCTTCGGCTCAGGTCATGATCCCAGGGTCCTGGGATCAAGCCCCGCATCGGGCTCCCTGCTCCGCGGGGAGCCTGCTTCTCCCTCTCCCTATCCCCCTCCCTCCTGGTTGTGCTCTCTCTCTCTCTCTGTCAAATAAATAAATAAAATCTTTAAAAAAAAAAAAAAGAAGAAGAAGAAGATAGCAGGAGGGGAAGAATGAAGGGGGGGAAATCGGAGGGGGAGACGAACCATGAGAGATGATGGACTCTGAAAAACAAACTGAGAGTTCTAGAGGGGAGGGGGGTGGGAGGATGGGTTAGCCTGGTGACGGGTATTGAGGAGGGCACGTTCTGCATGGAGCACTGGGTGTTATGCACAATGAATCATGGAACACTATATCTAAAACTAATGATGTAATGTATGGGGATTAACATAACAATAAATAAATAAATATAAATATAAATAAATAAATAGGTTAAAATAAAAAAAAAAAATGAAAACAGGCATCATACCCACTGAGCCAGCAACTGCCCACTTTGGAATTTAGCCTAAGGAAATAATCATGAATGTGCCCAAGGATTTAGGGACAGGTTAAGTAACCGTGGCAAAAAAAAACCAAAACCGAAAACATCAGGAAAATTGAATTATTTCCGTAGAGTTGAATACTGTGTATCCACTTAAAACAAAGATTTGAAGCTGTCCACAATGTCTTAAATAATAAAGCAGACTAGAAAATGATACATGTGATTCCTGTGTGTGTGTGTGTATTCATGTGTGAGTTTCACAATTACATCAATGTTAAATGTAGTTTTGTGCAGGTGCTGTGATCATGAATTATCTCATTTCTTTGCTCTTCTTCTTCTTTTCTGTTTTATCTTTTGCCACAAGAATGTATAACTTTTATTTCAACAAGAAACAATAAAGCTGTTTTGACCCTTCCCTCACACACACAAAAAAATTTAAAATCTGCCTGTCAACCCAACAGGGCAAGATGGCGGCAGAAGAACCTGGCGCAGCCATTTTAAGGAACTCGGAGCCAGAATGAAATTCCCCGGCTGGCAGCACCTGTTGAGTGCAAAAGAATCCCAGCAGATACACAGGCTTCCCCCGCCCCACACATGGTCAGACAGGAGAGCGAGCAATGAGGTGTAAACTCCAGGTTCAAGTTCACTTCCACACTTCCTACACTCGGCTTGTGTGTCCTCACAATGGGGCTTTCAAGACCTGCCTCCTAGATGATGGACTCTGAGAAACAAACTGAGGGGTCCAGAGGGGAGGGGCGTGGGAGGATGGGTTAGCCTGGTGATGGGTATTAAAGGGGGCACGTTCTGCATGGAGCACTGGGTGTTATGCACAAACAATGAATCATGGAACACTACATCAAAAACTAATGATGTAATGTATGGTGATTAACATAAAATAAAAAATAAAAAGACCTGCCTCCTAGAGCCCCATGAATACGAGAGCTGATGGAAAACACAAATCCAGGCACCCAGTAAGCGCTCAAAACAGAGATGCTGCTATTTTTACTATTTACGCACCGTACTTATTTAACGCTCCTCGGTGTCACATCACAGATCGTTGTAGACGTCGAAGCTGCCCATCTGCTAGTCAGACAGCGTGTGTTCAAACTTACCAACTCTAAATGAAATCTCTGAACACCACACAACTGACCCATGAACCAGAAGGCACGGTTTCCAGGGAGCAGCCTACACCGCGGTGTTTGCCGCGACCTGGTGCTGGCCGGGGCTGCGAAGAAGTAGGACTGGCCAGTCCGTAGAGAGTGTGGAGGACGGGGACGTGGGGGCCCAAGACACCAGTCCTTCCAACTGTGTGAATGTCTGAAATTTTCCATAGTAAAAAACTCCCTTAAAAAGTAGAGTATGGGGCGGGGGGAGGCCTGGGTGGCTCAGTGGGTGAAGCATCTGCCTTCGGCTCAGGTCATGATCTCAGGGTCCTGGAATCGAGCCCCGCATCGGCCTCCCTGCTTGGCGGGAAGCCTGCTTCTCCCTCTGCCACTCCCCCTGCTTGTGCTCTCTCTCTCTCTCGCTGACAAATAAACAAAGAAAATCTTAAAAAAAAAAAAAAAGTAGGGTACTATCATCAACATAAACAACAGTCACCTTTTCTTTCTCCAGAAGATGAAGCCTCCCACAGCCACAATTACCAGGGCACCAAAGATGCACCCGAACACTGCTCCGCAGATGACACCTGAGAAAAGTCCAAACGGGAGGCACTTAGAAGGTGCTCGCGAACTAATAATACACTGCATGTTAATCGAATTTAAATAAAATCGAGTTTTTAAAAAGAAAAAAGATGTTCACAAACAACCAGCCCAGAGTCCTCAAATCAGAACGTGTGTGTGTGTGTGTGTGTGTGAAATACCTTTGGACATAAAATTAGTCTAGGCATTTGGGAGCCGGGTTCCCAGCCCCAGCCCACCTCTAACGGGCTGGTCTTGAGAAAGTCTCGGCTCCCCTCCCCTCAGGTTCCTCAGCTGCAAATGTAGGGAACTGGGCTGTCTGTGATTTTCGAGTTGTTCTTACTGCTGATGTCCTTCTTCAAATGAAATTGCATGCAGCAGCCCAATATATAACACAGAAAACCAGGCAGAAACGCTCTTGTGGAGGTAGGGTGGGGGCGGGGAGGGTGTCAGGACTGGAGCGACCCCTGTTTAAAAGCCACTAGACAAGGGAGAAGAACCATGAGAGACGATGGACTCTGAAAAACAAACTGAGGGTTCTAGAGGGGAGGGGGGTGGGGGGATGGGTTAGCCTGGTGATGGGTATTGAGGAGGGCACGTTCTGCATGGAGCACTGGGTGTTATGCACAAACAATGAATCATGGAACACTATATCTAAAACTAATGATGTAATGTATGGGGATTAACATAACAATAAAAAAATTTAAAAAAAAAAAAAAGCCACTAGACAAAATGTTCCCCACGGTTCCTGCTGCCTCTGATTCTGCGGGACTAATGCCCCGTACGAGCAGAAGGACCTACAGCACTGTGCTCAAGTGACGTAAAACCCATGTGTTTACTGGGCAAGGGGGTGGGGACTCCCTGAACTTTGCTCCTGGGGCTTCTTTCCCGAAGCCAACAACTACCAAGTATAAAAACCAGACAAACTAACGAACCAGTTGATCACTTTGTCTCCGGCTTGAAGGTATATACCACCCCCCTGGGTCCCCAAGGCTCCCGAATCACTACATTCTGTGTGACAGAGGACAGGCGTGCTTGACAAGGAGTCTGAGGCCGGAGTGTCAGGCCTGCGTCTACGCAAGTCACTGCCCCTCTCTGGGCCTTCACAGCCTCATTTCTCAGAGAGGAGCTGGACAAGATGACTTCTGTGGCTCCTTCTGACCCTCACGTTGGAAGGTTTTATGCTCTGAAAGTCAAATGGTGTGCCTGGCACGTGGGCACACAAATGACCACACTGAGAAAAAAGGACTAAATGTGTTTGCAGAGTGGAAGGGCAACCGGCATGGGGGGGGGGGGGGGCCGGGCGCCTCCTTCCAGGAAGCGGAGGTGGGTCTTGGTGGCCACGTGACATCTCAACTTCTGGGAGGAGCGACCAGCCCTCCCAGGGAGCCAAGGGAAGCATGCGGACACCGGAAGCAAAACCCCCGCTGAAATGTTAACAGCACTGTTGTTCTTTCTCTACCTGGATCCTGGGGCAAGAACACTGCATCTGAATAGGGACCGAAGGACACGTAGCTCTCGGCCCCATCTATGAGTCCGTTACTGTGAGGGTTAAAGGTGATGTTGGTGAAGCCGGCCACACAAGCCCTATGGGATGACAAGAAGGAAAGAGGTAGCTGAGACGTGGCCACCACCCCAGGCATGGAAAGCTTTGCACTCACGAGGCTCAGCCCCAAAGGGCAAGAACCACTAGGCCATTACCGATAGGAGCCCAGGGGTTCCAGCTTCCCATTGTAATAACCATGCGTGGTTGACTCGTTCCCAACATCGACTTCGTATTTCAAGACTTCAGCCAAGCCCTGAGAACGTCTCTTTTCTTCTGTTGTTATGAGGTATGTCACGTAAGTGTCTGAGGCCCCCTTTTTGAAATCCTCATACGTATATCTCAAAACATCTGCAGACGGGTGAGCAGCTAAGAAAGGCACACAGGGAGAAAGTCATAAGCAAGTGATTGCCGACAGAGATAAGTTTCCCGGAACGCATCTGAATAATGGCATAGACCCTGGGCAGTAATGGTGAGAGCTGCCATCTCTCACATGTGTGCTCTTGTGTCAGGCTTTACTTATACCAAGTTCTACGTGCCTTACTTACTTAATCTCTGTGCACTAAACAATAGTCACTGACAGTAGTCTTCTCACGTGGGTTTACTACCCCCATCTTACAGGTGGGAAAATGAAGGCACGGAAAGCTAAAAGGACCTGGGCCCAAGGCCACACTGCATACACGGTGGGGTTGATTTCTAACCCAGACCATCAACTTGGCATGTGCGGTCTCATCCACCACAGGCTGGTATTGGTCACTCTGGTCACTCTGAAATATTGCCTCCTCCATTCAGCGACATCTAAGCTTGGATTTTGCTGAAAACCTTTGCCACAAAATGACTTGAAACAGACCCAAAATGAAAAGACAGAGAGTCTGAGAGAGCTCAGCATCAGTTGTTGAAACTCTGCCATGGGTTTATGACACCAGCAAATTCCTTGTCTTCCAGGATCCCCAGACCCCTTACGAGGTGCTTGACCTCTCGGTCCTCGAGGAGGTGAGGACAGTACCATGGGCTGAGAGAATGGGCAGAGGCAGCACTGCATTGTTCACATTTAAAGAATCAACGAAAACAACAAAACTTGGCCCTGAAAACCCAGCCTTGTGCAAAGCACCCACATGCAGCTAACAAAGACACCCTCAAATCATGCCCTTCTTCCCACCAAAGAATGTAATGGAGTCCTGTCCGGGAAAAGGGGCATGTGAGCCACCTCCTCTCTCAGCTGCAAGGAAGATTTTTCTGCAAGTTCCCACCACAAACGCAGAAATCACTTTCTGTTTTCCTTCAAGAGAAAGCTACCCTTTGAGTGTGATGTGTGTGCGTGTATATGTGTGCACGCGCGCGCGCGCGCGAGAGAGAGAGTTGGTTAAGACTAACATTCTGTCACCTAAAAGACTCTGTGCTATAAAAGAGAAGAAAAACCTAGGTCAGAGGTCAGCAAGGTATGAACCTACAGGCCAAATCCAGTCGGTTGCCCATTCTGATAAATAGTATTTTTTTGGAACAACCACACTCATTCTTCACGCCTCCCCTGCGGCTACTCTCAACCCACAGAGCCAGAGTCAGGTGGCTGTGAGAGAGACTGCATGGCCTGCGAGGCTTAAACTATTTGCTATCCAGCCCTTTACAGAAAGGCTGTCAACCCTGACCTAGATCATCGGGCAAATAGCTCACCCACCCCCTTCTGAGTGCCAAAGCGTGGGTGACAGTGTAAAAACAGACATGTATTTGTATCTCCAATGTGCCTCAGTGGGCACAGGAATGGCCCCCGGTCACGGCATGGCTCATGGGCTGTTCAACCCATAACTGACCCCTCCTTACCGTTCCCAGTGGTGAGAATGAGCGCATAGGCTTTGAGGGGTCCGTGGCTGGCTTCAAACCCACTGAACTCAACCTTTACTGAATTGTGACTGATGGACGTGATATTCGGGGATCCATCTGGAGAAGGGGGGTCTGAAACAGAACAAAACGAAACATGATTACCCACCATTTAAAACCAAAGGGGGAACAAAATTATTAAGGGGAAGTTTGCTGCAGTGCCCTCAAGCTCTGCCCTTGCTCTCGGAGCGGTGTGGGGGGCTCACGCAGAGCACATCCAGAGCAAGGGACAGGGAAGGAAGTGGGGGGCAGAGACAGCAGATCCCCCAGCTCATAATGGCACCTTCGGCGTGCCCAGCCACACACCCCAGCAGGCTCCCAGCAGCCTTGTTGCTTGAACAACCTGCCTTTCCTATCTTCCCCCAGCCCCTCTGACCTAGAGAACTGGGATAGACAGAGAGCGAGAGAGAGCCTATGCGGCTGGAACTCTAAGGGGGGAGCCATCTGCAGCCACTTGCCCGCCGCGTGGATGCGGCACCAGACAGCATGGTTGGCTGAGGACAGTGATGGAACAGAGAGACCTGGAGAAAAGCAAAGCTGACATAGAGAGGATGCACTTTCTCCTGAGGCCTGGCTGTGTTCCTGGTCCACATTCTTCAAACTAAAGTCCTCATTTATTTTGCTGGAGTTGGTTAAAAACGCCACCTAGAAAAACCCGACCAACCCTCTTCCCAGAAACCAGAAAAGCCCACGCAGGAACATTCCATGCACAACCTCCATGACGACGTGCCTCCGCTTTCTGAACTGAGCTTCTGAGGTCAGCCTCCGAATTAATACAAAAGGAAGAAAATGCTGAATTAAAGATGATCCTTCTCCACACACACACACACACACACACACACGCTCTCTCTCTCTCTCTCTCTACCTAAATTTGTCTCCCACATACAGTTAGAGTGTTTTCATTATTGTGGTCAAGATTCAGGGAGACTGGGCGCCTGGGTGGCTCAGTTGGTTAAGCGACTGCCTTCGGCTCAGGTCATGATCCTGGAGTCCCGGGATCGAGTCCCGCATCGGGCTCCCTGCTCAGCGGGGAGTCTGCTTCTCCCTCTGACCCTCCCCCCTCTCATGCTCTCTCTATCTCATTCTCTCTCTCAAATAAATAAAAAAACTCTAAAAAAAAAAAAAAAAAAAAGATTCAGGGAGACTGAGAAAACTGAACGAAAACACCACAGCGTGGCTCTCACATTTGCACCGCCCAGCACGGCAGCCACCAGCCACACGGAGCTGTGAGCTCATAAAACATGACCAGCCCAAATTCGGGCGTGCTAGACATGTAAGACACAGACTGGATGTCAAAGACTTAGCATGAGAAAAGAATGTAAAATAACTCATCAATAATTGACTTCATGTAGAGTACATGTTGAAATGATCCTTTTAATATACTGAGTTAAATAAAATGTGATTTAAATCAATGTTGGCTCTTCCTTTTTTTTTATTTTTTAATTTTCGTAAAGATTTTATTTATTTGAGAAAGAGAGAGGGCAGAGAGAGTGAGCGCGCTCGGGTGGGCAGGGGAGGGGCAAAGGCAGAGGGAGAGGCGGACTCCCCGCTGAGCAAGGGAGCCTGACGCCAAGCTCCATCCCAGGACCCTGGGATCACGACATGAGCCAAAGGCAGACACTTAACCCACTGAGCCACCCAGGTGCCTCTTTTTTACTTTTTTTTTAATGCGGCTCTTAAGAAATTATTTTCTACTGGACAGCACAGCTTTGGGCAACCTCTCAAGTAACTGAGAGCAGTGACCACTTGGGGGCGCTATCCCCATTTCTAACTGTCAACCGCCTAGCCAGGCTTCCTAACCCAGGCTCCCAGGATTCCCCTCAGCTCTTTGCCTTCTAGCTGCCCAGAGGGGACTAGATCGTCAGTAGCATGCTAGCTCATCTACCTGCAGGGCTGGAAATCCTTTCCCTCTCTGCTTATCTGAAGCCTATGCTCCAGGGACCCTGTCTGCCTTACTCACCAGTGTCCCTTACCCCGGGGCATAGAGTGAGCAACTAACAAATGATGGCTAAAAAACCATCACTCCATTTCTCCAAGATTTACCCATCCCACACCTCCCAGAGAAAATACAGTTCCACTTTTATGGTAAATAAAAGATGTGTTAAATTTGTATATAAAAATTCATCTGTGGGAAGGGGGAAACCTGCGTAGCTCAGATGGTTGAGCGATCAACTCTTGGTTTCGGTTCAGGTCATGATCTCATGGGTCATGAGATCGAGCCCCGCCATCAGGCTCCATGCTCAGCCCGGAGTCTGCTTGAAGATTCTCTCCCTCTGCCCCTCTTCCCGCGCCTACCCCGCCCCCCGCTCGCTCTCTCTCAAACAAATAAATAAATCGAGGAAAGGGAGAGCTACAGATTAAAAAGTAAGAGAATTACTAGACTAAAGAAGTGGTCATTATCCAAACCAACCATACTGTTCAGCTTCAGAAACAACTATTTCTGACAAGTTCCTTTTCTTCCCTAGACACTGTGTGTAGCCCCAGAAATACCACTTCAGACATGGCTTACGATCCTCAGTGGCTGAAGAGATGACATTATAAAACAGAACTACAAAAAAGGTTCATTATTTCTATTATGTTCTAGAGTGCTGCAGAAGCCCAAAGGAGTGTCACCCAGGCCATCTGATACAGTTGTGTACTATACAACTCCAAGCAGCCCCATGCACACTGCAGTCCCTATGAATGGTGTCCCCTGGAATTGCGTGGTGCACAACCCCAGCACCCACACATGGCCGCTCTCAAGTGTGTCTTCCATACACATTACCTCACCTAATTTGTGTAACAGTCTTGAAAGCTAGTATTATTTCCCCTTTTTATAACTAAGAAAAACAAGACTCATAGAGATTAGGTAGCTTTTCTGAGATCACATAGCTGGTAAAAGGCAGAACTTAGAATCAAACCCAGGTCTGCCTGTCTAAATCCAAGGCTCTGTCCACAGAACCCCGCAACCACTTTTCAAGTCAGTGTCCCTGTAGTAAGAGACCTTCTTCTCTTACTATTACAGCCACAGATTCTCTGGAAAATTTCCAGAAACATTCTGATACCCTAAAGGAAACATACCCAGGGGTCAAAAAGCACAAAGCAAAACCAACCCACTACGTTGATCTAAGATGTAATGTAGGCAAAGACATGGCGAGGAAAAGACAGACAGATAAAAATGAAGCAAAGCTGTAAGAAGCAACATTTTTCCAAGTACAAAAAATAAGGACAATGAGCATGAAAAGTTTGACTAGTGGGACCCCCTGGACAGGAAGTGACCGCCGTTCCTCAAAATAGCTGGGGAGCTTGTCAATATGGACTCTAGGGAAATATGAATCTTGACTGGATAGGTGATCATGGTGCATAAAAGTACTGTTCACTTTTTAAGTGTGATGGTAATAGCAATGTGGTTCTGTCTGAAACAAAGGGGAAAGGAGCCTCTATCCAGGAGGAATACTTCTTGAAATATTTATAAATAAAAGTACAGAATGACCAGGACTGGTCTCAAAGTAATCCAATCAGGGAGGAGGGGATCTAAATCAAAGAAGTTTGGTCAAACTCTGACAAATGTCCAACTGGGTGATGATGGATATGTGGGTTTCTTTATGCTTTCTTCTACTTCTGTATCTGAATATTTCTATGAAAATGCTTTTTTTTAATGCAATAAGGGAACTTACCACTTAAAAGAAAACATGGCAATGAATTATTCTGTAAAATAAAGGAAACTTTTGGAATACTAAAAAAGAGTCCCTCTTACTCTGCTTTTTAAGACTAGATTTCTATAGAATTAACAGTCTATGCCAACAAAAACATGTATTTTAGCAGAAATTTAAAAAGAAATACAGATTTCTAGGCCACACTTGCAGATCCACTGGGTCAGCATTCTCCAGGGGTGACCCCAGTGCCACCTGCACCCCCCACCACCGCCGCCACCACAAAGCCTACCTGTGATGCCAGTGAGGCAGGTGTTTTGGGCGGGAGACGCCATCTTGTCACAGAAAGAGGCAGCGATGCTGATGTTGTAGGAGGTAGAAAAATTCAAATATGTGACTTCCGTCCTGTACTCAGTGCCGTTCTCTGAGGAGCAGCCCTCCAGGTCTGTCACATTTTTCCAAGCTCCTCTGCTGATCTCCAGCTGGAAGCCCATGTTGGTGCCGGGAGGGCAGGCCCACTTGAGAATCAAGGTTGGCTCTTTGGGGACAACTTCGCAGTGGAAGGAGGCTACTGGTACAGGATCTGCAAAGCAAGCACAGCTCATCGTGACAGTCTGGGACTTGTGCCTTTGCAAACACTGGCCCTTAGCAAGCAGCAGAATCCTGGCTCATCTGTAATGAGGAGAGAGCCATGAGGTACGGCAGAAGAGGCAGAGGCTGACCTTGAATCAGGCATTACTGAACTGTGTGACCTTGGCTCAGTCCCCCAACTAAGCCTCAGCTGCAGGACTGTATGGGGATTATATGAAACAGTGGCCGTCAGTCACCACGCTGGAAGAGAACAGGGCTCTGTGAGAGCTCACTGTGACGTAACGGTATGGAGCAGCAACTACTTCACCCACGTCATCTCATCTTGGGGCCCTCCTGACAATCCTTCTGGAAGAGGTAGGATTAATGCTGTCCCACTCCGCTGACGAATCAGCTGAGGCTTCGAGGGGTTACGTTAAGTCGCTAAAGATGACATGGCTGGTAAGCAACAGAGGCAAAACTGGACCCCAGATTTTCTAAGTCCAAGTCCAGGGTATTTTATAGACACACAACATGCTGAATAATCAATGGTAAATGGGGTCAGTTTCTTCATCTTTAAAATGGGGTGTTAGGGGTGCCTGTCTGGTCAGTCGGTTAAGCTTCCGACTCTTGATGTTGGCTCAAGTCATGATCCTGGGGTTGTGGACTAATGTACTGGGCAAGAGTATTATCACTACTTCAGTGCTGCAGTATTTTACAGCAGAAAAAGCACTAACAAATCACTTGGTGCACCTACCACATTCTCCACCTGACGCCTGGAAAAGTAATCTGCCCAATGCACACCTACCCCCACAGCTCCTCTTCCAGCCACTCCCAGTCATAAATGCTCATACATATTTCTCTTGTTATAGGTGGCAATAATTATAGATAAGATAAATATCAGCAACGGAAGCCACCCAAACCCCAAAGATCAGTGTCCAGACCAGGCAGATGGAGCCCCCGTTAGCAGAGGTGACTCAGAGCTGCCAGGATTTCTCTAGCTGCTCCACGTGAGAGGTCACAGGTCATCAAGGTCCCAGCTCCTATACTACCAGGGAGGCTGATCCAATGGGAACCCTTCACTTCCAAATCAGCCTGAACACACTTGAGTAGCTTGGTCAAAGGAAGAGAAGATATAGGTACAAAGAGGGTAGAGAATAAGGTGGTACACAGCTGCCAAGGTGACAAAGGTGCCCCAACCAGATCTGTGAGCCGAAGGACTCAGAAGCGTCTGTAAAACAGTCCCTGGGGTCCTCTCTGAAAGCTCCCTCAGTTAAACACAAGGCTGCCCCTCTCTTTATAGCACTATTTGCGCTGAGAGATAAGGATCAAGACAGGTGAAAAGGCTGAGCATCCATTTTAACAATATCCTTTCAATCTTCTTCAGTGAGGAAGCCAAACTATGAACTACAAGCCTGGATGGCATCCATTTCCTGGCCCATTACTTCTTGGGTCTCACCATCTACCCATCCGTCGCCCCCTTGCTCCCATTGGTCCACCCCTGCCATCCTGGCCTCCTGCTCTTCCTTCAACAAAGCAGGCATACTCCAGCCTCAGGGCCTTTGCACTAGCTGTTTCTCTACCTATAATGCTCTGTGCCCTGATAGCCATATGGCTGGCTCCTTCACTTCCTTCAGGTCTTCGCTGAACAATTACCTTTTCACTGGCGCACCCTAGATAAACATCTCATCGCCCCCTTCCTTGTTCTTTTCCCCCTCCCTAGCAGTAATCGTCATCTAATAGCTTACTTATTTATCTTGTTTATTATCTGTCTTCCCCACCAGAATAAAAGTTCCAGGAAGGCTGGGACTTACAGGTGTCACTTAACAGCGCCCGGCATATAGCAACTGCTCAATAAATACTTGTTGAATGAATAAATGATAAGACAGCACTAATAAGCTAATAGGATGTCTCAAAGAGATCAGTGTACTGCATACTACAAGAAACTTAATAAAGTCTGTGGAGGACCTACCTTCAAGGTCAGCACCACACAGGAAAGAGTCCAAGTGGCACCTGGGGCTACTCACCTGTACAGAATGACTGCCAGCTAGGAGCCAGGGACCAGGTGGTGTTCCCCACTTGGGTGAAGATCTCCACTGTGTATGCTGAGCCAGGTATCAACTCAGTGACTGTGGCACTGGTGACACCCATGTCTGTGACAAGTTGTGTTGCCCTGCTGGAATTTCCATCCTTCTCAATAAGAAGGTGGTAGATGTACGTATCAGAAGCTTCATCAGAGTTCTGCCAAATTAAGGATGCTGCTGTGGTGTTGGTACTTATTTCAATATTAGATACATTGCTGGGCCCTTCATTTAAAAAAAAAAAAAAAAAGCATGGATTAGCGTTCAATTCCAGGACTATTTTATTTACTGCCTCTAAAAATAGCCTGGCCCCTTTGGGACAGAATAAATAAAAGTTACGTTTGCTGACTCAAACGATAGAAGGCTTCCCAAAAAGACCTTCAGAAAATAATTATACAGATTAAGTCTCAAAAAAATTTTTTTAATACTTTTAAGCTTATCTGAAATATATTTTCCAGATATAATTTCCTATCTGTTTTGGAAATCTGATTAATGAAAGAGAAAAATATACTAAAAAGATAACACAAACTACCATGTCTACCATATAGTTAGATCAAACATTAGCAAGACACGCTTACTGCTGCGTGCAAAGCTCCTCACTTGGGCAATATCATCTAACATCAACATGACAAGGAGACCCTCCTCTTGTCTGTATTCCCAAGGAATGAATGGAACAGTTACGTCGTCCATGCTTATCGGATCACTTTCTGCTTCTAAAGACAATTCCAGGTTCACAGGGCTCAGCACCAATGCCAAGAACAGCAGGACCTTTGCTGTTTTCCAATGTTTTCCGCTTAAGCAGCTTCCTACTCTACCGGGAGCCCAGAAACACAGTGGTTTCCCCAATATTTAACCAACGCTTACTTCCCACCCTCCAGGACAGGATCAGAGAGAACAACCCTTGGCAGGGCATCCTAAGAAACTTACGTGTGTACTGTGCAGTGAAGCCGGACTTGCCCACGACGTGGTTCACTTCTGGAAAGACTGTGATGTTGTATAACGTGCCTGGAACCAAGTCTTTGAGAGTGATGGCTTTGTGAGAACTGTTTGTCTTGTTAAAGCCGTACTTGGACCATACATGCAGGCAGTAGATATAGTCAGAAGCATTGTCTATATTCTGCCACTCCAACTCCATTTCGGTTGTGGTGACTTGGAGCACACGGATGTCAAAGACTGCACTGGGGTCTGGTTGGAAGAAAGGAAGAGAAAAGGAAGTCTGTCAAGGACCATCATAATGCCCAGCTTGATTTCAAAGTGTCAAGACAACTGTTCTTTTGCCATTAAAGTCTCAAATGAGTTCACAAAATGTAAACTCCAAAACAAGTGAGAAACACACACACTCATTTCTTTCCAGGATTTTGGCTCTTCCATAACACAGATGAATGTACCAATTCATCCTGTCAGTTCTCTGGTCTTTTGCTTTTGCCCTAAAAACGCCCCCTTCGGGGGTCTTCTGGAGTGGAAATCATGTTCAGATTCCTCATCTGAGTGCTGATGACCAGATGGGTTCAATTTGTGAAAATTCATCAAGCCACACATTTAGGCTGTGTGTGTTTTTCAGGATGTATCCTGTATCTCGATAACTAGATTTTTATTTTTTAATCACTTCCTCAAAAGAAAACATCTTTCTATAACATAGTCAGGCATACTGAAGAGTTGACATTCACTAGGTAGGGAGAATTTGAGGCCGGGGTGAAGGGAAAACACACACACATGGTCCACCCTCAGAGCTGGGCTCAGAAGAGAAATCTCCCTCAGGAGTACTGTGGGGACCCTGATCTGCCCACCTCGCCTCTACACACTGAACCAGATATAATATGAATGCACAGATCGTGGCCCAGAAATAATGACATAAGCAGGGCGTCTTTTCCACCCTTGCTTTCAAAACACTTCTCTCTTCACCTGGGAACCACGGTCATCTCTACTGAGAGAAATTGAGTGGCTGAGGGGACAAAAGAGGGAAATATTTTCACTGTAAAACATTTTGTGGGGTTTTTTTTATCATTATTTTGTACCACATGCATATACTCTCTTCCAAAATTTTTTTTTTTTAAGTGTGTTCTCCTTAAAGGGAGGCAGCTTTGAGAGGCTTCTTTCCCTACCACCAAATTCCTGATGTCAAAGGGATTCCACAAAGACCATAAAAGAAAGCCATTATCTATAAAGGTAAAAGAACCTACAAATAATCTAAATATTCCACAAAAAGAGAAGGGCTTTGTAAACTGTGATCTGGCTACCTAATGAAACATTCTGCAGCCACTAGAAACATGAAGACCATAAAAAAAAAAAAGTTCAAATACAAAATACAATGATTTGTATAATAATTACAATGATATAAACAAAACCTATGACTGTGGACACAGATGTGAAAAGAATGCAGCTGCGTTAGACGAGAGGCGTTATTCTTGATTCCCTTCCTTTTGATGGTGGTAAAATACATATGATATTTATCATTTTAACCATTTGTAAATGTACAACTCGGCGGCATTAAACACATTCACAATGTTGTGTAACCAGCACCACCATCTATACCCAAAACATTCCATCACCACCAACATACACTCTGTTCCCATGAAACAGCAAATCCTCCCTCCTGGTAACTCCTATTTTACTTTAGTCTCTGTGAACTTGCCTATTCCAAGAACCTCTTGCAAATGGAAACATACAATATTTGTCCTCTGTGTCTGGCTTCTTTCATGTAGCCCAATGTTCTGGAGGTTCGTCCACATTGTAGCAGGTACCAGAATTTCATTCTTTTTCTTTTTTTTTTTTTTAATGTCTGATCTTATTTATTTGTCACTCAGAAAATCTCATTTTTGACTGGACTCAGACTTAGAGGTAGAAGCTCTCAGACAGGACAGCCTCCGTCTCTTAGCAGTCTGTTCCTGGCGTTTTTCTTTGGCCTCCTTCATTCTCTTGGCCAAAAGTTTAGCATATTCTGCAGCCTCTTCCTTATTTTTCCTAGTGCGCTGCTTCTTCAAAGCAATACGCCAATGTTTGCGCTGAAGGACACGTGGAGTGACAAGACGCTGAATCTCAGGCGCTTTGGTTCTAGGTTTCTCACCTTCTTTGTTTAGGGGCTTTCTCACAACGTACTGGCGGACATCAGCTTCTTTAGAGAGACTGAAAAGTTGGCGGATTCTGCTGGCTCTTTTGGGCCCCAGGCGACGAGGCACGCAGTATCAGCGAGTCCAGCAATATCCTTCTCCCCTTTTTTTACAATGACCAAGTTGAGAACACTGAGATTGGCATCCACAATGCAACCCTGAACCAATTTGCGCTTTCTCTCTCTAGTCCTCCTTGGTCTATAGCAGGACTGTCCCTTACCCAGCAGCAGGTGGACACGGGATGGGTCAAGACACCCTGCTTCGTGGGGAAGCCTTGTTTGTCATTGCCACCACAGATTCGGACCACATAACCCTTCCATTCTTCACCCAGAGCATCAGCAGCAACTTCGGTGGCCATACGCTTCTCATAAAAGTTGCCAAGTTTGCGTTCATCGTCCACTTCAATGAGTTTCTGGCAGCCAGTAGCTGGGAAAGAGATGTTCAGCTTCATCCTGAAGCAGCCTACCGCCTCCGAGGCACCACAAAAAAGAGCCAGAATTTCATTCTTTTTATGGCTGAAAAATATTCTGTTGTGTAGATATACCATATTTTGTCTATCCACTGCTCTGTTGACGGACACTAGGTTGTTTCCGCCTCTTAGCTATTGTGAATCATGCACTATGAACGCCGGTGTAGAGATAACTGTTCCAGTCCCATATATATATATATATATGACTGGAATTGCTGGGTCATACTATATTTGTTTCCCTTCTTCAAAATTGCCTTTAATACTGTTATACCGATTTTAGTAATAATATAAGTTGTTCAATAATAGAATGGTAATCCCCTAAGAGACGAGTGCCTCACTACCACTCTTCTTGATTTCCGTTCAATGAGACTCAACTATAGGCTACAGTACCAGACATGCCTTCTCAACAAACAGTCCCAAATTGCTTTGCAGCCGCACGATGTCAAAGTGTCAGTCCACATTCTTGTCAAGACCCCACTCTTCAAAGCCAGACAGAGGCCAGTGCACTACCTTGTCACTCTGGGCCAGTTAACTACTAAGCTCACAAAGCTCCCATTCCCTACTCTGGAAAATAGAGAGCTTAACAGTACCCACCTCATGAAGTTGTAATAAAAATTTAAAAATAAAGGATGACAGCCCAGCACTCTGCAGACCCCTACTATGTTTAACTATTATTACATTAAGCTCTGGTCATTGGCAAGTCACACAAAATCAAGGGTCCTGCACCATGGTGATCCTCATCATTAGCAACATTCTCAAAAGAAGAAAAGAAATATATGTTGACATTAAGACCCCATATCTCAACAGTCCAATCTAAAATTCAGACTTGAAAAGGAATTACTACCTTTCATCTGAGGAATGCATGGTAGCCGTTCTTTATTTTGGAAGCAGATCTTCCAAGTAACTAGCAATGTCTTAACCCAACCAACAGAGTTGAAGAAACCTACACAAGGAAAATCTCAAAAGCCCAACTGATTTCATGTGTGGCTACAGGAATTATTCTTATTTCTTTATTCTTCCCCTCTGCATAAAAGATTTCAATTCTCCTACAATCAAAGATCAAAGAATAGTGTATGTTTTCCAAACTTTCCCAAAAATATTTATTTCAGATTTTAAAAACAACAGTAATGAACATTAAGTTGTTTTCATGAGATACTTTCATTAATATCATTTAACCTTAAAGAACAATGTTGTTTATGAAAGATTGTAAATAATCTATTTGTCCAATAAAAGAGGAGTAGTTAAGTAAGTTACAATACATCCAGATCAGTGATTCTTAAACTTTTGAATCTCAGGACCCCTTTACCTTCTTAAAAGAGAATTTTTATTTATGTAGGCTATATTTATATTTACTGTATCAGAAATAAAAAATGAGGAAATTTTTAAAACATAAGAATACACAAGTATACATTCCATTAGTCATCCAAATGATGATGTCATCCCTTGTCATATAGCATCTGGAAAACTCCATTATACACTCATCATGAGAGAATAAAGGTGAAAAAACCAAGTATCATTTTAGCAGCATTATGATGATAATAATAATACCTTGTCAACCCCTTGAAAGAACCTAGGGGACTCACAGGGGTCCCTGGATCACACTTTGAATAACAATGATCTATCCCAGGGGTCAACCAAGTTTTTCTTTAAGGACCACAGAATAAATATTTTAAGCTTTATGGAGCATATATTTTCTGTTGCAACTACTCATTTTTAGCACAAAAGAAGTGACAGACAATATGTAAATATATAAGCATAGTTGTGTTCCAATAAAACTTTATAAAAACAGGCAGTGGGCCAGATTTGGCCCATAGGCCATTATTATCTGTTGACCCTTGATTTAGACAATGGAATGCCAGGCAGGTATTAAAATTATCCTGTAGAAATATTTATACTGAAAGGGAAAAATATCCGTAAGAAGCCGCTAGGTAGAAAAAAGCAGATTATAAAACCACGTGAATAGGATGACTTCAATGTTCATAAAAGAAAAAAAATACAAATATATGTACACACACACCTATATTATCTTAAAATTATAAAATCATAAAAGTTATCAATGATTATTTCATACACCAAAAACACACCAAAAGTTGTCAGTGATTATTTCTGGTTGATAGGTTTACTATGTGATTTTCTTCTTTTTGCTTGTCTGTGTATTTTATATAATGAATATGCATTACTGTCATGATAAATTTTTTTTAAGATTTTTCTTAGATAAAAAGAAAAGCAATATTTGAAAAACTTGACATTATAAATTACACTGATTTCCTTTAAGAAACAGTTTAACAGAAAACACAGCCTATTTGCTTACCAGTGCTATTGCGAACTGTCTGGGGATCCCCTTCAGTCCCATTTGGTCCTCTTGGAAATATTTCAAAAACATACATGGTTCCGGGGGATAAGCCACCAATGACAATACTTTGGTCGCTGGTTGTGTTCTCCTGAGATTCTCCACTTTCATCCTTTCTGGTAAGTATCTTAAAGAAATCTGAGTCATTGCTCCTCCAAGCTAAGCCAATTGCCCTTGTGCTGACATTCGTCACTCGAAAGTCAGAAACTGGACCAGGGGCTGAGGGAAGAAAGTAAACAGCTAGATTAAGAACCTATTTCTCCAGAAGACAAGGGTGACTGAACTTCACAAAAATATTTACACTGAGATTAAATGCACACTTGGGACACCTGACCTGTCTTTTTCTCTTCTTTGTATTACCATCTACAAAACAAGCCCCTCAGAAACTGGTATTTCTGGCCACTGAGAAAACACTTGGCGGTAAGAACACAGAAACTGCACGTTTTGGGATTGTACAAAGTCATTCACCAGAAATAAATGAACCTCTGTTTAGGGACATGCAGCAGCAGCTGCTGTTGACTGCTAAAACCGGTTCCCTACCCTGCTTTTTCCTTAGTCATACAGCCCCAGATTTTTAGCTGTGTACATGGCCACCAGAAATAAAGACTACATTTCCCAGCCTCCCTTGCTGCTAGATGAGCCATGTGGATAAGTTCTGGCCAATGGGATGTGAGCAGAAATACTGCCTGACTTCTAAGAAGTATCATGAACGCGTGGAGCAGTATCTTCTGCTCCTCCTCCTCCTTGTAGCTGGAATATAGACGCAATGGCTAGAGCTCAGGCTGCTTAGCTCTAGAACCAACTTCGTGGCTGCTGATCCCAGACTACAGCTCAGAACAGACATTCCTGGAGCTGCTGTGACAAAAGCTGCACCCTTAGGGTGGAAGTCATTCCTGGGTCCCAGCCTAAAGCCTGCTCCCCCGCTGTTATGACTTGAACTGTGTCCCCTCAAAATTCCTATGTTGAAGTCCTAACCCTCAGTACCTCAGAATGTGAGGTATATTTAGAGATAGGGTCTTTAAAAAGGTGATTAAAGTAAAATGAGGTCATTAGAGTGGTCCTTAATCCGGTACAACTGGGGTCCTTATAAGAAGAGGAGATTAGGGGGCGCCTGGGTGGCTCAGTCGTTAAGCATCTGCCTTCGGCTCAGGTCATGATCCCAGGGTCCTGGGATCGAGCCCCGCATCAGGCTCCCTGCTCCGCGGGAGGCCTGCTTCTCCCTCTCCCGCTCCCCCTGCTTGTGTTCCCTCTCTCCCTGTCTCTCTGTCAAATAAATAAATAAAATCTTAAAAAAAAAAAAAAGAGGAGGAGATTAGAACACAGACATACGCAGACCAAAGGCCAACCATGTGAAGACACAGGGAGAAGGCAGCCATCTACAAGCCAAGGAGAGTGGCCTCAGAGAAAACTCCCCATGCATCCCCTTGATCTCAGACTTCTTACCTCCACAACTGTGAAAAATAAATTACTGTTGTTGAAGCTCCCTAGTCTGTGCTATTTTGATATGGCAGCCCTAGCAAAATGATACACCAACCCTCCCAATAATTCCATAAACCCTCAGTTACCAGGATTAAATTCCTTTTGGCTTAAAAAAGCTCTGTTTCCTGTGATGGAGCCCTGGCTAACACTCGACCATTCCATCCTGCCTGGAACTGTGCTTCTTTTATGACGACAAAGAAATAGACTTCTATTTTGTTTAAGCCGTGCAAACTTGGGAAGTTTTTTGTTACTCACAGTCAAACTTAATCCTAACTAAAAAAGGGATTAAACAGTAAAAAATGTAAAAGATGGAGAAGTGAAAGCAAATTCCATTTACCCCAAAGAGCCAGTCCAGAAGACATTTGTAAAAATGCCTAAGGTGTGGGGAAGTGTGGGTGGCTCAGTCAGTTAAGCTTCCGACCCTTGCTTTTGGCTCAGGTCATGATCTCAGGGTCCTGAGATCAAGCCCCATGTCGGGCTCCATGCTGGGAATAGAGCCTGCTTAATATTCTCTCTCTGCCTCTCCCTCTGCCCCTCCCTACCGCTTTCCCCCCACCTTACTCTCTCTCTTAAAAACAAACAAACACCTAAGCTGTGCTTCCTAGGAAGCAACAGACACCCAAGTAAAGCATTCTGCGAAACGAGCCCTGGGTCCAGAGCCAGGTACAAGTTTCTGCGCTGTACTTGCTAGCTAACTCTGTGGCCTTGGGCAAATCATCCAGCTGTGCTGGGCTGCAGCTTTCTTATCTATAAAACAGGGATCCTAAAGCTCCTGACATGGTATAATACTGATACTATTATCCTGTATACTGTGGTACACCATTATTGTTTTATTTCAATTACTGGACCTTCTTTGGAACAGAAAACTTTTTATTTATTTGCTGCCTATCATCTTATCTATTTATTTGCTGCCTATCATCTTATCTTTAAGGCACAGTTAAGCAAAGAAAGGATGAGATGTATCTGTGCCTTGCTTCATTATAATGTCAGTATCCGAAGGACAAAGGGACACGGTTCTTTTTGTGTCCATGCATCAATTTGCCTCCACCACACTAGAATGGTCGTTACAAGCTGAGGCTGGAGTCAAGAGAGCCCAACTGTCTAATGCCACCTCTGCCACTTATCAGGTGTGACACCTGCCTACAGCACCTCTCTCAGCTGTGGCTTCCTCGTCCATAAAATAAGGCTAACACCAACCATGTCAAAGATCTGTGAACGTCACCTGAGACAGCGCAAGGAAAGCATGTTGCACAATGCTCAGCATGTGGGGAGGGTGAGTCAATGATCACCATTACTACAGCGCACATCATGAAGGAGGTAAGAGTCCCTGTGGGCTCACACACTGAGCCGCGCTGTCCTTGAGGGCAGGAACAGGGCTCCGTCTCATACCTGGGCCTGGTACAGAGCAGGCAGGCGAGAAAGTTTAGCAAAGCAATGAGTGAACTCACGGGTGTACACTTGGAGAAAACCCGACACGCCCTCAGAACCGTTGCCAAGGAAAGGGCGCACTGTGATGTTGTATAAGGTACTGGAGTTGAGTGAAGGGATGTTGACCCAAGTATCACTGACATTGCAGACGAAGGAATCAGTCAGCCAAGCAACCTGGATCTCATAGGTATAGAGAGAGGATGACTCATTATCGTTGATTTTCCAGGTCAGGGTCATGTGCGTCGCACTGATGTTCACAACTTCAATGTCAAAAACTTGACTGGCCACTGTGAAGACACAAGAGGAGTTAACAGTAACCAGAACGGCCAAGCCAGAGAGAGAGAGAAACCACCATCACGGCATGTCATCTAATGTAAGAAGTACTCTCAGCGACTGCACCTTCCCATCCTACACCATTGACCCACAACCACAACATACACGAAAGTATGGGGGTCCCAGCAAACGTCAGGTATCATCATCACCATCAGTGCATAACAACCAAGCCAACTGCAATTGCATAGTTAGTCTTTGTGCTTCTTGTGAGTCAGAACTATGACAGGCTCCTCAAACAGTAACATGGACTCTATTCATGCCCGCCCAGGTGCTGGGCTAACCCAGAAACCCTCTCAAGCATCTATCCATCCAGAATGAACTCTACAGGATCGATTAAAGACCACACACTTCATCATGACGCGGGTCCAGGTCCCAAGGTTAGTTCTGCGTTAGTGGCCGGGTAGATCTTAAGAAAATCACTTGAGCTCGGTTTCCTCATCTGTAAAAGTGGGGTAACAGTCCTAACCTCAAGAAAAGATAACACAGAGTTCCAATTATTTGCCACTTGCCCACCCCACACTCCCAATCCATCCTCCATCCTTCACCTGCCTGCTCCGTGCTCCGGGAGGCTGACTCCTATGCACTGCATCCCTGGGGTTTGGGGGGAGAGAGGGTCCTGCCAGACAGCCTGGGAGGCCTGGGATCGGGTTCCACCTGCAAACCCGGTGAGGAGGCTACCGGGAGGCGGAGAAGAAAGCCGTCGAGTCTTCCTCCCACTGCCTCTGCTCTGGCTTGCTGTTCTGGCTCGGCTGCCTCCCCCACTGCCCCAGCCCTCACTGGGCTCCAAAAGCACCACTTCTTTCCCCTTGCTCTTCAGCCTTAGAGCTGACTTTCTACCACGACTAGTCTCAGGGGTCTTGACAATGCTCTGATGATTTCCTTATGCCTGGTACGATACATGTATGTGTGTGTACGTATATGTACGTAGGTATATGTCTACATATATATATACACACATGCCACATAGAGAGGGTTAAGGTTACTATAATTCTTATTTATCAAGTGCTAGGACAGCTTGACACAAACCAGGCTGTGTGTATCCACACGACTGAGAGCTTAAAACACAATCACTATTACTTTAATTCTGCTCAAACCAGTTTAAAAGCAGGGAACCCAAGACCCCCACTAATCCACAAAACCCCTTTTAAGCAAATCAGGCAAAGGGTCATTGGATGGATCCAGCTCTGGGGTACACTGCTTGGCAAGGGCCCACCACTGTCAAAGGCACACCTGGAGGGCCCGTTCCTCCCCCTCCTCCAAACTGACCCACGCTCCAGACAGCCCAAGCCCTCCCACCTGCCAACCTGCTGGGTCCCTGAGGGTCCCTGGAAGCCAAGCCGCCTTTCCTACAGCTACATCCTCCCCTCTCTACCTACACACTAGCATCACCAGTAGAAGGGGAAAGAAGAAAGGAGGAAAAGTAAGAATTCTTTACAGACACCATTTGTCATAGGCATCCTGCCAGGTTGTCCAGCCCTGTGCAAGGAACACGGCCGGGCCAGTCACTGCTTCTGAGTACTCTGCAGCAGGTCCCCCACCCCACTCTCTGAGGGAGACACACAACTCTCAAGCATATGATCACATCTTCTAGGACTGAAATCAACCCCTCTGGAATTATCAGGGTCCTCGAGCTGTCACCGACTCCCAGTGCCTCTCTACCTTCATACCTCGGTGTCCACAACCTGCACCTTCACCCACAATGCTGCCTCAAGGGACACGTCTTCCTCCCTCTCTCCGTTTATCCAAATCCTATTCTCTCTTCAAAGCAAGTTCAAATCCTGCCTATAGTAGAAGGTTTTCCTAGGGATTTGATGTGAAAATCGTGCGCCAGCCTTCCGATGTCCAGAGCACTCAGTGGGCAGCTGCTGTGGACAGGGGCCACGTGTTGCCTCTGCAGCACCCAACCCCCTCTTCCAAACAGCACCCCAATCCTCCTGGGTGGGAGGAAGTACCTGTCATCCATGTAAAAGCTGGGGGACAGCACTCCCTTCCCCAACATAGCCATCCAGAAAGCAGCAATGTGACACCCTCTCCATCGTGGGACTTTACTGCTGATGGTCCAGTGTGACCCAGCCTTCCAGAGTTTCCTGGATAGTAGTCTTATTTTTTTGCCGTGTGTCCCCCACCCCCTGCCCCTACCCTCCATTCTATGGGTCTCTAGCAGCCTTTGAGAACAGATATATTTTTGGATCAGGTAACCAGAGTTAGCTCATGTTGCCTCAGCCAAGTCCCTGAGGGTGATGCTGGTGCATTTTTTCCTGAGCCCACGGGGCCTGACCACGGGCCTCTCAACACGTGTGCATCTCTCTCAATTCCCCATCTATACCCAAATCCTGTCAGGGAGGAACCATACATTTCTTCGCTCCCCCATCAGCACCAATCCAAAACACCTCCAAATACTGGTCAATATACAGAGTGGAAGTACCACTAAATTCTAGGTAGGAAGCAGCAACGTGCATGTCAACACGCTTCAACAGAAAGATCAGTATGCATTCCAAGGCTGGGCCAGAAAAATAAAAAACTTATTTTCTTATTGGAAGGGGAAAATAATTAACCAACAATGACAACATGAATATCTATTAATGAGTGAAAACTACGACACCAGTTTGTCTCACTGGTTCACATGCAAAGACTCAAAGGACATGAGGTAGCCCCTGGCATCTGCACGTAGTAGCTGCTCAACACGCTTTACTGAGCTGAAAGAACGAAGCGTCTTGGCTGCAGAGTGAAGAAGAAACTCACTGGATCTGCTCTGTCCAAAACCCCTTCCAGAAAATTCCCTCCAACAACAAAACTGCTTGTGAGGCAAGAGAGAACGGAGAACCAGAATCACAGAGGACAAAACTTTGTGTTAGAGGACTGGCTGAAGACATTCCACAAAATTCAACATACCTGTCCTGAAAGTTACGTTTCGGGGCTGTCCCTCTGTGCCATCCGCCGCTTGAGGATAAACGGTGGCCTTGTACTGCGTGTTGGACTTCAACCCGAACAGCAGGACTTCCGTGTCTTGGGTCAGAGGCTGGTGAGAAGACAGGTCTGTGGAATCGAGGTGGTATTTATACACTCCGGCAGTGGGGGTCCGGGGCTGCTGGGAGGAGCTCTCTGTGTTGTTGTCATCTGTTTCAAACACAAAAGTCAAAATACATTCACTGCAACAGAAGCCCAGTCCTGTCCCCCTGCAGCCCTCCCCCACAAGACGACACATCAGGCAGAGCCCACAGCGCGTACTCCACAAATCCTTCCCTTCCCTCCCCTGAGAGAGAGATATCCGCCTACAAAGGCCCCAATTTTGGGCAGATATTTTACTTTCTACTTTTATCCAGGTACCCTCTCTTTCCAACTCAGCTGTTTGTAGCTCCTCCCCTTCTTTCAGGAAATCTTCTCCCACCCAGCTCCCAACATGGTCATCCAGGGACAGCCACAGGGCTCAAACCCGGCTCAGCAGAGCCCACTCTAGACATTTCTCCCCTGGGCCAGACCCCTTCCGATAGGGGGTGAAATGGGGCACCTACAGGCGGGTAATCATTTCTCCCTGAGCCACTCTGAGAACAAGGCTGGCACAGAAGGAAGCAGGAAGAGGAGACGGGCATCCCCTTGTCTCTTTCTTCAAGGCCTTGCTGCCCGCAATGGGAAAACAGACACAGGCCAACAAGTTTGCTCTTCTAGCCCAAGCTACTTAAAGTCTGCTTTCTGTCACTTGCAGTCAAGAATCCCACTTTGGGGATTCCTGTTGTTTGACTACAGTTAAGAATTCCACTTCGGGGATTCTTATTGTTTGACTACAACACCTACTTTGTAGTCCTGTTTCCTTATGTGTAAAATGGGGATTAAGTACTTGTTCTGCTCAATCCACTGGTTTACCTCTGAAAACGCTTAAAATCTGCAAATGGCCACTCCATTGGCAATGCAGAAGCTGTCTGCTAGACTTGCTTGCTAAGCATCCCTTTACTCAATGGACGTGGCAAGTTCCTCCAAAGGCCCTACCCGAGTTAACACATCTGTTATCCGTTCAACGGAAAGTCTGAAGAGCTAAAGGGGCCAGCTCCTTTCCGGGATGCCAGACTCAAAAAGTTTCAACCCCCATTACCATTCTGAGCCCCAGTGATCTGACCGGTAAAATACGAACATTTCCCCCTCCCTTCTTCATACAAATAAAGGGTCAAACTAAAATGTGGAGGAAAGCCCTCTATAAATTCTAAAACTCTAGGGGCGCCTGGGTGGCTCAGTCGTTGGGCGTCTGCCTTCGGCTCAGGTCATGGTCCCAGGGTCCTGGGATCGAGCCCCGCATCGGCTCCCTGCTCTGCGGGAAGCCTGCTTCTCCCTCTCCCACTCCCCCTGCTTGTGTTCCCTCTCTCGCTGTGTCTCTCTCTGTCAAATAAATAAATAAAATCTTTAAAAAATAAAAAAATAAAAATAAATAAATTCTAAAACTCTATAGAAATGTAAGAACGACATTTCTTAAAACTATTAAGTTACTGAAAGTCAAAACCAGCAAGGCAGATGAGAAGCACACTTCTGTAACTCACTTAAGCCACTGTCTGTGACCGAGGACTCTTTCTGTCCATTTGGTTCTGAAAGAAGCAGGGTGACCTTGTGTTGAGTCCCTGGTGTCAGGCCCGATATATTGGCCACCAAGTCTTGAGTTATCCCCTCAGGACCCCCGATGCCTTCAAGAAGCAGCCGGCAGGTGGCGGTGCCGTTCGCTTCCTTCCAGGTAAGAGTAGCTTGCGTCACCCCCACGAAGGAAACGCGAAGACCAGAAACTGGACTCGGCTCTATTTTAAAAACACACAACGGGGCATTGATGGAATGAGACATCTGCAGTCACCTTTCATTAAGAATGACTGGGGTCGGGGCACCTGGGTGGCTCAGTCAGTTAAGCGTCTGCTTTTGGCTCCGGTCATGATCCCAGGGTCCTGGGATTGAGCCCCACATCGGGCTCCCTGCTTGGGGGGGTGGGAAGCCTGCTTCTCCCTCTCCCTCTGCTGCTCCCCCTGCTTCTGCTCTCTTTCTCTGTCAAATAAATAAATAAAACCTTAAAGAAAAAAAAAAAAGAATGACTGGGGTCACTGATGTTTCAAGGTGACTCACTAAAAATACTTTTTTGGTATCAGGGTCCAGTGCAAGTCTGTCATTTCACAGCAGGAAAAAGTAGATATAGCATTACGGAGAAAAGAATACACCTACAGCCAAAGATTTTTAGGATCTATTGTATTCTCCTCAACAGTTCACTTCAACGTGATTTGACACTCTTCGAAACTGTCTTCAAAATTGTCAAACAGCAACATTTAATCGTATTTGTTTGGGGCATAAGGAACAAAGCACCAAACAAAGAGATTGTTTGCTACTTCTAAAGGTCTCGATTCAAGACAAGATAATACAAATAATATAATCTCAGAGCACCCAGACATTTCCACTAAGGAGCTCATCCCTGTGTTCCAACCCCAAAGGGGTGCTTCAGAAGACTTCCGAGCTATCCCCCCACCATTCTTTCCATCACCTTATTTGGCTGGCTGTGACATAAACCAGCCATTTTGGCCAACATGACATCCACTCCCTTCCTTCGGGAGATGGCAAGGTAGAAACACTGAGAGGCGGGGTGACTGGCTCAGGAACACACATCACTGGTGGCGTCGGGGACATCAGGACCCAGGGCTGAGCACACGAGGCACGGACAGAGCAAACCCCCGCCTGAGGTCTGCAGGGGCGGAACTGGAAGGCATGGCGGGTTCTGCAGCGAGCCAATGCACTCTGTGATTCTACCCTTCACATCAAACATTTTGGGTGCAAAGATTGCTAAATGGGGTCACTCCTGTGTCCTTTTTCTTTTGAAAAGAAATGTAACAGCCATCCAGGAGGCCAGCGGAAGGGCTCTGGGTAACTAACTGGTACCAGCTTCAGCGCACCAGGGTGCTCTGGAGCCGGGCTCCCTGGGTGCCCGCCACTTTGTGCTCAATAACCGAGCCCTCAGACAAAACCCAACTCTTCGGCATTACAGTTTGTCACTGTGGCCCTTGGGGTTACTGAGAGGACAGGATAATGTATTAAGAACAACTAAGCATAAGAGTACGTGCTCAGTAAATAGGAGCGGATGAACAAAGCCTTGTCCCGGGAACTTTCAGGTAGAGTGAGGATACTCAGTTCCTGGGCTGGCTGCTCCTTGCCACTTCTCCACCTCCTCTCTCCTATGGTCACCAGTGCTGTGTTCCCCTGGCCCCATCACCATTTCTAAATTCCATCTTCTTCTTCCTCGTTCGTTCTCTTCATCTCCCTGCCCCCTCCTCCTGATCTTCTCTCTTTCATAATATAGCAAACCTCTATCACAGGGGTTTTTGCCTCTAAAACTCTGCTCTGAGGAGCTCCAAGAGTTGTTTTTTTTTTTAGAGTACCTGTGACACCCCATCCCTGTCGCTCCTCTCGCGCCAGTTCTTTTTACTTATTGGGCTTCTGGGCGAGATTTTATTATTTAAAGAAATTGTTTCCTGGCTTAAAAAAAAACCTGCTGAAAACCACTGGTTTCGTTTGTCTGTTCCATGTGTAGGAGGCACTGTGCTAGGCGGGTGGTCCCTTCAAGCCATGGGCCCCAAGAGGTCAAACTTCCACGGCCCTCACCAGCCAAAGAGATTACATCCCCAGATCAGAAAACCAACAGAGGATAGCATTTTTAAATTTTTTGGTTCTTCTCAGCTTTAAAAGAGCTTCTCGTCTCTTTTTTATATTTTTGGTTCTTTTCAGCTTAAAAAAAGAGAGAGAGCTAAATTTGCAGCTGCAACACGTGGCTCAGGGTAAAGACATCTAAGCTAAATAAAAATCTAAACCTTACCCAATGTCACAGGGCTGTTATTTCATTTGAAACATGCACTCCTCTATAAAGTATACCAAACTTTCAGGTCCAGCAAAAACTCCTGAGAATATAAACACAGCATCAACTCTCCTGCAGAGCTTCAAAGAAGCCTACTAATAACTGACACCATTACGACACGTGTCTAATGAGGTCTCTGTTCCCAAGCCTTAGCAGAAGAGTAAATATTAGCCAATAATAGCAAAGGATTTTTAAAACTGGACAGTTGGAATTACTTAAAACCTCCCCAAACACCTAGGACCCTAATACCAAATAATCTGGCCACCTGAACTCCTGGACTTGAAACAATACAGAATCTTCTCTCCTCTTCCACCATTAACAAAAACCAATCTCTCCCCAACAGGCAATTTGAATGGACAAGGCTCTAGGATACAGGATGCAAAGGAACGGTTCACGATCATTCCTGGGGGCTCATCTTACCTGTTGTGTCATTTCCAGCTGTGGGATCTCTCAAAGTCCTAGTGACTATTTCTGAAGTGACAAAGGATGTGTATGAAGTTGTTGGACTAAAGCCTGTGGTGCCATTCTTTCCTGGATTTTCATCAGTGGTGGTCCACCTACTCTCCACCTTGCTCCTTTCTGTACGTGCATACTCAGAAACAGTGCTGTCCGTGTTTTCCCATGTTGTGGTCACACTGGTTGTATTGATGGAAACAGCTTCAATGTCAAACACAAACATGGGTTCTACTTAAATATTGTTTCCCAAAGGACATCAAAAATTACATTTAAAAAAGAAATGTAAGGGGTGCCTGGGTGGCTCAGTCAGTTAAGCATCTGCCTTAGGCTCAGGTCATGATCCCAAAGTCCTGGGATCCAGCCCTGCGTTGGGCTCCCCACTCAGTGGGGAATCTGCTTATCCCTCTCCCTCTGCTCCTCCCCCCACCATGCTCTCTCTCTCTCTCTCTCTCTCTAATAAATAAATAAAATATTTTTTTTAAAAAAGGAAATGTAAGAGTCAGGACTGCTCTGCATGTCTACTTTTCAGAAGTGAATTGTACGATCACAGAATTTCATTTCCCTTTCTCTGCCTCCTGGACTTCCCTCCAACAAACTAATTTTAGATACATATACATACATGTATGCATGTGTGTTAGTGAGACAGAAGGCTTTAAAACAGAGACAAAAATGACAGAGATCAGCAATGTTGGCTGTGACTTGAATATGGATTAAATCTATATAGAAGCGGATACCAAAAAAAGACCTAAGATGCAAAAGAAGTCTCTCTTTTCATTCTTAGAAAACACTGCCCATGGAGAGGTCTTACATGATGCAGAAGCTAACTTTTTTGCCAAATCCTGATATCAGGAGGAAGTTCCGCCATATTTGGGCACTAAGATGGCATGAGACAGAATGGCATAAAGTGAAAGGAACTGGTCTTTAAATTCAGACCTGGACGCGAGGATCTCCTCTGCCCCTTAGCTATATGACCTGGAATGAGTCCCTTAGAACCTCTCATCCTCAGGTTCCTATGTTGTCAGCTCTAATACACTATTTTAAACATAAAGGGCTCTTTTTAAGGTACCATGATATGGTAACCAACGTCACTGGATTTGGACATTTATAAAATCGGAGTTCAGAGTCCCATCCTGCTGGTCGTTAGCATGTGATTTTACTCAAAGTCCTAGGAGAACATTCCCATTATTCTATTGCTATGGTTCACAGACTTCTTAGTTTGTGTTTCATTTTTCTTTCCCGTGTCTGAGGCTTCAGCTGTGATCTGTAACAGTCACATCTAGAGCCCCTGACATTCATCTCAGTAAGGCACCAGGAAACTTTTCAGTGATAAGTGTGACCGATTTAAGTAGCCAGAAACAGTGGTCACGCAAACTAACAAAATGGCACCTCCCACTCATGATACAACAGGTTTTTATTACGATTTTTAAAACGAATCATAGTTCTTCATCTCCCCTTCTCCTGCTTTAAAATACCACCTCTATGCATAGAGGTTTTCTTCTTTGGCACCAATGATTCAAGCCCGTACAAGGTACCTACCAGCTTATTTACCAAACTGATTAATAAGAAAGAAAAAGCAACTGTAGAGTTCTTCCCATTGTTTGTACAGACTTTGCATAATGACTGTTATTAACTGAGATTGGCTTTATTAGAAGGTTTCGGCAAGATCTGCCCCCTTTGTGTGGCAGTGGAAGAACATTCTAATTATTTTATCTCCATGGTTCACAGACTTTGGGATTTTACCAATCAGGAAAAAAAAAAGGTTCCCAAATTTTGAGGACAGATAAAAGCTACCAATTTTTATTTATTCTAAAAGGTACATTAAAAAAAAAAACTACCGAACACTGTTATCTTTATTTCCTATAGAAACAAATTATGACCCAAAAAATTAGTAAGGACATCATCCCAGAATAAATGGTGCTTTCAATTAAATATATTTAGCTTCACTTAAAACTTACTATCATAGCCTTATTTTTCTCATTTTACTCTAGACCAGGGAGAACTTCAATGGACCAACACCAGTTAGCAAATGGGACTCAGCCCTCCATATGGAAGCAAAATATCCAGGAGGCTACATCTGGTTTTCCAAAGGTTACACAAACCATGTCCACCACTTTAGAAATCATGGAGCAATGTAGCAACCAAAAAAAATACTTATGGGGTGGCAGCACATAAAATAAATATAAATCATACTGCATCATGAAAACTAAGTCTTTTTTAAAAATCACCCACGGATGCAGGCTGGCGGGGGGAAAAAAATCACAGAAAATATAAAATTTTTATTTGTCAAAGTTGCTCAATTGATTGAATTCTTTCTTTCACTTGCTGGTGCCACACTCACCCCAGTTCTAAAGAAAAACTGGAAACTAAGAGAGTTTGAACAAATTAGCATTTTCTGTGATTTTCACGTTGCTGTAAGTGCTGCTGTGTCCATCAGGGGGCGGTAGCGAACAACACAAGAGAAGAGAGGGGAGCGGTACTTACAGTCACCTGCGCACACCATCTGTAACAGAAAAAGAAAACGGAAGTCAGCGCCTTCATTCGGCCACGGAAAATGCAAATCACGAATAAAGCAGTTGAGAATTTAATAATGGGGATGCGGTGCTAACGAGTACATTAAAAAAGGCCCACTGGCAGGGACTAGGTTGCAAGGACACTGAGTAAGGGAACTCAGTGAAACCAGAGGTGGCTTACAAACAATGGATTAACTCGGGCACATGGAGGCCGAGCTATCCAGTGTTCTTCCCCACAGATACACCCAGCACTGAAGCAGCTCTCCAGGGCAGCTCTCCCTGCTGCCACCGCATCATGAATTGAGGCAGAAGGACGTAGAAACAGTCAAGATTCTCTAGGGCAAAAAAGAGGACCGTGACACCCCTTCCCCAGAGCCATTTTCAGGTCACAAGTACAGAAAGTAAAGCCAGGTGCACAAGAGAAGAAATCTCCTGGGTTCGGGATTTTTGTTGTGCGAAAATCCAGCTTCCTCCTTCTATCGGTAGGTGGCAGTAATCTTTTTTTTTTTTTTTTTTTTTAATTGTATGACATGCAGCTTTGGGAAGCACGAGTGTTTGAAACAGAGCAACCCTAAAGATTATTTATTTAGTTGAGTGTCTCAGTCTGCCATCTTTAGGTCCCTGGAAGGACCTCAAAGATACTCATCGTGGTCCATAAATTACTACCCCATACTTTAAAAACCTAAAATAATTTGAGGTTGTACATCCTACTGTTTAGTAAACACACCTTTTTTGGTTAACGGGATCTTTCGAAGTATGGCCCTCATGAGGAAAATAATCAAAAGGGATTCTAGTGGGAAAAAATGTCCTCCAGCTTCCCATCACACTTAGAATAAAATCCGAAACTCTTAACCACAGCCTACATGTCCCCCGGTGATCTCAGCATGCCCTTTGAAATGTCCCTGAAGCTGGTTCTCTCTTATAGCCTTTACATATTGATTCCTTTCTCCAAAAACACTCTGCCCCAGACCTTCCAGTGTCGTGGCCTAAAATGCCACCTCTTCGGGGAGTACTTCTCCAATCAACCAGTGGAACTTAGCACCCCTGGCTCTTTTCTCCTCTGCATTCACCTCAGTCGTCATCAGCCTCCTTCAACTAAAATGTATGCTCCATGAGAACAGAAACCTCATCTGGGCCCGCACCTAGAATGGTGCACAGAGTAGGCACTCTATAAATGACACTGAATAAAGGAATGAGCCTCTCATTTTGGAAAGGAAGCAATTCCTAAGTCCCAGAGGAAGGAGATTGCCTAAGGTCCTACAGCAAGGCTAAGGCCAAGGCCGGTCGGGTCCAGGAGGCGGAGTACCCAACCCACCCCAACCCAAAGGAAATATCCTTTGCGCTTACCAAATGGAGAAGGCGAAGACAACATCCATGTTCATCTCGAGGGTTAGACAGACCGAAAGGTCTGCTCCCCAGCCTGTCTCCCAAGGGCCCAGACACCAGTTCCCAAAGGAATCTGAGCATTCCTCCTCATTCTTCACCCCCCCCCAAGTCTCAGGACCCACGTCCTGTTGATTCTCCTTTCCTATCCACCCCTCACCCCGACACACCCTTTCCATTCCCCCCCCCCACTCTACCCTCAAGCCCGTGCTCTTCCAGCTCATCTTCCTGCATCCAGCCCCTGCTGTCCATCTATGCCAGGCATCAATCCACTAGTCCCTGATGGACCACAGGAGAGAGAAAGATGAGGACCAGGTTGCTAGATAAGTTAGCACATGGCAGCAAGCCCTTCTTTTTTTTTTTTTTCCTGCCCAGCAGTTGGAAAACATAAACTATCCAACCTCATGACTCTAGACTGGTCCATCCTAGCCCCTTGCGATGTTATTCTCTCTTCATATACAGCTCTATGTGTTAGATCCTGAACTGGAATCCATTTGGTCAACGATGCACCCAAATATCGCCTACAAACATGGACGATCCGGACCTGTCTTCAAACTGTTTTTAGGAAAGTAAGGGAACTAAGACGTGTCTATAAATAAGCAACTGAAGGTGGAGCAGAAAGCGCTGACAACTCTGAACAAGCAAGTCTCGAGTGCCTGTATGTGCCCAGCAGCGTAAAGCCCCAGAGCTGAGGCAGACAGCCCTTGTGCTGGGCGGGGCTCACGGCTGAAGGAGGGGGAGGCAGGCGAACCAAACCACAGGAGGACAGACGGAAGGTATCCCCGGGGAAGGTACCATTCGCAGAGGGAGGTCAGAGGTGCCTTGCACCAAGGCAAAGCATGCCTGTGCATTTCGAGCTGGGTCCTATACAGCCCTAGACTCAGTAAACATTGGCTGATGACCATTATTACATGCGACAACGTGTCAAACAGCTCTGAGTTCTAGAGGTGAAAGGGCAAGGGTCACCATCAATATGCACAGAGCCTGACTCTGCCAGGCACCGTTCCAAGTGCTTTCAGGTATTAACTCACTTAATGCTCCAAACAACCCTGGATGTAGGAACAGGTCCCTTGTGGAGACTGTTGAGCTGCAGCATCTGGACTTGAACCCAGGCAGCCTGACTCCAGGGTCCACATCCCTAATTGCTAGCTACCCTGCCTCCCCATATAAAGCCACTGGTGAGAAATATACTAGGACTTCAGGAAGGTTCAAAAATCAATTTCAAAAGCTATCCGTATCACCTTTCCTCCCTCTACCTTCCAAAAACTCCAGCAAGCAAAGTAAGAGTGTTCTTGACAAATCGGGGTTACGGTTTCTCCTGGCAGCCCTCCCACAGGTGCCAGGCGAACACAGCAGCTGGGTCTCTCCATGGCTCGGCGTGAAATGACAGCCAGAGCAAAGCGCACATGGCACCACGCAGCTTCAGTCTCTCCTGGCCTCCCTCCCCCTTCTTTTCACTCATCTTGACCTCACTGGCCCTGACTTCCCCAAATAAAACCTCAACACTGTAATCCTTTCCTCAGGACCTGGGGGACCATAAAAACCCCAGACTAAGACATGGGACAAAGGGACCAAAGAGAAGTCCACAAGGGGACTCCAGGGGAAAAACCTTCCTCACTAAGAAAAAGAATTTCCTGGTTTGCTGGACTTCGTCAGATCTGCCCATAATGTCTGGAGCTGCTGCAGCCTCTGTGTAACAAGGAGGTGAGAAATCACCTACCTGTTGAGAATGGTTGATGGGGAGAAAAGGGGGAAACCGGATCCTTGTGCTACTAAATCAACCCATTCCTACATTTGTCTTACCACCAGACTTCTTGCCTGGGGAGATGCAATACCCCTCATTATTTAACTATTTTTAGTTGGGTTGTCTAATATTTAAAACCAAAAGGACACTAGTTGACATAATAACTACAAAGCAAGGTAATTAATTTTCACATTAACCCTCATTTTTACAGATGAAGAATGTGAAAGGCCACTGATCTGCGATCCAGGGTCACAGAGCTGATCAGGGAGAATTAAAACCAGGATGCAAGCCCAGGTCTGCCGGACCCCCAAAGTCTTCCACTGACCACGGGGGCGGGGGGAAGACCCTTGGAAACAATACCCCACAAGACACCCAGCATGGGGGAAATTTGTAAATACTTTTTTAAAGAATACAATCAAGAGAAAACTCATCTTTCTAAAATTAGCTCAAAGCCTACTTGTAGGAGGTGAAATGGGAGGCAACCCACTTCCACAGATTCATACACCGAGCACCAAAGTTGACTACAGAAAAAAAGGAAGCTGGGGGCATCTTCCCAGCAGTGACAGCTAAACATAATGACGAGAGTAACCTCAGCTCCTTCCCCTTCTGAGAGGATCCAGAATGGCCCTGGTGGTTGCCAGTCCACAAGGCATCCACAGAAATCAGCCTGCATCCAAGTGCCCTTCCACAACTGCTCCCGAACCCGGCCACCCCAAATCCTGATAGGAAAAGAAGTCAACCTCCCATTTTACTTAATCGTCACAACAACCCTATAAAATAGGAATTATAATCCCCAGGGACCCTGGGGCTCAGAGTACACAGCCCGCGTCACACAGCTGAGTTTCCTGGCTAGGGTGACTTGCCCCAGGCCCAGGAAGGAGAGATGAAAACAGATGCTTGAGGCTGGAGATAAAACCAGCAATTTCGACTCTCTACCTCGCTCCCCCTTGGCGGAAGTTAAACTAGATTTAGTATGCAGAGCCAAGCCCAGTGGCAGCCGAACCTCAGAACCCAAGGTGTGTTCCCTTCTCTTCTGAGGCTCCAGACTTCTCCCTCCCGGCTTCAGCAGACCCATCGATAAGAGGGTTGTAAGGGAGCCTGCTTGTGGCTGGGACTCAGGGGACACCAGAAGTCATGGACCCTGAACCCAACAGGGAGCAGAGCTTCCATAAAAGACAATCGGTGCCACAGCAGCTCTATGCACAATAGCCAAGGGGGAGGACAACCTAATTTCCATAAACAAATAAATGGATAAACAACATGCTCTATATCCATGCAATGGAATACTATTCAGCCATAAAAAGGAACAAAATTCTGGGACCTGCTACAACGTGGATGAACCTCAAAAACATTATGCTACATGGAAGAAGCCAGACACAGAAGCACATACGTATGATTTCATTTATATGAAATATCCAGAAAAGGGAAATCCAGAGAAACAGGAAGTCGCCAGGGGCCGGCGGAGAGGGAAAGGGGAGTGATTGCTAATGGCTACGGCGTTTCCTTTTGGGTAATGGAAATGTTTGGAACTACATAGAGGTGGTGGTCGCACAACACCGTGAATGTACTAAATACACCTGACTGTGCTCTTCAAAATGGTTAATTCTATATGAATTTCACCTCAATTTTTTGTTTTTTTTTTTAAAGATAGGAGGTAGGTAAATTTGTATAATCAAGCTCAGCCACTAGCAGGAAGAAGGGAAAGGAAGTTTCCTGAAGGAAGGCGGGGGGGGTGGGTAGAGAAGAGGAAGGTAATAAATAGGGAGGTTTGAAAAAGCAGATTTAGGGTGCACCTGGGGGGCTCAGTCGGCTAAGCGTCTGCCTTCGGCTCAGGTCATGATCCCGGGGTCCTGGGATTGAGCCCCGGGTCGGGCTCCCTGCTCTGCGGGAAGCCTGCTTCTCCCTCTGCCACTCCCCCTGCTTGTGTTCCTCTCTCACTGTGTGGCTCTCTGTGTCAAATAAATAAATAAAATCTTTTAAAAAAAGAAAAAGCAGATTTAGAAAATCAGAAAAGAGAGAAAGAAGCACAGTGAACCCAGAAATTAGAAAACTAAGCTGGGCAAAACAGCCTGACAGAAGCGCTCTAGGGACCTCCACTTCCAAACACATTCTGAGGACAAAAAGGAAGGAACTCAGGTTCCCTGAACACCTACTATGTGCCAGGCACTGAGGTGGGCTTTCTACATCCCCTGTCTGAGCAGAGTCAAGGAATCACAGCTGAAGAGCTTGGGATCTGGAATCAGATTGCCTGGGGGAAATCATTCAGCTCCACCATTTACTGGCTCTGTGACTTCAGGCAGGGACCTTAACCTCTCTGTACCTCGGCATCTACATCTGTAAACAGGGATGATCATCATACCCGCCTTGTTGGAGTAAGGATGAAAGTAAGCAATCTCTTAGCATCTTTAAATCTTCAGAGCAATTCTGCAAGGTACTTTTATACCCATTTTACAGATGACAACACCAAGGCTCAGCTCCTACTGACAAGACCAATGGGCAATCTGAAATTCATACCTGCAAAGCATTTAAATAAATGAGCAACAACTCAGTTACAGAGGTGGGCACTGAGGCCCAGAGACAGTAAGTGGCTTACCCAAGGACACACAGCACCAAAACCAGAACCCAGGTCTTGACTTCTACCTCGACCTCAACCACTTTCACCCAGGATGCAGACCCATAAGGAGTACTCACATCTCACCCTCACTTCTCGCTCCTCCTCTGCAAAGTCACCCATACAGATGACCCAAGGCTTCTGCAGGCTCCCGGGACTGGGCAAATGAAACAAACACTGAGAGATGAGATTTTGAGCTCACTGATTTAGGAGGAAGACATACTGACATGCAAAAACGGAATATGATACTGTCTTTGATTCTGCCACAGATTTCTGGTGACCTAGACTCCCCAGGCACAGTAGAAACCTATTGGTCAACCAGATGGCAGCATTAACTAAACACCTTATACTGCAGAGTCTCCCTCCTCTTTTCTGAGGAGCAGACCCTGGCTGGTGAGCCTTCCAGCCTTATTCATGGCTCCCCTCCTGCAGCGATGTGTTCCTGTTTCACTTTGTTTATGCTGATGAGCCAAAACTCTTTCTACTTCTCTTTGAGAACTACCACCAGTCCTGAAACTGGCTCCGGGCACAAGGATCCTCCTCTAGGCCCCCAAGAAAACCAAACCATGAACACTACCCTCGATGCCATCCCAGCTCAGCCAAAGCTCCAGCCATCACATCAGTGGTCCACTCTGAACACTGGATTCTTCCTACTCAACACCTCCGTCACAGGAGGTCACTAGCTGCATTTACCTAAAACTTCTAAATTCTCCCCAGCTCCTCAACTTATAAACATCCCTCCCACATTCACACCAAAACACACTCATCAATATTCTCTTCCCCTCTCTCCAAGTCCCTCTGTAACTGCCCCATTAAACCTGTCTCAACTCTATCAACTTCAGAATAACCTGACTCCTCCCTCCCTTCACCCTCCATGGGGTTATGTCCTAAAGATGCTTCCTTGACAAAATCACCTTGACTTCCCCACTTCCATACTGTGGCCACCATAAACCAAATCCTCCTAACCCCAAGCCCTAAATCACAGAAAAAGCCTCCTCCTAGAGCTGAGCAAAACTCAGGCCACATTTATTTTTTGAAGTGCTCAGTACACACTCACAAAAAAAAATTTTAAAGTGCCAGAACAGGGTAAGATCTGTTGCAGTGTACTTTTGTTTTAATCTTGTCAGAGTATCACTGTGACTCCAGCCATAATAAAAGGCCGAAACCTAAATGGAGGCCCTTTGTGATGAACATCAAAGGTGAGAGCCAGGCCCTAGTCCCTCATCCACGCACCTGGTTGCCCCTCCTCTCGCCTCTCCCTTCAATGCATAGTGAAAAATAAACAGAACTGCTTGATTCCTCTTTCTAAAACATGCTAATATTCACCGGGACGCCGGCAGGGACAGATGGCACACACAACCACGGGAACTGAGGACGGTTTAAAAGGGACTGTTTACAAGAGCAGGGGTGGGGGGAAGGGAGCCAATAGGGAGGCAAGAATCCAGAGGCAGTAGCAGTGGGACTGGTAAGGAAATGGGCTGAGGGGCTGCCTCTCCTCCATCTCCATCTGGGGCTTCCTGGGGGTCAAGGGCATCCACTGGTGTGGACCTGGAGGTCAGCCTCTTCCCAGTGGCAGGGCAGGGTGGCGATGAGCGGGCAGGGGTCTGCAAGGACACAGAGAGCTCATGTTGGTCGCATCACTGCTGACGGCCTGTGAATGTGGTAGCCATGGCCCAGCATGGTGACCAAGAGGTTTAGGTTCAACTGCCCCTGACAGTCGGGAGCTCTGGGATGTGAGGGTCTCTCCAAGCCATCCGTTTCATCCATTTTAAACAGCGGAAGGATATATGCAACCCAGATCCCACACCTGAGATCTCCCTCAGGCTCAAACAAAACCAGGTTTCTATATTCCCAGCCTAACAGCCATCTCCTGCCTCACCGAATCTCTGAGGCTGCCACCTCAGCTCCCGTGATGACCTTCGGGGATGGCTCCCGCCCCCAGGAGCTCCCAGACTCCTCTCAGCCCCTTCCAGTCCCTGCCACTCAGCAGCCCTTTCCCTGCACCCTGCACTGGGCCAGGTGCTGAGCCAGGTGCCCAAGATACCCAGGGCACTTAAGGTGGTTCCAGCTCTCCAGGTGTTCACAGGCACAAGAAGGAGGAGAGAACAGGAGGGTGTAATGTGGAGAGGTAGCCAGGAGCCACTCCACTGCATGGACAGGGGGCACCCGGGGACATGGTGAACGTGGGGGACACTCACGGGGTTCGAGGGTGATGTGTAAGGTCCACCTAAAGAGGGACCCCGTGCAGGGACTGAATGCTGGCTGACTCTACTTACTATAATATTGACTGAGCTCTTAACTACTGGCCAGTTGTGGTGCAATCGGGGTTCCCTTCCACATCTCATTCAAGCCTTGCAGCAAGCCCAGGAGGCAGGAACTGTGTTTATCCCCCATTGTCCAGATGAAGAAACTAAGCCTTGGAAAAGTGAGGTTCCTGACCCAGTATCTCACTGCTAGGAAGCCTAAGATTCCACCGCCAGTCTCCCTGACTCCGAAGCTCCGCACCTTCACCACTCCCGGGAGCACTCAGCTGGCTCGACCGTGGGCAAGTCTCAGCTGAGACCACAGAACCCACGTGCTTCCAGGCCTGCCGGCCACGAACCCCTACCTGTTGCGGGCCTCAGGGACAGGTTCTGTCGACCCATTTAAATGGACTCAATTAAGAAGGCTTCCGCACTGCTCTCAGAAAGAGCAGAGTTTGAGGGTAAACTCGCAGAGCCACTTGGATATTAGCAAGTGACAAGTCTTCGAGTTTTCCATTATCCATGTTTGGTTTTTAGGGATGGATAATAAGTGACTGAAGAACACAATGGGTAACAATAGACTCTTTATCCTTCTAAAACCAAGCCCACACACCATATGACAATAGTTATTTTTACCCGCTGACGTAATAAACCAAAATGTGAACTGCTTCAAGCAATTTTTTAAATCAAATAGCATTTTATGGGATTTGGTACATTCTTCTGAACTCTCATTTATCCCCCGTGTGAAAATTACCCAACAGCTCCCTAAAAAACCGGTTCCTGAAAGGTAAATCATTGATCATGAAAATGGTAGATGGGGGTGGGCTCTCCCTCTGAACGCAGAAGCCAGGCAATAAACATCTTTATGGGAAACTCCCCAGAAGACAAGTGTGGCGTTGTGAGGTGGCCTGAATACCTGGCATCCATTTCTACCCTAGAGTCCAAAAGGCCAGGGACAGACAGGCCAAAAGGAAGTACGGCAACGTGCTACCAAAGCACAAGACATCAGATCAAGCCAGGCTCACCCTGCCTCTATGTGACTCTCTGAACTGGATGCTGTCATCAAAAGGGATTGTGGAGGGACGCCTGGGTGGCTCAGTCAGTTAAGCGTCTGCCTTCAGCTTAGGTCAGGATCCCAGGGTCCTGGGATCGAGTCCCACATCGGGCTCCTTGCTCAGTGGGGAGCCTGCTTTTCCCTCTGCCCCTCCCCCTGCTCATGCTGTCTCTCTCTCTCTCTCTCTGACAAATAAATAAATAAAATTTTTTAAAAGGGGGGGGATTGTGGAGAAGGGTCAGCATCAACCAGAATTCTGTGTCCCAAAAAAGCCAGGTAAGGTTTTGATGGAAGGAATGAGCACCAACCAGCCTGCAAAAGCCAGCTGGCTCACCTCTTCCCTCTTGGGATGGTTGGAGGCATGATGAACTCTTCCAAATGTACAGAGAAAAAAGTAACCAGAGGGGCTATTTTGGTGAGGTTATGTGAACTTTGAGATGCAGAGCTGAGGAAATCCCAGGCCAGAAGTTTCCATGGGTATTTTTAGCAGCAGGATTTTTTTTTTTTTTTTTCAAAAAAGAATCTTCTGAAGAACTACATGTACAGAGCTCCACATTTCATACATCTCTCTCTCTCTCTCTCTCTCTCTCTATCTCTCTCTCTCTCTCTCTCTCTCTATATATATATACGTGTACATGTGTGTATACATATGCTTGGATAAAAGCAGTTTTTTGTTATATATTTATTTTAAAGTTCAAGTTACCTCATTCTTATTTCGACACACAACCACATTAGGACATTTAATTGGTGTTCTCCAATGTATTAAAATTTGGTGTAACACATATCTGGGCAAGTGTGTTCATTACAATTCGATTATAATTTCAAGCACAGACAAATTGGAAAGTGGGGAGGGTGTTTTTAATGAAACACTTATGGAATCTCCTGATGCACCTCAAGGAACAGTTTGAAAACTAGTGATCTGGGGTGCCTGGGTGGCTCAGTCGGCTGAGTGTCTGCCTTCGGCTCAGGTCATGATCCCAGGGTCCTGGGATCCAGCCCTGCGTCCGGCTCTCTGCTCAGGGGGGAGCCTGCTTCTCCCTCTCCTTCTGCCGCTCCCCCTGCTTGTGCCCTCTCTCTCTCTACTAAATAAAATGTTTTTAAAAAGAGAGAGAGTGAGAGTTGGCAAGCTCCAGACCCCTGTCTGAACCCTTTCTCTACATTGTATGATAAATCTGAAGGTCCTAAATTGGAGTTCCATTGTCCAAATCTAGCCCACTGACATGTTTTATTCAATCCATAATGGTTTTTTTCTAATTCACCTCCATTAGAACACTTCCTATTTTTCCCCATTGTGTTTTCCAACTTTACTGATATATAACTGACAAATAAAGATTATATATATATGGTATAAAACGTGAAAATTAGGAGTCTTAGCTTAGATTTTTTAAATCCTAATTTTTAGCTCCTAAAAAAAAGATCTGGCTTTCTAATCTGGTCACATTCAAGCAATTAATTGGATCTGCAGCTCCTCGTTTTGATGGGGTAAGTCCTGGGAGTTCACCGCCACTCCCAACTACTGTCACCTCAATGCTGAGGACAAATGCCAGTTGCCAAGCAACATGGTACCCACACTGTTCGTTTTTTCTATCAAATGTAAGCATATGAAAGATCAAGAGGCAGTGTGATTTTTCATTATTTGACCCATTCCATTTACTTACGTTTGCAACTACCCCTGAAAACATCTGAGTTTCTGACTGTTGATCGAAGTGCATCTTGCAAAATTCATGGGTTGCAATTCTTAAAGAACTGTTTACTTTCTAAGTTTCTCTCTTAGGACCAGATCTCTGGCCAATCCCAGATGTGAATGATGTGCACAGTGTGAATATAAAATGCTCACCAGTTTGCCCGCTCTAAATTCTCTGCTCACCCCTGCTCATCCTACCCCCCAATGCCACCACCACCCCCAAAAAGAAGCAAAAAACAGGGTGATCCTTCAGTTGAAGAATTTAATTTCCTACTTTTAAATCTGAATAATAAAACCACTCCAAAAATCTCACCATCCACCTCAGAGTATGGACAACAATAGCTAAGAGCCACCACTTACCAAGTGCTTGCTATGGCCGGTTCTTCATGGAATCCTCCCCTTCCTCACCCCACCCAGCTGGGTGTATCTATAATCTATGCCTTCCTGACTCCCCAGTCTCCCACCACCACCTCCCCCGCCAAAAAAAAAGTTGCAGGGCAAAAAGCCATACCATCATCCTCTCTTAGAAACTGATCTTTGATAAAATAGCACCTTGGCAAATCACCTGGGATAGGTTGTATCAAGCCAGCGATGCCACAAAGTAGATACTTTAATCTGACATCCAAGCAATGAAAAGAGAACTCCGAGTCATAAAATCCTGGATTATGGGAGCGCTGGCCCAGCAGAGCCTGTCCATGAATTACGAAGACAGAGATGGGAAGTGACAGATAATTTCCAACATCTCATAAAGTCTAATGAATGCCCTAAATCAGGGGTCAGCAAAATATTTCTGTAAGAGGCCAGACAGTACATATTTTAGGCTCTGCATATTATACAACTGTTGTAGCCATCAGCCACAGGCAATGCATTACCTAACGACCGTGGCTGTGTTCCAATAAAACTTTATTTATAGGGCGCCTGGGTGGCTCAGTTGGTTGAGCGACTGCCTTCGGCTCAGGTCATGATCCTGGAGTCCCGGGATCGAGTCCCACATCGGGCTCTCTGCTCAGCAAGGAGTCTGCTTTCGCTCTGACCCTCCCCCCTCTCATGTGCTCTCTCTCTCTCTCATTCCCTCTCTCAAAAAAAAAAAAAAAAAACCTTTAAAAAAAAAAAAACTTTATTTATAGGCATTAAATTTGTATTTCATATAATTTTTTACCTGTCATAAAATATTATTCTTGTCTTGAATTTTTTTTTTTCAACCATTTAAAAATATAAAAACCACTCTTAGGGCGCCTGGGTGGCTCAGTCGTTAAGCGTCTGCCCTCGGCTCAGGTCATGATCCCAGGGTCCTGGGATCGAGCCCCGCATCGGGCTCCCTGCTCGGCAAGAAGCCTGCTTCTCCCTCTCCCATTCCCCCTGCTTGTGTTCCTGCTCTCGCTATCTCTCTCTCTGTCAAATAAATAAATAAAATCTTTAAAAAATAAAAATAAAAATAAAAAAATAAAAACCACTCTTAGCTGCCAGGCCACCCAGAAATCAGTGGTAGCTGGATTTGGCCCACAGGACCGTAGTTTGCCGACCACTGCCCTAAATCACATATTTACCCTGGATGGAGCCATAGGCTCAGGCTTATAGCAGGTCAGAACATGAGCCTGTGGTCTGGGTCTGGTTCTGTGTCCTGGTTCCAACAATTATTACCTTGAGCACTAAGCTAGAGTTTAATCTTCTCATCTGGAAATAGGGATTACAACAGTCCCCTCCTCAAACACTTAAGAGAATTCAATGAAATAATGCCTGGCACAAGGCACATGCTCAAGAGAGGATAACTCTATCATAATTGCCATTGTTTCTTTGCTTTTGGCTAGACTTCAGTCAGCTCAGTGTTAAGAACACAGGATCTCCCGACGTTAGTCTGAATTTCCCATTGGAAGTCCTTGGCTGATATGACATGGGAAGGAACAAAATTTCTCTGAATGAGTATTCAAAAGAGAAAATAACTCGCAATATGGGCCCACTGATGACAGAGAATGGTGCCTGGAGGTCAAAACACATTGGCCACAGGGGCACCTGGCTGCCTGAGTCAGTGGAGCATGCGACTCTTGATCTCAGGGTTGTGAGTTCGAGCCCCATGTTGGGTGTACAGATTACTTAAAAATTTTTAAAAATCTTAAATATTTTAAAAAAAAAAAAAACCACATTGGCCACAGATCTGCTTCTCAGAGTAGCTCCTCTGGTACCCAGTACATTTGCATTCCCTCTCTCTTAGCATCAGGCAATTTATTTTTCCACGTTTACCGTATCTCTCTAGCTAGATGATGAACTCTCTCCTAGGGTAAGGGAAATCCCACACTTCACACCCACTCATGCCTAGCACAATGCCTTCCCTGATACATACTCATTCAGCACTGGCTGACTGGTGGGTTTTAACTAGCTCTCCAGGGCCTGACAGAGACCTGGCCTGGCCATGAGTGGGTAAAGCCGAACAGACGTGTGTGAACTTCAGGGCCTCAAGAGCAAGCAATTGAGATAGAGGTGGTCAGTCATAAGGTAAGATAAAATCTTAGAGATTATCTGTACCAATCTGCCTCTATTTCAAGCTGAGGAAACAGAGGCCCGGTGAGGTAAAGTGATTTGTCAAAGTAGCTGGGTCTGAAACTCATCCATTCACCCCATGTTCACTGACTTGCATTCTCTATGCCAGGCTCCATGATCATTCTAGAGCACAGAGATAGAAGTTCCCTAGTCTCCCGGTGCTTGAAGATGAGCAAGGGAGACAAAGCAATAAACAATTGATTTTTTTTCTTTGTTCCTTTAGGTGGAAGCACTTCATTTGGTGAGGACATCAAATTCTTACATTCTACCTCTCTGTCTTCTGAGCTTTTCAACATACACACCTTTTTTTTTTTTTAACAACAGATGTAATTAATGCCTCCAGTAAAGGAAAGTGTGAGTCATAAAGGCAGAACTCACATTTCATGTATACTTTTCCACATACCTCCCATTCTCTGAGTAATCTGGGCTGCCATCCCCTACTTTGACTCATGCATCTCCTACTACCTTCTTAGAAAGCGAACGCTGTCTCACTCCCTCCTTTTCCCAACTGATTCCTGCTCATTCTACCAGGACAGCTCCGCCTAACTCCACCTCCCCAGCACGGCAGGAGCTTTCCTCTGTGGGTGTGCTCAGCCCCCAGCCTCACCTCCTGGCTCATGAGTGTACGTGTCTCCTGGACTGGCTGGGAGCTCCGTGGGGGTAGGGGACTCTATAACACATGCCTAGCACAGGGCCTGAGCAGGCTGGGCCCTGGACAGCTGGACGGTAAGCAGTGAGCTATGCAGAAAGGGTGAGAGAGGGGACAAGGTCTGGGCATGAGAAATGGATTTCCTCTGGACAGCAGGAAAGAATGAAAGAGAACACTCAAGCCAAGAAACAAATAAAATGGCAAGAGAGCACGTGGAAGTGGTTCTCACACGTCGGTAGGTATCAGAACCATCTGGGGAACTTGGTAAAAATATAAAAGCCCAGCCCTGTTCTACTTCAACCAGCTTGGGCCTCTGTGTTTCTTACCAGCTCTCCAGGTGACTCGAATCCCCTCCAAAGTGTTGAGGACCAGTGGATGAAGGTATTTTAAAGGGTCAGTAAGAAAATATGAGAGTCCCCTCTGGTCTGAATAGCCACAACCTATAAGCTCCCAGGAAAGCACTCAACAACTCCAGGGAAATGAGCTGGGAGTTGGTTTGGTTTGAGGGAAACTCAACCCAGAATAAACTGAAGACATTCTTTAATGGTCTTTAAATGAGGGAGGGGCCTGCTCTTCTAGAATCCAGGTTGAGTTTTCCCAGTGGATTCTAGTTGATCTAAAACCAGACTAGACTTGGAGAAGGTGGGCCAAAGGGAGAGAGTTTCCCTCAGAAGTACTGCAAATTTCTGGCAGCTTCTTCCAGTTCTCCCTTCAACAAATCCAGCAATCCAACAAATCCTAGAAAGTAATCCCATCAGCCTATGTGGGAATTCAGGCTAAGAGTGATCTTCCTCACTGACCAACATCTTGAAATGTTTTCATACCAGGGTCAGGAAGACCAACACTGTCACTCAGCATTTAGTAAGTCTTTTTCCTGCCCATTGACTGGCACCATCTGTTCACACAACACATTATTTGCCACATCCACAGATCCCTGGCTTTTCCTTGTGTGCTTTCAGGAAACAGAATTCAACACTTAGAAGACATGATGGATGTAAACATCTTCCGTACACGGCAGTGACCGGGACTGAACTCCAGCGAGACCTACAGTAAACAAGTCAGCATTCTGCAGAAGAGGAAGAACGGATGTGGAAGTCAGACTGGGGTTCGAATCTCCACCCCACCACCTAGTAGGTGTATGACACCAGGTGAGTCACCAATTCACATTTTCTTCAAGAAAACAATGCTGCCTGACCTCCTATGACTGTGGTGAGCAAGCATTTCCCTCAGGTCTTGTACAAAGTTGATGCTTAATGAATGTTAGCAGCCTATTTCCCAAAGGTACACTCATCTTCAGAAGCAGCAATATTTGGCTTTGGACAAAAGACACACAACACACACACACACAACACACACATACACACACAAACACACATACACACACACACACACACACACACTGGTATTTTACCCAGTTGAAGATGATTATTAATTATTAATGATAATTACCACATTGTACGAATAAATTGCATTATATAAAGAGTGACTCTCTTCCTAAGTTTGCATTAACAAAGAAAAAAGCTAAAATTCTCAAAGTCTCATAAGTCCAGTCCATCTTTCTTTGCCATCTAATAAAACACTTTTTATTTCCTTTCATGGGCTTAAACTTCACTAAAAGGCAAATTGTCTGAGGGCCTGCCTCTGAGACAACAGGACTCTGTGTGTGCTCAAATAATCCCCTGTTCCAGTTGACTGTTTTCTATTTTTCTGAATAGACACTGTACAGAATCAGGAATCAGAAACGGTCCTGTGATCTCCCTAATTGCTTCCACAGACAAGTCCAAAATGGGTAAATTTCTTCAAAGACACAACTGATTCAAACCCCAAATGTTCCTCAAGGAGCTCTCAGGCTTCTCTCCCACAATGGTGTGGACCCCCCTCAGCCAGCCCTCACCCCAGGGCTGGGCAAGAACCCAAATGGCAGAAAGGACTCCCCCTCCAGACAAGACCCATCTCCACCCAATAAAGGCCGGCACTCAGAAGAGGAAGGCCAGGAAGTCGAAGACAACATGTTCTTGGGCATCTGTCCTCTTGTTACCCTGAAGCTGACCTCAATTCAGATCCGGATTCTAGCATTTGGGAAGCCACTGTGCCACCAAGAACTTCTGCATCCCCAAAACATCCTTAATGGCCATGTATGGACTTCAAACCTACACGTCCATCACAGGAGATGCTCCAAACCAGCCCACTCAATCTCAGTTTTAAAAGATCTCAAGACAGATCAGAGTCTCAGTCCTCCCAGTGTTTTACTGGGATTCTCCAAATTCCTTTTATTAGATCTGCAAGGAAATAGGCAGTTCCTGTTAATCAAAAGGTAGAGCAAACAAGCCCTACAAGTAGAGGCTGAAATCATATTGGTAAAGAGCAAATGTCCAAATTCCCAACAGGTTTGATATCAGACAGACAGCACTTGATTTCAGCCATCCACCTCTGTCAAAGTTACTTCCCCATTCAGTAAACTTAAAATGCCAGGAATATCTTATTAGGGTACTCAGTAAGTTTGATAAAATGACTTTATTGCCATTTTTTAAAAATCAAGGTAAGAAGAAGCTCCAGGAAGGTCATTTTGGCAAGATCTTTTGGTGGCACTCTATTTGGGATCTCAGAGGGAATATTCCACTCTTAAATGTTTTAACAAATTAAATACCAGGAAAACAATTTTACTTGTTCCTCGCTGTTCAAAGAAAAATTTCCCTGCTTGTACTTGTGGCTTCTGACATCCTGCCAAGTTTCAGACACTGAAATATGAATGGGATTAAAAAGGATTAAGACAGAGTAAATGCTATTAACAGTTCTTCTACTGCATGCATCTATCTTACTCAGGAACCAATGACCCACCAGGGAAAAAGGAGGACTAAGGGGGAACTCGGCTCATTCAACACCTGCTCACTTGGGATGGCAAGGTCAGCAGTTAATGCTGGGCTCTCTCCAGCCACAGTTGTGTGTCTGTCAAAGGTTTGCACCATTCATCTTGACACATAATCAAAGAACACTTCATCAAGGATCGTCAGAGCTGCAGGGGCCATTAGCGATGAGCAGCTTCCCTTTGTATTATTTTTTTTTTTTAAGATTTTATTTATTTGACAGAGAGAGACACAGCGAGAGAGGGAACACAAGCAGGGGGAGTGAGAGAGGGAGAAGCAGGCTTCCCGCGGAGCAGGGAGCCCGATGCGGGGCTCGGTCTCAGGACCCTGGCATCATGACCTGAGCCGAAGGCAGACGCTTAACGACTGAGCCACCCAGGCGCCCCTGTATTATTTTAGAAGAGCAAAATCCTCTTGACAGATCAAATCTTACGTGAATCCCAAATAAAGCCTGATACAATGGATAACAGTATTAGTAAGCCATAATTTTAAAAGTTCAAATTTATAACATCTACTTATTATGGAGCATTCATCTATTTTTTTTTTTTTAAACAGTGACTTGGACAAACAAAAATCTGAAATCATGTATTACGTCCCATCCATTTCTGGGTTTCATTCAGTTGCACAAAATCAATAAAATTCTTATTCACATAGATGTGCGGCTGTAAATGGTCAAAGTTTAACAATTTGTCTCAATTAAACAGAGAGCAGAGGTTTTATCCCTAAGGGCATCATTTTTCTAAGAAGTTGACAGTACAAAGGAGCAAAGGAGTAGCCTCCAGTGTTAAAGGGTTTTTTTTTTTAATTTTTTCCCAGCTTTATGGAAATATAATTGAGGGTTTGAGGTATATGCGTGGTGATTTGATACACGTATAAATTACGTACAAGATGGTCACCACAATAAAGCTAGCTAACACCCATCATTTCACACAGTTACTTTTGTGGGGGAGGAGAACATTTGAGATCTACTCTCCTAGCAATGTGACCCAAACACTCCACAGAACTCCTGAAACATTTCACATATTTCACTCGTCTATACACTAATTTTATACAAATTCTACCAAAGGATTAAAACAAGGAGGGGAGGGACACTCCTTTATTCTTTTTTTTTTTTTTAAGATTTTATTTATTTATTTGAGAGATAGAGAGAGCATGAGGAGGGGGAACTGAGGGAGAGGGAGAAGCAGACTCCCAGCTGAGCAAGAAGCCCAACGTGGGGCTTGATCCCAGGACCTCGAGATCATGGCCTGAGCCAAAGGCAGACACTTAACCTTTGAGCCACCCAGGCGCCCCTGAGCACTCCCTTATTCTATGAAGCCAATATAATCTTGATACTGAGACAAGGACAAATAAGCAAGAAAAGTTACAAGTCAACACTGTACGTGACCAAAGATGCAAAAATCCCAAATAAAATATTAGTGAAGATGAATTCAGCAATGTGTAAAAACAACAGTATCACGACCAAGCTGATTTATCCAGGGAATGCAAAAATGGCTTAGAGATAGAAAATATACGTCATTTATTACAATATCAGATTAAAGGAAAAAAACACAAGGTCATCTCAATGCAGGAAAAGGACTTGATAATATTCAACACTCATACATGAAAAATTCTTAGCAAATTCAGACTAGAAAGGAACTTCCTTAACCCAGTAATGGCAATCTACCAAACAGAGCAGGCATACTTCTGAGCCCAGGTGAAGCTGGGGAGGATTCCCTTTAAAAGCAAAACCAAGACATGATTTATCAACTAAACTTTAATAAAACTGGGGCCGGGGTAGGGGGCAGGGGGAGACTGAGACCAAGACAAGGATGCTCAGTCACCACTTCTGTTTATATAGCAGACAAGAAAAGGAAATAGATAGGAATTAAGAAGGAAATAAAACTTTTATCTACTTACAGAAAATGAGATAATAAAATTGGCTGTATAGAACAAAATTTCAATTCACAGACACATTGTTAGAAATAATCAGAGAATTTCATTTAGCACAGTTACTAAATCAAATGCGTTTCCACATACCAGCTATAAACAGAAGAGGTGATTTTTTTTTAAGTTATCATTTATGATAACAAAAACCTAAAGAACCTAGGACTGCATCTACTAAGCTCTTAACGGAGATAATTATCAAACTTTATTTAAAAAGACTTAGAAGAAAAAAAAAATAAATAAAAAAAATAAAATAAAATAAAAAGACTTAGAAGAGATATACTATGTCCCTAGACTAGAAGACTCAATATTGAAAGATATCAATTTGGGATGCTTGGGTGGCTCAGTTGGTTAAGCGTCTGTCTTCAGCTCAGGTCCTGATCCCAGGGTCCTGGGTTCGAGTCCCACATTGGGCTCCTTGCTCAGCAGGAAGCCAGCTTCTCCCTTGCTTGTGCTCTCTCTCTCTCTCTCTCTCTGACAAGTAAATAAAATCTTTTAAAAGAAAGATTTTAATGCAATCCTAACCAAAATTCAAATGAGGTGAGTTTTTTTTTTTTTTTTCAGAAAGTTGATCCTAAAACTTAAATGGCAAAAAGCAAGGAAGTGCCAGGACCTCCTCCTGAAGAATTAGGTAGTCATTTCCTCTACCACCAATTAAGACTTAATATAATGCTAATCGTAATTAACACAATGTGGTGCTAGTGCAGGAACAGACAAAGTGACCAATGAAACAAAATCAAGAACCCAGAGAGAAACCTCCCCACCTACGGATCCTCGCTCTAAGCTCACGTGGCCCTGACAATCATCAGCAACAGAGGGAAGAATTCATCAAACAGTGTCGGAAAATGTGGTATCCACAGGGAAACTGTGAAACTAGATCTCTATCATCAAACCATAAACCAAAATCACTTCTAAAGAAATAAAAGACGTAAATGTGAAAGGCAGTACCCTGAAACTTTTAGAGTAAAATAGCAGAGAGTATCTTTATAACTTCAGGGTAAGAAAATAGTTCGTACGCAAAACCCAAAAGTATAATCATTAAAAAAAGTGACTGATATATGTGACCTCCTTCAAAACAAAAAACCCCAGTTCCTCAAAAGATACCTTAAGAGAAAGAGGAGTCAAGCCACAAACTGGGAGAAGAATGCAAAGCATAGAGCCAACAGAGAATTAACCTCAGAATATAAAGAGCTTGAAAAAATCAATAAGAAAAAGCAAATAATCCAACAGAAAAAAATGACTGAAGGACCTGAACAATATTTCACAATACAAGTGACCATTAAAGATAAAAATAACTTCTCAGATGAAAGCCACAAAAATATGGTTTTGCAAAACTTAAGATCTCTGATAGCATCCAGTGATGGGGAATCCACAGATTGACAGGAAGTCTTATACAGTGCTAATGGGACAGGAAATCGGGCACAATCACTCTGGAAAACAACTTGGCAATCTTGTGAAGTTAAACTTCATCACAGCAATCTCACTCATGGGAATGAGCCAGATAGAAACTCTCACCGGGTGTGAACCAGGAGACACGAGCAGGAATGTTCACAGCATCATATGCAATAACCAAAAAGAACGGGAAAAGCCAAATACCAAACATTCAGAAGAATGGATCAATATGTTGCGGAGTAACCCACCAATTAACAGTTCACGCCTATACAACTGAATTCACTGCAGCAACACACACGATGGATGAATATTAGGAAGACAAGACCGAGAACAAGTCATAGAAAACCACGTGAAACACTCCATAAGAAGCAAAACTAAACAATAGCCTGAGTAGGTATAGATACACAGATAGGTTGTTAAGATTTTTTAATGCTGATAAGTGATAAATATAATTCAAGATAGTGGTGATCTGGCTGCAGGGTAGGCAAGTGATGGGCTTAAAAGGAACACAAGTGAACGAAGTAACTGGCTGGTGGGTTCACAGGTGTACGATTTCCTCTTGCAGATGTAGCGCAACTATATTCTTGTGATTATCAAATACATGATAGACATTTTAAGCCACAGACACAATTCATATCATCATCATCATCAATGACCAAAGCAACAGCTAACATTTATCAGGTGATCACGAGATGCCGGGCGCTGCTTCAGCCATATAAAGAACTCAAGAAGTCAGGTGACATGCCCAAGGTGGCACCCCCAGGTGGGGGGCAAAAGCCAGAAGACAAACCCAGACCTCTGGTGCATCCACAGACACTTCTCTTTTTTAAAGATTTATTTTTTTTTATTTATTTATTTAAGAGAAAGACAGAGAGAGCAGGGGGAGGGGCAGAAGGAGAGGGAGATAAGCAGACTCCCCACTGAGCAGGGAGCCCAACACAGGGCTCAATTCCAGGACTCTGAGATCATGACCTGAGCAGAATCAACAGTTGGATGCTTCCCGACTGAGCCACCCAGGAGCCCCTCCACAGACACTTTAATAACCACCTGCTTTATTCAATTAGCAGCTAATCATTAGCTTCTAGAAAAATAGTTCTCAGTTGACAAGACAGCAACAGAAAGGTAGGTTACCAACGGTTGTGAGAAACAGTGCCCTTAATTTGTAACTAATAAGCTTGCGGCTGGTTGACTTCTTATCTAAGCAGAGCAAATCCAAAGTTCTCAACAAAGAGCCATCCCTTGCACGGATCAACAGGCCTTCTTAACGAGGGAGGGAAAGCGGCGGATCTACAGCCAGGCGAGGGTCACAGGCCTAAGTGCAGGGTGGGGGCACGGAGGTACTGAGAGCCGTAATTCCAGAGAGAGAGAGAGAAAGGGAAGGGAGAGGGGCAGTAGAGAGGGAAGGAGGGAGAGAGAACGAGAAGAAGGGAGAGGATTAGGAAGTCAGGAGCTGACTTGATCAATTGGTTGGTTAGACAGGGTGGTTGCCGGATGAGGTCACAGCAGGGGAGTGCAGGAGGCTGCTGGTCACAGATCACGGCAGAGGCCACCTTCCCCTCCAGAACTGATCTAGGAGAAAATTGAGACTCTTTTCCATGGGTCTGGAGACCTGCATCCCAGTCCTGGATCAAAATACCTGTTCCATCCCTGGGGTCACCTCACCTTGTTTGGGCCTCTAGTCTTTTGTCCATAATACGGGATTTGTCACTCCTGCCTTCCAACTTCACAGAACTATTCAAAGACCCAACAAGACGGCACATACCAGCTCTTTGCAGACCGCACTCTTCAAATATTATGCTAACAACATTTTCCTGTCTGCAAAAACACACACTGAAGACAGCTTTTCAGAAATAAGTGGCCACCCTCCTCAGTTTGGCAGCGGCGGCCAGAAGCACCTGCATTTCTGAACAGCACCCGGGGGAGTCCAGAAATAACAGTGTATGCTGCCAAAGCCTACAACCTACGAGCTTCATAGGGGAGACTCAACTCTACCCCACGAACCAGCAATGCTCCAGGCCCCACTCGGATCTTCAGCAGGCTCTGCCCACCAGGGCCCCAGGAACCAACCTTCGATCTTTCTTGTGGGTGGGAGAGGGCACACCAACCTCTGATTGACATGACCCCTGAGCAAAGAGTGGGAGCTCTCAGAGCTGGCTTCCTTAGACTTGGCTGTCTCGCTTAGACTTGCCTTGAGAGCAATCCTAAGAAAGCAGGTATCTTTGAGAAATTTTTCCAATCACCTAAGGAACCAAAGGTCAAATCTGGAGCAGAAAGGGAAAAGGGAGTCACATAAACACCTACATGTCTTTCACTTAGGGGAGACCAGTGAAGACCGGCCTTTAAGAAGAGAGGAGTGGTGAGGGGCGCCCGGGTGGCTCAGTCATTAAGCGTCTGCCTTCGGCTCAGGTCATAGTCCCAGGGTCCTGGGATCGAGCCTCGCGTTGGGCTCCCTGCTCAGCGGGAAGCCTGCTTCTCCCTCTCCCACTCGCCCTGCTTGTGTTCCCTCTCTCGCTGTGTCTCTCTCTGTCAAATAAATAAATAAAATCTTTAATAAAAAAAAAAAAGAAGAGAAGAGTGGTGAGAAGAGCTGGTCCGTAACGCACCCCTCAGTCACGGCACACCAATAAATAAGTAAGACCCATCCTGCCCCAAGGACTGTACACAGTTCTATTTTGGAGCCTAACCTTTTAAACACACATACACTTACCTCCTTAAGAGGAAGTAATAAGAAATGCAAATTTATAATAACAATGATGATATGACAACACCAGCCCTCTTACTGAGCTCTTAATAGGCCAGGAAACATTTTCCAACACATAAGTCATCCAATAATACCTCACTGAGATAAGGGATACTCTTACCTCCAGATGGGAAGTCCTGGTATGGGTCTGGGTGTCAGGGTGCACCCACTCTGTGGTCTGTGAGGACCACGTGGCACGCGAGGCTGCCCTGGTGCACGGACCTGTCTCTGAGGAAGGCAGCTGTGTTTGACTCTGGTCGGGGACAGGACACCAAAGCCTCTTCCTTATGAGTGACTTGAGGGGACAAGGCAGAAATGAAAGGCAGGCTGCCAGTATCTGATCAGGTGCTAGAAGCTTCAAGAAAGGAAGTCAGTGTTGGCCTAGGGGCTAGGAAGGAGAGACCACCTTCCTTTCTCCCTGAAGCTTGGGTACCAAGTGGAGGTAGGAGAAGAAAATGTGTGAGGAAGAAGGGGAACATCCAGGTCGTCTGGACATTTGTTCATTAGCCAAAGACAAACCAGGTGGCAAGTGCCACCCATCACAGGGGATACAAAGACAGTGTCTGCTGCGGTGGCCCTTGGGAGTGGCTCCCACCTGATACGGGGTGTTCAACAGGCTGTAAATTAACTGGGCCACTCAACAAGCCGTAAATTAACGAGAGTTTCCTTGACCCACTAAGACTAAGGAGTGGGGGGAGGGGACTGAACACCTGCTTTGTTTAAAAATGTGTTTTCCCACATTTCTCTGGAATAATGACAGCCAATATTTATCGTGAGCAGGCTACAAAGGAGCACTGCGCCAAGGATCCCATAGATATAGATTAGATCAGAGATACAGATATACAGACATAGATATAATCTGGGGATATACTATAATTAGTCCCATTTTACAGATGGGAAAACAAAGGCACTCTACTTCAATGGCTAGTACAGTAGTACAGGGCCCTAGAACTAGGATGTGACAGGGCCAGGCCTGGAGTCCCCTCTGCCTCTATACCTTCCATAAGAATTCCTTTCATTCCCTGACCACCACCATGGGCCAGCATGTGCTAAGCATTCCACATTCATTTCCTCATTAAACCCTCTCAACAGCCCTTTGAATTAAATGCATCATCTCCATTTAGTAATTCACACATGTATAGTACGACATCAACTAAATCTTCTTAATGCATTTAAAACAATACCGAAAAAACACACACCGCATCATTAACAGTGGTCTCCTCAGGTACTTGACTATAGGCAAAAAAGAAAAGAAAATTTTTTTTAATATGTTCCTGTATTTGCCATAATTTCCATGCGGGGCATGGCTTCCTTTTACAATTAAAAAATGTCTCCTAGGACATTTGGGTATGAATAACAGCCACAATTAAAATGTTCAAAGTGGTTCTCAAACACAGCAGACAGATCCTGGCTGCCCAACTCATGGACCAGGGCTGACAAACAGTCCATCTCTAATATGAAGAGATATAGCGTGCTACCTGAATAAATAATAGACAACAAACCTACACAGAGTTCCTAAAGCAAAGCATGTCAGCTGACTTGGCTGAAGTCAATAAAACATAAATTTTCTTAATACGACACGCCAGGATGGAAACTGCATTTGCTGAGATCGCCCCAAGCGAAGCACAACCTGCATTAGTATAGAAGCCACATGGGATTCCCGCCCTTGTGCACGGATGGGCCCATCGCAGGCGTCTAGTTCATCCATCCTGCAGGACACAAGAGACTTAAGAAGAAGACACTCCGATAACGTGCAGAGAGAGACTTCAAGACGAGGAACACGGGGAATCCCAGCGGTGATGACTACCACCTACCGAGCTCCGACTGGGGGCCAAGAACAAAGGTGGGCATTTTTCATACATCACTCTGCCCAAGTCTCTAGGATAAGCCGATGGCAGCAAGCCAGTGACATTTGGGGCCACTTGCCAAGTTGCCATGCTTCCTTCATCTGTGAACATATGGAGTCACTGAGTGTCACTAGGAGAGCATGGTACTGCTCGGCTCAGGCCAGGGCCATTCCATTCCCACAGATAATTTTTGTCAGTTATTATAAGGCTTCAAGAGGAAGTATGGGATGTTCTTCGGTCTTTAAACTGACATGTCATGAGAATTTCTGCATGCTTGCTACTCTGTGGTATCTCTGTTAAAGGGCTGCCTCTCCATGCCCCCAGATGAGAAAGAAAATGCTTGCCAATCATCTTGGGACTCCAAGAAGGAGGCAGGTTTCCCACCCACCCCAAGAAAGGGAAGTGCCCGAACTGTGTGCATAGCATTGGACCCTGGCAAACCCTTTACATCCCATCCTCCTAGGAGCTGTGCCTGGGACTGGAAGCAGAGAGGCTCAAAACGTATCTTTGAAATCATTCAACAGTTGAAGAGAAAGATCACCAAGAGAGGACTAAGAAGCCAAGTGACAGCTGGTGTTACTTAGAATCACAAGTAGGAAATTCAGGGACCTTGCTAAAAATACAACCCTTCTGGGGCGCCTGGGTGGCTCAGTCGTTAAGCGTCTGCCTTCGGCTCAGGTCATGATCCCAGGGTCCTGGGATCGAGCCCCGCATCGGGCTCCCTGCTCCGCGGGAAGCCTGCTTCTCCCTCCCCCACTCCCCCTGCTTGTGTTCCGTCTCTCGCTGTGTCTTTCTCTATCAAATAAATAAATAAAATCTTTAAAAAAATAAAATAAAATAAAATAAAAAAATAAAAATACAACCCTTCTGACTGATGTCACTCGCTGACCAATCATAAGAACCTATTTACTAAGGAAGAAGGGGGAGGCAAAGAGAGAAGGGTTTCCTTTACCCTTGAGCCAAAATCTCTCCCAAACCAAACCACCTCATTAAATCTTCATGTTGACTCCTTGGGTAGGAACCCCAATTTCATAGATAAGAGATCAGCTCGTAAGTGGCAGAGGCAGAACTGGAATACAGGTGTGCTTGACTCAAAACCGGAACTCATCACCATCCTCTTTGGGTTTTAGCCCTGACTCAGATTTGCCCGGTGTCACACCGGGCAAGTCACGTGCTTCCTCTAAGTCTCCGGTCCTCACTTGTGAAATGAGGGGAACATATCTTAACTGATTGCTCGGGCCCCTCTAGCTCTGACATTTTTATGGTTTTATCTACCAGGATTTTGGACTTCCCAGATCAATGCAGTTTCAAACATTACACACACAAAACATTAAAGGTCAATCCAAGAGTTGCAACTTTTTATTTTACCAAATAAAGGGTACTTACCACCTGCTGTCATTCTTGTTTCACAAAAGGAAATACTTTCCCCATAAAAATAGAGGAAGGACATATTTTAATGAAAGGATGATCCTTTGAACTGAGTTAGTGTCATGAGAATCTCAGGGGGTTATCCTTATTTTTCTATTTTTTTTTAACATGGACGACTAGAAACTTCACAAGCCCTGCATCGGTCTGCAGACCAGCGTCAGGAAACTCGTGTCATGTGCATGTCTAACCACATTCATCATAAGACATAAAATCCATCACTTTGCCTGGCATACTGGAAGAACACACTGCATTTTCGTTGCAGAATTAACTGGTACAATGTGATGTACAAATCAATTATCAAAATTGCTAAAGAGAAACAGCACTGATCACAGTAATCCTTTATTCAATTTTATTACTTGTTGCTGTGGAGACAAGGTGCTCAGTGCTTTGTCCACACTGGTTCATTTAATTCTCCATATCCAACTTTTGCCCATTTTCTATCAAAGTGCACAGTTTTCCAGGGGCACGATGACATGGAAGTATTTTCAGATGGGGAAAAACACAGATTTCGATGTAGTTCATGGCGCAACGTGGGGACACACAAGAGTCTTTTTCTAAAAGCCCTGTTGCACTGAGAAGAGCACAGGAAGTGATACAGGAGCAATTAAAATAAACACACACGCACAGTGTCTTCCTGCAGAGTCCCTGGTGGGTAGTGGGTGCCCAGTAAGTATTTGCCGAATGAGTGAAGGGAACTTCTTTGACTTTAGTCTCGGGCAGTGTTTCTCAAAGCGTGGTCCTAGGACCTCGGGGGGTTCCTGAGACCCCTTCCGGGGTGGGGAAGGACAGGTGGCCCCAGGCCACCAACCTCAGTTGCTCAGTAAATCCCAGGAAAGGCCCCATGTGAGGTCCATGCCATCATCACAGACTACGAAGTGAGGAGAAGCAGCTCCAGGCTAGAGGCTGGAGACAGCCCAGGACCCAGAATCAAGGTAACTGAACCTCCAGCAATGCAACATGTCGCGGGCCTCAGAGAACCTCAGATTGCCGTCTGTAGGATGCAACCATCCCCGCCACCGCCTCACACGCCACTGACCTTGTCCCGCATCAAGGCTCACTGCTTCCCTGGAACCCGTCACTGTGTCACTTCTCACCCATCTCTTTCAGAACAGTGAACAGAGCTAACACATGGAGAAGGTTTCAAGAATTAAACATAAATACGTCAGAGCAGGAAGAGACCCCACACGTTATCTTACCTCCTCAGCCCCAGTCCCCAGGCCCAATTTTTAAGAAACGAGAAGAGCAAGGCCCAGAGAGACAGCAATGTGCCCAAAGTCAGGCAGCTGGAAGGCAAAAGGTCATTCAGACAGGCACCTCCTGACCGAGGGGATGCTCCCTCATAAACACCAACCGCCTGCCTGGACAGAAATCCTGGTGTGAGCCATGGGATCGGGGTCCACACCGTCCCTGCCCCAGCCTGCGGGGCTCCGCCTACATCGCTCCCTCCTGAACCATTTGGTCTCAAGACCCTTTACGGTCTTAAAAATTACTGAGGACCCCAAAGAGCTTTGTTCATAATGCATCCATTATTTGTTAAAAAAATGATGCTTCACGGAAAATATTTGCCAATATGGAAAAGAATTAGTGAGAGGAGTGGCATCATTTTAGATGTTCGCCAATCTCTTTAATGTCTGGCTGAATAAGAGTTAAATTCTCTTATGTGCTTCTGCATTCACTCTATGATAAGAGGGTTTGGGGGGCCTGAGGTATAGGAAGACATCCTGGCCTCACACAAGCATGTAGTTGGAAAAGGAAGTATTTTCATAGACTTCTCGTCAATTGTGTATATATATATATATATTTTTTATACTACACCAAAACTTGACAAATGGTAGGTCGTTTTTTTTGAAAAGTGGGCCGCATTGTAGAATCTGAAACTATGTCAGTGATTTTTCCCGTCCTGTTACATGAAAAGCCATGGGCCTTTCCATCCATTGCACGTTGAACGGCTCTTTCTACCCCGCATGGCTTTGTGCCATCACGCGTTGCTTACTTGGACAATACTGGTTCGCCGGGATTTGCACTCATGAGAGAATGAACATGAGAAGATAAAGAACAGTCACATATTGTTATGACGATAATTTTGACCATGCAGACCCCCGGAAGGGGTCTCAGGAACCCCCCGAGGTCCTAGGACCACGCTTTGAGAAACACTGGCCGAGACTAAAGTCAAAGAAGTTCCCTTCACTCATTCGGCAAATACTTACTGGGCACCCACTACGTGCCAGCAACCACCCCAGGTGCTGGGAATTCCACGACGGACAAAACAAAGTCCTGCCCTCGGGCGGCTCACATCCTCTTGGGGGAGGCAGACCATACACGAATAAGCACTCAATGTACACTATCGCGTCAGGTGGTGGTAAATGCCAGACGAAGCCCTGTGCCAGACATTTGCACATGAGCATGTGGTTTCCCCAGGAAGCCGAATTCAGCCAGCCTGGGATTCACTAATTTAAGGGTTGCACAATAAAATATGGGGTGTTTTTTTTTTTTTTAATACCAAAATACTTGCGGACACGGGCAGGGGCGGAGTGGGGGGTGACCCGCCCTAGAAAGGTTGAGAGCTCACCACTGAGGCTGGATTCCTTTCTGATTGCTCCACGAGAGGGTAAACCTCGGAAGTCACCTCACTCAGAGGCTCCCGTCCTCCCTGCTTGCTTGCACGATCCCTTCGGCAACCCCATGCACGTTCCAGTACACTGTCCTGCGTGAGCCTCACATGAATCCCTGAGAGATGGCCTGGGTGGCTATTATTCATCTCTTTTACAGATGAGGAAACTGAGCCTGGGAGAGGTTTATAAGCAACACGCCAAGGGACACCTCAGAACTTGAAACCCAGTCCCCTGACTACTCAGCACAGTTCATTCCACCACAAAGATTTTTACCATTTCCTTCACCTCTGATATTCCTTCACGTAAGGAAGAGAAAATAGGTAAAACGTTGAAACCAAAGGCATCAGTTTAGCTTCTTCCTTCAAAAATGTTCTGCTCGTCACATCCCCTTCTGAAACAGCAAATCTGTGAATCTGAGAGATGGGGCCTAATGCTTAGTAGGCACCAAGTGTTTGCAGCTATGAGCTCCATAAATGTTTATGGAGGCTTACTGTTGTGCCAGGGACCAGTTCTAAGCGGTGGGGACCCAGAGGTGAAGAAAAAAGACCTCATCCCTGCCTCCTGGAGCTGATATTCTAGAGGGCTGCCATCAGCACAAAAAGGAGACACTTGGCACTATTTGCCCCATGTACCCTAAAGGAGTTAACACCAAAATCCAAGCTTCCTGAGCCTTCATCAATAGCATCAGACCAACAACAGAGCCCTGTGTTCAATCGTGGCCTCGAAACACCCTTTCAGGAGAAGAAATAAGCTTTATTACTCTGCCCCTTCACCCCCCACCTCATTCTACAGATGGAAAAGCCAGCCCAAGGCCCCAAAGCCACTCCCTCTGAATCTTACAATGAGTCAGAGGTGTGAGGGGGCAAAGCCAGCTCTCGTCTTCCTGAGAAGCCCTGGCCCAAGCCCGGCCCAGTTCTCTCTTTTTAACATCCCAGGAGGCCTCCTTGAACAACAACCATGCATTTGTGGCGACCAACCAACACACAACCCCGCCGGGGAAGTGACTATTTCAAGAGGAAAGGGGCATATATAGCAATGGCCCTCGGCGGCCACCCAAAGTACAACCAGCCCTTCGATGTCAGCCAACCCCAAACCCCCATCGAGCTTCCTCTCCCCCCAGTGTGCCTTGCCAACACAGTTCCCACCAAGGTTTAAAAAAGAAGGAGAAGTTCCCTTCTGCCTGACTGGCCGGCACATTCCACTGACTCAGACTGTTCTGGACACCACGGAGAAGACACTGTTCATTTTCCCTGGGCTGAGAACTGGCCCACATCCGGACCTGTCACCAGCAGGAGGGGGCACTTGGCGTCCCAACACAAGCAGATGAATGGAGTGCTATTTTTAATGTTTGGTTCCTGTCTTTATTCCAGAAAGCCTGGCACCTGTACCAGAGTGCTCCAAGCGTGGCTTGCAGACCACCCGCATCAGAAACACCTCGCCGCTTCAGGGAACTCCAGATTCTAGGGTCTTATCACACCTTGGGAGCAATCACCAGGGTAGTACTAGGAATGTGAACCTTTAACAAGTGCCTCTAGCGATTGTTTTGCAAAATAAAGCTGGAGAACCACTGACAATCGAGTTTGCATTCTTTCATTCATTCATTCCCTCACTCAACATCTGCCCAGTGCCCTGATACGCCCAGCACTGCGCTCATGAAGTGGCATACAAAGATAAATTGTCTTCCTGAGAGTCCAAGGAAGACAGTAGTACACTGTGAATGCTAAAAGAGCATGGGATACCATGGGAGCCCAAACCTGGGAGAATTCAACCTGCCTGAGGGGTCAGAGGCGGCTTCACAGATGAGGGGATCTTGGAGCTGAGACCAAGAGGGTGGTGAGGGGGATGCTACGTAACAATCATTCTCTGTCCCGGCTGGCTTTGGCATTCCCTTTGGCTTGGCCAAAACCAAGATGGTGTTCCTCCTGTCCTCGCCTAACCCGGTATCCTCCTGTCTCACAGATACTCAGTACACATTTAGTGAATGAATAGAAACAGACAATGGATCGGACACTGTGGGAATAGGAGCTAGGAAGCCGCTCAGAACAGCTGTTATGTGCGCCTACTGCTTAAGAGCACAGGCCCTGGAGTGAGGCTGAGGAGGGTCTGATTGCCATTTCCCATTTTTGGTTGTGGGCAGATCAGCCTTTCCAAGCCTCACCTTCCCCATCTATAAAATAGGGACAGTAGCTACTTCCCAAGGTTGTCAAGAAGGCCAAACCTGCCTAAAAAGCCTCTGGCATGGAGCCTGGCACATGGCACGCATTCAAAAAAGTTAGGAAGTCTTTAGCAATAATCCTAAAAGGCCCAGTTCCATCACCAACCAGCTTTGGTAAATCCACCCATCTGGCGCCTCGGGTTTCCCTGCAAAACAAGACGCTTAGACCAGACCCTCCCTGAAGTCTCCTCTGGCAACAAACACTTTTCTGAAAGTGGTAAGAGACTGTCAGTCCCCAGGATCTGCCCTGGACTGACGGGCATGTTCTCTCTGGCTCATGGCGCCTGAAATCCCAGCCGGCATTTCTAAGGCTGGGTGAATGTCATGCCTTTTCCCTGACTGGGGCCATGCCTGAGGCTATTTTGTTTTCCGTTGGACCTCCCTTTCCATCCCATTCTCCTTCTTCATATTCAATTCATATTCTCCTTCTGCTCATATTCAAAGAGCTCTGTGAGTGACACTTGCCCCCAAGCAGGCACGGGACAGCAGGGAAGTTGGCCTCCCCGCCCCCTCCTCACTGGGGCTAAAGGGAGTCATCAGCTTCCTCTCTCACCCACAAAGGCAGGGAAAAGAAGCGTCAACACCAGCCCCAAAGAGCTCCAACTGCCCAGGTCACACTCAAACACAGCCTTGGGAAGCTTCAGGGGGTAGAAGGCGGCCTCCCTGACAGCCCTTCTACTACTCCTGCCCTCCCTGCAGAACAGAGTCGCCCCCCAAAAGCCCCCAGTCAGTCAGGTGTGGGCCTCTTGGCCTCACTCCCGTCTTGTCCAGCCCCTCAGCAGATAGCAAGCTGTCTTTGGTCAGGGCATGAGGAGCCCACACTGGACTTGGAGCCACCCAGCTGGTCCAGCTTTACTCTAAGACCAGCCCAGGCTCAGGGGCGCCTGGGTGGCTCAGTTAGTTAAGCATCCGACTCGTGATTTCGGCTCAGGTCATGATCTCACGGGTCATGGGATCGAGCCCGCCGTCGGGCTCCACGCTTAACAGGAAGTCTGCTTGAGATTCTCTCCCTCTCCCTCTGCCCCTACCCACACCTGCTCTCCACGCCCTCTTAAATAAATAAATCGTTAAGGGAAAAAAAAAAGAATAGCCAAAAAAAAAAGACTAGCCCAGGCACCCCCATCACGAAAGCAAAACCCTTTTGCCCTCCCACACTCCCCCGCCTAAGGATGCCCACGTCTAGAGCACCACCTCCAAGACGTGGAGTTACACAGAAGGGCAGAGCAACGACTTGGGAAAACTCTCCCACACTGCTTCATCCTCTAAACTGTCCCTTGACCCTGCCTGTCCCTTCCTCCCCATTCACATTCTCACTCACCCTGGTCGGTCCACACCAGGGTCAGCAAACCTACTCTGTAAAGGGCCGGGTAGTAAATACTCTCACCTTTGCAGGCCACACTGTCTCGGCTGCAAGTCCTCAAGGGTGACAGGGCTGTGCGACAGCAACCACAGACAACATGTAAATGAGTACGTGCGGCTATGTTCCAACAAAACTTTATTCATGGACACTGACATTTGAATCTCATATAATTTCCACATGTCACAGCACCGTTTCTCAGCTCTCTGGCTGCACAGAAACAGGCGGCAGAACATAGTTCGGTGCCCCCAGATCCACACCCTCGTCACCTCGTTCCCAGACCTCAGCAACATTCTCCTACCTGGCCTTCCTGGCCCCTCCTACTCACCCTTAAATCCATCCTGCTCCCTACTAGCCCAGCAGGTCTTCCTAAAACTCCCGCTTTAATCCTCTCGTTCCCCTTGTACAAATGGCCAAACATCTTGGCTGCCGTTTGAGGCCTGTCTCACTTGGGCTACAAGATATATTTCCACCCTTGTCTCCTCACAGCCTGAACTGTCTAAGCCCATCCTCTTCCATTTTACAAATAAACTGTATCCATCTTCACAGATTTGAGTCAGATCTCTCCCCTGAGAACCTAACCTCCACCGAGTCTCAATTCCTACAGCACTTGTTTATGCCATTCACAGAGCCCTCAAAGGGCTTACAATTTGAAAGGAGAGAAGTGTAAATAGATAATTATTGAAGAATAAAATAAATGTTCTAATTGATGTTCATGAGGTCATATTGGAGAACAAAGCAACCAGCTGAGGGAAAATCGGGGGAAGGCTCCATAAAGGATTAACCCCTAAACCAGGAGAGCAAGGATTCATCAAGGCAATAAGACATAAGGGTTTGGGAGCAGGCTGGAAAGATTTGCACAAAGGCATGGGCTGGAGCAGGGTGGGGTGTGACTGGACAGGTGGCAAAAGTCAGATCATGAAGAGCTTGGCTCAGGAGCATGCTCAGTAAGGCTGTTGGGTTGGCTCCAGAGCATGCTGGGTAAGGCTGTTGGGTTGGCTCCAGGGCATGCTCAGTAAGGCTGCTGGGTTGGCTCCAGAGCATGCTTGGTAAGGCTGTTGGGTTGGCTCCAGGGCATGCTCAGTAAGGCTGTTGGGTTGGCTCCAGAGCATGCTGGGTAAGGCAGTTGGGTTGGCTCCAGGGCATGCTCAGTAAGGCTGTTGGGTTGGCTCCAGAGCATGCTTGGTAAGGCTGTCAGGAAGATCTGGGAAGGTGCTGAAACACACAGTAGGACCTTCAGTAAATATATTTGGGGACTACCATAGAAACTAGGAGGATTCCACTTCTCATTCCTGGAAGAGTCAGTCATTCCAAGCCTCAAAAAGTCAATAAACAAGAGCATCAAAGTGTCCATGGTGGGACAGCACTGGTCTGTAATCTCCCTCCTCTCCTTCAGCCCACACGCATAGCTCAAAGGAGAGCTGAGTGTGAGGTCTCAAGAGACCCAACCCCTGTTTTCTGCTGTGTAACCTGCAACCCCACTAGCCATCTTGGAAAATGTTGCACAGAAGTTAAGACTATATTTCCGTCCTAAGCCCTTGTAACTAGGACAAAACAGAAAACGCAATTTCAGAAAAAATACTTACTCATTTCCACCAATTAGAAAATCACTTTCATTTTTTTAAGATATCTTAACTTTTTTTGGAATCACACTGGCTTATGTTTGATTTTTTTTTTAAGAAGCAGATGTTTCTGGAACCCTCCCCCCTTTCCCCTTTAAAAGGATTATAAAAATAGAAGTCCCAAAAAACTCTTAAATGCAACCGACACAAGGTCTTCCATTGACGCCAACTCCTACAGGCTTCAGTGGTGAGCAATTCTCGGCCAAGGGGGCTTTGAAGTCAACGCTTTGAAGTGAGCTTGGTGCTTTCTCAGTACTAAAGGAAGTAAAAATGGAAGCGAAAAGATGAAGAGAAGACAGAAATACAAGGACGAAAAAGAGGAAGTAGGCCCTTTGAACACAAGAGCTCTCCAGTACCATCCCCTAGCCAGAATAACTCCAGACCAACTTGAATCTATGGAGATCAGAAAAACATCCATTTTTGTAAATGCACTGTGCTAGGCACTTCTGGAGAAACAAAGACAAGCCATGATCTTCTTCCATAAGTCTATAATTTACTCAAACAAAATATGACAAAAACAATACTCTAACACAAGAGTAAATGTAAAAACCATTAGGGAAAGAAGAGGTAAGACACCAATGCTTGGAGAGAGAACCTAAGGCCAGGCCCCATGGGAAGTGCTCCAGCGATCCTGCCTCATGGAAGTTAGGTGTTTTAAGGCTCTAAGAACATCAAATGACCCACCCAAGATCATTCCTCAGGGAAACGGATGGGAATTTGAATCCAGGTCAAGCCACCAGGTTCTTTCCACAGAGTAGTCCCAAGAAGAGAAAAAAGATACCTGCTTGAGACTGAGGAAAGACCATGAGAGGTTTCATGAATAAACCAGATGACCAGGACTTTAGTAGACATCACTGGGAAGAAAGAACATTCCATGCAGAAGGCCCCAACACCTGGTACTCACAGAGGAAACAGTAAGTAGAACTTGGCCTAGATGTCAGGGAGTGAGGCTGGAAAAGGAGCCACAGTACAGGATTTGGATGCCAAGCAAAAAGCAGCAGCTCCCGAGGACTTCAGAGCAGGTGAGGGACATCATCAAACATCAAAATATTCAAGTATTTCCAGAAAAGGAGTAAAAGGCTAAAATAGAGCTTGTAAACAAGGACCAGAGAATCTTGGAGAGTTAGTAGTCTCCAGCATTCTTTTTGTTCTCCTCTTTAAGTTAACACCTCATCTCATACACTCTCACTAGGTACCCTATTGGCAAAGAAAAATCTGGTCTCATAGCAATCACTGTTCCCCTCACTGCACTTTTACTTGTTGTTTAAAGTGCAAAACCCTGCATAAAATACATGGAATGTGAGATTCTTCCGTGTTGAGCGCACTGACTGGTAGGCCTAATTTGGTGAAATTCCAGTTCTCATCAATTATTTCAGCAAGTGCTTTAGTATTCTCAAAAATACCTAAACACTCTACCACGCTGCACTTTAGAGAACATCAAATGAGAGGGTCAAAAAAATTTTGAAGCACTGATCTAATAAGGACTAAGGTTCAAAGTCTCCAGGACGACAGGTCACGTTCACACTGAACATGGTTTTGCCAAAACCACATTGGTACAATGATTGATTCTCTTCACGTTACCTTTACTAACACCCTTGTGATTTACAAGAAGAAAGGGTCTAATTTTTCCACTTGATAAACAAGGAAACTATGGCTCAAAAAAGTTACATACTTTGCCCAAATTCAGAGACTCTAACACCACCTAACGGATGCCAATTTACACAATGCATTGTTGCCTAGAATCTAAATACTGTATATTAATTACCATGCTGGGTAATTACAAATCCAGGCATGACATACATGATTCTTATTGAACAAAAGGCTCTAAATACACTGCACAAATTAATCCACTGTTCCAACATGCTAATACTAAACACAGCTGAAATCGTTATTGCTGCAAAAATAAACTGAGAACACAGAACACATGAAGATAAAGGTCTCAAATTTAAAGGCTTTAAACACCTTTTTCCCAAATTTTTAAAATATAGAAAATGTTTTACTCTATGGTTTAAAAAGAATTTAATATGCTGTTAAAGTATAATTTTTCTGTGTAAAATATACATAAAATGCTGCAAACTGTCTTAACTATAATATCCTAAAGACTTCTAAAGTGAATGGGTCAACCAAAAATGCGAGGAAATCCTGTGGGACACTTTCAGCTACGTAGGTTTATTTTATATCACATGTACATAACTGTTTTTAAATATTAACTTTAACCATCACCCAAAAAAATAAAAAAGGAGAAGGGAGAAACTGAACTTGAAAGTGAGAAAACGTAAAACATCCCTTTTTTTTTTTTTTAATTTGAAAGGAAAAACTGATCAAGGGAATCAGGAAGGGGTCCTGTTGCTATGAGGCTAAAAGTCCTAAATCTGTAAATTTTCAAGTCACAGTTGACCCATTCATATTGAAGAAGCCATAATCAGAGAATATGACATGAGCAGCAAAGTGACTTGAGAGTAGCAACAATACTCTGCGCATAGGAAACACTGTGTTAAGTCTACTTTACATTCATGTTATCTCTCCATCTTACAGATGAGAAAACCGAGGCGAGTGGTTCATGAGAAAAACATCGAGAGCTGGGGGCAATGGAGGGGAGGTCGACCTTGGAGCATCTGCTAAAGAAGGTCATCATTACAGAAGGAGCATCGCCAGAGCTCCCAGGAGGAAATCGGAGCTCGTGTGGGATGCCCACCTTAGAAGAAACATTCTCAGTTAAGGAATGACTAGGGCAGGACGGAGCAAGGCACACAGAGAATGGGTGAGATGGCTGGGGGCGTTTAACCTGGAGAAGAAAAGACCAAAGGCAATGAGCAAGATGCATGCAGGTGTGCTGTGTGTGACTGCAGGGAGAGCAAACAGAACTCCGGGAAAGAGGTGCAGGCCAGGGCGCCTGGGTGGCTCAGTTGGTTAAGCGACTGCCTTCGGCTCAGGTCATGATCCTGGAGTCCCGGGATCGAGTCCCACATCGGGCTCCCTGCTCGGCGGGGAGTCTGCTTCTCCCTCTGACCCTCCCCTCTCTCATGTGCTCTCTCTCATTCTCTCTCTCTCAAATAAATAAATAAAATCTTAAAAAAAAAAAAAAAAAGAGGTGCAGGCCAGGAGACAACCCCCCACCACCACTTGTTCTTAAAGAACCCTCTGATCAGCAGTGCCACATTAACAAAAGTCTGGTGTCTGAGAACAGATGCATCACTGAAATTACTTCATGCGGGTACCACCACCATCCTGTTTGCCATAGTCACAACCCCTCCCCACACTATTATCTATTTACTATTTTTCTTGCATATTTTACCGAAATGAATTTAGCTTCACCCTATGTGATAACGATCCAAGAAACCAGGAGGTTTGTCACTCTGTGGGTTTTTTCCTCATATATATTAAAATAGATGACTGTTGAATTAAATAGTCATCCAGGTTGCGTCTATAATCATCTCGCACACCAGCAGTCCCATGACTCCACCAGAGCAAAAAAGGTCAAGCAAAACAGGAGACCACTGGCTGCTGAGTTAGACAACTCTAGGTTAAAACTACCAACTCTCTCTGTGTGTTTCCTCACCTGCAAATGGGTTATGAGCTAGTGTTCTCTCTATAAGGGTGGTTTTAGGATGGTTTTTAAAAAGACACTCCAGGGACGCCTGGGTGGCTCAGTCAGTTAAGCTTCTGCCTTCGACTCAGGTCATGATCCCAGGGTCCTGGGATGGAGTCCCGCATCAGGCTCCTTGCTCAGCGGGGAGCCTGCTTCTCCCTCTGCCTGCCACTCCCCCTGCTGTACTCATTCTCTCTCTCTCTCTCTCTCTCTGACAAATAAATAAATAAAATCTTTAAAAATAAATACATAAATAAAAAGACACCCCAGTGCTAAGCACATTACCACCTCCACTGATATTTTCCACATTGTTTTGTAGAAAGAACTTAACTGAGCTCTAGTCCTTATTACTATGACCAAGTACATCTGTTCAGAACCTTGTAGAAGGTTCCCTGCACTGGAAGGAAGGTGAAGGACATATTCTCCAACTCTTCTTTTAACCTGTCTGTAGTCCTAGTGAACTAATAATTATGCAATCTCAGGGAAACCAAGTCCCCCTACCCCTCAGAAAACAGGTAATACTATACCTCTATGGCAATTAGCACAATCACATGACATTCAGACCAGCTATCATAGGACACCAGCTCATCAAATTTCCCGCTGCCGTTGAAAATGTCAGAGCCACTTTTAATTGAAAAATATAAAAATAGTCTGCTCCTCCAAACAATAATAATGAATGAGATTTGCTGCTATTGGTAAATTGCCAGGGGGTAAATAATAAAGTATACATTAAGAAATTTTCCACAGAGAATAATCCAGAAAAACAAAAACTCTTAGCCATGACGCATTCCCATTTAAAATCAGATCACCAGCAGCAGAAAAAACAAAAAGTCCACGTGGAGGTCCCACCATATAAGCATATTACTTGAGTGAATTAAACTCTACCTGCGAAAGGGAGGGAAGAATGAAAAGAGAATTTAAATAGTACCGCTATTCCACCCGTGAGGGAGTGAACCTGAGCTGGGAGACCTGAATCTGCTGGTCAGTGAGTCCCAAGTCCCATGCACCATTTCTCACCACCCTCACAGTGATAGAACATTCCAGGATACAGACTTTCCATTCCATGGAGCCCCTAGATATAATATTTGATCTCTTGCTCAGATGGCACCTTTTTCAACCACGCAGGAGCTGAGGGAGCCTTGCTGAGAAATGGAGGTATTCCCCAGTGTGAAATGTCACTTTGGGCACTGTATTTGCGGATGACTCAAGGACTAATTTCCACTCACGATTTCAACTAAACAGCATTTCTTCCAATCTATGCTCCAACTGAGATGCGGTTCAGCCTGGCATCATTGATGGTGATCTTGGTCCCAAATCAAAGTATAATACAGTGGAGTTACATTTTCCCACCATCATCAGGCGAACGGCATTCCATAAAAACAAATTAATTGTCAACACGTTATTCGTCACAGCCGTTTGGAATTATTCTCACCTGGTGGCACCTCCTTTGCACCTACTACAGTGTGACTTCGGTGACTTCAGGATTGGGTTCAAAGATCACTTCCTCTCTGAAACTCTCCTGGAATTTCCCCTAGGGCAGATTTGGAAAGGAAAGGAGAACAGAAAGAAGAGCCACCGCTGCCAGGATACGCCAGGCTGTGTGCAAAGATCATTTCCGTGCCCTTTCTCACTTAATCTTCCCGGGAGACCTCCGCTGGGTAGAACTCGCACAGTCATCACTTCACACGTGAGCAAGGTGCAGAGTAGGGAAGAGAGGAACCCAGCCAGCACCCCTTGCTAAGGCAAGTGGCAGGATCAGCCTCAAGGCATCGCTCCTCCTGGCTCTGGGTTCTCCTGCCCTGGCTCTCCCCACCAGCTCAACACCAATAACACTGTTCTCACCGCCGCTAACGCGCAAGCCCCCTGCGGACAAGGTCTGTGCCACCCATTCTCAGCGACCTGAACGCTTCTCCCCCTGTCCCAGCTGAGCAGTCAGTGTTGATTCAGTGTCCTTGCTGCCTGGAACAGGCCACTTACTCAATCAATAATCAATCAATCTAGTGCTGCCTCTCCAAATGAGAACTAGGTGATGGAAATCCGTACGTATCACACCGTCCTGTCTTCTTAAAACTGAGTACAGCTGACCCTTGAACAACGCGGGTTTGGACTGCACGGGTCCACTTACACGCAGGGTCGTGGGTGTTTTGTTTGTTTTTTTTCAATAAATACCGTACGGTACTGTAAATGTAGCTTCTCTCCCCTGTGATTTTCTTAGCAACGTTTTCTTCTCTCTAGCTTACTTTATTGTAAGAATACTGTATGTAACATAGAGATAACATACAAAATATGACTTAATCGACTGTTCATGCTATCAGTAAGGCTTTTGGTCAAAAGTAGGCTATTAGAAGTTCAGTGTATAGGCATATTTGGAACTAAAAGAGGGGGGAAGGTCAGTGCCCCCTAAACCCTGCCTTGTTTCGGGGGTCAACTGTACTCTGAGTTTAATAATATTACCCTCATCTTCCCTGACTCTTTCAAGAATGCCCAGTCATATTATTAGCAGCCTGTACATATTGGGCTGAATTAGCACTTTCCAGGCCTACTGAGACAGCGGCCTTCTGCATTCTCATTAGAAACCAAGCACCCAAGGCTCCCCGGGGCCACAGAGGCGTTTGAACACATGCTTCTTTTCCCCCCGCTTCTCTTGTCTCTACCCTGGCTGTCCATTCTTACTGCTTCTCTGCTGCAGGACAGAAATCCAGCAGAACCACACTTAACTGGACCCGTCTCTAAAACATGAATAAGAAGACTCTCCTCTGAGAGAAAAAAAAAAAAAAAAAAAAACACATTAATGCATGCTTTGGGGGACCTCTATTTTCTCGGCTTGTTCAGATTTCTTTTTCCTGTGGTTTGGATAATTACTGTTTCCTGACCAGTCAAATCCAGAAAAAGAGAAAGGCTCCCTAGAAGGCTTCCTCCGCTTTCAAATTTCCACATGAATTCACAGTCAGAGGGCCTGTCCACACAGTCTGAAGTTTTCTGCCCTGGACAATAGGATGTGGAGAGTGAAAGCAAATGCTCTGGGCACGTCCGACCAGGGGACCTCCAAGCAGGGATTTTCTGAGTACAGCCCGAGGCTTGCATTTGAGGAAGTCATCGGCACCATTGGCAAACGCATCGCCTTCCTTTCCTTCCCCCCATTGTTTGCAGAACGGTGTCTCCTCCAGGCTGGTGAGGACGGTTCCTGGCCCCGAGGCTCCGTAATTGCCCTGGGGGAGGGGGAGGGGCTGATTTTATCACAGGAAAGGACTCTCCCGGACTCTTTTCCAGGAGGCCTCCTTCTCTCTCTGGAAGAGAGAAAGAACGGAGAGGGGAGAAGACAATCTTTCTACTTCCTTATTTTCTATATCCCCCGCCGCAAGTTTCAGAAGCTCTAAACCGAAACTGAAGATTTGCATTATTTGGCCTTTGCCTGAAGCCCATTCCCTTTATAATGATGACCCTGGAAGGTGCCCCCCCAACTGTGTTGAAGACCATCTGGCAACAATACAGCAGGATGGTCCTTAGGAAACTAGCCCCTGCCTAGTTCCCCCGTGAAGCTGGTCCCAGTGAGAGAGGAGATCCAGGTTCAAGGCCGGACTCTTCCTCTGCATCCCTGTGCACCCTGCAGTAGACTTCACCCCTGCGCTTCCGACCTGACACCTGCAGGATGACGGTGGGGGCCCATCAGCATAGTTATCTATGTTCTCATACTTAACATATCTAATACATAAGGATTCTAAATGGATGGTCTGCAAGGACATCCCGTGTTACCAGCCGGTCTGTCAGAGCACTGGGGGTGGGGGCCCCGGGCAGGGCAGGAGGAATGGGGTGCAGTTCTCACTCTCTGCTTGTACACATCTGCACGACTGAAGCTTTTCCTGCAGTATTACTTTTGAATTTTTTTAAGGGTTTTTTTTTGTTTTTGAGAAATAAGAGCAGTAAACCCTAATCCTGCTGTGCTCATACGAAGGTCAGTATGATACATGGCTCAACGCCAGGATTCTGCAGCTCACCTGCCCGGGGTTCGAATCCCAGCTCTGCATCTGGCAATATGTGTGCCCTCAGGATGTCACTGAACTATTTCTGCCCCAGCTCTCCCCTCCTGTGTAACAGCACAATGGGGTGGGGTGAGGCTAAGTTAACACTCCTACGGTTCTGAGGACAGAGCCTGTGTCCTAGTTAAGCACTACAGGACTGTCTGCCATTGTTACTCCTTCTAAATAAGATCAGGCATGAAAGCGCTCTGTAGTCTGTAATGCACTCTACAAACAGGTCACCACATCCCAGACAGACGCTTGCTTTAGAAAGTTTTAGACTCTAGCAGAACATACACGATCTACAAACAGGAAAAAGACTTGCAGATGTAGCAGAACTCGAAATGCAAATCTGCGTAATGGAGAAAAGCAGATGGATACCACAGGGAGGGAGCATGAAGACAAGAAGCAAGCAGAGGAGGGCATGGGGTCCTGGGAGCGACATCTCCTCCCTGAGGGACACACGCTGAGGGGGCTAGGAGGCCTACAAAGGCCTGAAGAACCCAGCATGCTGGGAGAAGCAGGTCCAAACCCTGCTGTGGCTGGAGAGAGTCCCTGCCCCCCCCCCAGCTCCTCCCTTACCCTGGCTCACTGGTGGGGTTTATTTCCCACCCCTTGCTCCGTAGAAAACCATTCTGGGGATCTCAGAAGAGCAGAAAGGAGCTCGAGCAGCCTTGCCTGCCCAGGCAATACCCGGGTAGCCGCCTGGGCCATCCATGGTGGGCTGACCCTGAAGCCAAACACTGTGCTGGGCCACAGCCCAGTCTCCGCCTCGCGTTCAGCCCCTACAGTATCTGCCCCCAAAGTCCCAACCCTTCCCACTTTCTGAAGGAACCCAGCCCTTCCAGCCCTTGGGGAAAGAGACCTCTGGTGCCCCAGGGGAGGGGCTGCAGGAACGCCCCGGGGCCAAGGGCCTTATTTTCCGCCCCGCAAAAGAATTACTCATGAAGGAGAAAGAGGACTCATCTCACATCCTTAAAAACAAAACAGGGGTGGGGAGGGGCAGGGAGAAGGGCCCCCGTGTTATTTTGAGAGACCCTGCCCCATATATCCACCAAAAACAAGGGAACACAAGCTGAGGTGGCACTTGGAAGGCCCAGGAAAATGTAGTTTTTAAGTCCCCTCCAAAACTGAAAGTGAACTTCAGTCTCCCACTTCAGAGCTGGCCTTTCAAGGAGCAGAAAATCAACTCTTAGGCAGCAGAAAAATCACTGAGAATCCCAACCAAAGCCAAAACATGAGCTCTTTTTTAAAAAACACACATAAGCTGAGAACTTTCTACAACAAATGCCAGATTTTAGCTTGGGAGAAAAACAGAAGCCTTTGGGTAAAATAAACAGAAGGGGGGAAAAAGTTCCCCTAGCATAAACCAAGGGGAACCTCCTTCCCGCAGATCAAGTTCTGACCTTTATGTGAACTCCAAATAACCAGTTCATGATTTCGCAAAGCAAGAGGAATGGCAAGCATTTTGAATGATGCTAAAAAATCTTAGTTCTCCTCTGGCTTTTTGTTAGGCAGCCAAGTGTATCAGTCAGAGCAGAAGTAGCTAAAAAATGTGTACTTCCCTTTGTCAGGAAAGACTGGTAAGGAGATCACGAACAGCCACCCTCTGGCAGTCTGTGCTGGACACCGCCCTTCATGTGAAAACCAGAATTTTCAATGAGAATAGAGCAAGGAAGGCCAATTTCCTTTCATTATTGTCAACAAATATTTATTGAGCACCTACTACGTGCCAGTCACAATTTTAGAGCAGTAGACAAAACAGACAAAAACCTCTCTCCCTTGGGGCTAACCTCTCCAGAGCTGGGTTTTTTAATAAAGGCATCAGTTCTCTGGTGTTCACAACAGAAATGACATCTAAGACATTCTCACACACCCTCATTCATGCCTGTACATCGCTCTCACCTGGCCCCTCTTTCTGCCTAGCTAGTAGCTGGAACCCATGCCAATCCACTGCCCCTGCATCCATCCAGGCGCGCATGCAGACAACCTGCCCAGGCACAAATCTCAGCCCTAGGCTGGTCAGGAATATTTCCACGAGGGACATGCCTGTTGGCAAAGCTGACAGGGAGGAGGGACCACAGAGGAACCTGTATCTGAGAAAGTGCTTCAGAAACAAAACTGTCCAAGGACAAAGCGGTCTTACTACTCAATACTCATCCCTTTCTCGATGTTCCTCCAGTACCTGTCTATCCCTCACCAGCTATTTCTGCCTCCATATTCACTGAGGTTGGCATACAGTAGAAGATCAGTAGATGAATTCACTGCCAATGTTGCTGATCAGGATGATATACAATAAGAACAGAGCATGAGTATATGCCGGGTACTTTTCTAAACAACCTATAAGTTGGTGCCCATTGGTATCCCCAATTTGACGGGTGAGAAGACCAAAAAACAAAGAAAAACCAAGAAAGACCAAAAACAAAGAAAGAAAAAAAAAAAAAACATGGCCAAAGTCACACAGCACGGAGTGTTTCCATCGATTTTGTAAAGCAAAACTGGTAACAAGTAAGGGATTTATTTTTCTCAAACAACAAGTACTCCAGAAGCAGGCAGCCCAGGTCACTCACAGCTGCTCGAAGCTCCTTCCTGCTCACATTCTTCAGGACAGGACTTGCACTTTCGGGAGACGTGGCATAACAGAGAGGTTAGGGATACAAATTCGGGTGCCAGGGTCCTGGCTCCGTCGCTCGCTCTCTGGGGCCCTGGGAGGGTCCAGTCTCCCTCCTCTGCCTTGGTTTCCTCTTCGATCCGATGGAGATGGTTATCCTATCTATCTTAAACACGGTAATCAAGGGGTGCAGAGAAGTCCGGGACACACAGACACAGGGTCACGGTAGTTCCTACTGGGATCCAAGCACAGCATCCACACTCGGGTCAGAAGGGCACAGCCTACGAGCAAACAGAGTCAATCCCCCGCACAGGGCTTTCCCTGGCGCTTCACCCGGCAATGACGCCGCACAACCATTTGCCACGACGGAGTCACGTGGCCAGCCCTGCACCGAGTGACACTGGGAGAAGCAGGCTTCAACCAGGAAGGAGACAAGAGACCAGGGACTGAGCAGGAAACCAGCAGTGTCCAGGACGGACCCCAGGCACGCTGCAGCTCTAGAGGAAGGCACCTTGGGGGCAGGTGCAGCAGTGAACAGCCTCTGCCCCTTCTGAGAAGCTCTCTTCCCTGTTAAGGGGCTGGGGGCTCCCAGGTGCTGAAGGGACGCAGAGCCCAGTGAATCTCTACAGTAATACTTTTTCTAACAAATTGGTTGAGGTGGCAGTTCTAATCGAAACATGAAAAGGCTTCAGGGCTCCTTCCAGATTTACTGAAATTAATAGCTGCTAAACGAATCTGGCATTACCTCCCTGGCTTCCGACTTCTCCCTCCATCCCGCATCTTTCCAAGTTTGTGGGTGGGTAAAGCAAATGTTTGTTCTTGGAACATACCGGTTTATTTTGTTGTTTGTGTGGCAACATGAGCTTGGATCCTTTTTTAAAGAAAAAAATAGCTTCTATAAGTTAAGAAAAAGCAGCTCACAGGAACTCGATCTTTGTTTGCAGTATGCCATACACACTTTCATGGAAAAGAGAGTTTTCACAAACCAGCAAGCAGGACTTCTCAAAAATGTTTTTCAAAAGATAAAGTTGCACTCAAGTGTTGTCTAATTAACCCACCTCTTGAATTCTCAGTAAGCCTAGGGCCCAGTCATTTTGAATTTTACTAATTTCAAAAATCTACTTCTTAGACCTACAGAGAAAAGCAAACACACACCCCTCTACTTTCGAAAGCCTGATATGCTCTAGTTAACCCAAAAGCAAGCTAATTTGGGGGCAATCATCCATTTACCAGGCATCTTCACTTGACAAAACTTCCCTTCCACAGAGAGGGCTTCCCAGAACCCCTTGGCCATAGAGCACCCCCATTAACCAGGTGCAAAGCTCCTTTACAGCCTCAACCAAAATCGGGCTCAAGGGACCTTGCTATGATTTGGGTTTGTGCAAGTGGGGGGCAGAAGGAAGGTGCAGGCTCCTGGAGCGGACACCTAGGACTAAAGCCAGATGTGTCACCCTGGGTCAGTTACTTATCCTTTCTTTGCCTGTTTCCTCAACTGAAAATGGAGATGATGAGGAGCTGCCTTGTCGGGTGGTTGTAAGGAAGCTCTTGGTGCCGTGCCTGGCATACAGTGAGAGCTATGGAAGTGGTATGCCATCATTTCACCCAGGAGCCCTCGGCCCCATGACCGTGGGGCAGCATGTGTGTCGTGCTCCTGTTCAATCCCCAGTGCACACGGCACAATCTCCAGTACGTTACAAGGCCATATTCTGAGCCTTCTTTGCTCTAGAGGCGCTGCCCCAGAGGCTGAAGCTGCAGCAGTCAACAAAACAGATCAGACTCCTGAGGGAGCCAACATTCCTATTCAAGGAAGGGCGATATTGGAGGCCGTGTGTGCTGCGGGCAAAAAGTAGAGCAGACAAGGGAAGATCAGGAGTGCTGAGGTGCTGCTGTAAATGGGGATGTCAGGGCAGGCCACTCCGGAAGGAGGAGGAAGCGAGGGAGAACACTGGGCAGTACTTGAGGTGGTGTTCTGAGCAAAAGAACAGCAGTGCAAAGCCTGGAGGCAGAAGTGTGTGGCTGTGCCGAGGGAGCAGAGCTGAGGGTGGAGGGAGAAGAGGTAAGGGGGTCAGGGGGCTGTGGGGTCAAACGGACAGGCCTTTGGGAGGCCCTCGCCTTTCCCTCTGGGTGAAACAGGGAATCCCTGCAGGGTTTGGAGCAGAGGAAGGACACGGTCTTTCAGTTTTTAAAACACTTCACTTTTAAAAAGGATCCTTCTGGCTGCCTCATTGGGAACAGACTGAGAAAAGACAAAGGTAGAAGTTAAGAGAGCGGTGATGAGACCCCCCACCCCCCAGCCCGCGGTAATCCAGGCCAGAGCAATGGTGTTTTGGCCTAGCGCAGTGGTCAGGAGGTGTAAGAAGATTCTGGATCTGCCTTGAGGGTTGAGCCCACAGATTGGCAGATGGATAGATACAGGGTTTGAGGGAACAGAATCAAAGATGACTCAAAGGTTTTGGGTGTGAGCAAGTGGAAGGATGAAACAGCCATGAACTATGCTGGGGGAACCTGGGTAGCACCATGAAGTAGGCAGCAGTGGTTTTTGGTTGTTGGTTTTTGGGGGGGATTGTGGGGGGGTGTATTTCTTTAAATAGTAATTGTGGCTGGTATGCTTCTTCCCTACTTTTGGTCTCCAAAAAGGATTTTTTCCTTCAAAACTCCTTGCCTCCATCGGCCTCTCCACCCAGAAGTGATTTATCTTGCTCTGGGGGACCGCCCCTCCACCCAGAAGCTTCACGTGGGTTACTGCCACCACCTCTCCATCCTGTGTGAGGAGGCCTCTGGGTGCTCAAGCTGCCCAGGACCGGGTGGGTACATCTGTCTAATGACAGCCCCTGTCAGGAAGCCCATGCTGTCCCACACCTAAGCCACATCCTCCAACCAAGCCTTTATCAGTAACAAAGGTGATATTTTGATCTTTGCCTTCTTAACCTGTGCCTCTCTCTTAAGTGGTTCAGAAATCTAAAAAAACAGGCACGGTGTTTAAACGCCAACAATAAGCACCTCGTAGCATTTAAAATAACAACTACCTTTTGTCTGGAGATTTACAGTTCATTGGAACCTCATAATAATCCCCTGCATCACCAATTAATCAGCAACGGAGTCCTAAGCACCTACAATCAAGCACCACGCTGGGCAATGAAGGGTGGGCTGAGGGAGGGAGGTCTCGGTCTCCAGCACCATTTCACAGTTGAGAAGGCAGCTCAGAGAGTTAAGTATTTTGCAATAGCCACACCAACAGGAGGTGACATGGAAGCATACCACTCAGTCCATGCTTCTCAAGTCCATGCTCTTTTCGTATGTATGAGCTGGGTGACTTTGGTTAAGTTACTTAACCTCTCTGTGCCTGAGTTTTATCATCTACAAAATAGAGACTACGACAGCACCTACCTTGCTGGGTTATTGGGAGGATGAAATGAGTTCATTGATAGAAAGTACTCGGAAGAGTAACTGCCTTCAATAACTGTCATCATCACCGTTACGATTACCAAGCTGCCTCTCTAGTAATTAGGATAATAATTACCATCACTAAATACTTACTCTGAGCCAAGAACTGTACACAACGTGCTTTACGTGCACTAACTCACTGAACCCTTAAAACAAGCCATGAGTTTTGTCCCCATTTTACACTCAGGAATCTGGGCCTCAGAGAGCAAGGTTAAGTATAGAGCTCACACAACTACTAACAAAATCAGAAACTGAGCTTAGGTCTTATTGAGCAAGTTACTTGCCAGAAACATATTTTTACTGCATGAAATAAAGCAACAACATGCTTCGAAGTTCTACACAAATGTTTAAAATACATGCAGAATCAAGGGCACCTCCCTGATACACAAGCTCCTTTTAAGGAGCCTTAGCCCAAAAGTACAAAAGGAAAAAAAGCTCCACAGTTCTCGTTAACTTCATCCACAGGGTGTGATACTAATCACCCCAGACCACATCCTATACCCACCACAACCTAAAAACCCACTTCCTCCCAGAACACATCCCGGGGAGCAAAAGTCAACATCCAGCTCCAGTTTCTCCAAGAACACCTTGTATGTTGACCTATGCATGCCAGCAAGTAACCGAGCTGGAAAGACATTCTCCCAATGCCTGGAAAGGGATCAGAGGGCCTTGACTGAAATGCATTGCATCTTCAACACTGAGAAGCTGAGAGCCAAGCCAGCTAGCGGCATCCTGCTGGATTCTGAGATCAGCGTCACAGACCAGAGACAAGCTGGCCCCAGTGGCCTCTTCTGGACCTGACTTCAGGGACTTATCTTTGTCACCTGACCGTGAGATCTACCAGTGGAATGGAACCCTCATACCCCCAAGGCCTGTGTGTACAATGGCAGAAGCAGCATCTGTAAGCATGCCTTGGAAGCTAATCTGCCTTGAAGTACGGAGCCTAGGGGCCCTATTGAGGATTGGAGGTGGGGGGACGACTGTTCTTCACATGTTGATCACAAGACCAGCCCTCGAGCCTCCCAAGGTCAGAATTCATCAGAAACACTCTAGAGAGAGTATAACTGTCACACTGGAGTAAGGGGGTAGTGAAGGGGGGGAGGGGGTGGCCACAGAGGCCAAGAAAGAAAAGCAAGAAGTTGAGTTTATGTTAACCCCAGAGATCTGGTGAGAGAATCTGGGGCCTCCTGGACTCCGAGAATCACTGTTGTATCAAAAGTTCCACGCTTACAGGCAATCGGCCAGCAAAAATGCAGTCCACTGCCACCAAAGAATCCATAATCCACAAACAGCAAGTCCTGATCACTCTGGAGGGGTATCTGTTGAGTGCCCATCATGTGCCAGGCACCATGCTAGGGCTTTTTCTAAAAGACTATGTCCCATAAAAAATATCATTTCCTGCTTTTCTTGGGGGGAAAAAAAAATCAGAAGATCTGCAACACAGCCAAATTCTCACATGACAACAAGGGCTAGGGTTGAAGGAATGGCTGCCTTCTGGGGGGCTTGACCGCTCCAACTCATCCCCAGTGCCCCCAGCCCACTTCCCTCATTTATGTGGCTGCTAGGTCCCTGTACACAGTGACCCAGACGTTGCATAAAGTAAGTAAGCATTGCATAAAGTGAAGTGATGTGAGATGGTACAGCTGCTTTGCCATCACTAGTTTCTACAATTCTGCCAAGCCTTTATTACATTGTAAGATTTTGGGTACCACTTCCCTGTTACCTGGAGAACTCATGAAGGATGTGTCACTGATGACAGCAATGTGCAGCCAGCCCTCTTGGGCAAGCATGCTTGATGCTCACCCAGGCTCTCCTGCGTGCCCTGCAACCACTTGCCCCACTCCTTAAGATCTGGGCTCCCACTGATTCAGTTGCTCCTCCTCCTGAGAAATATTAATGAGGGGAGGCAGACACATGAGATCTCCAGCTTCACCTGGCCTCAGAGGCTCTTCCACCAGCCAGAGGGTACATGTCTTTGTCAAGCAGCAGGGTGGAGGGGCTGAGGGCTTCTCCATCACAGCTCCGGCACCGATGGCTGGAATGGTGAGTACCTACATTCCAGGCTGAAGCCAGGAATGGAAAGTGCCTGCCCAAAGGGAACCGTATTCCCACATTTTGAGAACCTGAAAATTGTCCATCTCTGCTCCCAACACACACTCACAGTTGAATCATGACTCCATTACATCACAGACCAAAAATAAACACAAAGCTTAACATCGCCATAAATGTGCTATCTCATGTCTTTCCATACTCAGTCCCACCCTGATGGGTCCAGGGGCAAACCTACAGGCAATTCTAGACACTAGAGAGAGCCCAGGACAAGACAGAACTCTGCCCTTAGGAAGCATAGACACTTGACCTTCCTACTTGGCTAAGTACCACCCCCCCAACAATACTTTTTTTTTTTTAAGATTTTATTTATTTATTTGACAGAGAGAGACATAGCGAGAGAGGGAACACAAGCAGGGGGACTGGTAGAGGGAGAAGCAGGCTTCCCACTAAGCAGGGAGCCCGATGTGGAGCTTGATCCCAGGACCCTGGGATCATGACCGCAGCCGAAGGCAGACGCTTAATGACTGAGCCACCCAGGCACCCCCAACAATGCTTTTATCAAGGCATTAAGATTTGTCGGGTGCTCACCATGCCTCAGCTCATATGTTATGCATTTTACTCTCATTACCACATTTTATTATGACTATCACCTGCCTGTTTAACTGATGAGAAAATGGAGACTAAGCGAAGTTGAAGTAACTTGCTCAAACTCATAGAGGGAACTAGAATTCAAACCCAGGAAGTGTGACTCCTGAACCCATGCTGAAATTGCCAGAGAAGCATCATTTCTTCATTTTCAGATGAGGAAGCAGAGCCTCACAAAATTTCTGTGATGTGTGCAAGATGATAAAACTAAGAAGAGGTCTCACTCCCAAAGCCGCTTTCTTCCACTCCTTCCTGGCTGCCTCCCTAGAAGCCTGCATTTTCTTCATTTCCTTCACTATCTTCCCTAACAAAGCCTCTCAACCTCCACACTGCTGGCATCTGGAGCTGGGTCATTCACTGTCGCGGGGAGTTGTCCCATGCATCGTGGGGCTCTTACCAGCTTTCCCAGCCTCTACCCATTAGGTGTCAACAGCAGCCTTCGGATGCTCTGCCCCAAATGTCTCCTGATATGGCCAAATGTCCCCTGGGGGGCAAAATCACCCCCAGCTGCGAACCACACAGAATACCAAGGGCGGGCCCTAGGACTGTGGGGCAGAGGAGGCAAAAACTGGTGGTGGAGCCCCGGGTTTAAGCCTGGCCTCAAATCCCAGCCCTACTCTTGGCACGTGCCTCAGTCTCCTCCCGTATGAGACAGGAATCTACTGCATCTGCTTCTGTGGGGCTGAGGTGAAGAGTAAATGAAACCAGTTATGCAAAGCAGTTAGTGGCTGAGTGAGCCACTGAGCCTGGCTCAGTGAGCGCTCAACCACTGTTAGTTACTGTTAGCATAATGTCCAGTTGAGACCCACCTTGCAGTGACCCGGAATCCCTCTCTGAAAACCAGGAGCAGGTTTTTCTGCATTTACAGATAAATACCTCATCAGAAGCACCATTTTCCTTATGCCATGAGAGGGGGAAAAATATAATCAAGTGAATTCCTCTAAATCAATAAAAAAAAGAAAGAAAGAAAGAAAGAGATCGGGTGGGGAAGGAAGGGAAGGGAGGGCAGGGGAAGGAAGAAGAAGGAAGGACGGAAAGAAGGAAGAAAGGGAGGGAGGGAGGGAGGGAGGAGGGGAGGAAGGGAGGGAGGGAGGGAGGAGACTACAAAAAACTTAGCCTCCAAGTCAAGTAAGGGAATCTTCAAGCTCAAGCCTGGGTCCCAATGGCCCATCACACAGCCCTGACGCTGTGAGTGACTACGCACACATAAACACACACGTGCACACACACACTCTCACACACAAATGTCACAAGCAGAGCAACACTGCAGTGACAACACTTTATAATATTAAAATACCAGTAATAACTAAATGCCCAGCAATAGATGAAATAAAATGTTAGAACAGATGCTGGACTATTACACAGTTAACAATGCTTTAAAAGAACAATTATCACATGGAAACGTGCTCACAAAAAGACATCAAGTGAGGGGGCGCCTGGGTGGCTCAGTCGTTAAGCGTCTGCCTTCAGCTCAGGTCATGGTCCCAGGGTCCTGGGATCGAGCCCCGCATCGGGCTCCCTGCTCACCAGGAAGCCTACTTCTCCCTCTCCCACTCGCCCTGCTTGTGTTCCCTCTCTCACTGTGTCTCTCTCTGTCAAATAAATAAAATCTTTAAAAAAAAAAAAAAGACATCAAGTGAGGCAGGCAAGATACAAAACACTACATGTGCAGTATGATCAGTTTGTAACATAAGTATCCTGGGGGATAAAGCCATAAGGGAATACAGTAAAATATTAACAATGTGGATCTATAGACAGTAGATTAAAGGAGCTCTATTTCTTCTTTATACTTTCCTTCCTTTCTTCAGTTCTGCATCTATAGTGACCATGGGGGGCAGGAAAGCCCTCCGGGTAAGTGCAGGCTGGAATCCCACGTGCCCCTGTTGCCTGTAACTGCTCCTAGTTAATAACACTGCCAATAATAGCAGGGACTCCGAATGGTAGCTATTATTATTACTTTTATCATTGGAGGAGGGAGTTAAGCCCTGGAAATAAAAACCACAGATATGATGGGATAAAAAGAGCCATCAGTTAGTTAGCTGTCACCCCTGAAGGAGTTCTGCTACGGATGCAAGAAGGTAGAAATGTTCACCGGGTGCTTCTGCAGAAGTCGTCCGTTAGAGTTCCCAAGACTAACAAGTGAACCATTTCCTGAAAACTAGTCACTCTCATGAGAGGTACCAAACATGTGCCCCAAAGGCTACCTAGAGAAAGGGGCACACTCCACCTCGCCTCAGATAGATGTTGCTGGAAAAGCACATATATAGGGATATTGCAAGCTGAACCCGATTTATGACATACCAGGAGGGAGCTCTGTTTCACAGAATCCAAGAAATGGACTTATAACCTCTATCATCATCAGATCAAAAAAAAAAAAAAAAAGTTCCCTAATTTTGCTGTTCTTGAGGTTTTTACAGCTTGGGTTTTCTTAGCACAAGACATCTCAGCAAATTACGTGCTCTGATGTTTAATTAACTCTCCAAATAAATGCTCAGAGGCTTCCGATACAGCCTGGCATACTGTAGAGGCCCTGAAGCACCTTGGGGGAGGAACGTGAGAACGAAGAGAAACTATACATTGAGGAAAAGAAACTGAATTTGACAAAACAGGACAGGCTCACCAGCCACGTGTGTGAAGACAAATTCATTCAGGCTTGTGAACACACAGCACAGAACACGCACTTCTCAAATCATCTGACCGACAGGGAATGGCTCTGAAACCTGAAAAGCCCGTTCACCGGGGGCCTTACGGAAGGCACAGGAATGTTCCACCCATCGCATACACACTCCACATGTCAGAAGTGGCTCAAAAGAGGCCCTTCTCGTTTTCACCTGGTTCTTCTCGACAAAAAGTTCTTTTCACCACAAAACCTCAATAAATGTAAGACACTGATTTTTCCCCCACAAGTCTCCAGTGCATAAAGACAAGATATTTTAAGGGGGCTCCACAATGAGGCTTCCAAGAGGCATGCGGTGTGATTTAAATTTCACTGTGAGGGGCGCCTGGGTGGCTCAGTCGTTAGGCGTCTGCCTTCGGCTCAGGTCATGATCCCAGGGTTCTGGGATCGAGCCCCGCATCGGGCTCCCTGCTCAGTTTGAGCCTCAAAGTAGAGATTGCTTAAAAATAAAATCTTTTTTTTTTTTTTTTAAGATTTTATTTATTTATTCATGAGAGAGAGAGAGAGGCAGAGGCAGAGGGAGAAGCAGACTCCCCACTGAGCAGGGAGCCCGATGTGGGACTCGATCCCAGGACCCTGGGATCATGACCTGAGCCGAAGGCAGACGCTTCACCGACTGAGCCACCCCGGCGCCCCAACAGGCCTGATTTTAAGCATTGTACCTTTCTCTGTCTCCACACACTGTCTGGGCTTCGAGCTTGAAATGGTGGCCAGAACTGAGTGGTTCTCGTTTGGGTGCAGGTTTGTCCCCTGGGGGGGGGCGGGTATCTGGCAGCGTCTAGCGACAGTTTGGGTGGTCACCACGGGGCAGGTGAGGCAGGGTATGGGGCAGGGGAGGAGTGTTACTGGCATCTAGGGGTACAAGCCAGAGGGTACAATCCACATCCTGCAAGGCACAGGTCAGCTCCCACAACCAAGACTTATCTGGCCCCAGGCCCTCCCGCGACTCGAGGGGAAGCTGAGGGAGCCTCAGAGCTCCTGCCTCAGGACTGGAAGTGAAGGAAGCGGAACTGTGCTCCCTTGGGGTGGGCTCTGCCCTGCCGGGCAGCCGTGTGAACCAACACGGGGACGGACTCTCCTCACGCCTGTCTTCTTCACTTGTCGAAGGGGGGCAACAGAAAGGCCTGCCTCCCCAGATTTTGGTGAAAACAGAGTGAGGCCGCACACATAAAAGGTTCCGAGTGCCCCAGTGCCCTGCACATCGCAAACACAAAATACACGCGAGACTAATTAGCAAAACTGAAACAACTTCTGGACCGTGACAACCGTTACTGCCGTGAACCAGGGATCCGCTGGCCTGAGGGCGCATCGGGCAGTCTTCTAGAAGCAGAGCAGAGCCACTCGGGAGGCTGAGGTCTGGCGCAGCTCAGGGTTCTTCGAGAAGAGACACCAACAACCGAGCAGAGTTTCTTGAGGTCACCTGTGCCCCCTCCCCCAAGATGTTCTGGGTGAGGGCAATGATTTACCAAGCAAAGGCAGTGGGAGGAGGGGCCCAGGTGCCAGATCTCTCCCAGGTCGGCATTTGGCGGCAGAGAAAAAATACTATCAAAGAAGATGTTCAGCCAGGGTTCTTCTAGACCCCGAAGGAAACAGCAAAAGACTAAACCACGGCCCCCTTCACTTTGCCCTTTAAATAATGTGACAACAGTATTTGCTGAGAAGGCCATTAATGACTGGAACCAAATAACAAGGGAGGCTCGGAGCCCCCCACACAAGCCCCATGAGAGGTGAGGACTGTGTGCTGGGAACTTCTGTTTTTAAAAGGACTAGGAAGGCATCTGCCCCGAGGCCACATCACACTCCCCAATCCCATGTCACACTCATGCTCATGCGTCGAGGAGGTCGCTGGCCGCCCGACTTGGGATTTCCAGACTTCTGCTTTCTAAAAGTTTGAGCAGGGTTTAAATATTAATATAGATTAATGTTGGCAACAAATGTGACAGCTTTCTTTTAAGAGCTTTTCCCCCGAACCCTAAGTGGAACACGACCGTGACGGGGCCAACCCCAGGTCCCAGACAGACAGACACGCCCCCTGGCCTTCAGACCACAGACATGCCACGCTCTTCGGTCCAGATTACAAGTTGAGACACAGAGCTTCCCCTTTACTTACTAGCAACTCTGAATTTTTCTAATGTGTTTGAGAGTTCATCAATATGCCAACAGACAGACTAATTATTCTTCTGCAAACTGCTGATTTTTTTTACTCTTATTAAAAACACATTACTGTGGTATACCTAAAAATAATACAATGCTCTATGTCAATTATATGTCAATTTTTAAAAATTGCAGTAAGAAGAAGAACACAAAAACCACATTATTCATAGGTAGGCACAGGGGACCTAGAGTCTATTCCAGCTCATCTACTATGCAACCTTAGACAAATGCCCCAGCCTCTCTGAGCCCACAGTTAAACCATATGTAAACTGTGTTAATAATCCCTATTAAGGGGAGGAGGACAATGGATACCACACAAGAACAAGGGCGGTAACTGGTACAATATGAAGCATCCGAGTAAAATGGGCTAAAATCCTAACTCTCTCCTCCAGCCCCTAATCCCTACTCCCACAGTCTAGCTCCTACTCACACCACCACTGGAGAGTCTCAGCTCTTTGACAACAGGGACCTTGTCAATTTTATCCACCAAGGCGAAGTTGAGGGTGGGGCGCAGCACACAACAGAGGCTCAGTAACTACCTACTGAATGACTAGATAAAGTAACCCTGAACAAAGGGCTCTAAGTCCCCGAGTCCTTATCTGTGCGACAGAGATTATCCCCTTGCAGGATCTCGAAGGTTAAATGAGCTCCTGTGTGGAAAGGCACCCGCTGCAGGACCTTCTCGTAGATGCCAGCTAAGTACCAACCCACCCCTTCTTCAGCTCAAAGGAGACCACAAACAAAACTAAGCTTTGAAACAGTCACGAACGCTCTGCACACAATCAGGTGGCATTTTTATTTTCTCCTTCGTTCACAGGAACAGATGTAGAGCTGCACACATAAATGCCAGGTGGCCAGCACCTCACCCCTGGGGAGAGGCAGGGCAGGGTGTGGCCTGCAGAACTCAGACCACAAGGCCAAGCAACCTGGCCCACACACACCCCCCCCACACCCCCCCGCAGGGACCCAAAGAGGGTCTGAGAAGCCGGCTCCACACTCAAATAATCCACTGGTTCCCCTCCACTTGTCTCTGCCTGCGCAATGAGGGACTCAAAGCACAAGGTGGGTAGAGACAAGAGAGGCAGAGGGAAGGGGAGAAAACCAAACTCAAAAGAAAAACCCTTAGGAGATCCTAACATGAAAGCTGCAAGAGTCCTGAGCAAAGACCCCCAAGTTTTAACTTGGACAGAGACACCCCCACCATCATTCTGCACTTAAAGAGAAGGTCTCCTGCTCAGCTCCCAGTGGCAGAAACCAGAGGGACTTAAATCTCAGAAGAGGCGCAAGGTCACCCCCTGGGATTTGGAGCGGTGGTGAACACTGCAGAGAAAGCTCTGGGGTGAAGGGGCAAGTTCAGGCCCAGCTCTGCCACTGCTCTCTCTGGGACCCACTCTCCCCAGCTGCCAACATGAAGAGGTTACAAGGGCACTCTTCCAGATCAAAAGTGGTCTATCTGTATGAGAAACAAGCCACACAATCCAGACCTCATGTTAATGCACTGGACCTAAAAGCTACCTATTTCTCCCACAGAGCAATCCCAAATGGTGGGTGTCTCAGAGACTGTCCCAATCCCAGGGAAGAAGAAGAGGGAGTCGCAAAGAGAAGGGAAAAGTTCTGGAAGGTGCAGAGCAAATGAGCAAGATGATCCCCCACACCTAAGAAATTCTTTATGTTCTCAGCAAATACTTATTGAGAACCTACTACGGCCAGGCCCTGTCGGGGGCTAGAGACATAGCCGTGAACAAGACAAACCCCAGACATGAGGGCCTCTACTCCGTCTTTGGTCACTGCTAAGTCCAGCTGGCCCTTCCCTCCCCTGGAGCTTTGGTCACTAAAGGCCTACCATGGGTTTTGACGGGGTAGTGGACGGAGTAGCGGACTTGGGAAAGGAGCTGAGTTCCACCTACTTCATGATCTTAAACAAATCTTCATTTTCTCACGTATGAACTAGGATAGACCTATTTACTTCACCAGTGTCTTCCGAGAACCAAAATCTAGCTCATGCCTATGAAAGAATTATGCAGATTGGTTATTCCTTTGTCCAACGTCACTAGCTAGCCAACCAGTTTTGGAGATCCCTTACAGAGTAGTGCCAATAATCACATGCAACCATCCTGGGCCCCAGCCTGGCCCCTGGGTGATCCAACTCCCTCAGGCCCTCACCAGCCATCAGGCCTGACCTCAGAACAGCTGTGAACCCTTCCAACCGTGCTGGGCCCTCACTAGAGATCACACCTCCCACCCCCCAGGTGGGACCCCTAGGGAAGTCAAGCCTACATTCAGCTGGGCAAGGAATCAGTTCAACCCCACTCGAGCAAGAAGCATATATGCCTCAAAATAACCACAAGTGAGAAGCCCAAGTGTGGACCTCCCCACCCCAGAGAAGGCTGTGCGGGCCAGGACCAACGCCTCCCACAGCCCAGCAGATTCCCCCAATCTTCCCATAGCTCCAGTCTTCCCCCTACCACCACCACTCCTCCAGGAGGAAATGAGCCCAGCGCCAGGAGCCCTCTGAGCAAACTGATCTCCCGGATCTGGAACTTTCCAGGGCAGCAGAGCAACACCCAAGGACAGGGGCTGCCCAATGGCCCTTCTGAATATGTCACTTGCCCAGCAGCATGGATTTGAAAGGCCCCGACTAGCTCTGAGATACCGGGGACTCGCCCTCTCTCAGCCTTCACTTCCTCACCCCGGAGGATGTTATGAGGCTTAAGCACGGTGCTGGCCCAGGGCGGCCCTCGGGCACCCGCAGCTAGCAGTCAACCGACTGAGCGCCTTCAGCAATCCCACCCCCACATTTCACTGGACCTTACCAATTTTGAAATATTCCTCTTGATGATGGGGGGAGGGGGAGGAAAAAATTCGAGAACAAAAAAAAAAAAAAAAGAATTGTTCAACCATTTCCTTCCCTGCTCTGCTTTGACCTTCACAGTGTCATACAGGGGGCACTTGTTCCAGTCAAGTGAACACAGCTTTTTCTAAAGACAAGAAACTGCTGCTTTCCTGCACCTGACTATGCTCAGCTCTCACAGTCCTCTAGCCGAGCGGTGCTGGTCTCCCCGGGGCTCTGCCAAGGTCTCTCTGGTCTAATGGGTGTGGTTCTGCGAAGACTCAATGTGATCCCATTTATGAGTATCAGGGCTTGAAGAGAAGGTTCCACCCAAAACGGAGCTGATAAAGACTGAGAAAACCGTCGTCCGCACACGTACCAGGTTCCAGATCTCACAGGTCAATGCCCACTCTGCAGTGTATTTTTTTCATAAGGCGGTCTACCAGCCACATTTGTATAGCTTTAAAAGACTTCTCATATTAACAGAGTCACAAATAATAAGAAAACCTTTTATCAGACCTCAAGCCTAATTCAAGGGCTGGAAAACATGATTATCTAGGATGTCTCTTTGGGGTCGCTTTGGATCCCACGTTTCAGAAAGCCCTATTCTTCTCTGTGCATAAGCCTCCTCCAATCAATCAATCAATCAATCTGTGTGTGTGTGTCTCTGTGTGTCACACACACACACACACACACACACACACATACCCAACAGACAAAAGAGAGTCAGAGCCCAGGGCTATAGATTTATTCTTGCAAATGTCCCCAGTGTGCTGAGCCCTTGTCCTCTGGTTTTGAATACCCCCAGTCCCAATCCACAGAGCTGTTTTGACTTTGGAGAACGGAGGAAAGAATTTCCAATCATTGGCAGAACATTAATTTCTAGTAAATACGCTAAAATTAGTCATGTAACTCAAAGTATGCTTTTTTCAAACTCAGGGACAGAAGGGAAAGGGAGAAAAAGAGAGAAGAAAAGACAGGCTTTCCTTGCCACACAGGAGCAGCAGAAAATCTTTACCTGGATTGCCCCAAAACAAAACAGCCTATTGGTTCAAACGTTAGGAAAATACACCACGTGCTGGCCCCAGCAGAGCAACAATTCAGGACACAGAGTGCTCTATTCATGAGGAAAACATAAGAGAGATGTTTTCTTTGACTATTCAGAGCCTCAGTGATGTTCTACTGGGTGGATAAAACTCATATGACCAAGAAGACACTAAAGACACCCCCTAACAGTCCCCAGCTCTGCAATGCCCCATGCCGCCCCCAGTGTCCCTCACAAAAGGTGAACTCACTCTAATACGGATATTAGGTTCTGAATCATTCAAGAACATAGCCTAGTATCTTTATGGGATCAATAAACAAGTCCAACTTGGCCTTCACATAAATGTAAACGATTTGAGAAAGAAAGCTCCCCCCCCTTCTCTCTCTCCATCTTTGCACTCAAAAGTTGGGCAGCTGGCAACTTCTCCAGGCCTAAGCACCTAAAATTGTGCTTAAAATACCATCACAACAGTTCCCTGAGTCTCAGTGGTGATGCCTTTCAGCTTTAAGTCCAGTAAATACCTTGAAATGCCCAGAAGCCGTTGTCTGTCTGAAGCAAAGGCATCTGAACTAAGAAACAAAGAGAAACAGAAGGCCAGTTTCTTCCTTCTCGGGATGACATTAGTGATAACACCAGGTACATGTGAGCACGACAAGGATAGCACTAAACTGCAGAAAGCACACAGAATGCACTTGATAAATGGTAGTAGGTGTTATCGTTATTATGCAAACCTGCTGTTATTACGCACGAGGATCGAGAATGGCTCAGATTTTCCACCGCCCTGCATTTTCACAGGAAATGAGCACATGTGACTAATCCTTCATTCAATAGTTACTGAGCTCCTACTGTATGCCAGGCACTGAGTTGGGAGGTAGAGAGACAAAGAAGGCAAGATGTGAGTGGTCTGGTTCAAGGAGAAACAGAGAAATGAAACAGAGCACAGTGAGCCAAGAGACGCAACAGAAGGGTGATCCCAGGATGGATCTGATTAAACGCAGATTTCCAGAAGCGGCCAACAGGAATTAGCCAGGTGGAGGAGAAAGGTGACACGCACAGAGGGTGCCGTCAGCCTGGAAGGCCTACAGAAGAGAGAGAAAGCCACACACGTGCAGGAACAACGTGAAGGTCACTATGGCTGGAGCAAAGACAGGTGAAGAACATAAAACAAGAAGCCAACGGGCCAATCACCCTGAGGGCTCCAAGGGCCAAAGCAGGATTTTTAGCCATGGGACGACATGCATTTTGGAAACCTCTCTCCTGTCAGTGGTAGCATATGGGAAATAAATTTCTAGAGGCTGCAAAAAAAAAAAAGCAAAGATGAACAAAACATATGGAATCACTGTCAAAGCTGTGTACATAAGGAGACTATCCAAATTTTGGCTCTGGGGAAGGAATTTCTTTTATTCCCTGTAAATGTTTACATCTCACTAGGCGTGCACACGCACGCACCCAGCATCTCAGGGGGTCCAGAGATGGAGTTCCCGGTGCTGTGTTGTTTAGCAAAGCCTGTGTTATCTGCGAAGCGCAGTTAAGAAGCAACACGTACCTGAGTGTGTCTCCAAGCCTAACAAACCTGCGATTTGGAAAGTCTCAGGGACAGGATGCATCGGTTATGCCAAGAAAGGGCAAAAAGCAGACTGAGGGAGACACTTCACTTTGAATGTCCAGCTCGTCGCTGGAAGCCCGTTAGCCTCCCATCAGCCATTTTCTCAGTAAGGCTTCAAAAATAAGAGGGGTGAGGGAAAACAGCAGAATTCAGAAAGCTCGTAAAACTGGGCAAATTAACCACACTGAAATCCACAAACACCGTGTCCAGGACAGAAAAAGACAGGGTGTCAGATGATGTTATTCCGAAAGAGAAAGAGAACGGGGAAGCGGGAGGGAGGGCTCCAGGATCAATTCAATAAATCGATAAATGCCACACACAGGAACGAGGACACACACGCCCCCCCACACACACGCGCACCACGGCAGAAGGCCACACACCGATGTGACGTCATGATTCCAGAGTCAAACCTAAGCGTAATTCCCAGCACTGCCATTTACCACATGACCTTGCTTGAGCCAGTCTTTTAACCTCTCTGGGCCCCAGTTTTTGGCACCGCCTGAACAGCAAAACCTAACTCACTGGGTAGATAAGGATCAAAGGGAAAACCTGCACAGAGCAGTCAGCACATAGTGAGTGCTCAAAAAAGGAAAGGCCATCACCAGCAGTCTTGTAGATGAAACCTGCAGGCAACTCATCAGAAAAAATCAGAAGCAAAGCTGCCCTCCCCAGAGAAGCTGAATGGGATAGGAGGCAGAGTCTGTGTCTCCCGCAGCGACCTGCTTGAGGTCAGGGTAGAAACTGCCGTGGGAACATGGCCACGGTCGATGCCGTTGCCAGGCCCTCCCTCCACGGAAGTATTTACTGACACCATGAACACCCATTCCGCCAGCATTTACAGGCGCTGACTATGTACAAGCCAATGTGACAGCCCACACTGCAGCAAGCCAGGAGGACTGGTCTTGTTTTCAAGGAGATGAATCAATCAAGAAGACATGGATGCAAATATCTGTAATACCACACGGGAAATCGTGCCAGGCGGCAGGTACAGGGAGCGGCTGTAAGACCACGGGAAGCCAAGGGCCAGTTACATGGAGAATGCATAACAATAAAGCACAGGGAGCAGATGTCCGGACTGAGCCCTGCAAAAGGGGTCAAATGCAGCCACGTGGAGATCAGGGGAAGAGCACTCCAGGCAGAGACGATGATCTATGAGGACTCAGAGAGGCCAGAAAGAACGCGAAATGAAAAGGGGACAGCAGGTACGGGGCCGTCCATCGTGTAGGGCTTAAAAGCTAGGAGCCGGGACTTTGATCCTTAGCTCAGCACCGTTCCGCATGCTGCTTCTTACATAGAACATCAACAGGTGTGCTGTGGGGTAAAACCAGCTTCCACAGAATCAAACGGGCTTCCTGACCACAGTGTGGATCTGAGCCCTCAAGAGCTCAAAGGGCTTCGGGAATCTCCTTAGAATGGGAGCTTTTCCCAGCCTGTTGAACCAAAGGGCCTCCCCCTGCTTCCCCCCACCCCCAACCCCCACAGTCTGTCCTGGTTGGGAGAGAGTGTGCAGTGTAGAAAAGACAGTTGTGTTGATCAGGGCGCTGCTTAGGAAAATCTCTTTTATATATTGCAAATATAGGAACAAATGTTAACTATCCTGACTGAGACTGATAACTGATGTTTCCCAATAGGAACAATGAGGCACTCTGCAAGAGGCCTGAATTAAGAGGATTCCATAACATTCACTCTGGTCACCAAACCTATTAAACGCAATTTGAAATGCAATTTTTTTTTTTTAACAGCGTGCTATGTTCTCACATGTGAAACTTGCACGTGCTGTGCTCACGCCAGGTAAAGGAGAGGACTCTGCAACGCAAGTCGGCTTACCCGGGGCTGCGCCAGGGAACGGTTCGCTGCTGACAAATCAAGGAAAGAAGACGGAGGAGGAAAAGAAGGCTCTAAGTCACCCTGGACCACCAGGCGTGAAGCAGTTTGCTCACGGAGGGCAGTGCGTGCCTGGTTTCTCAGAGGACTCTGGAGTTCTGACGGGTAGAAGACGAGCAAGCTAATCACAGAAGCGGCAGCACGGGATTTGAGGGCAGAAAGATCTGGGTTTAAATCCTGTCTCTACTTCTGAGTTCATGTTCTCAGTAAACTCATTTCTAGGAATCTGTCCTAGGCTAATTGCCAACACAATGTGACTTACAATCGCAAAAGGAAAAAAAAAAGAAAAGAATCATCAACCTAAACATCCAAAAATGGTGAAGTGGTTAAATAAGGAATGATAAACTATAAGGGCACCGCTAAAAATCACTTTTTGGAGATTTTTTGATAATAATTATAGTCACAGCCCACGTAACGTTCAACGGGGGAAGATGTGGCTTTAGACCCTACATGAGGGGACATGAAATTTACAGGCAGAAGACTGAGCGAGAGGAACGCAGGAAGTTTACAATCGGGGATGTCTCAAAAGCAGCAAAACTCTGTGATTAAAACAAGGCAGGGCAGTTAATGACATGAAACCGGAGAGGGCCTGCCTTAGCCCTCAGACACACTCCCACCGAGGCTGTATTAGGAACACCAAGAAGGGGCAGAGCAGAGATAGACTCTTCTATCAGTTTCAGCCAAGATGTAGGTCAGTGTGTCATTTCTTCAAAGAGGTAAGTCAGGATCACAGCAGCCGATAATTCAAAGGCAGAAGAGACAAGAAGAGCTAAATTAAAGAGGCCCCTCCAGAGAGTCCGGCACTCCCCAAAGACTTAAATGTTCATGCTATTTTTTACCCCAGCTATTGACTAGGAAGAATGCACTAAGTAGACCATTTCTCTCCTCTCCAACTGTACTATAAATTGGTCCTGTGTTTCCCAACGCCAAAAGGGGTAGTAACTCATGCAGAGCAAAATGCCAGTAAGTACAAATTTAGAACATGGGTTAAAAGGTACTTGATCAAACCCCCGGCGACAAACCCTGAAAAGACAGAGGGAGAGAAAGCAAGAGCCCTGCTCTCCCTACAACTTAATTCTATGCTCTAATTCAGAGCAGTATAATTAACCCCGAGTTTTGCTGCTAACACTGAGCTTTTTCAGCCTGATGAGAATATCATTTAGTATCTTGCAATCACCAATAATAGCCATAAGACACAATGGCACCTATTGAGGCTCTAATCAGGGCACACAGTCATTTACATAGAACATTTTCTGTGACTCTCTGTAATACAACGCCACAAAGACTCGATTGAGACACAAGTCTCTCTTTCCCATAAACCAAAAAAGAAAAAAAAAAAAGAGAAAAAGAAAAAAGGAAAGAAAGAAACCACAATTTCCTTTACAGGACAGCACAGATGGTCCCCACCCTTCCCAAGGGTTCGCCAGGCCCAGGCACTTCACTGGAAACTGCTCATCCCGATGCTGACCAGAGGCTAGACGCTCGCTCATGACCGTGTGTGGACGTTAGCCTCATGTCCTCACATAGACAGAGCAGATCTGGGTGCTCTGGGGAAACCCGGCTTAATAAACTGCAGTGAGGGATGTGGAGGGGCCTGGCTGGATTAACAGTTTTCCAATCCAAGCTCTGCTGCCTGGCCTCCCTGGAGTGGCTCCCGTGGCCTTGGATTCAGGCCTGGAGAAACATGGGCCACTGTCCCGTCCTGTGGCCCAACCAGGTGCCACGGGCCATGACGTGAGTGTGAGAGAAGGTAGCCAGGTACCATGAGTCACCGGGGAAGGGGAGTGTTACGGCCTTTACAGGACGGCTGATGTGCTGAGAAAACAGAGTTCGGAAGCCAGACAGACCAGAGTTGGCATCCTGGCTTCGGTCCTTAGACTGTGAGCAGTTACCCAAATGCTCAGAGCCTTCACTTCCTCCTCTGGGAAACAGGCTTTGAAAACAGTGCTGGGACGAATATTTTTACTCTGCATCTGAAATACAGGACATGGTGCACAGCATATAAAGAGCGACAATTGTTGGCACGACCATCAGCATCATTACTGCTCAGTAAAGATTTTGTGGGAAAACCAATAGGACTTGGGGTATGATTTTTAAGAGCCGAGACCCTGGGGCCACGCTCCCCTGGTGCAAATCCTGGCTCTACCACATGCTGCTTGGGTGACCTTGTTTAACCTCTATGCCTATGTTCTCATCTGCGAAATGGGCAAAATAACAGTACCCACCTTCTAGGGCTGCTATGAGGATTAAATGAGTGAATATGCACATGTGCCAGGCACTATTCTAACAATTTGTTATATAAAAATAAGATGAGGGGCGCCTGGGCGGTGCAGTCAGTTAAGCGTCCGACTCTTGGTTTTAGCTCAGGTCATGATCTCAGAGTTGTGAGATCGAGCCCCACGATGAGCTCCATGTTCAGCACAGAGCCGGCATGAGACTCTCTCTCCCTCCGCTCCTCCCACTTGTGCTCGCTCGCTCGCTCTAAAATAAATAAATAAATCTTAAAAAAAAAAAAAGATGAATCAATAGGGGATCTGAAGAACAGAGGTTGTTACTATTAATGCAATAATAGCAACAATTATTAATATCTATATTATGCTTTCATATCCACTATGTTATTTAAGCCCTTAATTGAAACCCAAGAAAAAATATCCTATAATGTGAAATTGAGGTCTAAATTCTAAGGAAGGCCCGAGAATCTTCCTTTCTTAGAATTTTCCTTTAAGAAAGTAGAAAAAAAAGAAAAAAAAGGCCCTGGTTAATGGGAAGCACCGAATGAATGACCATTTGTTCTTTTTCTAGCTCAAGTCTTTGCACAGCCAAGTGCTTCCCAACTGAGCACACCCCTCTCACGTGCCATCTTGAGGGGAAGGCCAACGTGTAGGTCCAAGCCAATGGCCAGCAGCAGACATGATGGGCTGAAGGAGAGGAAAAGGAAGACTGGGGCCAAGTTTATGGGTTGCTTTCTGACGGAGAAGGGCTTCTCTCGGCCACTGTCAACAGTGTTGGCACCTTGGAGCTCAGACTGAGAAATCGTCCCAAGTCCCTGCTTCGCACATGCCCCAACTGGCCTTGGAGACAAGCCTTTTAGCAAGTATTTGTCGAATACTCAGCTGGCTAGTATAAGCCGCATGCTCTGTATCTGCCAACCAACAGCAACTGGGCCACCATCAGTGGTACGGCCCACCACATGGCTACCAAGGGCAGATCTCATGGACAAACGCACCAGGGACGATCTTCTTCACCATTTGGCATTCTGAGAGATTTCCACACAAGGTTTGGAACAGCTCAGTGACTGGTCCTTGGTCACTCTGCCCAGATGCAAATCCAAGGCCAGTGAGGTAGGCAGGCAATTATATGCCTTGCATGTCTGCCAAGACGGGACACAGGCACCATCTGGCCAGTGTCATGGATCCAACATGACGGTGACCTCGCCCGGTCCCTGACCACCATATGTAAAAATAGCACCTGCCCCCATCACACTGTATCCCCTTATCCCATTTCACTTCCCTTCACAGCCCTGAGCCTCCCGTTCTCATCACATGTGGGCTCCATGAGAGGGGGGACTTGGTCTGTTTGGGTTACATCAACATCCCCCGCACATAAACAGTGTTTGGCACAGAGTAGGTATTGAATGATCAGTTAATTGGTTAATTAATCAGAGGCCAAGGTAGTCAAAAAGATGGTCAAAAACAAAATCATGCCTGGGGCCTAACTTAAAAGGAAGTTTTTTAAAAAGCACTTGAAGCCAAGCCAAGGAGTCTCTGGAGCAGCTTAGCAGCCAGAACAAAGTTGGGCTTCTCGGTTTCTTTTTTCTCCCTTCTCCCCTCGATATTTTTTTCAGAATGTTTTGAAACTGATGGCACATGAAAGTCCAGAACTGAGGGATGAGAATTTCACAAAAAAAAAAAAAAAAAAAGAAAAGAAAAGAAAAAGGAACCAGGCCTGGGGGAACACGGAGCAGGAAGATGCTGGGGACTGAGTCACTCTCTGCCGCCTGGCCTGATCTGGCCAGCCCGACACAGCAGCGGCACCGAGCCTTGACCCGGCAGCAGGCACCTGAGCTGGACACTCAGCCTCGTGACAACCCGATGACACAGTCACAGGGGTGCTGCCTCTAACACGGCGCGAGGTTCTAACGTCAACGGGGAGAGGCCAGGATCAGGCATAAGCATAATAACCCTTAAAGGGCGCCAACATAGCAAAGGACATACCATCATTCCCTTGGGCTCCAGCACAGGAACAGGTGAAGCAATGGGCTAGAGGCTTGTCTTCAGGAGCACTGTGCAAAGGTTATGTATCTTTAATCCTGGAACCTGGAACCATACTCACCATAGCAAGAGAAGCACCATATGAGAGGCACCAGGATACCAACAAGAAAGATCAGATGCGTGTTTCCAATCCCGCATTCTGTCCAGGCCAAGTGTGTACACAGAGCTAGAAGGAGCAGAGCCAGAATCTGACCCCACCCCACTAGCGTGGTGAGCCAGACTCAGGCCAGTCCTCACAGGCCTATCTATCCAAGGACAGCACCCAGAGATGTAATCCCAGCCCCATGGAAAGAGACTGCCATCTTTTATGTCTTCCTTCCATACTCCAGGTGCTCCCCACACGCCTGCTGGAAGCACATCAGCCACGCAAGTTTTAATCGTCTGCATCATGTTTTAGAGTCCACTAGAGACGTCCCCAGGCTCCAGGTCAGCAGCCCTGGGGTGGTGGTACTTCCCATCTCACTGCTATGCAAAGGTCAGAGACGTAGGAGACGACAGAGCCCCAGAGAAGGACCCCAGTTGACCCAGGTCTCCCGACACCAGGACCGGAGTTCATTCTACCTCTGCTCCTGTGATCATTTACATTCGGCCCCCTCACCTTTTCAGGCTCCCCGTATCCTCATTCTACCATTTATAAAAAGAACAAGCAGCTAGGAATCTGCACACCGAGACTCCAACAGGCAATGGTCACTGTGCAGAGCAGTCAGATGGTTCTTCCGGTTTGAGGCAAGCAGCGGAGTAGAAAGGCAGGCAGTTTGCGAATGTCTACAATCTGTTAAAGTCCTTTAAAACACTGCATGCTGCCCACATCCAGGACATCCAGTCTCCCCATCTTCCTTCATCAAAGACCCCTAGTTTCAATTTTATATAATGCACCCGGGACTAAAAGGCTGTATTTCTCAGCCTCTCCTGCAGCTAGCCGTATGCGTGAGACTAAGTTACGAGCAGTGAGACCTAAGCAGATATGTTCCGTGGGATTTCTAGGGAAGAGCTTGGACAGAGCGCCACAGAGAAAGGCCTCCTTTTTGGCCTGCGCCTTTCTTCCTTCTGCCAGCATGTGGCTCAGACATGAAAACTGGAGTTCCATTGCTTCTCCCTCTGACCCTCCCCCCTCTCATGTGCTCTCTCTCTCTCTCATTCTCTCTGTCTCAAATAAATAAATAAAAAAAATAAAAAAATAAAAAAAAAAAAAGAAAACTGGAGTTCCAGTAGCCACCCTGCACCGTGGGGCAGAGGGGAGACGCCTGTGCAGGAGCTGGGTCCCAGGGGACACTCTGGGGCTCTCATGGCCCTGGACTGCTACCTCCAACCTACTTTTATGTGAGAGAGAGATAATCCCTGACATCACTTAAGCCTCTGTCAAATTACTGTCCCTCTGAGAGGTTTTCCGTTGTTGTTGTATACAGCAAAAGCTAATTCTAACATAAGCCCAAAGCAAAAATAAAACACCAACGAAACCCTGCCCCCATCTTTACTCCCCACCAGCTCCATAAAAAGCAAAACATCTGTCCAGATAAAAATCCAACATTCCTACAAATTAATCCGTTTTGCATTTGAATGTCCAGAATTTCTTACACTATCATCCCTATCACGGGCTCCAAAGAACATTCAATCAAGATTCTATTTCCTTTCTAATTAAGAGAGAATTTCCCCCAGTCTCACTGTGAGGCCCCCATCAGAGGTCTTCACGGGTCCAGGGGATGAGAGAGTATAGAAAGCAATGTTAGGCTCCCCCATGGAGGTAAGACGGGCAGAACAGGACTTCAAGTTGAAAACAGTATGTATACCTTTAATATTTTATTATTTTCTCCTAGGCAGCGAAACATGTATGTTCATCAAATACAAACTGTGCAATAATTACAAAGGGAGTTGCCAAAGAAATCCTGAATACACAAAAGAGAAAAAAAAAAAAGGTTCTATGAGCACCCCCCACATGTGCATAGGATTTGGGGGATTTTGTATCACCTCACTTAACCCACGCTAAAGAGAGAATAATAACATGAGCTAGATTTTCCTATTATCCCATAATATATAAGAAACTTGTGTTTGGAGCAGTTAGAGGATTTGTCCGAAGCCATATAACTTGTCAGACATTCTTCTTGTAAAAATAATTAGGAGGGGAAGAAAGAAAGAGCAAAGAGTAACTTCCCCTCTTCATACCTTCCTACATAATCTGAATTCTATATAACTATGTACATGCAATATTTCATAATTTTTTCCTCTTACAAAAATAGTAAGAGTTATTTTTCATGGCTCTGTAAAGGAAAAAGTAATTAGACCAATATGCATGAGGCCACAAGGTCTAATCAAGGCACACAGTTGTGAGGATTACCTGGCCCAAGAAGACAAACCCACGCCTGCAAGGTGCGGTTACGAACACCGAATAAGGCAGGCTGTGTCCCCTGCGCTCCTTGCAGCACCCCAGCTCTCAGCAGAGGGCCCCCACATAGCAAGCCCACGCCCAACGCTGTGCCCAAAGCCACCATACAACACAGAGACAAGCCTGTGTCATGCCGCACTCGTGTGTGGTATGAAATCATACATCCACAATTTAAAATGTTCTTTCCTGGGGCGCCTGGTTGGTTCACTCGGTACAGCGTGGGACTCCTGATCTCAGAGTTCTGAGTTTGAGCCCCACGTTGGGTGCAGAGATTACTTAAAAAATAAATAAGGTCTTTTTTAAAAATACATAAATAAAATGTTCTTTGCTGCTTTAGGTTCGCTTCAAACTACCTTTCCGCTGCAGGTGTCCTAACTTGTAGCTTTCGCTTCTTCCATCTCTGCCAGCTGACGGGCTACAGAACGGGATGTTTTGAAACGAACCTAAGCCAACTTGAAAATTAATCCATTTCCCATTAAAAGCCCTGATTTCCAGTGTGCCGCGAAGCAGCGGTGACGTGGCGACAGCAGGGCTGCGTGCTTGGGCCGGCCCCCCGCGAGGGAGACAGCATAGGAACAGGGGCGCCCAGCAACCCTGCTGTTGGGGGCACCGCCCATCCTCACACCCACTTCTCACCGTGAGAGAAACGTTTCCTGGTGCCATGACTCTACCAAAAGCACAAAATGGACAGATAAACCGGGAAGATCTTGTGTTTCAAGAAAGGTGGGGGACTATAGAACAGTACTAGCAGAGACCTCTGCTCTCTAATACGCAAGTGCAACAGGGAATCCTATCAACTGAGGGTGCTTTTCTTTCATCTGGGGAGCCCCTCTCATTCCCACGCACTGCCTGGACCCTGGATGCATGTGAGCTTGGGCCCTGAGCACACTCTGAAGAAGAACGTTTGTGGAGAAAAAGTAACAAACTTGACAATGCGGGGCACCTGGGTGGCTCAGTCAGTTAAGCATCTGCCTTCGGCTCAGGTCATGATCCCAGGGTCCTGGGGTCGAGCCCCGCATCGGGCTCCCTGCTCCACGGGAAGCCTGTTTCTCCCTCTCCTTCTGCTGCTCCCCCTGGCTTGTGCTCGCTCGCTCTCTCTCTCTCTGTCAAATAAATAAATAAAATCTTTAAAAAAAAACAAAAACAAAAACTTGACAATGCCATTGTGTCCCCTTGAGGGCAGAGAGACATGGATGACAAAGCAGGGAACAGACGACTAGGATCTGTGTGGTTCTGTCCCTGCCTTCAGCTTCTTGCAGGTGTCAAGGACAAACCTAAAATCCCAGGATTCAAGTCAGGCCCACGCGGACCTCGCCACCATGTGAGGAAGACACGCAGGATGCGGCCGCCCAAGTCAGAGGTACGGCCCGGGGATTACCTTAGGCTGCAGAGGACTGTGATGCAGCCTTACCTGCCCCCGTCACCCCCCGTGCTCCAGCCGCTTGCCCCCTTTTCCAGGCTCACCACAGACGTTAAGCAGCTTTCTGCTGAGGATCAGTTCTGCAGACCCCAGCCTCAGAGCCTAATTCAATAAGCCCTGTTGACTGTTACCGTGAGCCACACACTGAGGGGACACAGTGATGACTAAGACTGGAACTGTCCCACAATGACCTTATCATCAACGACCGAACAACTGTGACCCAAGCCCTGTGATGGAGGTGGAGGGAGATTGCCATGGAAACTTAAGAGAAAGGTGTGATTTCTTCCAAATTCACAGAGCAGGCAGGCAGCGGACTTCCGGGAGACTGTGCCTTTTGAAGGATAAATGGAGAATCAGGTCCCTGCAAACTGGGGGGACCTGCCTTCTAGGAAGCGGCAACAGCACGAGTGAACGCAGGAGGGAAGAAACCGTGGGCACGTCTCCGAAGCCGCAGCAGGCTCCAGCAGCGGGAGCCGGGGAAGTCTGGCGGGGCTGAGGGAGGGGTAAACTGAGGTCACACACTGCAGCGGGGGCACCGTCACAACACATCCAATGAAAGCCCTCGGATGCAGACTGGAAAATTCAGACTAATGCTATAGGTAGCAGCGAGCAGCCCCCGAAGGCATGGGAAGGGAGGGAGACAAGGAACAGAAGGCTTTCTGGGTGGGCAAAGAACTTGGCCTTTGTCACCAACGCCTCCTTGATGCCAACTTTTGGCATCTGCTCCACCCACTCTGCATGTCATGTCCATTCCTGCAGCAATCCCGGTGTCTGACCATCTGGATGGTGACTAACACCCACCTGATCTGACCCTGTGGCTTGTGCGTGTCCCCCGGTGGCCTCTGGCATTCACCCGCCTCGCCTCCCACTCGGAGGCCAGCAGGCATGATCTCTACTTGAACTGGTTGCCAACGCTTAAAAATTAGGAGACATCACACTCAAAAATCTGGATTTTTCTAGGACTACCCTTCCACGTGGCCACATAGAAGCTGACTGGCAGTGGCCCCCTTTGGGCAGAGCATGCCACCTCCAGTGTCCCATCCTGTCACCTCTTTTTAATCACCAAGACTGATCTTAAACATCCACTGCCCCCTTATCTTTTACCAGGCCGCATACCACACCCCCAAAGGCCTCTGAGTCTGTGGCACCACACCACATTCAGCCATCATCCATGAGCCCGCTAGACTCCTGACCCTTCCGGTCCCGGGCACTCCTCCCTCCCCAAGACCCCACAGCCCACCCATGAGACCCAGAAACCTCACTTCTCCCATACCCTCCCAGGCCCTGGCAGATGGCACTGCTGAAAAAAACCAGAAGATCCCCTCAAGAGAAATGGACAACAAGCTTAGAAGAAATTTAATATACTTTTCCTTCCCTTCTATTACTGACTGGGCTCTTCCCGATGACCCCCACCCGCCCCATGTGTCAGGCCTTCCAAGCCAGGCTCAAGAAATCCAGCTGAAGAACATGGGATCCCTGCTTTTGCCAGGCTTGGTGGACCTGGAAAAACCCCAAGGAGCCCTGGCTTAGATGCCACCCGGAATGAATGGAATAAAGCCACGGCTCATGCGTGAAACCTAGCAATCCACATACGTTTGCTCTACAACCAAATGCTCAGCACTCGCTGGCTAGTAAACAGGGCAGCAGCTGAGTGTTTCAGAACGGGGTGGATGCACGGTCCCCAACACTTACTCCCACCAGCATCAGCTGTTTGTCGCACATGCAAGGAAACTTACTCCCCTGCCTTGATCTTAGAGACAGAGCGAGACACGAAAAAAGGCTGGTCACCGTACAAAAACAGAAAAGAAATATAAGTACGGTTCCTGTCTTCAGTGGGTAAACAGTCTAGATGGGGATCAAAACATTGCACCCCAGAGATGAACAAAGTCACTCATACAGGTGTGGGAAGAATGTGAATACAGGCGGGGGTCCGGGGGAGGGGGGTCTGCTGGATGAGGTGGGCTAGAGCTGAAAGACTTTTTGAACCGAAGAGGTGGCCTAGGAGGACACAAATAATCAAAATCCTGTTTTTGACCAACCATCAAGGCCCTCCTCCTGGCGGGGGGGGGGGGGGAGAATTGTGGATCTAATAAAATTACAATTGAAAAGATGGTAGGAAATGTTAATTGAAGTTCCAAATCCCAGGGAAAACTGGTTCAAAAAGACACAGATTTCGCCTGTGAATGGGTTTTCCACTTGGCAAGACAGCTCCTCATCCCTAAGTGATAATACAAAGGAATGAATGGGCCTTCATATCAGGGAAATTCCTAGTGATTATTAGAATGGAAAGGAAAGGAAAGAGGGAGGAGGAGGCCAGAGTCTTAGCCACCGGCAGGGACTCTCTGGTTTAAATTCTGGCAAAGGTGATAGCTGTTTTGTCCAAGCTGGGGTGACCTCCAGCAAGAAATACTACACTAAAACAAAGCTGACTTTCTATACTTTTAATAGTCATTTTTCTTGGTTTTCTTACCCTTAATGTCTCCTCGAAACCCTGGTCACCTTATAACGCACAGCCATCTGCACCCCCCGATGAGTGCATCAGCCCACACACCTGGACAAGATTGACAACAGCATTTCCCCACGGCTCTGGCCCAGGCTGCAGTTACTCCGGTCTTGCCCCACGTGGCCTCAGGCCTTCAAATCACCCTCCCCAGGCCCATCACACCTGCCAGCCCCAGCCCCACTGACTTCCCCTCGGCTTACCGGCCTGCCCCCCGAATCTTCCCCAGGAAGGGTCCTTAGGTTTGGCCACCTCTACACCTCTTTATCTCCCTCTGTCCCTCTCTCTCTCTCTCTCTCACACACACACACACACACACGTGCGCACACACACTAAAGAATTATTTCTTCCCCCTAAACCAAAATCCATAAATGAAAGAACCTCAGCTGTTCTGGCTGAAACAAAGATGTAAGTCTATAAGCCTCTGTCACCGTGTCTTGGGGCTGCCCCAACCTCTACCCCTTACCACAGAGTCCAAAAACAGCACTATTCAAGTCAAATTTCTTCATTTTACAGATGTGAAATCGGAACCCCAGAGAAAGAGAGTGCCCGGCCCAAGGGCACACAGTCTGTTAGAATCAGGCCGGAAACCGGGTCTCCAGACTCTGCAGACCAGGGCTCCTACCCCCGCCCCACGCGGCATCTTCATCCTCTTATATAACCCACGCTCACACACAGCTTACCCTGGGCCCAGCATTTCTCTAAGCCCTCCACACAGATTATACGTTTAATCCCCACAACAATTTAATGACGTAGGTTCTTTTATTCTCCCCATTTTACAGAGTAGGAAACCGAGGCAAAGAGATGACGGAACTTGGCCAAAGTCACAGAGCTGATAAGTGGCAAAGCAGGGGCGTTGAACCCAGGCAGCCTGGCTCCGTACCCATGGTTCTTATGTTGTTTGCCAGAAGGAATCACTTGCTACCTTTAGGCAGAGAAGGGAATGCCATGTTATACAGCACTTGACAAATGAAATACACCTAGAGTTTCCCTTAAAAAGCAAAGACACATAAAAATGAAAATTTTTCATTTACTTATTTATTTGTTTATTTTAGAGAGGAGGGGAGAGGGGCAGAGGGAGAGAGAATCTTAAGCAGACTCCACGCTCAGTGCAGAGCACGACACAGGGCTCGATCTCAACCCTGAGATCAGAACTTGAGCCGAAATCAAGAGTCAGATGCTTAATCGACTGACTGAGCCACCCAGGCACCCCAAAAAATGAAAAAATTTTAAAAGACAACACTGGTGTTTGCACTGAAAGCCCAAGTGTGCCAAGACCCACACTAAGTGTCTGTCGGTTTTCTCTCTCAGCTTGAGGGGCTGGGAGCAGTGCAATCACATGGCAAGCTACACAGCAGCCCACATTTTTTGACCTATTCTTAATGCACCTGTCCTTTGCACATGCCCATTTTGGCTTCATTCCCACCCCTGATGCCTTAAACCCTGCTGTTTCTACAACCATGACTAGAAATGGCTTTTTCTTTAATTTAAAAAGAAAAAATGTATCAGTGGCCAGCCTGCCTTTTGGGGATCTTTCCCTATTTGGGGAATCTTTCTTCACCCAACTCTGGCACATGCTTCTCAAAATAAAGTCAGATAATCCAGGGGTGGACTGTCCAAATCTCTTGTTTCTTTCGTGTGTCATTCACTTGCCTGTGGCCTGTCCGTAGCTCACTGGCACATCCATACCAGAGAGGGACAGAGGTAAGAGTAGGGGTGTCCAGCACTGAGACCCAACTTAGTCAATGGTTCTTCCAGAAGCGCCACGCTAATGGCTGGCAACAGCGGAACCAACACATGGCTTGATTTTTAGAGGGTTTTGAAACCTCTGCCCACTAACCTCAAGCACCTGAGCTCTGATGGATGCATTCACTGAGCGTTCCCTCTACACCCAGACAGAATCAGCTCAGCTACTGACCTCCAAACGTGAGCTTAATGGGCAAAAGACGTGCACAAGGTCCTCACGACCCAGACAACTCCAAATGGCCTAAGAGGGAAAGGGGCCAAACCAAACAAGGGGCTGGGGGAGACAAGAGACTTTCCCACAGCAGCAAGGAACGAAGAGCATCCCCACTTTCTGTGCCAACACCCTTCACCACCAGGACCAAAAACTAGGGTGTCTCATGCCGCAAACCAAGCTAACTGACTCAAATCCGGCCGCATCCACATTTGCATAATGGGTTCTGACATGTGGCTACCATTTAACGGTCACCAAGTAAGACGCAGGGTGGAGACCTCCCCACAAAGCAATATTTATTGTCTTTGGATCGCCACTGGCTAAAAACTCCTGAAATCTCACCAAACTCAGCTCTGTAAAACAAATGAAAAAGAACGCCATTATAAATCACAATCTAACCAGGATCTCAGGACCTGCCCATACTTTGTATTTTCTGATTTTCATGTAAATATTAGAACAGCACAGAAACAGGCTGATCTCAGAAACCAGGCCATTTTGATACCCACTTGACAGAACTCAACTATTTATTTCACTTTATTCTACTTCTTATCTCAAATACACAGTTCCTTTTCCTTTAACAAAAAAAATCCCTCTTTTAAACAATATGTGATGCAAAGTAAATAGAACAGGGCACCAAAACAAATTCTTTCCTGCAAAATTTATGGTTCCTCTTCTGGTACCAGTTGCACACATGACCAGCACCCGGGTCTAACCACCATGTGCACAACACAGACTGCCTCCACCCCACCGCTGTGTGCAGGGCGACAGGGCATGCTTCACGCTGACTTTAAAAGCAAATCAACTCTTCTCAAATAATGTGTAAGGTTAAATAATTAGGAAGCATTCCACACCACAGAGGGAGAAAAAACCCTAATCCTAGGTCTCAGGGTAATGCCTTAGAAGAGGTAACATACTCCTGGCACCCTGGCAAAATGTCCAGCACACCATTCTGTCACACACACCCCCCTTTTTATTAAGACTTTATTTATTTATTTGATGGGGGGGGGGGGAGAGCACGAGCAGGGGGAGGGGCAGAGAGAGAAGCAGACTCCCCGCTGAGTAGGGAGCCCAACGCAGGGCTTGATCCCAGGACCCCGGGATCACGACCTGAGCCGAAGGCAGATGCTTCACCGACTGAGCCACCCAGGCGCCCCTATTCTGTCACCCCTTAACCCAGATCTGCATATTTTAATTTTAGACTCAGGCAAATGTGTTTGCTAAATAGTCAACTGAGGGAGTAGGGCCCCTTCCTGAAGTCTCCTCCATCCCCACAACACAATTAATTCCTCTCAAGCTCAGAGAAAGGAGGTGGGTTTGGGGGATTTGAGTGGGGAGGGGTGAAGGGTGGGGTAGTGTCTCTAGACGGGTGAAGCAAGATGTCTCAAGTCAGGACAGGCTTGTCCCTGCGCATCTGTACAGTGAGGTCAGGTGGATGAGGGTGAACCAGGGAGGACACTTCCTTTCCACTGAGAGTCAGTCCTCTGTTGCTCCCGTAAAGGCCAAGTACCCGCCGCACCCCTGCCATCGCCCAGTTCCTAAACAGAGGTTGTCCTAAAGGTGGGAAAAGAACACAGAGATTGGGAGGTGGCAATTTAAATTCCCGGCAGCCTGGAAGGACAGAACTTACCCCAGCATTCCCACAGGCCCCACTGCAAGAGGGCCTTCCCACCCCAACACACACACACACACACACACACACACACACACACGCACATACACACACCAAAGAAGCTTGGAGAGAGGGGTAACTGGACTCCAGAGAGGTTGGAGGAAAGGAGGACCTCTGCTTCGTCCTCCCAGGTATCTATCCCTCCCTCTGGCACCTGCCATTTGCATGAATGAAGACTGCGGTCAATTTGGACCTGGGAGAGAACAAAGCAGGAAGTAAAAGGGCTGTCACATACTCAAATCTTAAAGCTCCTCAAGTCTCACTAAAGGGAGCACGCTGTCCCCACCTTCAGAGTCAGGGATTTCCTCGCCACCGCCCACCCCTTCCCAGCACTTGCCAAGGATCCTGCTCTCACTTAACCTGTTTCTCCTCTGCCTGTTTCTGGTTTCCAAGGGAACCGTATTTATATTTTTAACTAGCTGCTTTTTACATAATTTTTAAAGTATTATTGTTACTTGTACGTGGTGGTAAGACAAAAAGATCTAAACAATGAAAAGAGAGGTAAGTCTCCCTCCCACCTCAGAGCCCTGGGATCCCACTCATTCTTCCCAGGGATGTCACTTTTAAGATGTCTCCTAAAGGCAGACCCTGGCTTCATGCCACTTACGGCCCCCCTCCCCAGCCCCCCGCCCCAGTAACACCCCCGGGTGTACAACTTGCACCTGGCACGACACTAGGACTTTGCAAAATGGATTCTCACCAAATGGGCAGAACAAACAAAAGAAGTTAGTGTTGACACGTTCCAGAATGTGAAGGGTTACAAAATCCCTCGCATATACAAAGAGGAAAAAAAAAAAACCACTGGAAGGATATAGGTTAAAGTACTATATGATAGAGCTACTTAGTAGGATGATAGGTGACTTTTATTTCCAATGCTGTGCTTTTCTCTATTTTCCAAGTTCCACAGAAAGTATTTTTTGAAATCAGAAATAAATCACATTGGATGCATGCAAACACATGCATCTCCCCAGCCCAGCCTGGAAGAGCCATCATTTTTTGGTATATTTTGTTTTTGTTCATATTGTACAGGAACTAATTAACATTTCCAAAGTACTTTACAGTTTATAAAGTACTTTTTTTAAAAAGATTTTATTTATTTATTTGACAGAGAGAGACACAGCGAGAGAGGGAGCACAAGCAGGGGGAGTGGGAGAGGGAGAAGCAGGCTTCCCGCAGAGCAGGGAGCCTGATGTGGGGCTCGATCCCAGGACCCTGGGACCATGACCTGAGCCTTCGGCTATATGAGATTTGGACCAGGATTTGGGAGACTTGTGACAAATAGTCACAAGTCCAGGGATCTCTGAGAAACTATGACACACTGACCCATCCTCACCCTTGTCCCTCGTCCATTCCCCCAACCAGGCACTCTGCAGCCGGGAGGCCTGGCAGGACTCTGCAAGGTGCTTTCTGGGTCCAGCAGAGCACATCCACAGACGACGTGGTGCGCGTCCACAGACGTGGTGCGCGTCCACAGACGACGTGGTGCGCGTCCACAGACGTGGTGCACGTCCACAGACGACGTGGTGCGCGTCCACAGACGTGGTGCACACAGGCAGGAGCGCAGGTAGCATTCCCCTCACAGATGAGAACCAGCAAGGTCAGTGGCTTGCCAGGAGCGGCTAGCACATGGTTGCTGCTCCCCGGCCGGGATCTGACCCAATGCTGCCTACTGGCAGAGCTCTGGTAGTGATCAAGACCTCTTGCAAGGAACAGGATTCTAAAAACCAGAGGTGGCCGTTCCGACTACTTTACATCCACTCTCCCTGCTTGCAGAACGTCGTTCACGTATCACAGACATTTGTGTAGCAATGTACAAGCATCTGTAGCTCCCTATTTCATTTAACCTCCTGAGGCATATTATCATATCCCATCTTACAAGTGAGAAATCTGAAGCTCGGAGATGAATGCTGTCACCCAGGGCTGTTATCCTACTAAGCCCCCGATTCTATGGCCTCTCCAGGGACCACCCACGCCAAGTCCCTGCCCTAGAGGACCCAGAGTGCGCTTCCACACTGATGCGCATGGAATAATATTACCCAGAAAGGTCCCAGGCTTCTGCCCTTTCCTATATGATGGGGGTGGTAAGTTCAGCTGTAGAGTCGGCTGCCTGGGTTCAAATCCTGCCTCTACCACTTCATAGTTCTGTGACCTCCAGCAAACTACTGAATCTTTTTCAAGCAAATTACTTAATCTTTTCCATCTGTAAAAGGGGGATATAATAGTCCCTACTCCCAAATCCTGGTCCAAATCCCAAATCCTGAGCTCTTCCCAGGCTGCCTTCTACCCCATGGGGTGTGCAGTGAGCTCACATGTTGGGGTGCGGGCTTAGGCATCACCCGGTGGAGAGAGTCATTCAACCTGCCCAGACCTCCGTGTCCTCGTCAGGCCGACCTGCTCCCCCTCCCCTGCTCTCCCCAGAGTTGCCTTGAGCATAATGAATGGCAAGTAGCTGCAAAGAGCACACAGTGTTCATCCTGTCTGTCCCTACTTGGAATCCTCGGCCCCACACGCAGGAAGAAGCTGAGCAGCCCGCACCGAGAAGGAATCCACAGCCCGCAGCTTTGCTCAAACCACATGTGTGACATTCAGGTCAGTTCAAGCCACTCAAGACCTCCAATCCAGCCAGCCCAGCTTCCTTTGGAACCCACAAAACGGTGGCTGCGAAAGCAAACAGACCTGTCTGCTGGTAGATCCCAGTCTAGGAAGGCACGTAGTGTGGGGAAAAGGGTGGAGCCTGCCTCCCCACAGACTAGCTGGAGGATCTCACACAAGTCATCTTACCATTATTTTTAAAATTGAGTTATACCCAGCTCCATTCACCAAGTATTTACGGTGGCTTAGAATAATGCAAACACCACAAACGAATAAAATAAACAGTCAAGGGAATCGGGCCAAGAGAAAATAAGTGTAGAGAAAAAAATGAAGCCAGCAGTAAGATCAGCACATAGAAATACATACTACATTGTCCCTTTCTGCAGAAGTGTCAAGATGGGCCACATGGCAGGCTCTCAGGTGCTTAGTAACCGAAACCAAAGAGAAACACGATCAGCCACGAGATTCTCAGTGCCCAGAACATGCAAACAAACCAGTTGTTCCGGAGCCACTCATCTTTCTCTGCCTGATTCAGAGCCTCAGAGGAGTCTCTCCATTGGACCTTCGTAAAGGGACACAAGGGACTAGCAACACAGCCTGTAATATCCCCACCACAGACCCGGAACAGCTCTTCCAGCGACTCACTGACAAGCAACTTCCTACAGTTCTTAGGCATAATCCAAAAAGGATGATTTAGCCAAAGTGGGCAAGTCACTTGACCCCCTAGAGCCGATTACCTAATCTGATTAGGCTGTTGTGAGGGTTCAACAGGAAAATGTGTGAGAACTCAGACGCCTGACGCACAGTGGGTGCTCCACAAAGATCAGTTCATTGCTTTTGCAAGAGTGTAAGTTCCTCCAGGGTAGGGCTCTTGGTCTGAATTGGTCATGATGTATCCTAAGTACCTAGAATGGTCACTGGCACGTAGTAAGTACTCAATACATACTGGTTGAACAAATGAATGAATTTCCTACAGCAGGTTCTTGAAAACACTAGTCTCATGAGATATTTCCAAAGAGAGAGAGAAACAGGAAGTAAGATAAAAATCTGGAGTAAATAAGGGTTTTATATACTCCCCTCCTTCTTCAAGGGTCATAAGCATACTAAAGTTTCTTAGAAGTCCTGCAAGAAAGACATCTGTTTGATTTGGGCTACCCCAGAGTTCTCCAAATTTGCTTGACCACAAATCCTTTCTCTCTCCCAAAGAATAGAAGATAGACCCATACGTGTTCTCACAACCCTAGTGGACTCTAACTGATCCTAAGACAGAAAAGGGGCCATTCCAGAGATAAGAGAAATCCTGTAACAGCTGAGAAACAAAGAATATCCCCCACTCTCCACGGCAACCCCCTCCACCCACCCCCTATTAACTTTGGAACACACTGCTTTTTTTTTTTAATCAAATGGACCCCTCAGACCTAAACAGCCCCCTCCGTCTGGACACATGGATGCCCCTGCACATTACAGAACCCACTTGCTCAGCTCGACTTCAGCAAGACTACTTCCCAGCCTCCTGGCTCAGGGCCACCCGCATGCAGAGAAATACCCAAAAGTCAAAGCAAAGATCCCAGAGACTAGACCAGGAAGGGTCCTCACCACCCCCCAGGCAGAAGGGATCTAGGTTTGTGTCCAAGTTAGGCCCCTGGGTGGCCACCTGCAGGGAACGTCACATGCTTCTGTTTAGCTCACTAAGCCGAGAGGCTGCCTGGCAACAGGGAGGTCCCCTCGCTGACACTCTTGCCGCCCGCCTCCTCAGGTTGGTGCCACCACCCCAGCTCCCAGAGAGCCAGAAGGGCAGGAGGTCAGGCCATCTGAATGACTAGCATCCCCCCCACCATGTGAACCAGGGCTCCCCTGGGCACACCACAGGGCTTGCCAGGCAGGAAATGATTAACAAGTGTTTACTGAGCACTTCCAGGCAGCAGAGGGCTGCTCCCGGCCCCAGCTCCCCTCACCCCACAGGTCTTGGTACACATCACTCATTTGTGAAGTAGCTGTCAAGCTGACAAGTGCCAAGTACCGGCTCAGGCCTCTAACTAGAACCCTGGCCTTGACCTCCGACCCCTGCATGCTAGGGACTCCAGGCCTGCTGTCCACACCTAAGGTGGGCCTACCCAGCACCAGATTCTTGGTCTTCCTAGTTCTAGCTGCCTATTCCGTGCGTCTGAAAGAAATGGAAGTGGCCTGGAGATGAACACAAGCCCAAACAGAGTTAAAAAATCACTTGTCATTCACCTTCTGCCCCATGGGGCTCGACATCTTGAATGCAACCCTAAAATGCATTCTCAGCAGCCGCTGTCTGCCGGCCCCGAGGTAGGTGCCGGGGGCGGGGGTAGGAAGATGGATGAGACCCGAGAGCCCTCTTCTCCCAAGGCCCCCCTCTGGATGTGTCTCTGCCTTCCCAGCTGCCCCAGTCTGCCGGTGTTGTTCTCGCTGCCAGGAACACCCTCCCCAAGGGCTGTCCCGCCATTACAACAGGCAGAGCCCTCGTCCTCCCTTCCCCCACCAGAGGGCCCAGAGGTCCTGGTACGCAGGTCCATTACCCTCCATTCCTACTCCCCTGGTGCTCGGCACAGAGCAGGCGGTAAGCGGAACCTGCTGAATGAACGGGGGCGGCAGTCAACGTTTTGGTTGGCTAGGCCTCCTGGATGCCAACCTTGAAAACACGGGGTTGGGGTTGCGTTTTAATTCAATTAGCATCCCTTAGAGAGAGGGTGTGGATCCAGACAAGCAGAACTGTAAGGCTGTTACTAGCCAAGCGTTCCCAAAAGAAGAAAGGAGAAGACCGGGGCGCTCACCCCCGGAATACCCACCCCGTGCCCGCAAGCTGCTTTAGACCTAGACGCCTGGGACCCCCAAGGAGCCGCCTAAATGCACAGGCCGGGAAAGTGCTACGGTTCTGCGGACCCTCAACAGAGCTGACCTGTGTTCCCTGCTGCACTTTTCGGTGCTCTCCCCTTGCACACGTAGTTCAAAAACAAAACAAAACCAGAAATCAGTTCATTACTACTTTTCCGTGGAAGAACAAATACTGTGGGCTTTGCAGCCTCTCTGATCCAAGTTCAAATCCAGGCTTTGCTGCTCCCTCCCAGTGTGATCTTGGCAAGTCACCAGAGCTCTGTGAGTCTCGGTTTGCACATCTGAACCGTGAAAAACCCCACCACAGCCTCGCCTTGAGACAGTTGTGAGGCCGAGTGAAAGTGAGCCCGGAGCCCCACATGGGGTCTGGCACCAGTCGGGGCTCAATCCCGTCCCCTCGGCTCATGGTTCTTCAGAGCTGGGCCCAAAAAAGCAACAAGCACGGTGGACAGAGCCCCACTCTGGAGCCCGACTGCCCGGGTTCTAATCCTGACTCCACCACTCCCAGCTACGTGGCCTCAGAAGGTGTCTGACCTCTGTGCCTCAGTTTCCTCAGTACCCCCGCCTCAGAGGGCTCTAAAGCGCTCAGAACGGGGCCTGGCGCGTAGGAAGCACCCTACGCCCTTAGTGCTAACCCCGTATCTGACAGTTATATTGCTCTTCACGGTTACAAAAGACTTTCCGTGCGTTATCTCCCTGGATCCTCCCACCCCCTCCTGGAGACAGGCGGGGGTGCGTGTCAGTGGTGAGTGCTGGGAGAACTACACCCAGCCAACAATAGAGATGGGTGTTATCTGGCCCCAACAGTGTTTTGTTTGGTTAATTTGAGTCAATATTTTTTTAAAGCAGGAAATTTAACATTAAAAACTATTTCCAGCTTTTCTTGAAAAAAGAATCAGAATAACCAACAACTCTGGGTTCCCTAGGGTGAGAGTCCCGGGTCTGATACTAGTATGGACTTTGGGCAAGTTACTTAATCCCTCTGCATGTCAGATACCTCAACTCCTTAAAAAGAGAGAGAGAGAGAGAGATTTTATTTTTAAGTAATCTCTACACCCAGTGTGGGACTCAAACTCACGACCCAGAGATCAGGAGTCTCATGATCTACCTACTGAGCCAGCCAGGCACCCCCACATACCTCAACTCTTAAATAAGTTTTAAAATTTAGGGCGCCTGGGTGGCTCAGTTGTTAAGCGTCTGCCTTCGGCTCAGGGCATAGTCCCAGGGTCCTGGGATCGAGCCCCACATCGGGCTCCCTGCTCAGCGGGAAGCCTGCTTCTCCCTCTCCCACTCCCCCTGCTTGTGTTCCCTCTCTCACTGGCTCTCTCTCTCTCTCTCTGTCAAATAAATAAATAAATAAAATCTTTATTAAAAAAAAGTAAATTTAAAAAAATAAGGTTTAAAATTTGGAGATAAACTCATCGGGTTGTAATGAGGATTAAGTGAGGTGGTATGTACAAAGCACAAAGTGCCTAAAGGCACAGTGGCTCACAAATGGAGAATGCACACGATGGCACTGAACTATACACTTAGAGATGGTTAAAATGCTAAATCTCATGTAATGTATGTATTACCACAACAGAACAAAAAACAAACACAATGCCTAACACATTTAAAATGAATGTGCTGGCACGCCTGGGTGGCTCAGTCGTTAAGCGTCTGCCTTCGGCTCAGGTCATGATCCCAGGGTCCTGGGATCGAGCCCCGCATCGGGCTCCCTGCTCCACGGGAAGCCTGCTTCTCCCTCTCCCACTCCCCCTGCTTGTGTTCCCTCCCTTTCTCTCTGTCAAATAAATAAATAAAATCTTAAAAATAAATAAATAAATAAAATAAAATGAATGTGCTAATTTAAAAAGGCTGGGGAGGAGGCATGCCCCTTCAAACAGGACAGGGGCCCCACTGCTGCTCCCTGCTGCCTCGTTAACACCAATCCCGCAGGTGTGGCCTGCTCCAAGCACTAAACCCCGTGTGTAAAAGCACTTGGAACACTCTGGTAAGCACCTCTTTCCTTCCTCAAGTCACTCTGCTTAAGACCGCCAGTCTAGAAAACGGTAAGGCCGGAAACAACCCAGCCTGCCTTCCGCCTCCGAGTCCAGATCTTGTCTCATGTCAACACGTGCTGACAGCCTTCTGTACATATATTATCACCACACAGACTTGGTCTGGAGGGATCCCTCTTACAAAGAGGCACACACAGCCCCAAACTACAAAAGGTAGCCAGGCTGGCCAAGCCTCACAGATTAAATGTCTTACACTGTGGCAACGCCCATGTGACAATGAACGCTGGAAGTCAGGTGGCATCTCTGTGGGTCTCCGCTGTGCCCGGCGGGTCCAGCCCCTGATAGGCAGTAGCGAGCACCAGCACCCTCTGCCCTGCCCATGTCCTAGAACAAGGCTCCCACCCTGCTCGCCAAGCCCCACATTGTACTGAAAGGCCCGAGTCAAGGCCCACTTCTTCGATTCATTCAGCAAATAATTCCTGAGCACCCACTGGGAAGTGGGCCCTGGGACATGGTGCTCTGGGGGAACGTGTCTATTTGGCGGGGGGGGGACACAACAGTTACTTCATCCTGGGTAAGGGCCTGCTGGCAAGAAAGGGCACGGCCCACTGGTGGAACTGCAAGAAGTGTGATGTGGCGAGCCCATATGGGGTGTGCATCCAGAATCCAGAAGGCACTGGGAGCTTCGATGCACTTGAAGCAGCAGATAACGTGGTCTGGTCTGATCACGCGGCCACAAGGCAATGAGTCCACTGGGCAGGTCCAAGATGAGAGGCACAAAGCCATGTCCTTGGTATCTCTTTTATTTTTTTTTTAAGATTTTTTTAAAGATTTTATTTATTTATTTGACAGAGAGAGAGAGCGCACAAGCAGGGGTGGCGGGAGACGGAAAAGCAGGCTCCCCCCTCAGCAGGACCCTGGGATCATGACCTGAGCTGAAGGCAGACGCTTAAAGACTGAGCCCCCCAGGCGCCCCTTGCTATCTCTTTTAACTCTCACAATGACAAGAGGAAAGTACTATTCCCATATCACAGATGGGAAGACTGAATTTGGCGAAGTCCAATGATTTGGCCAAGAGCACAGAGCAATGATGCAGCAGAACCCAGCTCTGGCCCAAGGCTGCCTACTTTGCTTTTTAAACACCACACTGTAATAGTGTACTCACATACCCATACAAAACACATTTCTGAGTCTGAAGTCTGGTTCATAGTTTTACTCAATCAGGTTCATACTTTGTTATTGTGTAGCCCACATCTTACATGTCTTATAATGATTAAGATTCTCTCCTATCACTAAGCATGGTCAAGGCTTAATGACTGTATGGTAGTCCATCGTTTCAGCAATCTCCCACTGCTTCACAGTTAGGGTGTTTCCAACCAATGGCTTCTTGTTTTTCTTTTAACAACCAGCCCACACCAAGTCCATCTCTCTGCCTTCTCAAGGAGGGAAACTCTGCACCTCAGATACCACCCGCTGTGTGACTTATCTTGGACGAGGATGAGTAAGACAATGACTCTCGACATTGTATCAGCAAGTTTTATTATAGAAGGAGCCCTACACTTCTTCTCCAACCCACCTCCCAAACTCAGCCTCTCAGCGTGGCCAACCATAAGTTTATTTGGTTACTGGGTTGGTTTCTCTGTTTGATGTAAACGCAATAAAATGGGAGTGGCAGGTGGGGACCATCTTGGTGAGCCAAGCCTGTTGACCCTCCCCTCAGATGGCCAAAGACAGTAGAGATGCCAGCATCCAGCAGACGCACATCAGGATTCAACCCCAGAAAACCAATTCCACCTTCACTAAAACAGGTCAAAGATGAATGGATAAAGAAAATGTGGTATATTTATATATATATATATATATATATATATATATATATATATATATATACACAATGGAGTATTACTCAGCCATCAGAAAGGATGAATACTTACTATTTATATTGACAGATGGAACTGGAGGGTATTATGCTGAGCTAAATAACTCAATCAGAGAGACAATTATCATATGGTTTCATTCATATGTGGAATATAAGAAACAGCACAGAGGATCATAGGGGAAGGGAGGGAAAACTGAATGGGAAGTCATCAGGGGGACAAACCATGACTCATAGACTCTTAACTACAGGAAACAAACTGAGGGTTGCTGGAGGGGAGGTGGGTGGGGGAATGGGGTAACTGGGTGACGGGCATCAAGGAGGGCACATGATGTAATGAGCACTGGGTGTTACACGGAACTGATTAATTATTGAACACTACATCTGATACTAATGATGTACTATATGTTGGCCAATTGAATTTAAATTTTTTAAAAATAAAAAAAAAATGTACAATCAGTGGGGGGGAAAAAAAAACAAAACAGGTCAAAGATAGATAGATTCCCTGAATCCCCTGTGTGCTCACTATTGAAACTTTAATGTCCAGAAGATCAGGGTGGGGGAGCCAGGAAGCTGGACTCGCTCTGTGACTAGCTGTGTGGTCTTGGGCAAGTGTCTTCCCTTCTCTGGGCCTCAAGTTCAACATCTGCAAAGTGAAAGGCTTAGATTAAATGATCCTTAAGGTCCCTTCTGCTCTGAATGAGGCCCTTGGACCTGCCCAATTTTATTTATTTTTTTTTTTTTGGACCTGCCTAATTTTATACATGAACAGTGACTGGACTTCACGATGTCAACTGCAAAGTACAGCCCCCAAGCAATGGCTGCTAGCTAGAGACAAGATACAACACACAAAGGAAGGATCTCACAACTATGTCCCCTCGTGTCCTTATCAGTCAAGATAAAGAAAATTGCATCAGATTGCCCTCTGATGGGGGACGGGGCAGGATTCTGACTTAGCCTAAGAAAAAAAAAATCAGCAGACTTGCATCCCATAAGCCTAGCTTCTCATAGTAAGACTAATGTGCTTGTCAAACTTAAAAAAAAAAAAAAACCTAAGTGACTGATTCATAACAACCCAGCAAAATACCGGAGTCGGAACAAGAGCAAGTCATTGCAACAAGAATCCAGGGGGGAGGTTTCTGTCTTTATTTTCTAACTGACAATGACAAGCTTTTCACAAAACTCAGGCAAGCTGCAAGTCACTGATAAAGGGGCAGCAACTTGAGCAGAGACAGGCCCAGATAGGAGAGGCCACCCGAGTGACCTCTAGGACCCAGGAAAGACTCACTGGTTTTAAGGTGATGCCCAGCCACAATCAGGGAGGGATGTGCTGGGGGGGGGGGGGGCTGCTGATGCTGTAGGTGGGCCGACACCAGACTCTTCCTGGCAAAAAAAAAGGCTCAAGTTCAAATACTAGGAAAAACCAATGGTCTCTGTTTTATTAGCCTCAGCTCATTAGCCTCTGGGTAGGTGCTTTCACCGAGTTCGAATCCCCAAATGGACAGGGATGTCCTCCCAGACCAGCTGGCTCCTCCTCCTAAACCTGCCTGCACCTGCTACACGCCCCTTCCTACCTCCCAGATCATCAGCTCTGCATTTCTAGCAGGTTCTGGTCCCCCACTTCCTCTCTCTCCTCCTCCCTACCCCCGCCAATTTATATCAGCCTTGAGGGATGCAGGAGGCTGGGAAAAGAGCCCCAGGTTCCAGGTGAAGAAGGTGATGCTCAAAAGAGACAAGATCAGCCCAAGGTCACAAAGATTGTGCCAAGAATCCAACCCACTCTGATAACTCCAAGTTGGTGTTCTTTCTACTGCATATCTACATACCAGGGCCCACGAAGGCTGCATCTGAAACATCTCCCCTCACCCCCACACCGCACTCACACTGGTACACACACACACAAACTTCGTTCGGTCCAGCTTACGACCAGTTCCACGGCACCTCCCAGCCTCCCCTCCCAGCGAGGCCACTGCAATCACCTGGTCTCCTAGGACCAGGTGGCATGCTGACCTGCTAAGAGCTGGACAGAGCTGGGACCTCCCATTTCCTGGTTGTGCAGCTTACTTAATTTCATTGAACCTTAGTATCCTCACCTGTCAAAAAAAGGGGATAATAACAGACCCTGCCTCATTGGGTTACTTGAAAGAAATGAAGCACGCAAGGCTTGTCCTGGACTCACCTAGTAAGAGCAGATGCACACTCAGGCCTCCCCACAGCCCACTCTGCTCACAGGCTCCAAATACCGCTCCCCAACTCAAAATCCTCCCAGGTTGAAAACATATGTCCACATAAAACCTATACACTGATGTTCACAGAAGCAGTATTTACAATAGCCAAAAAGTGGAGTTAACTCAAATGTCCATCCACTCATGAAAGGAGAAGTAAAACATGATCGATCCCTCTGATGGAATATTATTCGGCCATAAAAAGGAATAAAGTGTTGATATATGTTCTAATAAGGATGGACCTTGAAAACATTAGGCTGTGTGAAATAAGCCAGATACAGGAGGACAAATATTATATGATTCCACTTATATGAAAAATGTAGAAGAAGCAAATTCTTAGAGAAAGCAAATTGGTTGTTGACAGGAGTGGGGAGTGGGGGGAGTCCCGAGTGACTGCTAATGGGTGTGGGGTTTCTTTTTGGGGTGATAAAAATCTTCTGGAACTAGACAGTGGTGACAGTTATATGTCTCTGAATATATGAAAAACAACTGAATTATACATTTTAAAAGAGTGAATTTTATGGTATGTGAATTATATCTCAATAAAGCTGTTATGTTTTAAATTGCCATAAAAAAAACCATAACAAAACAATAAAATGATGAATATTTAATATCTGAAAAGAAAATCCTTCCCAGGTTCCTCATTCTCCACAAGACAGAGTCTAAATCACGGAGTCATCCGAGACCTCCAAGTCCAGCCCCAGCCCACCTTGGCACAAACCCTGAATTTGTCACTCGTGATGCACACCCCCCCCCCACTATACCCAGGATGTCACTGCAGGACTGAGCTCCCAATGTTCACCCCCAAACAGCCACTGAGGGCATTCGCATGGCCTTACTCCTGTCTCAACTCCTGGCTGTTACCCTGAGGCCGGCAATGTGTGGGACTTGCAGCAGTCTCCAGCCAGGCCACCTTATCTCTCCCACAAAACCAGAACCTCCTAAAGGAAAGGCTCCGGACTGCCTGTTTCCCTCCTCCTCTAGTCCCCGAGCCCCACCCCTCAGGCCACTGTTGTGTCAATACCAACTGCAGGATCCTCATGACTGCCTGTGTGCTAAATCCTTGATAACACCACGATCTAATCCTGACCTCAGTTCTCCTTGACAGGCACTCTCAGACTGATTTACAGGTGGGGAAATGGATGGCAGGTAATGCAGGAAGGGTAGGGAGGAAAACGGATCAAGGTCATGGTGCAAGGGGCAAAGCTGGGATCTGAAGTTAACAGTCTTCCCATACGTTTGACATGTAATCGGGAAGCGGCCAGATACCTAGTAGGTGTTCCGTAATGTTTCATTCTGCAAATGTCAATCCAACCATCCCGTAATTTGAGTTTAAAGCTACATATTGGAGAGCAGGCACCCCTAAAATTAGCTCTAAAAATGAAATAAATAGGGGTTCCTGGGTGGCTCAGTCAGTTAAGCATCTGACTCTTGACCTCAGCCCAGGTGTTGATCTCAGGGTTTTGAGTTCAAGCCACACACTGGGATCCATGCTGGGCAGAGAGCCCACCTAAAAAAAAGAAAAAAGAAAAGAAAAAGGAAAAGAAAAGAAAAGAAAGAAAGAGAAAGGAAGGAAGGAAGGAAGGAAGGAAGGAAGGAAGGAAGGAAGGAAGGAAGGAAGGAAGAAAGAAATACGCCTGATTGATTTTGCAGAAAAGTATGTAAGAATACACAATTCAGCCCAGCTGGTGGCTGGCTGCACTTAGAATTTTTCTAGATACCAACAGACAAGTGCAGACTGCAGTACAAAGCACAGTGACTTGACATTTTGCCTCAGCAAAAAAAAATTAATGAATTTTTTTTTTTTCTAAAGATCACGCAAAACAGGTTCTATGTGAGTCACACACAGTCAAAAAGCAACGTGAGGCAGCCACCACACAGCCCGGTTGGCATGTCTGCAAATGCAAATATTAAATTTAATCTGCTTTTAAAAACTAATAACACCCAGTGCTGGTGTGGGCATAATGAAACAGGCAGGCTCATACATTCTACTGGTGATGTGAGCAACGCACTCCTTTTGGAAAGTCATTCGGCGAGGGGTGTCAAAGATTATAAAGATGCCTGGAAATTAATCTAGGGAAATCATTTCCGTTCCACCGAAAAAGCTCTATGCGTGAAAATATTCATCCCTGCATGACTTGTTAAGAGTGAAAAATTGGTTTCTGCTTGAATATCTAAATAGGAAAAAGGGTAAGTGGATTACAGCACATCCACTCCAAGCAGCATCCTGTGGCTACTCAAAATTATGTTCATATCACCCATGGATCACCGTGGGAAAAAAAAAAAAATGTTCTCTTCGTTCAGCTGTTTGGCATTAAAGGATCTGAAACTGTCCCTGCTCTGTGATCACAATTAATTTAGATAACAAGCCACCTGGCATAAATCATAGCTGTAACTAGTTTAAAATTACAGTTCTGTGATGCAGGGGGAATATATGGCTTTTTCCTCCCTTTATCTAGCTCCTAAATTCCTTTTAATCTTGTTATGCCACTCTTATATAATTAAGAAAAAATTAAAAAAATAAAAACAAACGCATTTTGAAACTGCTTGATCTCACATCACCACTGAGGCCTGCCTGCCCCCAAATAAAACAGCCACTGGAAGTGCAGTGTTGGCCATTCACTCTTCTGTTTATCCAAACAGGGCAAATCCTGCCAGAAAAAAAAATGCCTCAGCAAGGTGACAACCAGCACAGGCCTGTCCCGGTCACAGATCTGCCTCTCCAATTAAAAGGATCACAGCCCAGCAAAGGGCCCTGGTAACCAGGCACAGAAAATGAAGGGTTGATGAGTTGAGGCAAAAAGACCAAGAATTATTGTTTTAATTGTTTTATTGATCATGGTCACGATGCTTGACACAAAAGAGGCCCTTGACAGGGATTTGAGGCAGAAATGTTTTATGTGGAAAAATGCACTTGCTCACCCACACTGTGTGAGTGCCCAGGGCCCAAAGCACCATGCACACCCCTCAGGGCCTACACTCTGTGCACTCTGAGGTCCTGTCAACAGAAACTGTCTGGAAGTGAGCACCTCCAGCAGACAGGAAATGGGTACTTTTGTCACCAACTTGAGAACAAAATGATAAGAAAAGTTAAATGTCACTGTGGGAGTCAAGGCCAAAGGGGGAGGGGGACGAATGTTTACTGAGCTTCTCTGCACCATCTTTGTTCTAGGGCCATTTGAGCAGGATTTCATAAATTCCCAACACCCTGATTCTAGAACCAACTTGCCAAAGCTTGAACCTGGCTCCTTCATTGATTAGCTGTGTGACCTCAGGCTAGGTGCTTAACCTCTCTGTACCTCATTTTTCTCTCCTATAAAAAGGCAAGAAAGGAACCACCTCATTGAGCAGTTGTGAGGATTCACTCAGTGGAAACACAGAAAGCACTCAGCACACTGCCTGGCACAGAGAAGCATTCAGTGTCAGCCAATCATTAGTACTGCGATTCCATTCTGCAGACAAGAACTGGGCCTCGCGGAGGTTCGGTCATTTCCCAAGATCACACAGCTGGTGAGCGGCAGTGCTGGGATTCAAAGTCAAGCCCAAAGGACTTCAAAATCTGTACTTTTGGGGGGAGCACCTGGCTGGCTCGGTCGGGAGAGTATGCACCTGTTGATCTTGGGGTCGTAAGTTCAAGCCCCACACTGGGCATAGAGATGACTTTTAAAAAAATCTGTACATTTGTACTCTTTTCACTAGAGCAAGCTAAACCCCACGCCTGAGGATTACTATGATGCCCCCAAACACACACACACACACACACACACACACACACACACACATCTAGGGCTGTCATGGCAAAAGACAAAAAGATTATAACTGGAAATAATACAGCACTAGAAGGCAGTAAACCTGAATTCTAGTCAATTGTAACTTGGGGGAAATACTAGCCCTATGTCAGGGTTGTTCTTTCAATCCATCCCTTCAACAAACATCTTTCTGCGACAGGTTCTGCTCCAGGTGTGAGGGATGGAGCCGAGCACCACCCAGATAGGGACCTTACCTCCTGAAGTTCAGATTCCAGCGGGTGGGCAAACAGAACCAGGAACTAAGAGTTTCAGGCAGTGATAAGGACAGAGGACATGAGGGACATGAGGGAGGATAGCAAGATAGAGGGGTCCGGGCAAGGGCCTGAGAAGCAGCCAGGTGGACGTGGGGAATGCTGCAAGGGCCCCTGAGAGAGAGGGTTCCGGTGTCCACAGCCTGGCAGTGACTGGAGCGGGGAACAAGGAGGCTAAAATGGGGGGCGCGGGGGATGAGAAGAGGTCGGAGGAGAGGGAGGGGTCTGCTCGCAACCCGATCTGAGGTTCAGGGTCTTGCAGGCCACCACCTAGGCTAATACTGAGTGTAACGTGAGGCCACAGAGGGTTTCAAGCAGTGGCGTGACGAGAGTTCGTGGGACAGGAAGAGTCTTGATGGGAACGTAAAAGAGCCTCAAGTAGGGCTGGCACTTCATAAAGGGTCCTTCTCCCTGGGTTTCCCTGTCCTCATGCCACTAACCCTCTGTAACCATGGACAGTCGTGCCCTCTCTGGGTCTCTGTTTCCAAAAAAAAAAAAAGTGTCAGTAGTTCTCAGCCCGGGCTGCACCTTAACATCATATGAGGAGTTTGAAGAAAAACACTGACAAACAATGCTGGGGACGGTGTGCCCACCCACCTAGGAACTCAAATCCCACAGCTCAGGAGTGTGGGCCACCAACCCGTATTTCCTAAAAGCTCCCTGGGCGGGGTGGGGGGGGCCATGGTTGAGAAGGACCCATTAGAGGGGCTTCGAAGGCCTTCTTCCCCCTCAATGGTGTAAGTACACTCAAGCAAAACTCCCTTCCTCAGAGATGAAACTCAAGAATCAGACACCCTGGGGCGCCTGGGTGGCTCAGATGGTTAAGCGTCTGCCTTCGGCTCGGGTCATGATCCCAGGGTCCTGGGATCGAGCCCCGCATTGGGCTCCCTGCTCCGCGGGGAGCCTGCTTCTCCCTCTCCCCCTCCCCCTGCTTGTGTTCCCTCTCTCGCTGTGTCTCTGTCAAATAAATAAAATCTTTAAAAAAAAAAAAAGGAATCAGACCCCCTTCAAAGATCTTTTCCAAGGGGCACCTGGGTGGCTCAGCCGGTTAAGCGTCTGTCTTCGGCTCAGGTCATGATCTGAGGGTCCTGGGATGGAGCCCCGAGTTGGGCTCCCTGCTCAGCAGAGAGTCTGCTTCTCCTCTGCCCCTCCCCGCCCATGCATGTGGGCGTGTGTGCGCACTCTCTCTCTCTCTCAAGTGCATAAAAATCTTAAAAAAAAAAAAAAAATCTTTTCCAAAAGAGATTTTTGTGGATTTATGACTTACTAGGTGACCCTCCAGTGAGCAAGTCTTAAGCCTCAGAGAGCAAATAAACAGCAAGTACAATACCCCTTGCTTTTATTGTGGCCACGGCAGACATCACCAATTGATCCCAGCACCCTCTCCTGCTGAGCGAGGCCATCCCCACTGGTTGGACACTCCTTTCTATGCAGGACCCCGAGCAGCCACTATCAATCACTTGAAGATGGACACAAACTGGAACCCATTTGTCTTCCCTCGCCTAATGTCCCAGAGTCCTTTCTCACTCTGACGGTTCTTCAAGGCAACGATCCTTTTTATCTTCTTACCAGTAATGATTAAATACCAAGTTGCATGCCAATGAGCTTAGCTGGTTTGAGGCCAGACTGTGAGATCACACGTTCCATCCCTAGGGGCAGGTTTTGCTTTATTTCCTGACTCTCAGACTCTCTGTCCTCCCCAGGTGACATCCTGCGCCAGACAGCTGCACCCCAAACATTTACCGGACAGGGCCTGAGACAGACCGTACGATGAGATCAGGGCAAGCCAGTGCTATTCCTGGAAAAACTCATCCAAGCAGGTGTCCTGTGCTATCACTGAGAGATGCCCCAAATGGGACACTCTGAGTGTGCCAGGCGCCATGCTGGGGGCCTCTCCATGCATTTTTCTTGTGGAATCTCGATCCCAAGCCTCTGAGGTGCTTATTATCCCCATTTGGCGCATGAGAAAAATTCAGGCCTTTGAAAGCATTATGTTGCTGTTGAACACAGAGCAGGAGAAGCTCCTGAACAGCCACATCCCTGGCTCCGGGCAAGTCCCTTCACCTCCTCGTGCATCCTCTCTATGATGGACACCATCAACGATCACCAATCACCGTGAGGGCTAAGTGAGGGCCCTGCACACAGTGTAGACAGTACAGTGGACATCATGGAATAACTGGCTGGAATCCGGGTAAAAGAAAATGGAGCCTCAGACAACAGTATGGCTGGACCACACGGAGTTGGGAGCACTTGTTCAGCTTCACAGAGGGCTGTTTTCCTGAGAAGCTGTAGGCACATCGAGTTTTCAGAAAGCCTACCATCCTCATCACAGCAGAGTTTAAGTGGGTTTCCAAGGGTTTCTCCTGCCTCATTCCTGCTGGTCTCTCGGTCTCTGGCTCCAACAGCATTATCTCTAGGTTTATGCCCTGGGGCCTCTAAATACTCTAAAAGCTGAAAATTGCTCCAGGGAGCTGCTAGGAGGGGGAACTTGGCAGTGAATCTCTTTGTAATGGGATCTCCCTTTGACTGGGTCTATCCCTTCTGTGGAACTTGGCAATGTTGAGCCTTTCCCTCAACTTCACATCCCCAGCAGCACACATACCACATTAAGCCTGGCTTCCCTTCCCACCCTGGAGAGGATGGGTTAATGTCAGTTATCCCCATTTTGCAGGGGAGGAACCTGAGGCCGAGAACACAGGGAGAAATGGTGCATAGGAATCCACACCCAGGTGCCCAAGACTCCTCGAACAGTGCTTACTCTCCCACAGTATCCCTAAAAAGTACTCCCCGAACAAGCAGGGAGTCAGATGTGAGTCCTCTTGTGAGACCTAGCAACCTGGCCATTTGTCGTATCTGTAAAAGCTCTGGTTAGTTCATACCTACTGTCTCAGTCAGTTACCAACAGGACTGCATGGAAATGGAAGGACAGCCAGTCCCGGCTACTGAGACCGCCAGGTACAGGCAACATAAACCTTTACTTCAACACAAGCATTGCCCAACGCAGTGGTTCTCAACCAGGACACGTTCCCCCTCACGGGACATTTGGCACTATCTGGAGACATTTTTCATATTACAAGTGCGTGTGTGCTGAGCGGGGAGGGGGGCTTCCGGCATCTAGCAGAGGCAGGGATGCCACTGAGCATCCTACAATGCACAGGACAGTCCCCAAAACAATGAATTAATGGGGCCCAAGCATCAATAATGCTGAGGTTGAAAACCCTGGTCTAAAGGAAAAGAAGGCCCCACTGACCCCAACCACATTGTTAGGTGCAAAGCTGAAATGCCAGATTCCGGGGGAAAGCAAAGGCTAAGTGCTACACACACATCTTGCAAAAGAAATCAAAAGACTGGTGGCAAACTCAGTGGTCAGAAAGAGGCTAAGGGTCTGAGTCTTACCCCCCACCCCAGTACATCTATCCTCTTTTTATTGTATCTTTTTATTGTATGTATGCTGAATAATTCTCTGTGATACATACTTTATGTACTTCCTATAACAACCAGAGAGCTGAGTCCTGTTATCACCACTATTTTATAGTCAAGAAAACTGAGGCACAGAGAGTTCCTAACATGGTCAAAGTGAAACAAGGAATTCCCACCCAGGCATCTGGCTCTAAAGCCCTAGGTTTTAATCACTGCACTATACTGTCTCTCAGTCCCATGAACAAGCCCAGAGTGAGACTATCAACAAAGGTGACTTCATTTTGCCTGATGCCCACTATCACAGGAACAGACTCCCAGTAGCCAGATACCAGGAAGCCAAATTGGAGATTATCATTGATTTTAGAGAAGACCAGGTCTGAGCTACGAAAACAATTTCAGTATCAAGTCTAAACTCTAATGAGAATGCAGGATCAGAGAACAAGGAAAGAGGCGGTTTCGGGGAGAGTGCTTTGCAGGATGAGATGAGCTTGAGAAGTAAGTTGAGGCATGAAGTCAGAAGATGAGCCTTTGATGATGAGGCCAAGCTATATGAAGCAGGTGTATAGAAATGGAAGAGACATGAGCTAGGCTGGCGAGTGCTAGAGCTGAAAGATGTGGTTAGTGCTCTTCATGCAGTGCCCACTTTAGATAATACTCCCAGGCATCAAGGCTCACAAAAGTTGAACACCTTCAGAGAAGGTCTCCTCAAACCTTGGGAACATGGCAACTGCAGCCCCAAAGTCAGGAGATGTTGCGTTAACAAAGAGGGGTGAATTGGGAGTGAAAAGTTAAGGAGCTACTAAGCGCCACAAACTGGATTGGGTGCCTTATACACCTTCCCTCATTTAACCCTAATAACTCATGGCCTGGCAATCATTATCACTTTCCAGATGACACAACAGGTTCCAAGAAGCTTAAGCACCTGGGCAGACAGCAGGGTTACATGGTGTAGAAGAGTGTGGATTTGGATCCATGCTTCTGCTGATACCAAACGCCATGCTCTTCTTCTTACAGGACGCTCTGAAGCCATGTCATCTCTGCCCAAGTTCAAGCTCTATGAAACCCAAATTCATTCACAACAGGAAGACCAAGACTCCAACAAGATGCCATTATGTCATTTATTTGATTGGGGCCAAGGCCACAAAGTTTCAGGAAATCTTTATCACGTATGGTTCCAGAATCCAAAATCCATAGCGAAGATACTCTTATCTTTTGTGGCTTTGGGAAATAATTTACTTCTGCCACGTCATGACTCTGGGCAGCACCCATCCCACAGAAGACAGTCCTCCTACATTTGAGAACTGCCCTCAAGTCCAGCTGTCCGTCCAGGAGACTCAGACATGCCCTGGCCCATGTAAGCAATCCTGTCTGATTCCCTCTTGTGCCCCCAAAGAAGCCCACAACCAACTGGTTGAGGTATGTGGCCATAGACCAGATCATAACTCTCTGGGCCTCAGTTTCCATCCCTGTACCTACATCAAAGAATTACACAAGTTAATACGTAAAAAGTGCTGATAATAATTCATAATCAATATTCAACCTGTGGTACCTGCTATTGTTATTTCTATGCCCTCAATTTATCCAAAGACAATCATCAGAGATGTGTTCAGAGATTGAATCACAGAGTCATCTGAATAGTGTTGATTGTGGCAAAAAAAAAAAAAAAGTCAAAAACAAACTAGAAGATTAATCACAGGAGAAATGAGATAAGGGACCTCCATATAGCACGGTAGGATGCAACAGCTGAGTTACTCAAGAGAAAAGAACATCTACTGGCAAGGGAAAAATGTTTGCAACATATTGTCACTACTTCACAAACTGCCATAAACTGCCCCCAAGAATAGACAGGAGAGTGAACTCACATCCCCAGAAACTGGAGATTTCTTTATGGTCTTCTCTATTTGCTGAAAACATTCTGGATGCAAATTTGGTATCTCATCTACATTATGTCCATATTTGTTTGTTTCCAAAGAACATTAGAAAATACTTCCCACTATAAATCAACCAGAGAAAGACAAGTATCCTATGATCTTACTGATATGAGGAATTCTTAATCTCAGGAAACAAACTGAGGGTTGCTGGAGTGGAGGCGGGTAGGAGGGATGGGGTGGCTGGGTGATAGACATTGGGGAGGGTATGTGCTATGGTGAGTGCTGTGAATTGTGTAAGACTGATGAATCACAGACCTGTACCTCTGAAACAAATAATACATTATATGTTAAAAAAAAAAAAAAAAGATAGTAGGAGGGGAAAAATGAAGGGGGGGAAATCGGAGGGGGAGACGAACCATGAGAGACTATGGACTCTGAGAAACAAACTGAGGGTTCTAGAGGGGAGGGGGGTGAGGGGATGGGTTAGCCCGGTGATGGGTATTAAAGAGGGCACGTATTGAATGGAGCACTGGGTGTTATACACAATGAATCATGGAACACTATATCAAAAACTAATGATGTAGGTGCCTGGGTGGCTCAGTTGGTTAAGCGGCTGCCTTCGGCTCAGGTCATGATCCTGGGGTCCTGGGATCGAGCCCCGCATCGGGCTCCCTGCTCCGCAGGAAGCCTGCTTCTCCCTCTCCCTCTGCCTGCCTCTTTGCCTACTTGTGCTCTCTCTATCTCTCTGTCAAATAAATAAAAAAAAATCTTTAAAAAAAAAAAAACGAACGATGTAATGTATGGTGACATAACATAATAAAATAAAATTTAAAAAAAAAAGAAAGAAAATACTTCCCACTAAGTAACAGTGACACTCCAGAAAAAAGCCTCATGTTTACGCTGTAACTTTCTGGGGTACCCCTAGGGACGCATGTGCCCCCCCCATTGTAATACACACAAAAATATATATATAAGTTACAAAACATGTGTAGCAGGTAATCCTATTTTTGGACGGATGGGAAGGAAGGAAGGAAGGAAGGAAGAGAGAGAGAGAGAAAGAGAGAAAGAAAGAAAAAAAGAAAGAAAGAAAGAAGAAAAGAAAGAAAGAAAGAAAGAAAGAAAGAAAGAAAGAAAGAAAGAAAGAAAGAAAAAAAAAAAACATAAAGACAAAATCACCATTCAAAATAGTTTAGGGGAGTGAAGATTACAGGTAATTTTGCTTTCTTCTTTTATTTATCTATGTTTCCAATTTTTTTTTTAATATAAAAAAAAAAAACCAACAACAACAACCTGAAGTGACTCACATGGGAATTAAATCAACCACTTCTGAATTAGGATCCTGCAGCCAACTGGGGTCTAAGGGCCCCCAGAGCATCAGCATGAGCCCTGTGCAGATCAGCATGAGTGGAGTGAGGGGAGCACAACCTGGAGGTAAAAATTCTGAGCTGTGAGGCCAGGGAGGGCCAAGTGTGAGTCCCCCACTACTCACCAGATGGCTGATGATCCCTCAGAACCTCAGACCCCCTGAAATCTCCTAAGTTCTCAGAGTACATGACAAGGTAGGCAGGAAGTGTTCGCTCTCTACCAAACCCATTTACCAAAGAACACAAAGCATAGCCAATGGCTTGTTCTACAGAGGTGTCCTTCAGAGGTGGTCCCCCTGAAGTTTCCAGAAGGGCAGCTACTTAAGAGTAGGCCTCCTCATCTTTCAGTGGACCCACTCCCTTCCTAGGGACCTGCCTGAAAGCTGGTCCCTGCTGCACCAGCTACTGCAAGACAGTGTTCAGCTACATAGGGGGACATTTACAATGCATAACTGGGGACTTTATACTGGTTTCCCACTGTCTCTGGAAACAAAAGCCACCTCCACCTCTCCCCCACATCTTCCGCCACTCAACTGCCTATAACAAGAGGCTGCCAGTCTTTTTGACGATGCCTAAAGCCACAATAAGAAATTCGTATTCTATGCACTTCAGTACACATACGCACAGAGTGTATGTAACAGAAACAAATTGTATGACACAACACTTACCTTTTCTACGTGCAGAAAAACCCGGAAAATTTCTAGTCCATCATTTTTTAATGCTGCTCATAACTTAATAAATTGGTTTTATGGCCAATGGTTTTAAACAGACTGCTCTCCAGCAGAGAGATCTAGGTTTTGGTTTTCCAAACTTTGCCCATGTTCTGGGTCATATTAGGTGGAACCATGTTCGAGTGCCGATATTCAAAGGACCAAAAACAGTATTTCATATGGTTCAACCTAAAAGTATGTATGAGCCACAGTAGGGGACTCATCTGCCCAATATGCCTCTAGTACGCTCATTCTAAATTTGATTAGTTTTTACAACTAGGCTACACTATGTGCAAAAGACAGATGACACCTGACTTGGACAAGTCACTTAGAGATGGACCAGGCCACACCTTCAGTGGGAATGACAGGGGCGCCTGGGTGGCTCAGTCGTTAAGGGTCTGCCTTTGGCTCAGGTCATGATCCCAGGGTCCTGGGATCGAGCCCCGCATTGGGCTCCCTGCAGGGAGCCTGCTTCTCCCTCTCCCTCTGCCCCTCACCCCACTAGTGCTCTCTCTCTCGCTCTTTGTCAAATAAATAAATAAAATCCTTTTTTTTTAGATTTTATTTATTTATTTGTTAGAGTGAGAGACAGAGCATAAGCAAGGGGAGCGTCAGGCAGAGGGAGAAGCAGGCTCCCCACTGAGCAAGGAGCCTGATGTGGGACTCGATCCCAGGACCCTGGGATCATGACCCGAGCCAAAGGCAGACTATAAAATCTCTTTAAATAAGTAAATAAACAAACAAAAAAATAAATAGTGGGAATGACAATGACAAATTCACAGGAATGTTGTGAGCTCATATATGCTGAAGGGGTTTATAACCTATTAAGGTAAACACAATTTTTTAAATCTTTTAAGTCTTAAATCTAAGTACTAATTTATGCCAGTACCCCCAGCAAAATAAGATGATAAAACAACAACCAACATTGTTTGAAGGTTTATTTCATGCTAAGAACTTCTTACGTGGATCCAGTTAGTTCGTATTTTCATTGTCCCCATTTTCCAGATGAGAACAAGCACAGCTCCAAGCATGAGAGTTGTTGGAGGACTCAGGTCTGTCCGACTCCCAAGCCGGTACACTAAGCTCTGGGCAGCAAGCTCCCCCCCTACCCACAACCAGCTCCCTGCAGCTCTCTGTCTCCAGGCTTAGGAACAGGACCACCAGCAAGGTCCGCTCTCGGTGGGGAAGGAAGAACCCCCATGACACAAGGACATGAAAAGAAGGGGACTCTTGGGCCAGGAGCAGGAACTGCAGGATCGCCTTGCTGCCATAGAAACCGGTGGCACGGTCAGCAGACTCCCCTGGTCTCCCATCTCCTGCAATTAGAGCCAAGGATTATGTCTTTACTTTGTTTTGTTTTTTTATGTCTTTACTTTGAGTTGGTGGCATTAAACAACTCCTCTTGGCCCTACAGAAAAGGTACCCAGAGACAGGAGGCAGCCTCAGTCAGAGCTGACCAGGTCACAAAATAAAGAGAAATGCTCAAGTCAATGCAAGGAGGACTCTGTTTTTTAAGGAGCACAGTCAACAGTCCTGCTCTTTTGGGGCTAGGACCACACTGACCACTCTTCAGTCATACCTCGTGGTCATTTAACCTATATTAACTTAATTATATTCACTATCAAAAGAGAAATGTAATTTGGTTTTTTTAAGATGTATTTATTTATTTGAGAGAGAGAGAGAGAGAGAGAGCAGGGAAGGGGCAGAGGAAGAGGGAGAGAGAATCTGAAGCAGACTCCGTTGAGTGTGGAGCCTGATGCAGGGCTTGATCTCACAACCCTGAGATTGTGACCTGAGCCAAAATCAAGAGCCAGACACTTAACTAACTGAGCCAGCCAGGCACCCCGAGATATGTAATTTAAATTATGCTATCAGGGAAGCGTACACTGCTCCACATTATACATTTGAATTAATATATATGCATACATATATGTATACATTCCATCGTGGACTTAATTTCTTAAATCCAATTTAAAAGATTTTGTAGCACAATTCTGACAAGTCATAATTATGGCCTCGTGCTCTAATTTTAAAATCTAACACTTGAGTAAATGGAATATTCTGTTAAATATTGTTCTTCTATTTCTGTATCCATTTACAAGGAACTTTAACATAATACGATCTCAACTTATCCAACTACACTGTGTGAGAAGTACTACTATTATTATTAGCATTTTAGAAATGTGAACACCAAGGATCAGAAAGGTTCAGGCACCTACCCAAGATCACAGCTAGTTAGATGGGAGAGCCAGGGTTCCAACCAAGCAGTCTGGTTCCAAGCTCTACACTCTCCTCACCATCCAGGGATCTTATTTACCTCTGAGTCCCTGAAGAACAAGGGCCACATCTAAAATAGTTGGAAAATACACCTACTTCCAACACAAATGAGAGCCAAAGGACTAACTTCTTTAATTTCCAAAGAGCTTGTATAAATCAATAACAAAATAGCAATCTTTTTTTTTTTTTAATGAACAAGGAGTTAACAAAAGAGTAAAGAAAAGAAAGAATGCAGATGGTCCAGGGGCGCCTGGGTGGCTCAGTCGTTAAGCGTCTGCCTTCGGCTCAGGTCATGATCCCAGGGTCCTGGAATCGAGCCCCGCATCGGGCTCCCTGCTCAGCCGGGAGCCTGCTTCTCCCTCTCCCACTCCCCCTGCTTGTGTTCCCTCTCTAGCTGTCTCTCTCTCTGTGTCAAATAAATAAATAAAAATAAATAAAATCTTTAAAAAAAAAAAAAGGCAGATGGTCCAAAACATAGGAAAAAATATTCAACTAATTCAAAGATATAAATAAAAGTAACAGGACACAATTTTTCACCTCTCAGACTGCACACATTTAAAAAAATTTAACAATCCTCGGGGCACCTGGCTGGCCCAGTCACTAGAGCATGCAACTCTTGATCTTGGGGTTGTGAGTTCGAACCCCACGTTGGGTGTAGAGATCACTTAAAGAAAAAAAATTGATTTTAATTAAAAAAATAAAATTTAACAATCCTCAGTTATCAAACCTATGGGCGGGTGCAGGCACAAACTGGGGCAATGTTTCTGGAGGACAACTTAACAATAGCTGTCAAATTTTTTTTTAAGATTTTATTTATTTATTTGACAGAGAGATAGCGAGAGCAGGAACACAAGCAGGGGGAGTGGGAGAGGGAGAAGCAGGCTTCCCACTGAGCAGGAAGCCCGATGCGGGGCTCGATCCCAGGACCCTGGGATCATGACCTGAGCCGAAGGCAGCCGCTTAACAACTGAGCCACCCAGGTGCCCCTCGCTATCAAATTTTAAATGCATGTACCCTCTAATGCAGCAGTCCTAAAATTAGAAATTTATCCTATGGATATTCTTGTGAGAGTGACAAGAAATATGCACCAAAGACATTCTCTGAAGCATGATTTATAAAAGGCTGGGGGGGGGGGGCGGGGGGCACTAAAAACAATTAAAGTGTCCCCTGATAGGGGCATGGTCAAATACATCATGGTAAATTCACACATCAGAATCCCAGGCAGTCATTCAAAAGAATGAGTTAAAGCTGTAAGTATAGGTATTAAATAATCTCTAAAATAACGAAGCAAATTAAAAGGCTAAGGAGACTACAATGTATACATAAAGTTTTCTTCAATGTAACTTTTTTTTAAAAGATGAATAGGGATACTTGTATACATTACAAAGAAACATTTTTTCTCCTGGAAGGAAACCAAGGATACCCACAGTGATTACCTTTGAAGAAGACTGATATTTTTCTAACATTATACAGTTTTAGATTGGAGGGTTTTTAACCCGAGAATCGTAGGCTGTTTTAAAAAGTCTATGAAACCCTTGAAATTGGATACAAAGTTGTAAATATGTGCACTCCTTTTGGGGAGAGGATGCTTCCCTTTTACATACTCTGTAAGGGTCTTATACCCCCACACCCTCCCCCGCCCGGAAAGATTAAGAACCACTGTGTTACAGACTCCACATTGGAGCTAAGTTTTAATATTCACTCACTTATTTACCCAGAAGCCATGAAACAACACTGGGCTGGGGCCCAGCACAGGCACCCAGAAAACCACCACCCATTCCTGCCCTGGAGAAGGAGATAGTTTGAAGCATAATGACGACATTGTCTGCTCGAGACTCAGAAATGGCAACAGGGCACAGCTTTCCTCTAACAGGAAGAAGGAAAAGTGGAACTGAAAATTATTTGCACGTTTAAAATTAGACCTTCTGTGGGAGCTGACACTACTTCGTTTTCAAAATGCCCCCTAATCCACCGTCTCAGTCCCACCAGCCCTCCACCCAGGCATCTACACGCCATGAAAATTCTGAGACAATGGGATGATTACAGCTATCACTAATAAGGAAGTAATAACAAATTTCCTACAGCTCCCATCCTCTGAGGGGTCACCAGAAAAGCCACTGGAAAGCCATACGAGGTGGCGACAGAACTGCTGTGGGATTCTCTAGTCTGAGATATCTGCCGCTTCCAGGGATCTCGACTTAGAGACCCTCTGCCCCCACTCATCCCTGTCAGGGGTGCGGGGGGTGGAGGACAACAAGGACATCACACACACAGCCCATATCACAACTGTGACTGGTTAGCTGGGGGTGATCAGAGTAGCGTCTCACTCCCAAGGCCCGTAAGTCATGAAGGCAGGCTGCCTGCTCTGTGCCCAGTATTTCCCAAACTTAAGCAATTTTTCACCTTTGCAAGTTTGCCATAACCATATCATCCTTTCATAACTATTTACCCAATATTTTTCTTTGGATCAGCTTTTTATTAAACATAAACAAATTTATATGCCGGGACACTACTTAGCCACACTCTACCTATAAAATCACGGACATGATAGGCAACTTACTATTTTTTTTTTACTAATACCCCCTAAAATAAATAATTCTTAACATTAAAAAAAAAATGTTTTGTGACTGAGCTAAGTTCATCTTGCATGCCCGCAGGTGCCGCTCTGTGAGAAACGCTTGATAAGTATTTGTTATACGAACTAATGATGTGAAGCCCCACTTCTTCTCCCCAAATAACAGCAGCGGCCACAACCTTAGAATCGTGCTTTAGATTTCATATGGCAGTTCCTCTTCTATCATATTTGATCCTCTTCAACTGCCCAGTGAAGCAGGAAGTGTTAGTCCCATTTTCCAGATAAGGAAATGAGGAGTCACAGAGGTTAAGGGACTTGCCCAAGTTTATGCAGCTACTAAGTGGCAGAGCGAGGACCTGAATCCAGGTCTTTCCACTCCAGACCCTGTCTCCACTAAGACTCAGGCTCCCAAAGCAACACGAGCAGGAAAGAGGTACCTGGGTTGTCCATGTCACAAATGGAACAGATCCTATAGAGTACCGGATGCAGAGAAGCCAAAATGACTCCCTGCCCCATCAGGGTTCAGAACCCACAAGCCTGTTCTTCACAAGTCTTGTCACCTCATCTCTTACTTGCACACTGAAGACCTTCTCTAAAATAAATGACTTTGTACAGAGCAGGACGGTAAATGGGGGCAGTGAAGGCACCAGACTTGGCTCTACCACATCCTAGTTACAAATCATTGGTGAGCACAGAACCTCAGTTTTCTCTCATAAAATGGGAACATGAACAAAACCGACCTTTTAGTATTTCTGAAATGGTCAAATGAGATAATGCATTCAAACCCTGAGCACAGTACCTGCCACATATAATGTTACCTATTAATTATAATATTACCAGCAGCGTTAGGTTAAAAAGGGAATACACAGAAAATTGCCTCTTACCCTGCACTCAAAATAATTCACTTGGCCAAGCAGTGAATGGACTAAGAAGTAATTGCAGATGATGTGCGGGCTACACCCAGGCCTCAAGTCATTCAGCAACTCTACCTCGGCCTCAACCCCAAGCAAAAATTACTTTTAGGAGCTAAATAACCTCTTTGCTGACTGAAATTGCTCACTCAGGAGCCAGGATTCTCCCTGCTCAGGAAAGCTTGGGGATCCGTGGTTGTCTTCATCGTAGGGCTCAACTCGAAATCAACTCAAAGTCACAGTCTAACCATAAACCCGTCTGCTCCGTTTTCCTTAAACTGTCTGCAAACAAAACATAATCGTGTGGTTTTTCTGTTGTTGTTCTGAAGCAAAACAAAAATATTTAAAGTCACCCATATGAGATTTTAGCAAGCAACTTAAAGAGGAGTCAAAATATTTTTTGTAGTCTGGATGAAGCAGGTAGGTAAGCAGGCTTAAGGATTAGCTATTATAGATCACAGACGCAAACAGTTATTATTCACCAGGAAACAAGAACGCAAAGAAAAAGCAAATCCAAAACACTATAAGACCAACAAAACAGCTATCAGTCACCAGCTTTTTTTTCCTTTCTTTCCTTTTTTTTTTTTTTTTTTTTTCCATTTTAAAGCACCCCACTATCAAGCTATTTCTTAAAGAATCTGTCAGGACTATATTTCCCAAGAAAAGGAGGCAAGGGGGCTGGGGGGACAGGACTGCTTGGTCACGTTGCCTAAAACATACACATAAACCAAAATTAGTGTGCAAAAATGCTATGAGAATGGGTGGAGTCAGACATTGCAACTAGCACAGTCCTCATGCTGGAATCATCTCTGACCGTCTTTCCTGTCTTGAAGAAGGGGAATGAGATGCCAGGGTCAAAAATGGCTTTTCCGGCCCTACTAAGCACTGAATTTTTCTGCATCTCTGCTCTTCAGCTTCCACACCTATCCTCATTAATTCCCTCACAGAGCTGTGTCTTTTCCATGACTTGTCCATTTTTTTAACCTGCTACGGTTGATTCCATTTAAAACACACACACATGCTATCCGAGCTTCGGAAAACCAATCAAATGTTAGGGAGGTAGCCTGATGCCTTCACCCACATTTCCTAAATGCACAAACTTCAGAAATCTCAAATATGACTTCCAATCTCAAATATGTTTCCTTTTGAAAAATTCAATTTATACCCACAGTTTGGGGAGTACACAGTGAGGTAGGGCTGTGCCTACAGTTAAAAGTAACAGCAAAGTGAAAACATGGCAAAAGAAAGAAAAAAAGAAAAAGCATCATGAAAATACTAGGCAGAGGCAGGCAACACAGTTCCAGTCCCAGCTCCTCTATTGTCTTGAACTCAGCCTGATTACCGTCTTCTCTAGGCCTCAATATTCTCACCTAAAAAATGAAGGTTTCAGGCTATCTTGAAAGTCTGGTCTGGCTCGAAAATTCCCTGAAATATCCACTCTCAAAATGAACTGTCAACTGTGGATTTTGAAAACGCTTTTTCAGAGAGCCTTTTAGATTTCCTATTTTATAATGTATCCCAAAATGAGAAATAAAAAGAGTTGCCTTGAGTTTCCACAGAACACATTAGAGAGGAAGGAAATATCTGAATAGGGGACAAGCAGAGAGCAGCAATTTGCTACTGAAATACAAGGAAGGATTGGGCAAGCAATCAATTTACCCCAGACATTTTTTCACTGATTCAAAGCACAGCTAGCAACCACCATGGACAAAGTAAAAACATAATATAATAAAAAAATATGTGTGTGTCAAACTAAAAATAAATGAAGAGCAAGTATTTCTTTAGTATAAACTTTGGTCCAAGAGGTCTTCAATTATGAGGCAATTTTCTTTTTAATCTCATAGACTGCTCTCCATGAATTTCGTTACAGGGACAGGGAGACACACGGTGCCTTAATGTAACCCCATCTGGACACCTTTTAATGTTTACAAAGCTCTTTCAGACATTGGCCAGTGGAAAGCCCCTCAAACAATTCTTGGGGGCAGGTGGTGTTAGTCCACCCTACAAATGCTGTTAATGAAGGTGTGGGAAACTGAAGACCGTGTCCAACCCTGAAGTCTGGCCATAGAGTTAGTCCAGTATTCTCTGCAGGAGGAGGTCACACTGCCTTCCAAAGTCTACTGAAGAAAACTGGGAGGGTATCTCTGCACCCAGAGCAGCTTCTTGGGTGCTGAGAGTCACTGCAGCCCCCAGGCCCCAGCTCCCTTATCCTGACTGCCAGGCTTCTTTCCGGCCCCAAGGCTGATGTTTCTGCTCTCAGACAATCCTGTATCTGTGCTTGAAAAGTTTTCCCTGACACCAAGGTTCCATCCTCGACCAATAACTCATTTCCCAGGCTTCCAACATCATCTCCTTAGAACTGTTGTTTGTATAAAACAAGCAAGATTTTCATTAACAAAATGCACAACAGGGGTATCACCAGGCCACTTTCGACCGCGGGTGCAGGACCCTAGCAGGCTCCTAGAAGGCTGTGAAGACGAACCCGCTTGCTCAGCTCCCGCGACCAGGGCTGGGTGATTCTGCTCTTTCACTTCTCCCTCTCAAGTTCCCTATCTGTGACATGGGAACGTCTCCCAGCTGCCCTGCCTCACCCCCAACAGGAATACTATGAAGGGGAAACAGCGCTTTCAGAAAGGTCGGTCGCCAAAATGCCAGGCACAGCAGTATCTGAAAAGCGAAGCTAGAAAACAGGGCGGTGGGGGGAGAGCCTGCGCCCACAAAGCACGAAATAAACGCTCAGGGAAGCAGGCAGCTTCTCCGGGAAAGGGACCGTCGCCTTGACGAACGCTTGCGAGTGGCCACCTTTGCCGGGGCTGGGGACTTCCCCCAGAAGCGGTGCCCTCGGCCCGGAGGCCCCGCGCCCGGTCCTGCCCCGGCTCCCCCGGGCCGCCGCCGCTGCCCTTCGGCCCGGCCCCTCGGGCCCCTGCAGGCCGGGTCGGAGGTCGGCCGCGCTCGGCCAGGCCGGCCCCGCTCCGCGACGCGAGCCCTTCGCAAACACGCCCCCTCCGGCCGCCGCGGGCGGGCTAGCCGGGCCCGCGCCGGCCAGATGTGACCAGCTCCGGGAAGGGCCGGGCCAGAGACGGCCTGGAGCCCGCGCGGGGGCTTCCACCGGGAGGCCACGGGCACCCCGGGACCCCGGATCACGCCGCGCTCCCTCCGGGACTGGGCAGCCGGGGCAGGGGCTCGATCGCCGGCCCGCGAGGCCGGCTGGGTTCCGGCGAGCCCCCTCCAAGAGGGGGGGCGCGGAGCCCTCGGGCCCCTCACCACCTCCCGCGGACCCCGCACGCAGGGCACACCCGGGCAGGTGCAGGGGATGCCAGTCCCGCCCCCGCCCTCCGTGCCCGGTCCCCCCCCCCCACCCCGGCCCCCGCGCCCGGGCCCACCCGGCCGCTCACCTGGCCCAGGCGCAACAGCAGCAGCAGCGGCGGCAGCGCCCAGCGCAGCCCCGGCGAGCGCGGAGGCGGCCGCGCCTCCCGCGCCGCCCGCTTCATGCCCCGCGCGCCCTGGAACGTGCCCGGGACGCGCGAGTCGGGTCCCGCCGTGCGCCCGAGTGCGGGCGCCCTCGTCGCCGCCTCCAGCCGCCGCCTCCTCCTCCTCCTCCTCCAGCCCGTCCGCCTAGTCCCCGCTCCGCCCGCCCCGGGCTTCCCCGGGGACATGGCAGCGGCGGTGGCGGCGGCGGCGGCGGCCACACGGCGGAGCCTGGCGCGGCTGCCGCGGGGGGGACGCGTCCCTGGGCGCGCAGGAGCTTCGCGGGGCGGAGCAAGCGGCGCCCACCCCCCGCGCGCGGCGCCCTGATCCCGGCTTCTGCGGCTCCGGCGGCTCCCGCTGCCTCCTCCGCGCGTCATGCGGCTCGGGCTGCAGGGAGCCGGCCGAGCGCTCAGCCCCCTCCCTTCCCCCTCCCCCTCTGAATATTCATCGCTTCCTCCCGCCCGGCCGGCCAGGCGGCTGCAGAGCACCGCGGCCCCTCGTCGCCCTCCCGCTACAGCCCCCGCCCCCGCCCAGCCGGCCGGGCGGGCGGCGGGGAGGGGGCGGTGGCGCGCCCCGCGCGCGCCCTGGCGGCTCCCCGCCGGCAGGCAGAGGAAGCGCCCCCGCCGTGCCCGCCCTCTCCGCCCTCTCCGCCCAGCCCTCCCACATTCCTGGGACTCGGGACTCGGGACCCGGGACCGGCTCCGCGGTACAGGCGTCCCAGCCTCGGCTCCGCTCCATGGCCCGGGGTTTGGGCCACCAGATGTTGACTGAGATCCCTGCCGAGGGCACAGCCAGGCCTGCGTTTAGACAACGACCCCGCGAAGGCCTGGTTGACCTGGCCGGTGGGAGGGCGTGGGGCTGAATGAACCCCTAAATTGTAGGAGACGCGCTGTGTGCTGCGTTCTCCCCGCCCCCATCCTCCCCGGCAAGGAGGCAGAGAGCCGGCATTGGAGCGGATCGGAGATTAGGACCCCAGCTCTGGCGGACGGTAAACCTGGCTCTGCTAGTAGGACTAGCTGTGTGACATCGGAAGAGGCATTTCACCTCTCTGGGCCTCCCCACTCATCTGTGGAATGAAGATAATACTAGTACCCGTCTAGGGAGACTTGACTGACAATTACATGAGCTAACGGGCAGGAAAGTCCTAAGCACCCGGCCTGACACATAATGGGCCTCAGTAAGCACTCGCTCTTCTGGCAACTTTCATCGCATCATCGAAGAAGACTACGAGCTACAAGGTGTTCAAGATAACTGTTGATGTTCCTACAATGCCCGTGCACAAGGGAGAAAAGTGAGGATCTGGGAGGCTAAGCCAGTTGCCCTAGGAGAAGTAACGAGAGAAAGGGCCAAGCCAAGGAGTGCCCGGGAGGGAGAGATGAATTCCAACCAGGGGGAGAAGTGACACCTGAGCTGGGCTTTGAAGGATGGGTTGAATTTCACCAGGCAGATAGAGGGGGGCAGGGTCTCAGGAAGTGGGAGCAACTTGGCAAAAAAAACAGGAGGCAGATGCTTTAGGCTTGTTCTTTTGAGAAGCAGGGAATGGGAGGTTGGGGGTGGTGGGTGTTGATATTCAGGGTTGATTTTGAAAGAGGAGTTTAGCAGGGTGCAAACCACCAGGTATCCAACACTGCCTCCAGGCCCCTCTTGTACCTCAGGTTCCCCATCTGCAAGATGGGAACACACCTTCACTCAAAAGCTCCTACCAGACCGTACACACAGGCAAGCACAGATGGTGTGGGGACTTGACCTGCTGGCCTTGCCATCTTTTGTTTAAACCTGATGTAATTATCATAATGCACAAGGAATTCTCTTCTGCCTTGCCTCTTTCCCTTCGTGGAGGAGAGACAGGTGATTTGAAAGGCAATAGCGTCCGTGAGGCTCAGAGGGAAAGAAAGCTTGACTTACCGCAGGAGCTGCTGGGTCTGCAGGCTGCAGCAGGTGCACAGATCCATCCAGGCCTCCCTGGCTTCACGGCTTGGATCTGCAAACAGCGCCATGAACTCCAGGGTGCGCTTTGATTTTTCTCTTGGGTAAAATGTATGCCCGAGTTTAAGTGTTGGTTGGAACTGGATTTCCCTACTCCATGGTGATGAAAGAGAATAAACAGTCTTTTCAGCAAAGGGAGTTAAGACCTGAATAATAAACTACCTGTTCAGTCATAAACAGATCACACTGGATGAATGACCTATATGAGAAATGAAATCAATGCTGAGGAGGTGTGGTGTAAACTCCCTGAGGGCAGGGATTGAGCCTTTGTCACCCTAATTGCCCTACAACACTTGACTCTGTGCCTTGCCCATAGCAGGAACTCGGTATGTGGGCAGCTGCATGGTTGTATAAATGTATCCAGGGTGACCGTGATGTGAAAGTTCATTTTTCCACATGGATACATTAAGGAAGGATCATTCACTTTGCAAAAGGATTTGAGACTAAATTCCAGTGTATAGGTCTCGCCTTCAGATGTCACTTCCCCTAGAACTTCCCAGATACCCCACCCCTGAGTTGGGCCCACTTCCCCTCCAGGCTCTCATAGCTCCCTGTGCTAACCTTTTGTAACCACAGTGTTGTAAGTGCCTGTTTATGTGACCATCTTCCTCAATGGGCTCTAAGTAAGCCAACTGAAGACGAGGTCTGCATCTTCTTCATCGTCTCCCCAGCATATAATCGTCACTCAAATAATATTCAGCTAGTTGAATTGAATGCATTCTTTTGAATAGCAAACTAAGGTATTAGATACATGCCTGTTCTCTCCCTCCCTCCCACACACACACACATACACACACACACATCCCAAATTCCATTTGCAAACAGCTTTTTGGGCATAAATCTACTGTGCAAAGTTCAAGGCACATTCTCTTTGAGAATATATAATGTGTGTGTAATGATAGTTGACCTTTTAATCATGTCCATCTTCAAGCAAAAGCTAAAGCTTTACTGAATGTGGGGCCAGGTGCATCGAGAACAAAAGAGCCAAACCAAGAGGCTGGAGTAGAGGGTTCCTGGATGTGTTCCAAAACTGCCTGATAGGAATCACCTGGTGACTTGTTACACTCGATTCCCATGCCTCTCCAGAGACTGCAGGGGATGAGGCCTGGGAATCTGTTTTCAACCAGCTCCTTGGGTGATTCTTGCTGTCAAGCAGGGTTGGAAAACACTATTTATCCTATGGCTGGCCTGCATTGTGTCCCTAATAAAAAGAAAGACCACTGATCAGTTACCTCCTAGGTTCCAGGCACTACTCTAGGTACTTTATATCCATTATTTCTACTCCTTATAAGAACGCTGCAGAACAGGTATCATGATCAATGTTTTACAAACCAGGAAACAGAGTCTCTGAGAGGATTAGTTACTTACACAAGGTCATACAGCTTCAAAGTGGCAAAACCAGGATCTGAAACCAAATCTTTCTTGCCACTATGCTACAATGCCCCTCCCCTTGACACTTACAGATAAGCTAATGTAAAGTGCTCTCTGTGTTGGTTGTTACTATTAACTTTTGTTATTACTCTCCTGAGCCTCAGTTTCCCTAATTTTAAATGGAAAGGGACAGAGGCTACAAGACTTCCTATTTCACCCACAAAGGATGGGGAACAGGCAGAGTAACCATGTTTAATGATACATCCACCATCCCACCAGGAGGCAAGCCTGCTGGGCACCAGCCTGGAACCAGGTCACTAGCCCCTCAGGGAGTCCATTCAGCCTGGCAACCCTCAGTTTATTTTAAAAGCCACCACGAGCAAACCATTCTCCAAAGCCCTCCTAAGCAGAATGGAATGTTTCTTGGGAGTCTGATTAGCTAATGTTGCAGGCATGGCTACCCTGAGACCTTCCTGTCTCACAGACTTGAACTGAATCAGAATGAAAAGGAAGACTTTTAGAAAGTTCTTCAAAAAAAAAAAAAAAAGTAGCACTTCATCTTTATAATAGTAACAGGATGTTTCCTGTGGACTAATAACTGGGCTGTGGTTAGAACTCCATGTTTGTCCACCAGACCTCAGTTCCTCCCTAAACAGTGCCTTAATCACCTGCGCATGCACCAAGCCAGGAAGTGCCTTGGCAAATGCCTTTCTTGTCTCTGACTTCAAGCACTTACAACATTAGGCATTTCCCTAATTCTTTTCTCGTGTGTGTGTGTGTGTGTGTGTGTGTGTGTGTGTGTGTGTGTGTGTGGTGTTGAGCTAGGAAACAAAGTTTGACTTACAAAGAAACAGTTGCATGTGACAGATTTTCAGGGCTGGAAAGAAAGCCTATTGTAGCACCTCAGGGTCTGGGAGCGCAGAAACAGAGCCATTTCTCATGAGTCCCCCATCTTTTCCCCAAGTTTAGGTACCCCTTGGGATCAGCCCACTGGCTTCTGCTCTCCCAGCTTCTTAGGTCCTGAGTCAAGGTCCTACTGAGCCCAGCACCTTTGTGTTCTGGCAGGACAGACCCAGGACCCAGAGTCTTAGGTACCTGGAAACACAGGGAGTGTGTGCCAAGGAGACTTGGAGCCTAGGGGACAAGGAGCTTTTGTCCAAGGCTTGAGAATGACTTCTCCATGAATACCAGAAGTGGCAGGCAGGGGGCAGGAGGCGGTCAAGCCTGAAGCAGAAACATCCGCTCAAACAAAGAAAGGGTGGAGAGGTGTAAAGGCAAGAAGAGAAGAGTGAGCAGGAGGCCCAGAGTCCCGGGGCTTCTTGGCAGCTGGGTCCTTCCAGGCTTGTTAAAAATAAATTAATTTTTTCCAGGATTGAAAAGGAATATCCTTTTCTTTTTCCAGGTTGGAAAAAAATTATTAATCAAATTGTGCTGGATGTATAGAATACCCGGGTCCCTGCAGTTAGGATAAGAAATCAACTTGGGGAGAGTGCCTGGGTGGCTCAGTCGGATAAACGGCTGGCTCTTGATTTCGGCTCAGGTCATGATCTCAGAGTCCTGGGATCGAGCCCCTCATCAGGCTCCATGCTCAATGGGGAGCCTGCTTGAGGATTCTCTCTCTCCCTCTCCCTCTGCCCCTCCCCCAACTCATGCATACACTCTCTCTCTCTCTCTCTCTCTCTCTCTCTCTCAGATAAATAAATAAATCTTTTTTTAAAAAAGAAATCAGCTTGGAACAGTTGTATAGCAGAATCTTACTAGTAGGGAAGAAAATACTCTGCAATCTAAATAAGCAAATAAAAATCATGTATGACAACATAGTTATATTATGTATATAAATGATAAACACATGTGTACATATATATCATATTAGATATATGCATGAGCTATGCTCACAGAAATAAAACGTAGTGGGTATGAGGAGAGACTCTGGAGTCAGCTGTTTGGACTCAAATCCTGATCCTACCATTTATTAGCTGTGTGACCCTGGACAAATTAAGCTCTCTGTGCCTCAGTATCCTTATCTATAAATGAGGATGTTCTTGATGATAATATCTGCCTCACAGGATTGTTAAAAATATGAAAATAGTTAAAGCATTGATAACACTGCCCAGGATAAAGTGTTTATCGTTATTAAAATGCCTTTTTGCAGATCTGCGGCAGGGTGGTATAATGGGAAGAATATGTGCTTTGGATCAGATGGTCATAGGTTCAAATCCTATATACTTGCTGTACTTCTGGCCTCCATTTCCTCACAAAGAATGGGATGATAATACACTGACCTTAAATCGTTGTGAAGATGAAATGAAATGACATGTGAGAAGTGCTTGGCACGTAGTCTGAGAGCCCCAAGTGGTGGAGGCATTAGTAGTTGATGGAAAGAGAGGGAGATTGGGAGTCAGGTCAGAAACTAAGACTTCATTAGCTAGGTGTCAGAGCACAGACAAGTCATTCCTCTTGGACTTAGTTTCTTCTTTTGTAAAATGGGGATTGGATTAGTGTTATCAGTCAGGATAAGCGAGGTTATGCTGCAGTAACAAACACCTCCCTAAATGTCAATGACTGAAAACAACAAACACCTATGTCTCGTTCTCCCTACATGTCCTCACAGGTCGGCTGAGGGCTGGGCGCCATGTCATCCTCACCCAAGGAGTCATCTGCTGGAGCAGACAACATCTAAAACATTGCCCGTTGCTGTGGCAAAGGGAAAAAGAGCTTTGGAGAGTCTTGAAGGGGCAACTAAATACTCTGTCCTAGAAGTGACTCTAATTTTTCACTCTCATTAACCAGAACTAGTCATCCGGCCCCACCCAACTATAGGGGGGCCAGGAAATAGAATCCTACCACGTGCCCAGAAAGCAGAGCTAGAAATGTCTGATGAAGAGCACTCATGACCAGCACAATTACAGAGCCTCTAATATCTTGCTATTCAAAGTGTGGTCCACTGACCAGCAGAATGAATGTCCCCTGGGAGCTTGTTAGAAATGCAGAGTGTTTGGCCCCACTCCAGAAATTTTATGTTAATGGTTAATTTTATGTGTCAACTTGAATGGGCCACAGGATGCCCAGATATCTGGTTAAACATTTCTGGGGCTGTCTGTGAGGGTGCTTCTGGAAGAGATTCACATTTGAAGGGGGTGCTGAGTAAAGCAGATTGCCCTCCCCAATGTGGGTGGACCTCATGCAATCTGTTAAGGGCCTGCATAGAACAAAAAGGCAGAGGATGGTTGAATTCTTGCTCTACCTGACTGTTTGAACTGGAAGATCAATCTTCTCCTGACTTCGGAGCTCCTGGTTCTCCGGCCTCCAGACTCAAACTGAAATCTACACCATCAGCCCTCTGGCTCTCGGACCTTTGAACTACACCACCAGCTTTCCTGGGTGTCCTGCTGGCATATGGCAGATCTTGGGGCTTCTCAGGCTCCATAATTGCATGAAAGAAAACTTTATCTTTATTTGATATATATATTTATATATGATATATGTATCTATTATATATATATCATATATTATTAATATATATACTATGCATTATAAATATATACTATATATTACATATATATACTATGTATTAATAATGTATGTATATTTCCTATTGTTTCTGTTTCTCTAAAGAACCTTAACTAATACACCTACTGAAACAGAATCTGCATTTTCACAAGATTCCCAGTAGATTCCTATAATTAAAGTTTGCGAAGCAGGCCTAGTCTGTGGGGCGGCAGAGTAATATGCTCCGTAAAAGCCTCTCAGCCTTTATCCGTGGATTTGGCTGACATGTTTATTTCTGGGGCCCCCTTGGGGACTCAGAATCAGAGTTCTGTTTCTAATTAGAATGAAAGCTCAGGACTCTGCATCAGGAAGCACACAGGTGATCCGAATGCAGTTAGCTTCCTCCAACCACAATTTGAGAAAATATGCTCGAGTTTGGTCTGAGTCGATGGGATTTTCTTTTTTCCTACGAAGCAAAATGAATTTTAAAAGGCCTAGACTACCACCTATAAGCAGAATACCTTGAGAGTCTTCTTTCACTTACTTGGAAACTATAAGCCAAGATAGAGAGAGGGTAAAAACTTAAGTCATAATATCTGCTGCCATTATTAGCTGCTAACTAAGTATTAGGCTCTGTGCAAGCTACTTGATACACTTTATCTCATTTAGTCCTTACCAACACCCTATACCAGGGACACTCTCATGATCCCCATTTTCTGGTTAAGGAAACAAAAGCAGGTACAGTTTAAAGTAACTAACTGGCTCAAAGACACACAGGAGAGAGAACTAGGAGGCACGGGTCTGCCTGAAGCCAAAGCTTGTGTTAACCGCTACATGATGGCTTCCTGGGGAAGGCATCCCTGACCTGGAGGTCCCTCTTCAATCCCTGAGCATCTCCCACCTGGCCCTTTAACCTTCAACCTCGTGTTGAGAGCAGCATAACATAGACAACCCTCAATTCCCCATATGTACGTAGTAAATGAACGATTTCAGGACAAGGACATATAGGCAAATTCTTCATCTCGCCCCTGATTCTTCTTCATCTGCTGCCCTTATTTGCCTCCATCTTTGACATTTCCATCAGACATTTTTTCAGAGGCTTGCATCCACTCTGTTGAAATACGCTGTTTATGCTCTCAGGTTTTATCATGCTGGTTTATCAGAGAATTGTAAAATGTAACACACACAAAGAACCTTGGTGGCCATCCAGTCCAACCTGCTCATTCTACAGATGATGAAATGGAGGCTCAGAGAGGTTAAGTGACTTACTAACGGTAACACAGCTGCTCTAGATATCAGCAGTGCTTTAGCAGTAAGGCTTCTGTCCTGCAGTCTTTCTTAACACTGCTCACTCTCCGCAGGAGAGAAAATAAGACCTCCTTCATTCTGGGCTTCCATCCTTTCCAAATGACCTCCATTAATTTCTGGGCTGTTAAGAAATGTCAATATGCTTGATTTAGCCAAGACTTGAAGTTTGCAGTCACCAAAGATATAAAGAATATGAAGCAAAATGCCTTGAGCTGGAAAAGTAAGCTGGGCTGGGCTGATCCTGGGCCAGGTTCCGACTTGGCTATTGTCCTAAACAGAGAAATGCAGCAGAGAGGAGGAGTTTATAGAACAGCTATGATCCCAGCATTGGTAAGGCCACAGCAAGTGTCCTCAAGGTCTTGGCTTTTCTAGCAAAGCTAGATTTTCCTTGCTCTGCTCCTTTCTGACACAGTGACAACCTGGAGACTCTATGGCTGGAGCAAGACATCCACACAGCAGAAGCATAAACCTAAACAGGGCAGAGCAGAGAAGGGATCCTGCCTGACTCCCTAACCCAGCCGGGCAAGTGTTACCTGGGAGCATCCCTGGCTCCTAGCCTCCAGACCTTCAGCACCAGCCCGAGGCAGGTGTGTTCTCTGCACGCCTGGACCCTACGCAGGAGTTAACCTTCCACTCCCAGAGCTTGAAGGGAGTTTAGAGGTCATGCATTCCACCTGACTTTACTGATAAATAAATGATAAATAAGTGAAGGCCAAGAGGAGGACAATGACTTGTCTAAAGCCATTGAGAAGTTTAAAGGAAAAGAGAGAATGGGGACTAGGATGGGATGTAGGATATATATAGGTATTCACACACGTGCACATGCACACACATACACACACACACACACACAAGGTTATACCATTTTAAAGTTTACAAAGTTCTTTCACAAACAGGCAATGATGATACTCAAAGTACTTTAACCTGTCAGGCACAGGTTCTGATGAATCAGGCTGGACGGCGGACTACAGCCCTACAAACATTAATTCATTTGGTCCTCTCAACAACCCTGAGACTCGGGCTCGGAAAGATTGACATTTAGTTCCATTCACCATGTTAGGTAAGATTTGTGCTTGCTTGTTTGCAGGTTACAGGGATAGCTTAAGCCAAAAGGGGGGCTTTATTATGAGAACACTGGGGTGTCTCACAGACTCCAAGGCAGGAAGACAGCCAGGGCACCGAGAACTGGGAACCCAGCAAGATCCAGGCCAGTTGTCTCTCCACGTCTGCTTCTTGCTCCTCCCCTGCAGGCCATCCATCCTGCATCCATTCTCTGCATCTCTGTGCACTTATTTCTGCTTCTCCCCACCTCTGTTTCAGGTTATTACAACAAGCCCTAGACCATTTCAAATCCCCATTTCCGGAAGAAATCTGATTGGCCCAGTTTGGATCCCATGCCCATCCCTGGTCCAATCAATGGGGCTAAAGGGACAGGGTCATATTATATCAAAATAACCTCCAAAGACCACTGCCCCCCACCAGAGGGCAGATGCACAGACATGGGTCGCAGTGAGCAGGGCAGACACCCCAATAGGCTGATTAGTATGGTCACATGAACATGCAGAGCCAGGGCTCAGACCCTGGGCTTGGACTCTCAGAACAGAATGCCCTTTCCATAGGAACACTGACCCCCCTTTTCCAAGGTCATATCCAAACACATGGATGCTCACTCTGCATTAATCCTTGAGAGCCAAGAGTCATCCCTGCTACCCTGGAAGGATTTAGGCCAAGGGCTAAGATTCAATCCCAACCATGGCTAGCTCTCCTGCACACAGATCAAGGGAGAGCCCCCTGATTGGTTCCTGAGGATATTAATAAAATTCAAGAAGCAAAGGAAGAATAAAACCTGCCCTCAGCCATGGAGCCCCAGACTTCTGCCTGCTTCTTGTCCTCTGGTTGTCTGAGCCTACTATTCGGGGGCCGAAGAGTGGTGGCTGACTGTGGGGAGCACTGCACGGGGTCATGGCAAGTAGAGGGAATATCTGCAAGGAACCTCAAAATTAAAGGCCTGCTCAGAGGCAAGCAGAAAGCTAGAGTCATTTAACTAGAGAAGGGCAGCATGAAAGGCCAGAGCTGATCCTGAGATGGATGTGGCCAAGGAAAGAACCCAAAGGAGGAAGACAGCAGGCAGCAGATGCCAAACACACTGGTAGACACCTCCCTGCAGAGGTGGCTCTTAAAGACAATGGTGGGATAGGGCACAGGGCACTCCCACATCGCAGGTGGGAATGGAAGCCAATCTAGTCTCTCTGGAGGCAGTTTGGGAATATGTATTAAGTCTATAATAATAATAACAACAACAACAACAACAACAACAACAATAATAAAGGCATCTTGACCCCAGAAAATCCACTGTTGCTGTCTCTCCACTGAATAGAAAAGAGCCTGGCACACAGAAGGGACTCAAAAAAAAAAACCTGCTGAACTGAACAGCAGGGTGAGTGCGATGTGCACAGAGAGATGCAAGCATGTTCAGCATAACAGCAAGTTGCAAACAACCAAAATGCCCACCAACAGGGGACTGGTTAAATAAATTAGAGTATAGCCTTATAAGAAAATACTTATAGATATTAAAAAGGATGGCATAGATGTGTACCAATTGCTTTGGAAGGATATTCTCCATATGTTATTGGAGGAAGGAAGCAGGACAAAAGCCATCTCATTTTATAGAGAGAAGAACATTTTAATATATGCACAGAGCTAAGTTAATAATGCAAGCAAAAGATGCTCAACATCACTCATCATCTGGGAAATACAAATCAATTACATTAGTTCAATTACATAAATTTACTTTAAAGTGTTCCACAGTTTTTATGGAAGTTGAAAGAATTAGACAAAAACAAAAGAAGGAAAGAAGGAAACCAATTAGTAAAGCCCTAAAAGCATTTGTTACATACTTGTACTAATTTAGAACTCTTAAGTAGCATTTTTTTGTAGAAAATTTAAAATTAAATATTTTAAGAATTTCCTCGGTTTTACCAAAATCAACATTAATTTTACCTTATTCTTTTATTGATGTATTAAATTACAAAACAAGTGTACATAGTTGAAAGATAGTATTGGAATGCTGCTATTTTTTTTTAAGAGTTTTTATTTATTTATTTGAGAGAGAGAATGAGATAGAGAGAGCATGAGAGGGGGGAGGGTCAGAGGGAGAAGCAGACTCCCCGCTGAGCAGGGAGCCCGATGTGGGACTCGATCCCGGGACTCCAGGATCATGACCTGAGCCGAAGGCAGTCGCCTAACCAACTGAGCCACCCAGGCGCCCGGAATGCTGCTATTTTTTAAGGCAGAAAAGCTAATGCTCTTCAAGTTCTATATTAACATAATTTTACTACATTCTGATATCCACCTGAATAAAATGAATATGTCAGGAATGTGTTCTCAAACTTTTATGCAAGTAGTGTACTAGTTTCAATTTATTATCCTAACATGGTACTAAAGAACAAAGGCTTTCTTTCAGAAGTATGGAGGAAATATATTGTTTTTCTGACCTTGTTTACTATGTCACTTAGCTCAAGAAGAAGTTATAAATCTAGTTTATCTACTTTTTTTTAACTTAAATGTAATCATGGGGAATATTCAATTTAACATAGTATAAAACCATTACTTATGATAACTAAACTATTATCCCAGTGTTCACTATGAGAGGCAAATAGATCCATAAGCACACCTATTAACAAATCTACTTAAGTAATTTAACAATTTACTTGTCTCAGAAAGTAATCTTCTACAAAATTCCTTTTTGATATATTTGTATTCTACTATATGAATCGACATATGTCTGAGCGTGGAAGGTTGTATAACAAATGGTGCTTTGTCGCATGATATGACATATGTGTGGATGTAGGTTATATAACTTATACATTAATAAACTCTCCATTGACATTAACAGATGAGCCCCTTGTTTATAGAGTGACTATGAAATATTTTCATCTCCCGTGAAGGACAAAAAACAGTCATAAAGGAAATGTGGGCACAGGCCCACAAAATGTTCCATCAAGTAATAGGGTTGGTCACCTAGAGCTAGAAATGATCTTAATAGCCAATCATTATAGTTCTCTGAGCTACTCTGTCATTTTGATTCTTACTTTTTTCTTCCAACCAAATAAATAAATAAACTCTTCTGTCAAATACAAAAAAAAAAATAATGCAAGCAAATGATAACAATGGGAGATGAGATTTCAGATCACTCTGATTCTTTTTCTTTCAGTTTATTCCCACTTTCTAATTGTTCTATAATGCCCATGTGTTACTTGTATAATTAAAAATAATATGGAGAAAATAAATTAATACATGAAAATATTTCTCATCTAACAGCAGTGAAGTAGGGCCAGGAAGGGGAATACAAGTGGTCTATCAACAAACAGTTTCAGAGCATCGGTTACGTGCACTGCCAAGTGCTCCAGCAATGACCAAGACGTGCAGGGGAAGGTCCCTGCCCTCCAGGAGTCCATAGTGTGATGGCAGCAAATCATGGGAGAGGGTGGGACATGGCTGCAGGCTGGTGCTCAGACTGATGGGCATGTGGGCCACCAGCAGCCTTCTGCTTCCTGCCTGTGGGACAGACCACAGGCAACCTGCAGGGCCAGAGAGGCAGCCAGAATCAGGGAGAACCAAAACAAAGGCTGGCAATGATGGAGAAGGGCCGATTCTCATCAGCGAGAGTTGAGCTTAGCAGAAAAAAAAATTAAAAACCCAACTATGTGCTAGAGACTGTGCTAGAGGCCAGGAATACAGGTGCTAGGAATAATCAAAACTAGCAAGATCCCCGTTTTCATGGAGTTACAGTCAAGGGGGAAAGGGAATAAAGAAAATTGACTGATCAATCAATCAATAAATATAGCAAGACAAATACGAGTATAGTGAAAGACTGTGACTACACTTACTGTGGTGAGCATTGAGTAATGCATAGAATTGCCAAATCACTATGTTGTACACCGGACACTGATAGAACATTGTCTGTCAACTATACTTCGGTAAGAAAAGAAAAAAGAGAAATACTGGGGGCGCCTGGGTGGCTCAGTTGGTTAAGTGACTGCCTTCGGCTCAGGTCATGATCCTGGAGTCCCTGGATCGAGTCCCGCATCGGGCTCCCTGCTCGGCGAGGAGCCTGCTTCTCCCTCTGACCCTCCCCCCTCTCATGTGCTCTCTCTCTCTCTCTCATTCTGTCTCAAATAAATAAATAAAATCTTTAAAAAAAAAAAAAAAGAGAAATACTGGTGATAAGCACTATTCATTTTTAAGCCTCATCCAAATATCCCCACAGTCTTACTTCAAACAGTGAATGTCATGGAGAAAAAATAATAAAATTAATATCCTCATACCTATTACCAACATTTAAACAGTCCTTAACATTTTGCCAAGTTTGCTTCATCTATTTTTCTGTTGCTGCTTTTGTTGTTGATGCTTTAAAGTATACATTTCATGATATTTCACCCCTAAATACTTGAGTACATATCTCTAAAACATAGATTTTTCTACATAGCCTCAACAGCATTATCCTACACAAGAAAATTAACGATAATTCCTCAATATGACCAAATATCCTATCCATACTCAAATTATACAATTGTTCCCCAAATATTTTTTTAAAGATTTTATTTTTAAGTAATCTCTACACCCAACATGGGGTTCAAACTCACAACTCCAAGATAAAGAGTCACATGCTCTACCAACTAAGCCAGCAAGGTCCCTCCCCCCAATATTTTTTTAATGCTGGTTTTTCAAACTAGGATTCAATCAGATTCTACACATTGTGTTTGAATGTTTTTACTTTTAAGTCTCTTTTTAATGTCTATATCTACATCTCATCTACAATTTTTATCTATAGATATATCTTCATTGTCAAAATGACTGCTCCCAAATGTCATGTACCCAGAAGAGTACCTCACAGCCAGACCCATCCAAAAGAAACCCAGGCTGTTGGCAGGTAGCAAACACTGTAGCCTGGTCTCCTCTGATCCACTGGTAAGAGGTAACTGACTACGGGTGAAATCTCCAGCCTCGGAAAAAGCAAAGGATACCCTCTAAGTGAATCGGCTCCATATGAAAAGGACTATAGTGTCTCTCTCTCTCTCTCTCTTTGCCTTTCTTGTATAAGTCAAAGAGGCAAGTGGATGTAATGGGAAGAGCATATGTAGATGAGGCTCCACTCCAGCACCATGACTGCAGAGCAACATGGTATTAGGCTCATCATTTCCTATCTTTGAGCCTCATTTCTTGACCTGTTAAATGTATAGTGTTTATAGTGTTAACTGATGCAGTTTTAGGATTTATCTTTTACAGCAGCTAGCATTGCTTTAACCAACACAAAGTCATTACTAAGTCACACTTAGAAGGAAAACCTACATAGGTTTGCTCTAAACCATGGTGGGCTTTTGGAAAACCAAATAAGGAACCATGCAACTGGATGGTAGGGGGACATTTAAGTTTTAATACTGTATTTCATCATCAAATGTATAACACTTTTTTTTTCATATTTTTACACTCCTGAAAGAAGGTCGTGTATTGTAATTGGGGTATCTCAAATTGCAGACAGCCAGGTGATGGTTGTGATGGAGCTGGCATTGACTACACATGCACAAACCTGCTCACAGTTCTCCATCTCTTCTACCTTTTCCTTGAGCGTTGTGCATTCTTAGCGGTACAGGTGCTGAGTTTAATCACCACTTACAAAGTCTTCAAAAAGACTCCATGCTGGGGCACCTGGGTGGCTCAGTCGTTAAGCGTCTGCCTTCGGCTCAGGTCATGATCTCAGGGTCCTGGGATCGAGCCCCGCATCGGGCTCCCTGTTCCGCCGGAAGCCTGCTTCTCCCTCTCCCACTCCGCCTGCTTGTGTTCCCTCTCTCGCTGTGTCTCTCTCTGTCAAATAAATAAATAAAATCTTAAAAAAAAAAAAAAAAAAAGACTCCATGCTGATTTGGCATTGAAATGAAAAGTTATTGTGAACTAAAAAGGCAAGGAAACAGAGCAGCTTGATATATGATAAATCTCTATGTCTAGGCGTGCCTGGCTGGCTCAGTTGGTGGAGCAGGTGACTCTTGATCTCAGGGTTGTGGGTTCAAGCCCCACAATGAATGGAGAGATTACTTAAAAAATAAAATCTTTAGGGGTCCCTGGATGGCTCAGTTGGTTAAGCATCCAACTCTTGATTTCGGCTCAGGTCATGATCTCAGGGTCATGGGATCAAGCCCTGCATCAGACTCTGCATCCAGCAGGGAGTCAGCTTGAGATCCTTCCTCCCTTTGCCCCTCCCCACACACTCTCTCTCAGTCTCTCTTTCTTTAAAAAATAAATAAATCTTTGAAAAAAATCTATTCTAAATAAGACTTTTAAAAAAGCTCTTTCAATATGCATCAAATGAAAATTCTAAGTGATAGGAAAGCTTTATGTCATGGTTTTCTATCTCTTAGAAATACAGTAGAAATACATTGGTGTGAGTCCTATGTGCTACATAAGAAAGGAGCAGGGTGCTATGAGGGTGAATAACAGGGAGGAACATAATTCAGATAGGGAGGGGAGGCCGCCCTGAGGGAGTGATAACACCTGAAAGACAACAGTGGTGGCATCCACGGATGACTTCCCATGAACTAGGTACAATTCTAAGTTTTTTGTATAACTCACTCAATCCTCATAAAAACCCTCTCCATTTTACAGATGAGGAAATCAAGATAGGGATGGAGAATGTAAATGATTTGTTCACAACTCAGGTCACACAGCTAATGAGTGATAAGCCAAGAATCTGTACCACAGAAATCTGGCTCCAGAGCCCATGCATTTTACCACTTCAATATCCTCTCTAGTGATTAAAATGAGTGAGTCATCTCAATTTTACCAATAAGGGCAGCAGTAAGTGAACCGCTCATAAGCATAGGCTCTAGAACCAGACTTGATGACTTCAAAGTCATGCTCGGCAACGGACCAGCAAGGTATTTGACCTTTCTATGCCTTGGTCTCCTCATTTGTTGTGAGGATAAATAAGTTAATAAGCTTATAGAGCTTAGATCAGAACCAGAATATAGTTAAGCCCTCAAAAAACATTATAGTATTATTATATTCATACAATGCTCACAATAACTCTAAGGAAATCGAGGCTCAGAGAGGTTTAGCAGTTTGTCTGAACCACACATTTCAAAATAGGAAACAGCAAAATGGGTACAGGGGAGTGGGAGATGCAGGCTTCCAGTTGTGGCATGAATAAGTCATGAGAATGAAAGGTCCAGCATAGGGAACACGGTCAATGGTGGTGTACTAGCTCTCCATGGTGACAGATGGTAGCTACTCTTGTGGTGTGCAGAGCATAACATATAGAGATTGTGAATCCCTACGGTGTACCCCTGAAACTAATAGAACATTGTATGTCAACTATACTCAAATAAAAAATTAAATAAATTAATTAAATAAAATAAAAGCCTTGATCTCAGGAAGGAAGGAAGAAAGGAAGGAAGGCTGGGAGGGAGGGAGGGGGGAGGGAAGGAAGGAATCAGGATTCAAACCTAAGTCTGTTCACTCGGAAGCCTTTGCTTTACGCAGTACCCCCACAGAGCTGCCTATTAAAGATGAGTCGGTGGTTTAGGTATTCATTCTTGAAGGTTTCCAGGAACAGAGATTCTAAATCTCAATGTGACACCTCATTTTAATGTCCCAAATCCCACCCAAGAGTGAGGCTCTCTCATTGCCAATCTGGACTTCATCTGTTTTATTTTAAAGATCATTTTCTCTTTGAGAAGCCTGAGGGAAGATGGGACACTCACCAGGCAGTTTCTTTCTTTTATATTTTTCATATATGTACTTCACATTTCCTCACCTATATGGAGAAGGCCGGGATCATTTTTGAGTCTGGCCCAAAGGAGGTGCTCAACAAAAATGTGTTGTATGGAGAACAGCTTGGTGGTTGCCAGAGATGGGAGGTGTGGAGGTGGGTGAAATGGGTGAGGGGCTCCGAAGGTACAAATGTCCAGTTATAAAATAAATAAGTCATTGGATATAATGCACAGCTTGGTGACTATAGTAAATAATACTGTGATGCATATTTGGAAGTTGCTAAGAGAATAGATCTTAAAAGTTTTCATCACAAGACAAAAAGATTAAAAAAAAACAAGAAAAAAAGATTTATAACTATCTGGGATAATGGATGTTAATTAGATTTACTGTGGTGATCATTTCACAATATATACAAATACCAAATCATTCTGTTGTACACCTGAAACTAATATAATGCTATATGTCAAGTCTATCTCAAGCTGAAGAAGAAGAAAGGCACAAACCATGTGTTGTATGAATGAACAAACCAGAGAATGGGTGCATGGCCTCTAAGGTCTCTCCCAGATCAGACAGACCCCATCCTATCCCTGCCCACCCAGCTCGCTGCTTTCTCTTTGACTCCCATTTCTTAATCTCAGTGTTTCTCAAACTGCGGTGGTGCCAGGGCACTCTGAGGACATTGTGGAGTTGAAGTGGCCTTGGTATATAGTGACACCCTGGCTTTCCTCATTCTTCATTCCCTTGGGCCGGTTTTTTACCAAGAAAGAAGCAGATTCTCCCCCTCTGCCCCTCCCCCACCTTCTAAAATAAATAAATAAATCTTTAGGAAAAAGAAAAGGGTAGAGATGGGGAAGGGTGGGGGTGGGGAGTAGGGGTGGGGTTGGGTTTAGGGTGGGAGGTGCTGAGGTTGAGGGCGGGTGGGTAGATGACATGTGACTGGAACCCTCATGCGCATCATAATAGTTGGTCAAGGTCACAGGTGTTAGAGGCAGAGGAAGGTCCGGAGCCCTGCTAGACATTCACCCTTAAGATAGGAGACCTGGGCCTTTGGTTACAAGTAATGGAAGCCCATCTCAAACAAGCATACGGAAAAAAGAAAAGCATGTATATTGCTCCACATAACTTGGAACTCCAGGCATGGTGCCAGTTTCCTATGAAGCTAAACATTCAAAGGAGGCCTCAACTTTTCCCTTTCTCTTTATCTCCCTGCCCTGTTGCTTTTCTCTCTGGGTCTGATTGTATTCTCTCCTCAGAAGGCAGGCTTCCCCCACCTGACGGCTGCTGGCCACCCTCAGTGGACACCCTTCCAGCTGCAGCAAGCTCTAGCTGTCATGACTGTGGTTAAGTGGGGGGCAGGGGAAAGGGGTTGTCGCGGGCAGGGGGAGGAAACTGGAACTGTTTTGTCAAAAAATCAAAAGCTTTCTCGGAAGCCACAGAGCCAACTTCCCCTCAGGTCTTAGTGATAAAAACCGGGTCACATGGATGCCCCTAGCTGCAAGGGAGTCTGGGAGGGTCGGAAACAGGGCCGTTGTTGGCTTAGACGTATCATGATCCGTTGCCTGGGGCTGGCCATGCGGTGACATCACGCAGAACGAACTTGGGGTTTCTTAAGCCATAGAAGAGGGAGACTAGATTGGGCAGGTAACTAATGGTGCCGACCACAAGAAGGTGTCGTGAGGCAAACTCAGTAGATCACAGAATGAGAACAGGGAGAAGTTTTGCAGAAAAAAAGCAGGAATGCCAGCTGAACAGAAACAACTAATGTGCACATTACAGCTGGGGAACTTAGAGGTGAAAGCCAGGAAAAGAGTTGAATCAGGAGAGGTTGGGGCGGGGGGAGCAAAAGGAGAGGACCCGCCAGCTATGGGCAGCACCTGTCAGGACATTTCCTGGAACATACAGCTCTTTATCTAAGGATATTCTGCCGCACAAGTTCAGCAAATGCAGAGGACTCTTGGTGAGCAAGGAGCAAATGAGACATCTCCTCACCACAGAGTCTGAGTTCTTCCTACTGTTTTTGTTCGATCCTGATTCATGTGCCAAGGCGACCCTAAACCAAAGCAACAAAGCTACGGCCTTGGGGCACCAAAGGGAGACACTGAAACATCTTCAGTGGCTCCCAACCACCACGAACTCAAGTCCAACTTCATGGTCTGGGCCCGGCGCCCTCTCTCATCCGACAGCTTCATCTCTCACTGTACTCCTCCTCCATCCTCTGCTCTCCACCAGCCCATCAGAGCTCCCCAAATCCAGCCTGCACCTTCCTGACTCCAGGATTTTGTGCCCAATGCCCTTTCTGCCCTTTCCTAGCTGTGACATCTCTGAGCCTCCATTTTCATATCTAAAAAATGGTAAAAGCATCTCTCTTATCAGGTGTTGGGAGAGTTTTGAAAATTAGGTAAGACATGTTATGTGCTGAGAAAACTGTCCGGCACATAGTAAGGGCTCAAGACATGTTAGCTATTATTATTCATGAATCCCTATTTTAAAAATCTTAGCAAACTCGATGTACATATTGTAGCACTTACCCATTCCCTCCCTGCTTTATCTGGGAATGAATATGTCAAGAGGGTGAGCATCATGAGGCCCAGCGTGGTGGGTGTGGCTGCCCCGGGCACCTTGTTCTTTGCAGGGGGCCTGCGAGACACACCGCTAGTTGCTCTTGACCATCAGCCTGACAAGGGACAGAATGTGTCCATCCAGGACATTTTGGAGAATTCAGGGCTAGGCTGGGCAGAAAGTCAGCCTCCGGGGCTGCTCCCCCTTGCTGGCTGTGGGGCAACACCAGGAAATGGAGCCCACCCACAATTTCACAACGAAGTTCTTGGGAAAGTCAGACGAATCCATCCACTGCCGGTGTGTGGTTAAGGCCTGTTGCCAGGCATCTCCCCCCCCAAGGGCAGGAACCTGCCAGCGTGAGGAGGTGAGGCCTGAATGCCACTCGCCTCCCTCCACAGCCCATCAGCAATGACTCAGCAGGAAGCCAGCCAAGGCCTGAGTCACTCCCTCCCCTGGCACCACACCCAGGGTTTTCCTCCAGGGCTGGTAAGGCTGCTTGGAGCTGGAGGTGTAAATCTTCAGTACCTGGGTCTACCCAGGCTAATGAAATCACTTCTTTAACCTAGCTCTGGAGTTAGACTGCCTGGGTTAGAAGCCTGGCTCTGCCTTTTATTTAACCCAGGGCAAGTTTCTTAGATTCTCTGGCCACAGGTTGCCCATCTGTAAATGGGAACAATAATAATACATCCTTCAATGGAGTGAAAGAGCGTAGAGCAGTGCATGATGTATTGATACCCCTTCTAACACATGAAGCCAGTCCCACCTCAGGGCCTTTGCACTTGCTGTTTTCTCTGCCTAGAATGTTTTTGCCCCGGGTGGCCACATCCCTCACTTAATTCAGTCTTGACTAATCATTGTCTCGGTGAGGCCTACGACGACGGCCACCCTATGTAACCGCTCCTCCTCCTCCAATACTTTTACTCTTTCCCACTTTTTCTCCTTAGTACTTATCATCGTCTCGTAGCCTATACATGTTATTCATGTATCTTCTCTACTGTCTATCTCCCTCCACCCACACTGAAATTCAAGTCCCACATTTGTCTGTCTCCTTCCCTGCTGTATTCCCCAGACCTACAAAAGTGCTGACGACACACAGCAGCTCTCAATAACCAAATGTGAAATGAATGTAAAGGAATGTCAGCTTATTCACAGTTATTTGTCACCAATCATCATTATCACCAATAAAGGTCACCAATCAAGATCACCATTATTCCTTTACAGTGAGAATCAGAGAAAAGTTCAAAGTTTAAAACCTTACAGCATTCTGCAAATCTGCTTCCAGTTCATTGGCTTGAATAAACAGATTCTCAAAGCTCTGACACATCTACTGTTAGGGTGGAAAATTCTGTTAGCCATTGGGGCTGGGCAGGGGGCCGATAAGGGACAAAAGTGATTCAGGCGGGGCTGCCCGGGAGTGGTGAGAACCAAGGAAGATGGGAATGCAATCCCCACCCATAGACATTACCATTAAAATTAAAAAGATCATCTCTACTGGCCAAACACATTCGAAACTGCATTTCCCTGATTCCAGATTCTAACTGTAAGTTTATCTTAGCATCCATTTGATCTTCCCAATTTTAAAATCTCCAAAGATTAATATGACTCAGAGCCTCTGCTTCTCCCACCACCTTGACATCAAAATCCCAGCTTCACAGGTCCAATAGTCAGCTCCAATTTTAGCTACCCTGTTTTGGGGCTGCTTTGCTTATAACCGCCCCCTCCCCCAAAGTTCAGCTCGAGACAACTCACCGGTGTATTCCCAAAGCCTAGCAGAGCCCATGACATACAGGGATGAGTGAATGAATGAATGATTTGCTCAGAGGAGGCAGTCATAAGGGCCCCCAGTACCTTCCTTGCCTCCATTATTCAATCTTCAATAGCCCCCAGGGAGACATCTACTGTCCAGCTGGAGTCTCTCTCCAGGACTATTTCTCCCCTACTCCTCAAGGATGAAGGTCCATTAAGAAGACACCAATTCACATCATTAAAGAGAACTATATCAGTGTTCGGTGTAGTCCGCTGAGTCTGTGTAGAGATTGGGGTGACCCCACCTCCCCAAGGACGGTAGGTGGGGACTTGCTTCTGTTTGTATAAAGGCCCATCCTGGTGAATTTTCCAAACAAAGAGAGACAGGTCCAGAAATGTGGAACCTTTACTCCTAGAAACAGAAACTGCCAGCATCCCTCCCTCTCCCCTCCCCCACCCCCTCCATAGCATTTTCTCATTAAAATAGAAAGAAGAAATTAAGTCCCCCCTTCTCTCTCTCTCTCTCTCACACACACACACACACACATCCATGTACAAAATGGAGCCTAGACAGATTTGAGTTCTAATCTTTACAGATTGTGTGACCTTGAAGTTCTCTGAGCCTCCATCTTCTCATCCTTGAAATGGGAAGAAAAATCAAGTGACCTGCCGGGGTAGTGGGAAGATTCAATGTGAGCCAAGCTTCCTCCTGATTTGCACCCCCCCCTTAGCCTTTTACCGGGTACTAGGTGGGAGACACACACACACACACACAGACACGCACACACCAGCCCCACCCCCACCTCCAAGATGTAGCCCGGTCCTGCAGAGAGGCCCATTAAATTAGCTCTTGCCTAATGTATGGTGATTAACATAACAATAAAAAATTTTTTTAAAAAGCTAAAAAATAAAAATAAAATTAAAAAAAAAATTAGCTCTTGCCATCATCCTTGCTCTTTTGGCTCACACCCTGAATGCCGAGCCAAGACCACCAGCCCCATACAGCAGCCCTCAATGCCCACCACCGTCCTGCCTCTCCAAGCAAAGCCCTCCAAAAAGCAAATCCCATGTAAGGACAGTTGGGAGTCTGTGCAACATAAATGAGAGCCAAATCTCAGCAGTGACTTCAGCGTCACACACAGGCTTGTGGCTGCTCCTTGTCATTGGCCCCATACCGCACCCACCCTGGCCATTCACCTGTAATAACCATTTTCTTGCATGTGTGTGTGTGTGTGTGTGTGTGTGAGAGAGAGAGAGAGAGAGAGTGCGTGCACACAGGGGAGGGAGGGGCAGAGGGAGAGAGAGAATCTTAAGTAGGCTCTACGACTGGGGGGGGCCTCCATCTCACGACCCCAGATCATGACCTGAGCTGAAATCAAGATTCCCATGCTTAACCAACTGAGCCACCCAGGTGTCCCCTGTAATAATCATTTTCATGGAAGCCTTAAAATGTCACTGCTCATTGATAAACACGGGAGTGGATATTTTCAGGGAATTTCTGCTGAAGCATCACCATGTGAAGACATCACAGAAAGCCCCTGCCAGCCCTGTGGCTTTGAAGACATCGCTCAACTTCGTGTTTCCTGAGCCTGAGCCCCCACAGCACCCGATGCTGAGTCCAGCGGTAGCACTGAACTCTGAGATTTCAGTGTGTGGTTGCTTCTTGGTCCCTCACTAACCTGCCAGGGCTTGAAGGGTTGGGACTGGGTGCCTGGCACCCAGGAGTGCTGAATAAATACTGCTTGGCTGTAAATCCGAATACAAGCCATCCAGAGAGGTTTTCTCTCGCATCCCCATCCCTCCCTATCTAGGGGGAGGAGGGGCAGGGGCAAGGGACAGGGGTGTAGGGGACGGGGGACTTCTAGACTTTCTCAATATCCTTCTGAACTAAGAAAGCGTCAGGGCCTCTAGGCCTGATAGCTCTTCCTCTTTCTCCTCGTCATTGACACTACAGCTCTTGACTTCTAAGCCTTACATGGCTGGGGAGGAGGGGGAGGGGTGTGTGAAAAGATCAGAAGCCCAGAGACAGCCTTAGAGAATAGGTTTGCTGCTAAACCTGTTGTGTAACCTCAGGCAAGTAACCTGGGCATCTCCCTAAACCTCTGGTTTCTAATCTGTGAAGACAGGAAGCCAACACAGCGCCAACTACCCGGTGTTTAGACACACATCCATATTGCTAACTCATTCGATCTATAAAATGATGGATTTGGACGATGTAATTTCTCAATTCCTAATGGGAAAGATTTCAATAGCTGCATTCAAACCACTCCAGCCTGGAGTCCCAGGAAGGGATGGTGATGTCACAAGAGAGAGCACAGGATGTGGAGCTGATCTGGGTTTAAATCTCTGGTCTGTCACTTCCCCGTTGTGCTGATGTTGAGCAACTCACATGGACACTCTGAGCCTCAGTCCCCTCAACTACAAAATGGGAACAATAGTATCCCACTCACAGGGCTGCCTGGAGGATAAAAGGAAATGGAGTACCTGGGAGCCCAGCATTGCACTCAGCACACCATGTCAGCTCCTGCCCCCTTCCCAAACTACTCAAAGAAGATGTGACAATCAGCCTTTATGCAAATTATTGCTGCTACTCCCTGAGGTCATTTGCTTGGGTCTGGTCCGTGAGAAGGAAGCGGGAAGTTGCATCTGACGGTCTGAAGAGTGCTGAAGACAAAGGTTTCACTTCTGCAGCCTTGACTCCAAGGCAGCGTCGGGTGGTCATCAATGCAGAGCCCAGCAAAATCAGCCTTTCCTTCCAGACTCTGCTGCCCCAAAACAAATACATTTCTTTAAAAAAAAAAAAAAAAATTTAAATTTTAAAAGGTCCCCCTTCACTGTGCTAAGTGCAGTCCAGAATCAGGGTCACCTTCTCTGAGACACCCTGACACCCCACCCCAGCCCCACTTACAATCCCAGCCCTTCTCCCACCTCTGGCAACTCCCCATTGCCCCACCTGCTTTACTTTTCTCCATAGCACTTATCCCCACACACGTGCACGCACGCAAATGCACACGCGCACACACAAATGCACGTGCACGCACACGCACACAGCCCCTCACTGTAAGTGCTGTGAGGATTCAGAATGGTAGGGGCTGTGTTGGCCGCAATGTCTATGGTGCTGAGACCTGCGTTAGTAGGTACTAAATAAAAGTTTGTCAAAAGGATGAATCGGAGCCTGAGCTAAAGCCAAACTGGCAGTTATGGCCAGATCATACTAAAATATCACCTGAGCCACCCATTTCAGTTTGCAAAGCTCTCTCACAGTATTTATTCGCTCTTGTGCAGAAGACTTGGTTTCTGCATTTTCTAGGTGAAGAAAGCTAAGTCAGAGAGATGGAATGCTTCCGGAAGCCCGAGGAAGCTCTTCTGGCCCTCTGGCCTTGGGCAAGTCACTTCCCACCTCTAATCTCATTTTTTTCTTCTCTGTAAAATGAAAAGATGTGGACTGGGTCCCATCTGGGGCTAAGATTTTTAAACTCTAAAATCGCCTGACCTGGTTGTTAACCCTTTAAAGACTGAGTCAAACGGTGTTCTCCACAAACCCTAACGGCAGAATCAGGACGAGCTGCCACCTCGGCCCTTCTGATCCCATTTCCAGTTCTCTTTCAGACCCCACTCCACTGGGGGACAGTGGAGAAGAAGGGGACAGCCACGTGGAGACTTGGAAGAAAATCGTTCTGGAGGGGCCCCTGGGTGGCTCAGGGTTAAGCATCTGCCTTCCGCTCAGGTCATGATCCTAGAGTCCAGGGATCCAGCCCCACTTGGAGTCCCACATCGGGCTCCCTGCTCCGCGGGGAGCCTACTTCTCCCTCTCCCTCTGCACCCCCTCCCCCCTGCTTGTGCACGCGCACACTCTCTCTATCTCAAATAAATAAATAAAATCTTTTTTAAAAAAAAGGAACTAACAAGACTAGCTGATGGATTCATTAGAGGCTGACATAGGGTAGCAAGGAGAGGAGTCAAGATTTTAGCCTCACTGCCTTCCCCAGCAAGACCTTATGCTTTTCTCCCTATTTTCTGTCTACTCTCTCCTCTCTGCCTTCCCTTCACCATCACCAAACCTACCCATTTCCAGAAGTCACACACGCTCTACCGTTTCTGCTTCCCTCAGTTCCAGGAATCTTCCTTCACTGAATCTCTGGATCCTTGTGTGCGTGCATCCATCAGCAGGTGCCAACATAAATTTCTGTTTCAACAGCTGTGTTCTGTACCCCTATTAGGTGATCAGTTCTCCAAAGGTAGGTATCCCAGCAGAGCTGTAGGACAGAATGGCATGTTAGCTGGGGGGCACAGGTGGAATCTCATTCGTTAGTTACGTCAGATAAGTTACTGATGTCTCTGAGCCTCAACTTCAGGTTAAAAAAAAGGGGGGTGTAATTAAAGAGCTAACGCATATAAAGTGCTTAATACGTGCAGTGCCTTGCACATAATAAGCCTCTGATAAATGATAGCTGTGGTTGTTATCTGCAAGACAGTTGTGCTGCTTGTGACAATGACTTTGGGCAAGTGGTTTTCCCTCTTTGAGTCTCAGTTTGCTCATCTGTAAAATGGGATGTATATATTCAGCTCTAAGATTCTCAATGCCTCTGTTCCATTTGTTAATGCTTTAGAATCTACCTTGGGTAATGTTAACCCAAAACCCTTGCGATGTGATTCATTCTTCATAAGGTTGCACCGCCCTCTGTTGGAGGTATTCTGCCTGCATTTGTTGGATCCTTAAATCGACAGATACTTAAAAGCCCAGAAAGCTCCCTCGCCTCTATTCTGAGAATAATCTCTTCTTAAGTAACATCTCTTTCCGTGTAGCTATAGATTATATTTACAAAAACAAAAAAAAGTGGGTTTTTCTGCATTTTAAAATTCTGTCCCTATTTTATTCCTTTTTTAGGTCCTTATAAGAATTTGGGTTTTTTTAAATTATTTATTTTGACATAATTTCAGACTTATGAAAAATTTGCAAGAAAATTGTACTATATCCTTCACCCAGATTCCCCAAATGTTAACACTTAACCTAATTTGCTTTATCATTTCCTCTCTGAATCTGTTTCTCTCTTTCTCTCTGTCTCTGTCTCTCTCTCTCTGCATATATATATAGATACACACATACACACACGTATATACACACATATATACCTAGTGCATGTATTTTTTTCTGAATCTTTGACACTAAATTAGACACGAAGCCCTTTTATCCCTCAATCCTTTATTAATGATGATATTATTTTCAAATCTTCAGACTTTATTTAAATTTCTCAAATTATTTCCATAATCTCTATAGCAGAAAAAAGTCCACATTCCATTTTACATTCAGTTGTCATGTCTCCTTAGTTTCCTTTACTCTGGAATAGTTTCAAAAATTTTCTTTGTCTTTTAAGATATCGACATTTTTGAAGAATTCAGGCCAGACATTTTGTAGAATGTTCCTTTATTTGGATTTGTTGGATGTTTCCTAATGATTAGATTCCAGCTATGCATTTTTGGCAGTAATACCACAAAAATTTAGGTTTTTTTCAGTTTAAAAAAAAAAAGCAGTGTGTATTTAGGAAAGATATGCAATAATAATGAAAATTATACAATTATTTATGTGTTTCTTTACATAAACAAACACTTGGGGAGCTTTTAAAAAATACCGGGGGCTCCTGGGTGGCTCAGTCAGTTGAATGTCCGACTCTTGATTTTGACTCAGGTCGTGATCTGAGGGTCCTGGGATCAAGCCCCTTGTCAACTTCGTGCTCAGTGGGGAGTCTGCTTGAGGTTCTCCTTCTCTCTCGCCCTTTGCCCGTCCCCCAACACATGGGCTCCCTCCCCCAACCCTCTCTAAAATGAAATAGGGGCGCCTGGGTGGTGCAGTCGATTGAGTGACTGACTCTTGGTTTGGGCTCAGGTCTTGATCCCAGGGTGGTGAGATCAAGTTCTACAGAGGGCTCCATGCTCAGTGCGGAGTCTGCTTGGGATTCTCTCTCCCTTTCCCTGGCCCTCCTGCTTGTGCGCTCTCTCTCTCAAAAATAAATAAATCTTTTTTAAAAATAAGATAAATCTTTTTAAAAAATTAAAAATAAAATACTGATGCCCAGCCCCATCCCTAGAAATGTTGATAAAATTAGGATGTTGAGTATTAGCATTTTTTAAATTCTCCTGGTGCTTCTGTGCAGTCCGAGTTGAGAGTCATTGATTTCTCCTCTGCTAACTCCAAAAGGAACATTGAACAAGTTAACAGAGATCCATAAAAGTACAGTAAGATAAACTGGGAGAAGGGGAAGGACCCTCAATAGGAGAAGGACATGCATGAAGTCTCGAAGCAAGTAAAGCTTGCTTTGAGTGGGCGATAAATTTGCTCTAACAAAGAACATGAAGATAGTGGAATAATGTGAAAGTCAGAAATCCAATTTTAAATGATATACACAAGATAAACCTACACTGCATCTAGAAAAAAAAAAAGAAGTGCCAGAGGTTGCATTTGAATGGTAGCATTATGGGTGATCTTTATTGTTTCCATATTTTTCTTTCTTTTTTTTTTTTAAGATTTTATTTATTTATTTTGACAGAGAGACAGAGAGAGAGGGAACACAAGCAGGGAGAGTGGGAGAGGGAGAAGCAAGCTTCCCGCTGAGCAGGGAGCCCGATGCGGGGCTCGATCCCAGGACCCTGGGATCATGACCTGAGCCAAAGGCAGACGCTTAACGACTGAGCCACCCAGACGCCCCTCCATATTTTTCTTTATTTTCAAATTTTCCCTTAAAGAATCTGAGGTCCTTTTTATAATTAAAATGTTTTCAAAATATCAGTATAATTAAAATAATTTTCACTTGTGCAGCACTTATTTCGCAAAGCTCACATTATCTTATAATAGTAATAGTAAGTAAATGATGACCATTTGCTTGCAGGTGTCGGGTACCATGCTATAAGCTGTACATAGATTCTCTTTTAATTCTTACAGCTAATCTTTGAGGCAGGTACTATTATTAACCCCATTTATTTTTTTTTTAAGATTTTATTTATTTATTTGAGAGAGAGAGAGAGAAAGCACAAGCCGGGGAGAGGGGCAGAGAGAGAGAGAGAGAGAGAGAAGCAGATTCCCCACTGAGCAAGGAGCCCGATGTGGGGCTCAATCCCAGGACCCTGAGATTATGCAAAGACAGACACTTAACCAATTGAGCCCACCAGGTGCCCCTATTAATCCCATTTCACAAGACAAAGAAGCTGACTCAGAAAGGTTAAGTCACTTGCCCAAGCTCAAACAGCTTCCAAGCGTCAGAAACAATAATTTTACTCTAAAGCTTTAATATTTAACTCTAAGAACACCAATATCTAATTGCTAGGAGAAATAAGTACTCTTATGCAAACTCTGCTAAATTCAACTATTTCACATGTTGTTTGTTAAAGGCTATTTTCCATATCAGATGAACATTAAATATGAAAAACACCTTGTTATGCTTTGCCTAGTTGCTTTGAAAATGAAATTAAAATTCTTGTCATACTCGGGTTAGTTGCTTTCCACCAACATTCAGCCATGTCCTTTTTTTTCTTAAAAAAAAAAGCAAATGTACAAAATAAATTACAGTAGCCAGGCAATATTCAGTAATTTCATTTATAATAAGGATTTTACACATGATGCAAACATTTCTAGAACAGAATCATTCTTCAAAAGGAACTCAAAGAATGTCTTTAATGTTTTCCCCATGCATTGAGACCAAACATTTTTACTGAGATCTGTCTAAAAGGCTCAGGAATAGGAAAACAAAATGTAAAAGTCTGGTTTGGTTTAGTGTAGTTGAGTTTTAATTGCTTTTGTTTCTAAGAAAAAGAATTGGAAAAATATGTGGGCTTTTCCACTGGGAGTTCTAGAACCAGCACAGGGCGGGGGTCAGGAGTCCTGGGTCCTGGTTAAGTCACTTCTTTCTGGGTTTTTATGTCTTTGTTTATAAAATGAAGAGTTTGGACCAGACCATCCGCTAAGGAACCCCCCAGCTCAAAAATTCATGATTTTCCAACTGGATTGTCCTGCATTATTCTTAATTACCTGACTCTAATGAATGACCCAAATGGCAGCCCTCCCCTAGGTCCGGGCAGTCCCGAGACGGTGCCAGGACCTTGTTGTAAACACAAGAGAAATGAATCAAGGCAGTTTTCTCCCTGTCCACCCTCTATCCACTGAGGTGGCTCTTTTCCCCGGTAAGAAAAGAGAAAAACAGAAAGGAAATGGAATAACTGGATTTAGGGAAGTAAGAGGAAGAAGATAGTGGAGGAGCAGAAATGGAAGGAAAGGTCCCTTTTCGTTAAGGATTTTCATATATTTAACCATCCCAACCATCAAAGTCTATGTAATATATTCTTGTATTCCAAATCGGATACAGTAAATTTAGATCTGTAAAGAGTCCTTAAAAAGTACTGCATTTATTTAAAATTCTCCCAAATGTTTTTCATTAAAGGAAAAGCTTTTTCTTCCCATCACTCAGTTTCTAGAGCTGTGCCGTCCAATATGGTAACTACTAGCCACCTGTGGCTATTCAGATGTAAATTTAAATTAATGAAAATTAAGTCAAGTTTAAAAATCAGCCCCTGGTCACACTAACCACATATCAAGTGCTCAAAGCCACACGGGGCTAGTGGCCACCGTCCTGGGCAGTGCAGACATAGAATATCTCAATTATCGAAGAAAGTTCTATGGACAGCACTGTTCAGGAGTGTTTGATTAAGGGAAAATGGAGTTCAGAACATTTGACAGAAAATTAGACAATGGGAGGATGAGAATGATATGGTCAACTCGTAGCAATTATAATAGTTCCATGTACTGAGTTAAGCGATTTATATGCATCCTGTCACTCCTTAAAACACCCTCATGAGGTGAATACCCATATTCTCCCTATTTTACAAATGGTAAAACTGAGGCTTAAAGAGATAAAATTGCCCAAGGGCAATAGCAAGCAGATAAACCCAGCCTACCCAGCACCAGAGTCCATTCCTTATTGCCTTCTTACCTCAAGTTTAAGGGGCAAGACAGACCTGGTTGCGGTAGGTGTCGTAAGTCCTAGCCATCCTGTCAGCACTGTCCTAGGCACTGGGGACACCATGCGCCCAAGCCCCCACCCTTGGGGCAGCTGAGAGACAATGGAGTAGCTAATAAATTAATTGGTTCAGCCAGTGACTAAGGCAAAGAAGTTAACAAAACAGGCTACCATGGTAGACATCGATGGGGAAGGGGCTCCTTGAGGCACTGGGGGAGGCCGCTCTGAGCGCTGACATCTGCGCTGAGACCTGAGTGAGGAGAAGGAACCAGCCAGAAGGAGAGTGGAGGCCTTGGCCATGCAAATGCCGCCTTGAGGCGGAGGCGGGCCCTAGCTTGGCGAGCTTGGTGAGCAGGGTGACCAGCACGGCCCAGCTGGTGGGGAGGGGAGGAAAGCACAGGGCGCAGAAAGTGGAGGGCCAGCTGTCCCTGCCTCAGGAATAGAGTCACCTCAGCTACTGGGTGAGAAAAGAAAACCCAAGGGCACCTGGGTGGCTCAGATGGTTAAGCATCTGCCTTCAGCTCAGGTCATGATCCTGGGGTCCCAGGATCGAGCCCCGAGTAGGGCTCCCTGCTCAGTGGGGAGTCTGCTTCTCCCTCTCCCGATGACCCTCCCCCTGGCTCATGCTCTCTCTCTCCCTCAAATAAATAAATAAAATATTTTAGAAAAAAAGAAAAAGAAAAGAAAACCCAGCGGGTCAGCAGGCAACTCTCCTCACTCACCTGTACTCTGGCCACCCCGGTGGGCCACCTTTTCATCTCACCCTAATTGATGCCCACTATTCTAACTGGCCTCCCGCTTCCACCTGTGGCCCCTGGAGTCTGTCTCTACTCAGCTGCCACAAGGACCCTGCTACTCTCCAAGAACAAAGAGTAAAAGGCAAAGGCATTGCGGGGGCTTGCAAGGCCCTAAGCAGTCCGCTCCCTGCCATTCTCCTGACTGGCTCTCCTCTAGCCTCCTCCTGTGCCCTCCACACCAGATACACTGGCCCCTTGCTGTCCCCAAACACATCAGACCACTCCAGCCTCTGGACTGCTCAGCTGGAATGCCCCCTCCCCAAGTTCACTGCACAGTTCACTCCCTGACCTCCTTGAGGTTTGGCTCTGATACCTTCTCCACGAAGCCTTCTCTGACCACCATATTCAAAATCAAAACCCTCTTACTTGCTTTACTTTCTTCCCTATCACTTATCCCCTGCTAACATGCTGTGTCTTCTCCTGCATTTCTTGAATGCATTTAGACTATATATTTCTATCTCCCGTCTTATCCTTTCCATGAGAGCTGGAGGAGTCTTTGCTTTGTTCCCTGCTGGGTCCTTGGATAAATCCAGAATGAACATTGAGCTCCACTCTTAGGGGTCCTCTTCCAGATTTGGAGTTCTATCACCTGACACAGTAAATGTGACAGAACTCCTTCTCCCTATGACCCCCTGATTTTTGTTATTAGTCGCAGATGACTGATCCAGTGAGATGATGTATTTTTTTAAATATTTAAACCAATGACACCTTGGGGCGCCTGGGTGGCTCAGTCGTTAAGCGTCTGCCTTCGGCTCAGGTCATGATCCCAGGGTCCTGGGATCGAGCCCCACATCGGGCTCCCTGCTCGGCGGGAAGCCTGCTTCTCCCTCTCCCACTCTCCCTGCTTGTGTTCCCTCTCTCGCTGTGTCTCTGTCAAATAAATAAATAAAATCTTTAAAAAATAAAAATAAAAAAAAAATAAACCAATGACACCTTCCAGTTAAAAATTTAACCAGGCCCCTGCAGGCCTTTCCCCAGCCTAAGACACAGACACCATGTAGACTAGCGGCAGCCAACAGAAATATAATGCAAACCACATATGCAATTTTATTTTTTTTATTTTTTTAAAGATTTTATTTATTTATTTCACAGAGAGAGACACAGCGAGAGAGGGAACACAAGCAGGGGGAGTGGGAGAGGGAGAAGCAGGCTTCCCGCCGAGCAGGGAGCCCGATGCGGGGCTCGATCCCAGGACCCTGGGATCATGACCTGAGCCGAAGGCAGACGCTTAACGACTGAGCCACCCAGGCGCCCCACATATGCAATTTTAAATTTTCTGGTAGCCACACCGAAAAAAGGAAAAAAAGAAACAGGTGAAATTAATGTTACTAATATATTTTGTTTAACTCAGTATATCCAAACATCATCATTTCAACATGTAATCAATATAAAAATTATTAATAAGATATTTTACGTTCTCAGGGTGCCTGGGTGGCTCAGTCAGTTGGGTGTTTGCCTTCAGCTCAGGTCATGATCTCCGGGTGCTGGGATTGAGCCCATGTCCAGCTCCCTGCTGACCTCTCTCCCTCTCCCTCCACCCCTCTGCCCTGCTTGTGCTCTCTCTTTTGTGCTATCTCAAATAAATAAATAAAATCTTTAAAATAAAAAAGGTATTTTACGTTCTCTTTTCATACAAAGACTTCCAAGTTCAGGGTGTATTTTATGCCTAAAGCACATCTCCACTTGGACCAGCCACATTTCAAATGCTCATAGCCGTATGTGGCTAATGGCCACAGCACAGCTCTGTGGTCTCTGGAAGAGAGGCTACGGGGTACATAGTGCGCAAGCAGGAGCTTTGGGCCTCTGTCCGAAAGGGCTGCTAAAAAGCTCACAGGGGCAGAAGCTCCAGGAGCAAGCAATCCTCGTTCTCTCATTCCCTCAGGCCCTGCCCCCAGCCACTCTAGGCTCATGGGTCTCCCTTGGGAGGAGTGGGTTCCTCATCCTTTTGGGTCTCTTCCACATCAAGGCACCCACCTCCCACCCCCCGCCCCAGACACTCCAATGACCCACTGCAGAACCAGACTCTGCAGTGGGGAGAATCTGAGGTCAGCCCCCTCCATCCAGGGGAGGAATGCAGGGACCAGACCCTCTCTCCCAGCAGCCCAGGGAAGGAATGCATGCAGAGGGTTCCCTTCTCCAGAGACGGGAGCTGTATGCCCAGCCCTAGGAACGGAAGGAGAAGGGGGAAACCAGCCCTTCAGCTGGAATTTCTGTTCACACTTCTTTCCAGGAAAAAAAAAAAAATTCTGGAGCAATTTTGGCTTCCCTCTCTCCCAAGTCAGGACAGTTGACCGGTTCCCAGGGTGAAGTTACTTAGACTTCAGCCCCCCTTCTCATAAAGCTCTTTCCCCCAAGACGCTGCCATATGGTCCTGTTTTGCATGCGCTGCTTACCACAGCCTCAGTCTGGGCGGCCCCGGCTCTCAGACTCCCACCCACTTACTGTATTTTTATCACCCTCCCCTCAACCCCACACGCTTGCTTCTGCCTTTCCCTCCGCCCCATCAGCCTCTGCTGTGGTTTTTGATGATTTCCCCTTTGTTTAATCATTCTCGTGAAACAGGACCCAAAATAGAAAACAAGAGAGTGCTGACTTGGATGGGAAATAGACCCGCTAGAACAACTGCAAGTAACAACAACGTGCGAATGGCCATCCCCGCAGCGTGGCCAGCTCGCCCGTTTATGGACAGAGCATCATCTTACACACCGGGCGCAGCGCTTTTCCTCTGCGGGGACAGCACGCGTGTGTTGAAGGCCTACTAGGGACAACAGAGCCTTGTTGTGCCAGGCTCAGGGGGAGAGACAGGAGTGGGCACGGGTGTCAAGGCTTCTGGCCCCAAGGACATTGTAGGGAATAAAGACAACGCCTGCCCTGCCCTGAAGGCTTTAAACCCGGCTGGCGGGGGGCCGGGGGGCTTCATGGAGGAGGGGCACCCGAGCTGGAACTCGAAGGACTGTGTTGCTGAAAAGGTCGAAAGACAGTGTGCATCGAGGCGGGAAACGGGAAGGAAGCTCCCGCTCGGCACAGCAGCCGGCTGCTGCCAGATCAGCGGGGGCCGCTGCCGGACGCAGGGCTCCAAGTGTTCAATGTCCTCCTTAAATGAAGGAAGGATTACCGACTTCCACGCCCGGCTTTCCCATCAATGGTTCCGTCGCTTCACTGTTCTGAGCTCTGAGAGCATCTACGTCAGAAGGTTGAGGGACGTGAGCCCTCAACGTCCTGGAGCCCGGTCCAAGTGGAGATGTGCTTTAGGCATAAAATACACTGAACTTGGAAGTCTTTGTATGAAAAGAGAACGTAAAATCCAGAAGGACAATCTGGATCCTCACTGCTGAGCTGCCACCACTGTGGGCCCCTCCACAAGACTCAGTGTCGGCAGGCTGCGGGCCACTTGGACTGGATGGCAACCCTAGCCCAGGGGGCTTGGGTTACAAAGACTGAGGCCTCCCCGGATCTGGCCCCCAGCCGCTGCTCTGAGCTCCGTCCTCTTCAAACGGTGTGAGGGGCCACCCTCCTCCGGAGTGGATAAAGATTGTTTTCTCTTTTGCAAAAACGGAATAGAGAGAAAGGAAAAAAGAAAACGTCTCCAACCCCTCCACCCTGCAAAAGTAATCCCTGCTCTCCAGGCAACCAGCCAATCGATGGGGAAAGTCTGAAAGAGCTTTACAACTCACACAAATTCGAAGTCAGAGGCTTATTTTTATCGCGTCTGGAACCATGCCCCCCAAGTACAGCTCAGTGATCCAAGAGAGGCCATTCCTGGTCCCCATTTAAGTGGTGGCCTCCACACACGTTCCATCACATCACTTGAGTTTGAATTTTTTTTTAAGATTTATTTATTTATTTGAGAGAGCGTGAGAGAGCAGGGTGGGCAGGGGCAGAGCGAGAGAATCTCCAGCAGACTCCCTGCTGAGCACGGAGCCCAACACAGGGCTCCATCTCACGGCCCCAAGATCATGACCTGAGCAGAAATCAAGAGTCAGGGGACGCTTAACTGACTGAGCTGCCCAGGCTCATGCCCGGCTTTCCCATCAACGGTTCCGTCGCTTCACTGTTCCGAGCTTTTTTTTTTTTTTTAATAGCATTGATCACGATCTGAAATTCTCTTGTTCATTCATTTGGCTTCTTGTCGATCATAAGTCTCCTCCCTCAGCCCCCAACCAAACTGCATCCCCAGAAGAGCAGGGTCTGTCATGGCACTGGAGTACCCCCAGTGTTTTGCAACAGCGTTAGCATGAAGTGGGCATTCGATAAGCAGTTGTCGAAGTTCACAGAGGGTTAAATGGTAGTATCCATTAGATCTAGAAAAGCACATGCCCTCGACTCTGAAAATGAAAGTGGTAGAGTGATTCTGACTTCCATTTTCCTTACAGAAAGTAAGAGAAGCTCTGAACCTCATTCGTCAAAACAGTTCATTACACCACTGTTTGTAATAAGAGAAGCGGGGAAGAACCTAAATGTCCATGTGGTAAATAAATTGCAATACAGTTACACAATGAAGATACTATGCATACTTATGAAAGAACAAGGAAGGTCTTTGTGAACTGATATAGAAAGATTTCCTAGATATAATCTTTAGTGAAAAAAGCAAAGTACAGGACAGTGTTAAAGTATGCAATCATTGGGGGGGGGGAGGAATGGGGTGGGAGGGTGTGTTCATATGTGCTCATTTATGCAAACAGTATTTTCTACCAGGGTGCAAAAAAACTAGGTGTAATGTCTACCTGCAGGGGCGGGGAACGCGATTACTTGAGAGGAGAGACGATTTTTCATAAACCTTTTTGTAAATTTTGAGTTTTGAACCATAAGAATGTATTACTGATTCAAAAATAAAATCAATTAAATCCACAACCATATTCATTTATTTAAAATATCTACTGATTGAATAATTAATCTGATGTACGCAGTTTAGAGTCCCTTGGTGACTTTGAGGAAACGTAAGCCAGCGTCCCTTCCCATTCTCATTCAAGGTCACACTCCTAAACCTGCCTTTGCTCTTCCTCTCCCTGCCTCTCCCCTCCTGTAAAATAAGGCCACTTTCCTGAAGGTGGGGCCCCTGGACGAGGCTGTGTCACTTGCTCGCTGTAGGTGTGTGAAGGACAGGTAAACTAGCATGTGGTGGCAACAGGAATTCCCTCCGTGCCAGTGTGTTCCTGTAAACAATACAAGAATGTCATCATGTTTACCTTCTAGGGAGTTTTACAAAAACAACTTTCCTGCTTCCTTAAGTGACTAGATAAAAAAATAAATAAACTTGGCTCTGCGCTGAGTCAACTGGCTCAGCTGGAAACCATGGAGTCTGGGGAATTTTTACTTTTTTTTTTTTTTTAAAGATTTTATTTATTTATTTGAGAGAGAGAGACTGAGAGAGAGAGCACATGAGAGGGGGGAGGGTCGGGAGGGTCAGAGGGAGAAGCAGACTCCCTGCTGAGCAGGGAGCCCAATGCGGGACTCGATCCAGGGACTTCAGGATCATGACCTGAGCCGAAGGCAGTCGCTTAACCAACTGAGCCACCCAGGCGCCCAATTTTTACTTTTTTTTAAGATTTTATTTATTTATTTGAGAGAGAGAGTGAGTATGGGGGGTGGGGGGCAGGGGCAGAGGGACAAGCAGACTCCCCGCCGAGCAGGGAGCCCGATGCGGGGCTCAATCTCAGGACCCAGAGATCACGACCTGAGCCAAAGTCAGACACTTAACTGCCTGAGCCGCCCAGGTGCTCCAGTCTGGGGAAATTTCTGGGTGAAGAAGCAGCAGTAGGTTCTTGTGTGCGTGGTGTATCCTGGCAGTATCAGTCTTGAGCTGACGGAAAAAGGGCCTCTTGGAAACTACAATGTCCACAGACAGCAGGGCCAGCCCAGGAAAACCAAACCCATCTCCTAACTTGGCTCTGAAGGCAGCAAAAGCAGGGTCAGCTTCATAGGTACGCAGCCCTCACTTACAAGGGCCTTTGCACTTGTTCTGATGCTCTGCCGTCACAGTCTTGACATTCTTAATAAATCTTTAACAAGTGGCCCATATTTGCATTTTGTACTAGGCCCTACAGATTCCATAGTCAGTCCTGCAGGAATTATCACAAAAATCCTTGTCACCTCAAGTGTGGTTTATTGTTTGTTGTGAAAAATACAGTGTTCTCATTCACCAGTGTACCTGACTTTCTCAGATCCTTTTCTGAAAATCATTTTAGGAGAGCTTCAGGGTCCAGGAGAGCTTCAGAATCCAGGTACCGGGGCGCCTGGGTGGCTCAGTCAGTTAAGCATCTACCTTCAGCTCAGGTCATGATCCCAGGGTCCTGGGATCGAGCCCCGCATCGGGCTCCCTGCTCGGCGGGAGGCCTGCTTCTCCCTCTCTCACTCCCCCTGCTTGTGTTCCCTCTCTCGCTGTGTCTCTCTGTCAAATAAATAAATAAAATCTTTAAAAAAAAAAAAAAAGAATCCAGGTAACTGTGGCCATGTGGGAAGGCAAGGGCATGCATGCTCAAGGTCAAGGGACAGGGACAGGGCAGCCCACTTTCTACCAATTTGGGAAAAGCCAGGCACTGTTAGCATTTCTCTTCATTCCCAGCTCACACAAGGTGCCTAGAATTACTGGGTTCACAGCATAGCACCTTTGAGGAAAACCCAAAGAAGTCACAGGGACAGGCCTCTAATTCTTTTGCATTTGTTCTTTAATTTAAAAAATATTTATTGAGCGCATACGTGCTGGGCATGCAACAGGAAGGCACCTTCCTGCCGTCATGAGCTTACAGGGTAGCAGAGCTAGGCATTAAGCAACTAAATGACCACAATGAGAAATGAGTTGTGATAAGTGCTATGGAGGAAACAGGTGCAGAGGAGAGAGAGAGGAAAACTGGTGGGTGGTGGGGACTACTTGGATAGAGTCATTAGGGGCGGCTTCCAGTTGCTCAGTTTACCACCTGATAGAGCACTCGCGTGCAGAATAACAAGGTTTAGTATAAATGCCGTACGAGTATCAGACATGCGCCTTGTGGAAGCGCTCATGCTCACTGAATGTGGGTATTAAACTTTTCTCAGGAGCACTGAGTCCCTGAAGCACGCTGGCCTGGGAGGCAGGAGCCCTGGGCCGGTGGGCCCTCCATCTGCCTGGCACTTGAGGGTTTACAAAGCACGTTTGCATCCAGCTTCTCATTCTCAACAACCTTTGAGACCAGGTGGGGATTATCATTAACTCCACCTTCTAGAAGGAGGTTCAGAGAGGCTAATCTAATTTGCCTAGGTCACACAGGTAATAAAGGAGTCAGGAATCAAAATAAGTCTAGCTGATGCCAAGCCTATCTGAGGCTCTTCCTAGTAAGTCATGTCATTCCATGTCAGGGACCTCCCATGTTTAGAAGACGCTGCCTTCCTTTCTGAGATATCACGGGAAAGGCACTGGGAGGGCCCCACTGCCTAGTAGAGTTGCAAGGGCCCGCAGAGATCTTAGTCAGTCTCCTCATTTTATAGCTGAAGAAAACACAGACTCACAGAGGGAAGGCGGTTCGTGGCAGAATAGGACTAAAACCCAAATCTCCAGCCCAGATCTCTTTCCACTTCACTCAAGACCTTCTGGGTTTGGCTCACTTCCATTTACAGAAAGGTTAGCCCTTGAGCTAGGAGAACTTTGCGGGAAAGAAGAGTAACCAGAACTAAAATGTAAAGGGTTTCCTGGCAACTAGAAAGGTGGCCATGTGTGCTTTTGCCACCTGGCATCCATTTTACCCTTTTTCTGGTGTTCCTCATCCCCAGGCTTCCCCTGGGAGGACCACTCACATCCCCTAGTCAGGCTCTGCACGTGGGTGGAATTATTTCCAGGAGTTCATCTCACTTCCTGATTTAGGAGTGGGCACGTGACTCAGGGTTGGCCAATCAGAGCATCACGTTTTCCTGGCCATGTGATTGGCTCCGGGATAGACATGTGACCTAAGCTCAGCCATTCATGTTTTCTCCCCCAAGAACCCTCAATCCTGAGAGTAGGGCTGGAGCAGAAGACGTGGCTGCAGCTTATTTTTTCCTGCCGCAGTAACCTGTGCTTTTCAGCCTAAGTCTTTAGCTTTCTCGACAATTCATCCTAACTGAAAACCCCTCTGCAACCCTTTTGAAATGGTAGTTAGGAAATCAAGTGATAATATGGTTTCCCTTATCTCCTGACAAGACTCTTTCGCTGACAGGTCGCAGCTTTGGTCTTGAATAGTTACTTGGAAAATGAGACCCAGTGCAAGAAAATTCAGCGGACACAAAGTCTTTTCATGATTCCTTTAAGTCAGTGATTCTCTTGTGTGTGAGGTCCCTAGATCAGCAGCAGCTGTAGCAGCTGGGAACTTGTTAAGAACGCAAATTCTCAGGCCTCCCCCCAGACTCGAGGCATTAGAAACTCTGGGGGAGAGGCCAGCAGTCTGGGTTTTTCAGAAGCTCTCCAGGTGATTCTGATGCCCACTAAAGCTTGAGAACTTCTGCTTTAAACCACTAAGTTCAGTACTATATGAATTTACTTAAAACATTCAAATATGATCTATATGTCAATTTTTTTAAAATAAGCTCTGTGCCCAATGTGGGGCTCAAACTCACCACCCTGAGATCAAGGGTTGCATGTTCTATGGACTGAGCCAGCCAGGCGCCCCTCAGTTCTTTTAAATGTTAAAAAAAAATTGAAATATGAAAGGTAAAAGATGTCTAAAATTTGTGTCTCACTTCAGACCAAATTTTATAAGATTATTTTATGTTAATCTAATGACCTAAAGACAGGGCTTGGCATCAAACAGACTTAAGTTCTAACCCTCCTTCAGCTACTTGTTGGCTATGTAAATTTAGGCAAATTATGACATTTTAAGCTTCAGTTTTCTCATCTAAAAAACCTGCAGTAAAAACCCCCTCTGTCCTAGGTCACGTGGACATTAAATGAGATAATGAATGTAAAATTGCTAGCACGTAAGATCTCAGTACGTTTCAGCTCGTTATTACTATGTATATGGAATTAAGGCTACCGATTACTTATTTACAAGCACTGACTCCCTTTTACTGTCCCAGCCTGGCTGAGAACACATTTACCATTTGTCTGAAATTGATGTCTAGCCTGAGAGCACACTAAGTGGAATCAGAAAGCCCACATCCTAGGCTTGGCCAGTAACTCACCACATGACATTCAGTGAGCCAATTCCCATCTCTCAGCCTCAGGTTCCTCAAGTTTTAAATAACCAGATTGTGACAAGCTGGTCTCTAAGGTCCTTCTGGGCTCTGACACTCTAAAATTCTATGCCTTAAGGCTTGAATGGGTTTTTTTTTTTTTAATTGGCTGTAGGAGGCACAGTCTTCAGTGCCAAAATGCAGCTGGGAGCATCTATTTTTTAGGAGACATGAAAGGAGGACCGAGCTCTAAAGGTGGGTATGAGCGGGAGGCAAATCTTCCCACAGAGCAAATGTCCCTATAGACTTATCCACCTGTCTCGGGGACCACCCCATCCCCCAGACCTTACCACCATGGAACTCGTCTCCTCATTCAGCCAGGAGAAGCACGCTCCCTTTCTCTATCTACTGCCAATTGATTCATCACCTGGCTTGCGTGGAGTACTCAGAAACTCTGGCCAAGGGCCCTCCCAAAACAGAAAGCAAAGTGGCCACTAGCCCTTGAACCTGCCAGTAAGAACAAGAAGTTCAGTCGCTGCTGGGTTTTAAGCCAGGTTCCAGGGCATCTCATGATAGCCCTACTCTACTTAAGCCATGGCATCAAATCACTCTTTTCATCTTCCTCTTTTTATCGATCTACATTTTCTATGGTGTTTCCCCCTACACTGTACGTTTATCATTTCTGTTTCATCCTCAAAGCAATAGCCTTTGGAGACCCTCACCAAGCACAGCGAGTCTTGTTTGGCAGTAAGAGCACAGTGCTCCAGGAGGCTGGAGGCCCCAGGTCATGGGTATCCTGGCAAGTCACTTAGCATCCTCGGCTCTGCTTATCACTGCTGTAAAGTAAGGGCACGTTGGACCAGCATTTCACCTAGAATACTCCCCAAGACTGCAAATCACCACTCAAGGGTTGGTGGCTGGCAAAAATGCCATGCAGAGAGTCCTGAATCCGGTCCTGCCCCTTCCACAACCACAGGCCACTGCCTGGTCTTGGCCAGTTGTTTATGGATGTGAGTAAACAGGGAAGACAATGTGAATGGACTGATGCAAATCTACCAACAATACGACCCTGCTATCCTGCTAAGGGATTGGGGGGTGGGGGAAGGGTCAGCAAGTGGGGAGGTCTTGAAAGACTCACATACTTCCCCAGACTCCCAAACTCATAAAGGACAGCTTGGGAAGATAGGTGGCAGCCAGCTTCATCCATCTCGTCCTCAGTTTCCTTTCAGATAAGGAAACTGAGGCCCAAAGTGGGGTAGTGAATCCTTAAGATCACGCAGAGAGTAGGTTACGCCAGGTCAACGCTCAGCCAACAACAGCCCCTGACTCTGCTTTTATGTCATGAAAGTTAATGGGCCCAGGGGAACTTTTCTACCACGAAGATGGTAGATCAGATGGACCCTTCAGCCCTGCTAATTAGGATGCTCATCAAAGCTGAAAATCACCCTCTGGCACCACTACCCCCGTAGCAGCGACAGGAGGTGGCTCTGACCCCGGCTGCATTTTTCCCAGGCTATCTCATCAAAGGGCCTGCCTGGCCTTGCCGTGTTATCTCTTGATCTTAATCAGCTACACTCCATTTTCTATCATGTTTTATCCACAAAAGCCTCCTTGGCTTCCCAATAGGAAATCCAGGCCAAGGTCCCAGAGCTAGTACGAAGGCCAGGCTGGGACCGGTTTGATGAGGGAAAGTACAAAGGATGCGCTAGGTCTGCAGCCCCCACACGTGTGCACACGAAGGCAGTGTGGGGCAGTGGAAAGAGCAGGCAGACAGCCTGGGTTCAGGTTCCAGCTACTTCCCAGCTGCCTGACTTTGGAGAAGATACTCAGCCTTGTGAGCCTCACTGTTCTCATGTGTAAGAGGGGTGTCACTACTTTGCGCACATGGCTGTTGGATTAGCACTGGGGGGCCTGAAAGATGGAACTCTGGGCGTGTTTGCTCCCCTGATGCTCCACGTTGGAGTGGTGCTAGTGAAGAATTAGAGGTTTGTCCTGACCTGGAGGTGGCCAGGGTGTGACAGGCAGAGCCCATGACTTGGGTTCGAGGATAGCCCTGATGCTCATCGGCTGTGGCCAATTCCTCCTCTCCTCTAAAATTCAATTTTCTAATCTCTAAGTGGAAAGCTTTTCCTGTACCTGAGATGATGGTGATGAAATTGCTTCATAAACAGTAAAATACGCCAGTGTTATCTCTTCTCATTAGCCCACACTGGTATGTAGCCAAATCCTCCTGAGACCTTGGACAAGTCCTTAAACTTCTCTGGGTGTATCAGTCGAGGTCCCAGCAGGGAACAGATGGCACATCCAAACTGGGTGATTTGACTCGAGTGTAATAACGCAGGTACTTGCAACAATGTGAGCACAAAATGGATAGTGCACTATCTCAGGGCTAGTTACTGCGAGGAGCCCTTAGTACACCTAGGGCTTGAAGGAACAAGGGAGAAGCAGTCACTCGGACCATCCACAGGAGCTGTGGCCTTCAGAGGATGGATGCAGCCCATGCAGACGCTCTGGCAGGGAGCAACAGGAGAAAAGAATACCCTTATGTTGCTCTCCTCTGCCTTCTGATCTGCTGTGGGTGCTTCCCTCTGGCCTGATCAAACTGGAAACCAGAGAGTAAGGAAACCCACTGAGGCAGTCCGCACAGGCCTGCCTCCCAAGACACAGCGCAGGGCAGGAAAGGGTAGAGAGCAGGTCTTGGAGGGGCATTTGGCAGAAATCCAGCACACTGGGCTTGAGTGTCTTCCACAGTTAAAGGGTGGCATTAAATGAAACGGTGTCTCCTTTGGAGCTCCGTCTCTGACAGAGTCTCAGCACTTTACCCAAGCTCCAGACCAGAGCCCAGAAGGTTTAGACGCAGAAGGGAATCCAACCCTCTCCCGGGCAGATCTTTAGCCTTTCCAATGAATCAAGCGCAAGGACATCCTTTTTTGGCAGTCCCTAAGGTAAATGACCGCCTTTGAGTCCCATACTCAAAGCAGCGGGCAAGCCAGCCAGAGAGGGAGTCATTATTTGGATTGACTATGTTTTAGTATTTATTTTTCTCTTTTAACCAGAGCGAGCCAGGTGCATATCTCAAACGCTAAACAGATGCCCTTCTGCTTTCATTCACTGGAAGAAATAGAATGCAGTATAGAAGTCTCTTTAGGCCTTATCTTTAGAAATAATAAATTGCATGCAAGTGAACACCCTGGAGCAATCTATTTTTTTTCCAGCACCTTCTAGCTGACAGTCAATGTGGCTCCCACGGGAGTTATCAAAGAGCTGAGTAATCTTGAGGAGACAATAGTTCCCAAATCCCCTTTTTTCACTCCATCCCATTCCAGATGGGTGACATAAATCAAGTGCCTATAAGAGAGCTTCCCAGGCGATCTGGAACAATAGTTAAAACTGTAGGCTCTAGAATCGGTAAAGCCCAGGATTCAAGTTCTTGCTCTGTCACTTACCAGCTGTCTTCGTGACCTTGGACGAGTGACCTAAGCTTCAATTTCCTCATCTGTCAAATGAGCTTAATAATAATGCTTTATCTGCCTCATAGGGTCATTCCAAGAATTGAACGAAATAGTACAAACACTTAGCACATAGTAAACATTCAATAAATGGTAGTGGAGGGAAACTGGGGAGCTGCTCACAGATATATGACACTAGATCCATAACAGTGCCTCTCCCCCAGCCACAGCACTTCCCCTATGCTCCTTCTATGGCCCTCATCACTTTCCCGTGCATTTTAGCCATCCCCATCCCACCCCTACTCTAAACATATCACTCGCAATGCTTGTCATACCCACAGCCCTTTGCTGTGGTTTGTTCTCCATAGTATTATAAATCAGGAGTAGCTTTTAGCTCTTAAAGCAAATCGTCATCATAAAATACTGTGTATTAGTTATTCCAGCATTATAAAGTTCAGGGCAGGGAAAGGCCATCCCAATTCTGTAACGCAGATGGCACTAGAATCTTAACCATAAAAGTTAATGGGTGGCTCAGTTGGTTAAGCATCCAACTCTGCTCAGGTCATGATCTCAGGGTCTTGGGTTCGAGCCCTGGGTTGAGCTCCACACTCAGTAGGGAGTCTGCTTGAGATTCTCCCCCCTCTCCCTCTGCCCCTCCCCCCACCTCTAAAATAAAGAAACAAATCTTTAAAAAAAAGAGTTACCTGAAGCCTATCAACAAGCTGTGAAACACAAATACTACCTGTTTAAGGGCTACCTGTAAACACAAAGCATACTCAGGGAAAAAAAAAGAAGGGAGAAAGGAAAGGAGGGAGGTTTGAAACATATTTACCTTTTATTTTTTAAATATTTTTACTCATTTTACTTTGTACTTAGTTGTCTTTGATTTAGGAGAAATCGGCAAGGAATATGAGATCATGAGGTCAGGACCACAACCCCAGAAAGAAGCTCTATTCTTCCCCGTTTTATGGTTGAGGAAACTATAGTTCAGAGAGGGTGAGTGATTTACTCAGAGTCACACAGCCAGTTAAGAGAAAAAGTTCAAATCTCAACGAACAGATACGTATGTTTTTATGCCACTCCCTTCGAAAGTACTCGCACTGTTTATACATAGCTCCTGAAGTTGCTAATGGCACAGACTGTGAGTCAACACCGCAGACTTTCTCAATGTCAGAAAAACGTCATCACGAGCCATTTGCATTGTGGCATTGTGCCTAAAGAAAATTTTTTATCTAATCTGTTGTCTAATCTCTTCCATCCACCTTTTATGGTGATAAACTAGTGGCCTAGAGGAGCCAGCCAAGAACGTGAGGTGTGGCGCTCTTCCAGCCTTGACTCGCATGTTGCACCCTCCCTCCTTCATTGAGGCGGCCTTTTAATCTTCGTCTAAAATCTTGACTCTGTGGTCTTATGTGTCCACACCCTCCTGTTTCCAGCCCCACTGCAGTTGCTCTAGTTCAGGTCTTCAGATTATTGCGTAAGCTCCCCATGATCTCCCCATGTGCAGCCTCTCTCTGTTCCGATCTATTTTGCACCCATTTACAGGTTAATTCATCTGCGACACTCGTATCACAGCACTTAAAAACTTTCAGTAGCTTCCTATTGCCTATAGAAAGGCTATAGAAAGCCGCTTATCCCTCATTCAAGACCTTCAATGATCTCTTTCTAATCTGTCTTTCCAATATTAACATCCTTGTTCCAGTGCTCCCAGCAAATTATATTTTTCACTAATGCCCTCAACTCCCCATATTTTCCAAAAATGATGCAACCAGAGCCCAGTTTCTCTCTCTCTCTCTCACTCTCTCTCTTCCTCCCTCCCAGCTCTACTTCCTCAAAGAGGGTTCTGTTCTCAAAAGTGTCTCCCCTTGTGTCTGAAGATAACTGGCAATGACTTTGAAGGCCACATGCTTCCATGTTCAAATTCAGCAGAGAAGAGGAACCTCCGCTTCCTGGTAGATCTCACTGTCCCTGACTGGCTTGACTTTTGTCATACACCATCCTTGAATCAATGCTTGTGGCCAGGGGATGGGATGGGTTCGTTGGAGGAACTCCCTGTATTTCCCGGTCATGAGGTTTGGGTGAGACTGACCCTCACCTTCAAGTTCAGGTATGAGCCCTAATTGACCTAGGGTAATAGACACTCTGGAGGCCTTTTCTTTCATGAAGCCTTTCCTTTACTCCCCTAGCTAGAAAGCAAGCTCTTTCTCATTTGAACTTCCGAAGCTCTTTAACAGCATTTTTTCTGTTGCCATTACCACGGTCTACCTTGCATTAAAGCTCTCCGTCTCATCTCTGCATCCTGAACGCACATCACACCCACAATCTCCTATGAGAAATGGCTCTGTCCACAGTCCTTCGCTAAGCAGCCACCTCTGAGTTACTTTATGTGATCATAGACCATATCCACCCTGTCTCCCTGCTGACCATGCTGATTAGACCTGAGGTGGGCAGGCAACCATAAGCGGCCTGCAGCTTCTAGAGTGTCTAAAACAAACAGTTCTACCCAGAGACCTCAGTGATTAGCTTTGAAGACCATGAGAGACCCGCCACAATGAGTAGGCAGGAGCCACGAGGCACGGCAATGACACAGAGGGTAGAGAATAAATGCTATTATCCTCAGGGATAAGGAAGCTTAAGACTCAGAGAAGCCAAGTAACCTGCCTAACAGGTAGCCTAATCCTAAAGCCAACTCTCCCAACCAGTATACCATACTCTCAAAATGCTCCCCAAAGCAACTGCATTACATTCAATGCAGACAAATCCTTATTATACAAGCTAATGGAGGGAAATATTACTAGGGAATGAACAAAAGGATCATTGGTCATTGGTGGTGGCTCCTTTCCCTGGGACAGTCTGGTCACCCACGCCTCTCTTCCTGCCCACGAGTCTTTTGGTCACTCCTTTCAAGATTGCCTCTGAACATTTCCCCCACATCAAACCCTGATCTGAAATGGTTTTCATCTACTGTCAGCCAAGAGAGGTCTCATTGACCCTGAACATGACGAGCAGAATGCCAAGCCCTAGAGGAAGGCCACTGCAGCGGATTCTTGTGGGGGAGGCCACCCAGCCTACAACAACCCCCATCTCTTAGAAGTTTCCTCCACTGCCACCCAAGAATGAGTGCCAGCAGCACTGTGCTAGGTACCTTCATTCCCACGGACTCGTCTTACTCTCACGCCAACCTTGAGATGCACAACTGAGAGTAAGTCAACCATGCAAGGCCACCGTTCTCTAACGGGCTGTCATCATGATTTTAACTCAGGTCTGGCTGCCTCCAAAGCCCTTGTTCTTTCCACTGTTCAATGCTGCCTCCAAAATGGAAAGACAAATGAGACTATTGCATTTGACTTAAGATACAACATAACTAAGGTTTTGGCTTCATTTTCTTTTTATTGGCATAGGTTGTACTCATAATAGACTGTTATCTTTAGCCTTTCTTTGGGCAATGATACATCTGTAAAACACCAAACAAACCCTTGACTTGTTTAACAAGCTGGTATTGTGAGTCTGGGGAGTCTGTGCACATGGTCACATTCAACCACGGGATCGGTATTAAAACAAGTGACTGTCCCAGGGATACTCGGTCAGATGGCTTAGGATTCTCTTGCGATGAGGATATTACTGATGAGAAATTTTTAAAGGCCTGAGGGAAAACCTTCCCTCAATTATGGAACACTTCCAATATATCTGAGCAGAGTTGGAAATGTGTATGTAATATCCTGATGGGAGTCTTTTCTGCAAGTCCAAAGCTGTTTAGGCAAGTTGCTCCAGAAACACTCCCCAAATGTAGCTAAATTCCAAAAATTAAGTGGCTCATGTTCTATTTTCAAATCACTGTTTCACTGTGGGCTTCTACTGCTCCAGTCTATCCAAATAACACCACACTTATTTGAAAGAAGGAAATATTTTATCTATTTCATTTATAAAGTCAATAAATTTATTCTGAGTGCCAATAGGTGGCAGGTGCTAGTGATTCAATGGTGAATAAGCACCATCTCTTCCATTAAGGAGCTTCAGTGTTTAACTCACACGGTGTCCCTGCAATTCCATTATAGTACTAATGAGAGCTTCTTTCTGTTGATGCATTACAGTTCATTTGAGTGTCATGATCATCCTGGAGTAGGCAGAGCAGGTTTAACAATCTCCATATTACAAGCAAGGAGCCTGAGATGAGAAAAGTTATGTGTTTTCTCCAAAGTCCCACAACTTGTAAATAAGAGATCTGAGAGTCAAGCCCACTTAATCAGGGAGTCCCACTTATGGAGTCAACAGTGCTCTCTGATCATATTTGAGACTTGGTATTTCTTGAAGATGCACAGATTTCTGTTTGTGGTACTCCAGAGTAAGGGCTAGCACACTGGCCTGTGGGTCATATATGCTGCCATCTGCATATATTTGTTATAAATAAAATTTTATTGGAAATAACATGTTATCGGAACACAGCCACACTCATTCACCTGCAAATTAACTATGCAAATTAACTATGATGGCTTTCACGCTACAACAGCAGAGCTGAGCGGTTGCAATGGAGACTGTGAGGTCCAAAAAGCCTAAAATACTATTTCTGGCCATTTTAGAAGATGTTTGCTGACTGTTGGTCCATAACATGAATTTAACTTGTCTTCCCCTTGATCGCTGTCTTTGGCGAGGGTCATGGATCAGTCTGAGACCAGGGGGTACAACGGAGGCTCTTAAAGATCACAGTTCCGGGGCGCCTGGGTGGCTCAGTTGGTTAAGCGACTGCCTTCGGCTCAGGTCATGATCCTGGAGTCCCTGGATCGAGTCCCGCATCGGGCTCCCTGCTCGGCAGGGAGCCTGCTTCTCCCTCTGACCCTCCCCCCTCTCATGTGCTCTCTCTCTCTCTCTCATTCTCTCTGTCTCAAATAAATAAAATCTTTAAAAAAAAAAAAAAAAAAAAAAAGATCACAGTTCCATAAACTCCACCTTTCACAGGGCTTTTCTCCTTCTGTCTGACCTCAGATACTGCCTTCCTTCTCAGTTCCAGGGGGAGGACCAAGCAAATTTGCATATTTGAATGGTCAAGGCTTCCAGTCGCCCAGCTCACGCTTCTCCGCCCAACGCACCCTTTGTGATACCTTCACAGCAATTTGATTCCATCAGCGAGAGTCTCTATCCCAAACACCCTCTGCTCTCACTAACTCAGCAAGCAGGCCCTACATTCTGTCTTTGATGCCAGGCAAGCCTAGTATGGTTTTGGGGTGGAGATGGGAGGCATTTAACTCAATGTGTCGATTAAATTCACTTTGACAAAGACCTCACACTCAGACTTTTGGCATCATCTACAAAAAAACTTACACCTGGAGTCACTGTGCCATGCTGGAGGATCGCAGCTAATACTGGACCATGTCACACAGAGTCTACTTTGAATTAATATTGCTTTAGAACTCCATCATAATTTGTGAATAACATTATAAATCTAATTTTCTTTTCTGGGGGTAAAAATATTCATTTGTTGGGTGCCTGGGTGGCTCAGTCATTAAGCGTCTGCCTCCAGCTCAGGTCATGATCCCAGGGTCCTGGGATCGAGCCCCGCATCGGGCTCCCTGCTCGGCGGGGAGCCTGCTTCTCCCTCTCCCAAGCCCCCTGCTTGTGTTCCTGCTCTCGCTATCTCTCTCTCTGTCAAATAAATAAAATCTTTAAAAAAAAATATTCATTTGTTAAATCCAAACATTTTAAATATGCCCCATTTGTATCACACTGCTTTAGGTCTTCTCTATATTTCCATTTATCAAGAAGTACAAAAAAAACCTCAAAAGAATTCTGAGCTTCTTTTGACTTCCAGAGGCCCCAATGCCTCAGTCAGATAATTCTAGTCAATAAAGGTGCACCAAAAGTGGGCGCTGGTCTTTCCTAACAACATCCCTGAGTTTGGCCATGGTTAGGTATGTTTTACTTCCTACTATCCCGTCCCACATTATGTGTACATCTCAGGATCCATGGAGGCCAATGAGGAGGAACTTCTGCAATTTTCCCCTCTTCTGCAATCTCTCCTGCAAAAGGGGAGAAAGATCAGCCCAGAGAAGAGCTTATTTTACTTTATTTTTTTTAAGATTTTATTTATTTATTTGAGAGAGAGAGAGACAGTGAGAGAGGGAATACAAGCAGGGGGAGTGGGAAAGGGAGAAGCAGGCTTCCCACTGAGCAGGGAACCCGATGCGGGGCTCGATCCCAGGACCCTGAGATCATGACCTGAGCCGAAGGCAGTCGCTTAACCAACTGAGCCACCCAGGTGCCCCGAGAAGAGCTTATTTTAAAAACGTAGACATGGGGGGAGTGCCTGGCTGGCTCAGTTGGTGGAGTATGTGACTCTTGATCTTGGGGTTCTGAGTTTGAGCCCACATTGGGTGAACAGATTACATAAAAATAAAATAAAATAAAATCTAAAAAACAAACAAACAAAAACCATAGACATGGGGCAAGCCCAGTACTCTCTACTGCATCGGTAGAACCAAAATGCAGGCTTCCTCGCACACAGCCATAACCCAGTACTGCACACACTCAAATGTCATTAGAGAATGAGCAACCAGCAGAATCGTCTGCCTATCCCCTATTTAACTTGTCCCAGTGCTGCCTACAATGCTGAGCTTAACATATATGTGTATGTTTTCATATGTAGACACACATAGAATATATACACCTATTCATACACATATAATGAATTAACACTGATTTCTGAAATTTTGCTTCCAATTTCAGGTGATAGGGATGAAAGTTACTGCATCTTTACATGATCTGGAAAGACTCAGAGTCTAAAGGGGTTGGGTGTTTGTTCATTTAATAAGGCTTTATTAAGATGTCTAGACGCCCAGTTCCTTTGAGCAGTGAATAACATGCTCAGCTACATATGACAATCTTAGATTCAGGAAACTCAAAGATGCCCTTGAGGAGCCCATCTGGTCAGGGAAAGAATAGGGAAACACATACGATATTGTAACAGTGACATCATAAAGTGATGTTCAAATATTATGAGAGGGAGAAGTGATCAAGGATAAGGAGGCATGAAAACATGGGGCCAGTTTAGGGAACACTGAATATGTTTGGGCAGAAGGGAGAAGGAGCTTTATTGTTCTGCACAGTGGTTCCCAAGCCTAGAGGGTCATCCAAATCCCTTGAGGAGCACTTAATTATTCAGCCATTTAAAAAATGAGGAAATCAGGGCCCCTGGGTGGCACAGTTGGTTGGGCACCTGACTCTTGGTTTCAGCTCAGATTGCGATCTCGAAGTCGTGAGATGGAACCTCACGTGTGGCTCCGAGATCAGCACAGAGTCTGCATGAGATTCTCTTTCCCTCATTCTCTCTCTCTCTCTTTCCCTCTAAATAAATAAATTTTTAGGGGCACCTGGGTGGCTCAGTCGGTTAAGCATCTGCCTTCAGCTCAGGTCATGATCTCAGGGTCCTGGGATTGAGCCCCACAATGGCTCCTTGCTCAGCCGGGAGCCTGCTTCTCCCTCTCCCTCTGCTACTCACCCTGCTTGTGCTTGCTCTCTCTCTCAAATAAATAAATAAAATCTTTAAAAGTAAACAAATAATTTTTTTTTTAAATGAGGAAATCATGCCATTTGCAACAACATGGGCATTATGGTAAGTGAAATAAGTCAGACCAAGAAAAACAAATACTGAATGATCTCACATGTGGAACATAAAAGAAAAAACGAAACTCATAGAAAAAGAAATCAGATTTGAGGTTACGGAGGGTTGGAGAGAGACAGGATGAAGGTGGTCAAAAGGCACAAACTTCTAGTTATAAGATAAATAAGTATTGGGGACGTAAGGTACAACAGGATGAGTATAGTTAACACTGCTGTATGCTATATAGGAAGTTAAGGGAGCAAATCCCAAGAGTTCTCATCACAAGGGAGAATATATATATATATTTGTATCTATATGAGATAAGAGTTGTAACTAAACCTATTGTGATCATTTCACAGTATATGTAAGTCAGATCATTATGCTGTAAACTTAAACACAGTGCTGTATGTCAGTTACATTTCAATAAAACTGGAAAAAATTAAAGCAGTGATTTAAAACTAAAAATGAGGGGTGCCTGGGTGGCTCAGTCGTTAAGTGTCTGCCTTCAGCTCAGGTCATGATCCCAGGGTGCTGGGATCGAGCCCCGCTTCAGGCTCCCTGCTCGGCAGGAATCCTGCTTCTCCCTCTCCCACTCCCCCTGCTTATGTTCCCTCTCTCGCTGTCTCTCTCTCTCTCTGTCAAATGAATAAATAAAATCTTTAAAAATTAAAAGGAATAAAAAATAAAACTAAAAATGAGGGGCGCCTGGTGACTCAGTCAGTTAAGCATCCGACTCTTTAAAGATTTTATTTATTTATTTGACAGAGAGAGACACAGCAAGAGAGGGAACACAAGCAAGGGGGAGTGGGAGAAGGAGAAGCAGGCTTCCCAAGGAACAGGGAGCCCGATGCAGGCTTGACCCCAGGACCCCGGGATCATGACCTGATTCGAAGGCAGACTAAGCATCCGACTCTTGATTTCAGTGGAGGTCCTGATCTCAGGGTCGTGAGATCGAGCCCCCTGTTGGGCTCTGTGCTCAGTGCAGAGTCTGCTTGAGATTCTCTTTCTCCCTCTCCCTCTGCCCCTCCCCCTGCTCACATGCTCACGCTCTCTCTCTCGCAAATAAATAAATAAAATATTTTTAAAAAAACAACTAAAGATGAGGGGCACCTGCCCGGCTCCATTGGCAGAGCATGTGACTCTTGATCTCAGGGTTGTGAGTTGGAGCCCCATATTGGGTGTAGAGATTACATTTTTTAAAAACTAAAAATGAGAAAAGAGAAAGGAAATTACCCTCCATGCTCACCCATCTGGGTAGAGCCTAAGCATCTGCCGTGTACTAAGTTCCCCCAGGTGATTCCAATGCTTTGCTGATTAGGAACCACAGGTGTGAACCAAGCCCTCACCCAGCACCCAGTTTCTCGCGGTGAAATTGTAGTGTTCAGAACTTTCTCCCTACAATAAAAGGGAAATGAAAGTTCTGTGGTCACTAGAACTGACTGCCCAGGTGAAATCTCAGTTCTGCTTTAGAAAGAGAAAAGCACATGAGGCCTGAGGTGGCCCATCCCGCCAGTGGGCTAGCTACATGGGATGTGTAAGAACTTTCCATCCACTGACGAAGCAACTACAAGGATGCAGGGAGAGAGAAGGGGCAGCCTGGCCAAGAAAGTAGCCTATGGGCAGGAATCCTGATAAAGAACCTGTTCTGGTGCCCATGAACCTGACTATGATGCTACACCCACCAAAGGACTCTTCCTTCCTGACTTCCTTGGTTATGGCCTTGGTTATGACCTGTGTGTTTAGGAAATTCAGTGCTGGCTACCCAGTTGGAAGATGAAGCATATTCCTAGCAGGCGTGAGCACGCGCACACACACACACACACACACACACACATGCACACACACATGCACACACCTGCAAAATAAGAGGGGGAAAGTTTTTTTTTTAAAGAAAAGCTCTGATGCCATCATAGGAAAAAATATTTCCCCTTAGGTTTATATATTAAATATTGTTCCTAGTTCAAATTACTCGTGGGAATAGAGGTGTACCACAATTTTTTTTGCCTTTTTTTAATTAATAAACTGTACTTTTTAGACCAGTTTTAGGTTCACAGCACAACTGATGGAAAGTACAGAGTTCCCATATACCCCTGTCCTCACACAAGCATAACTTCCCCCACTATCAACATCCCCCACCATTGTGGTACATTTGTTACAATCCACAAACCTACATTGACACATCATCATCCAAAGGCCATATTTTCCTTTAGGCTCACTCTTGGTGTTGCACACTCTCTGAGTATGGACGATATAATGACACGTATCCACCATTGTAGTATTGTGCAGAATAATTGCAGTACCTTAAAAATCTGTGCTCTGCCTATTTATCCCCCTCCCCACTAACCCCTAGCAACCTTTAATCTTTTTACTGTCTCCAAAGTTTTGCCTTTTCCAGAATGTCATATAGTTGGAATCATACAGTATGTAGCCTTTTCAGATTGGCTTCTTTTACCTAGTAATGTGCACTTAAGTTTCCTCCATGTCTTTTCATGGCCTGATGGCTCATTTCTTTTTGGAAGTAATAATATTCCATTGTCCAGATGTACCATAGTTTATTGATCCATTCACCTACTGAAGGACATCTTAGTTGCTTCCAAGTTCTAACAATTATGAAAAAGCTATTATAAACATCCATGTGCAGGTTCTTCTGTGGACATAAGTATTCAGTTCATTTTGGTAAATACTATGGAGCATGATTCCTGGATCATACAGTAAACGTATGTTTAGCTTTGTAAGAAACTGCAAACTGTCTTTCAAAGTGGCTGTACCATTTTGCATTTCCACTGGCAACGAAGGAGAGTTCCTGTTGCTCCAGATCCTCGTCAGCACTTGGTGCTGTCAGTGTTGGGGATTTTGGTCCTTCTAATAGGTGTGTGGTAGTACCTCATTGTTATTTTAATTTGCAGTTCCCTAATGACATATGTTACTAAATATCTTTTCATATGCTTACTTGCCATCTGTATATCTTCTTTGGTGAGGTTGCTCTTTAGATTACCGATTTTAGATCTTTCTTCTTTTCTAACATCTGCATTCAGTGCTATAAATTTCCCTCTAGGGCGCCTGGGTGGCTCAGTTGGTTAAGCGACTGCCTTCGGCTCAGGTCATGATCCTGGAGTCCCGGAATCGAGTCCCGCATCGGGCTCCCTGCTCGGCAGGGAGTCTGCTTCTCCCTCTGACCCTCCTCCCTCTCACGCTCTCTGTCTCTCATTCTCTCTCTCGCAAATAAATAAAATCTTAAAAAAAAAAATTTTTTTTTAATTTCCCTCTAAACACTGCTTTCACTGTATCCCACAAATTTTGATAAGTTGTGGTCTCATTTTCCTTTAGTTCAAAATATTTCTAAATTTCTCTTGAGATTTCTTTGTTATTTAGAAATGTGTTGTAGGGCGCCTGGGTGGCTCAGTCGTTAAGTGTCTGCCTTCGGCTCAGGTCATGATCCCAGGGTCCTGGGATCGAGTCCCACATCAGGTTCCCTGCCCGGCAGGAAGCCTGTTTCTCTCTCTCCCACTGCCCTTGCTTGTGTTCCTGCTCTCGCTATCTCTGTCTCTGTCAAATAAATAAATAAAATCTTTAAAAAAAAAAATAGAAATGTGTTGTAGTCTGAAAGTAGACATTGTATGATTTTCATTCTGTTGAATTTGTTAAGGTGTGTTTTATGGCCCAGAATGTGGTCTATTTTGGCGAGTGTTCCATGTGAGCTTGAGAAGATCACGTCATCTATTGTTGGCTGAAGTAGTCTACAGATATCAGTTATATCCAGTCGACTGATGGTATTGTTGAGTTCACTTGTATCCATGGATCCTGAGATCCTGACCTGAGCTGAAATCAAGAGTCAGTTGCTTACCCGACTGAGCCACCCAGGCACCCCTCTCTCAACACTTTAAATACTTCACTCTTCTTGCTTGCATGGCTTCTGAGAAGTCAGACATAGTTTTTGTCTTCATGCCTCTTTAAATAAGAGTTTTGTTTTGTTTTCTTTCTGGCTTCTTTCAAGATTTTTTCTTTATCTTTGATTTTCTGATGTTTGAATGTCATATACTTAGGTGTAGTTTTTTTGGTCATTTATCCTGCTTGGTGTTCTCTGAGCTTCCTGGGGTTTGGGGTCTGACATGAATTTAAGGAAATTCTCAGTCATCGTCGCTTTAAATTGTGCTTCTGTTCCTTTTTCTCTGTTCCTTCTAATATTCCCATCACATGTAAGTTAAAACTTTTGTAATTGTCCCCCAGTTCTTGGATATTCTATTCTGGGTTTTGTTGCTTTTTTTCCCCCCAGTCTTTTGTTCTCTCTGCTTTTCAGTTTTGGAAGTTTCTATTGTCATATCCTCAGGCTCAGAGATTCTTTCCTCAGCGGCGTCCTGTCTGCTAATGAGCCCATCAGAGACATTCTTCATTTCTGTTACTGTGTTTTCTTTATCACTCGCATTTCATTTCATTCTCCTTAGAATTTTTATTTCTGTTTACATTATCTGTCTGTTCTTGCATGTTGTATACTTTTTCCATTAAAGCCCTTGGCATATTCATCATAGCTTTTAAAAATTCCTGGTCTGATAATTCCAACATTCCTACCATATCTGCTTCTGGTTCTGAGGCTTTTGAAAAGTCTCTTCAAACTCTGTTTCTTGCCTGTTTAATATGCTTGTAATTTTTGTTGTTGTCAAAAGACAGGCATGATGCACTGTGGAAAAGGAATTGCAATAAATAGGCCCTTAGTAATATGGTGGTGGTAAGGTGTAGGTGGCAGGGACATATTCTATAATCCTAGAATTAGGTCTCAGTCTTTTGGTGAGCCTGTGCCCCTGGACTGTGAGCTTCCCCGGTGCTTCTCAGCTCCTGCCCCACCTTAGGTGGGACAGGATGGCTGGAAGGGCTGGAGTTCTGTATTTCCCTTCCCCCAGGCAGGTTAGACTCTGACAAAAACCCCAGCAGGTTAAGCTCTGGTAAAATAGTTTCTCCAGAGGACAGGCACTGTTGAGAACAACAGAATGCTCTGACATATTTCAGAACGGCTCCTTTTTTCCCTCCACCTGCCAGAAGTATGAGTACTTTCCTCCAATATTTACTGTGAGGATCTGCTAGAGCTCCCGAAGGTAAAATTCACAAAAATAGCCCCCCTTCCCCTGCCCCACGAATGGGTCCCCTGGAGTTTTTTTTTTAACTCTCAGAGCTGGCCACACTGAGCCTCCAGCAATTTGTCCATCACAGTTCAGGTTTTTCTGCCGTGGACATGCTTCTCTTGGCAGTCTCTGCTCCTGTAAGTTTTGATTCTCTATATCCACCTGTCTGTCTGCCCAGTTCTGGGAATAGCAGTTTGCTCTGTGACCTCATTTCTTTGACAGATTTAAGAAAAGTTGTTGATTTCTCAGTTGGTTCAGCTTTTTACTTGTTAGGACAGAGTGGCAATTTCTAAGCTTCTTACATGCTGGATTAGAAACTGGAAGTCCCCCACCATAATTTTTTCAAGACTGAGGTTCTCTAAAAGGTTTTACTCTGCTCTCGGAGAACTGAATTTCAGTTAACATTTGTCAAGCACTATCCATGAGTCCGATGTCTGGCAAATACTTCCACACTCATATCTCACGAAGTCCTCACAACAGCCCTGAGAGGCAGGTAGGTTCAGGTCATGATCCCAGGGTCCTGGGATCGAGTCCCGCATCGGGCTCCCTCCTCGGCGGGGAGCCTGCTTCTCCCTCTCCCACTCCCCCTGCTCGTGCTTTCTCTCTCTGTCAAATAAATAAAAAATAATAATAAATAAATAAATAAATAAATAAATAAATAAAATCTTTTAAAAAGATAAAATAAAATTATCCCCATTTTACAGATGAGGAAGTGGATACTGGAAAATTTTTAATCACTTGACAAGCTTACACAAGTGGAAAGTAGAGATAATATTAAAACTCAGGTCTTCTAACTCCAAGGCCAGGGACTTAACTTTGCAAAATGAAAAGTCTCAAATGATTTCCTGCTCTTCTTCCTCCCCTCTGTGGAACCTTCACTCATGGTTGGGTTGGTGTGGAAGTGGGAGCATTGGGAAAGCTGAGGTCCACCCACTGAGTCAACGTCATAGCAGAGGCTTGAGAAACTATATGGCAAATGCAATTCAGGTTTATTCGGCCCTCCCAAAATGTACTGCCAGAAGTAGTAGACAGTTGTCACTATCCAATTTCAGCAAGCAGTTCTTCCATTTCATTTTTGACTGTATAGACTGGAGGTTCTTACCCAGCGTCTGCAGATTCCTCAAGGGTCCTCAGGGATTTCAAGAGGTTTGTGAATCTCTTGAAATCATGTTCCATTTTGTAGGTGTGGGAAAATGTGAATTCTTTAAGGAGAGGGTTTTTCTCTTTCATTAAATTCTCAAAGAGTTCTCCAACACAGACGAGATTAAAAAATAATCAATATAGGCTTTGTCCAAGAAGAATTTGTTTTTAAATTTCCTAACTCCAGCCCAGGGAGAGGACCAGATACAAGTGAGGAATGCAGCAATTCGTATCAGGAAATAATAATCACACTAATACTTCGGTAATTACTTTTTTCCTCTGTGCTGATAGAGACATAGATCTGGCTTTGGTGAAACCAGAAAAAAGAAACCCCAACAATTTGTGCAGAGACCAAGAGGATGCATCTGTTTCCTGAATCAACCAGATCAAATGAGCACTCCATCAAACGCCGTCTGTGCTGAGACTTTATTTTCTTCCAAAGAAAGATGAAGCACTTACATTCAAAGGGGGTGGGGAGAATATGCCCAAGCCAAAGGAAAATATAATCTCTACTTTGGGCTAATGCCAATGGGTTTCTTGATATGGCGCCTTCTCCAAACTAAATTTCACTCCCGACAGGTATCATTTCTACGGTGCCTGTAAAGTAACTCCACTCTCTGAGGTTTTAATACAATGGAGGCTTTGGCTCAGTCTGTCTGATTTATTTCAGCCTGTGCTACATTGTGTATTTGCCACCCATTCCTGCATCTTCCCCACTCTTCCTCATACCTGCCATGATCCAGTCATGCTTAATTTTTTTTAAAGATTTTATTTATTTATTTTAGAGAGAGACGAGATGAGAGGGAGGGGCAGAGGGAGAGGGAGAGAGAGAGAGAGAATCTCAAGCAGACTCCACACTGAGCGCAGAGGCCGACCCAGGGCTCGATTCCAGGACCCTGAGATCATGACCTGAGCTGAAACTAAGAGTCGGACGCTTAACTGACTGCACCACCCAGGTGCCCCTGATCATGCTTAATTCTTTGCCAATGTTCTCAATCACCTCTGCACCTTTGCATTTGCTCTTCCCTCCCATTTGCTGTTCCCTCTACTTGAAATGCACTTTAACCCCCCTGGTTATCTCCTCCTCAGCCCAAGGGATGTCTCTTCTAGACAGTTTTCTTCAACCCCTTAGAAAGAATTGTCTGCCCTCAATATCTCTATAGTTCCTGTGCTTACACTTTTCCTAGCACCCAGTGCACCATTCCATCCAAAGCTCCTGGAGGGCAGGAGCCATGTCTTTCACCTGGGACCTCAAAGTGCACCTCACATGTAATAAGCTTTTACTGAATACATGTGAAATGAATGAGCAGTTAATTTCCCACCAGTGCCTAAATAAGGGGCATTAAGTAACAGACCCTTGTGTAAATATTCTGCTGTTGAAAGAAATAGAAATACTATTCTCTCTTTTTTTTTTTCCTCTTGGAAGCTGGGGGTTTTAGAAATACTGACCTCTCAATATCAAAAAGCTCAGATTAATAGCCCCCACCCATATCAAAGATGCTGTAAGAAAAAAAGAAATGATTACATAATCTGACTTATTATAAGAAAAGAGATTATGTAAGACATTAAGAGAAAAGTTTTGGATTTTAGTCTCAAAAATATCTGTTTTCTTTTTTCTGAGGACATTATTGTGATGTTTGGGGTAAATGGCCACTATTGACCATTTCTTTAAATCTTCTGCTATGGGACATATAAATTCCTTTTAAGTATCTGGTTTTCCAAGAGGCTTAATCAGAGCCGCTTATTTAGTCATAATGATGTTCAGCTCTAAATTTGAGAAATATGATTGCAAAACAGAACTATATAAAGCGTTTAACTTCCTCTAAGAAAGATAATGTGTGGAGAGAAAAAAGGAAAACAAACCAGAGATCAGTGACTTCCGTAATTACATCTGATTGGGAAGACATGAGTCTGGTCTCTGCTTCATGTGCTTAAGGCAAATGAAATTAATTGAATCGCAACAAAAAGAAAGACTCTAATCCCAGAAATGGGATTTGAAATAAATCCATATTCTTGAAAGAATAGAATAGCTGCTCTCTTTCCTGGAGGCAGGTAGCTGCATAAAATGACCAGCCCATGCTAGGATTCTGATTCTTTTGTCATGCTGAAATGATGTAAGAGCATAAGTTTTTAGAGTTAGAAGGGACTTGGAAGATCAATTACTCCAGCTCTCACTCGTACCCATCCTGGTTTGACTCATAGCGCTCTGTCATATCCCTGGAGAACACACAGATGGAATCCAACCTAAAGTAGGTTTCCTCAGAAGAATGTGGTCCTCTGACTATTTGCCCCAACGGTCATCTGGTCTAAATGCCTTCAGTTCTCTCACAAGGAGGATGCTGTCTATATATAGGCTCCCCACAGATACGCCCATTGCCTTATGAACAAAGTGTGTTCTCGTCACAGTATCTAATTCAATAAAGAATGACCCAATAGCCTCTCCAAGGTCACCAGCTTGTTAATGGTGGAAACTGGACCAGAATTCCTGGTGTAATACACTTTCCCCCTCACCACGATACTTCCTGAAAACTATTCCAAAATGCTATTTGTACAGTTCTGAGCAGGAGGGTTTGGCCATATCCACAGAGAATACGGAAGCAAGTTAAAAATTCTGCTCTTTTACAATGAATTCACAAATACCTTCATGAGGTGGATGCATTGCACACAGCCCTGAAACAAGGCAATGTGAAAGAGGTATCTCAAAGCTGAGGGGAAATTGGTAACACCAAAGCTCGTGGTGTTTTGCCTTATTCTAAAGCACTTCACAGAATTAGAGGGGAGGATGTGTTGTGAGAAGTACTTCTCAAACTTCAGTGTGCCTAGATATACCTCAGGATCATGGTAAATGCAGATTCTGATCCACAAAGTCTGAGGTGGGGCCTGAGATCATGCATTTCTAACATTCTTTCAGGGTTTCCCAATGCTGCTAGTCCAGGGCCACACTGTAAGGACCTAGCTGTAAGGAAGAACGTGTCTGGGAGGCAGAAGATTTGAATCCAAATCTCAGCTGCACATTTATGAGCCTTGTAAACTTGAGCACGTCTCACTCTGTGTCCTCATCTGAAAAGTGGGGGCTTTAACCACATCTCTATAGGTACCAAGAGCCTGAGACTGTCCTCTGCCATCCCTTTTCTCGGGCTCTAACCTAAGCATGTGTGCATATGGATGCTGTCTATATATAGGCTCCAAACAACCATCAAAGGTGTTTATCACTGTATTTTTTGTAATAGTGAAAAACAAGAAGAAACCTAAATAGCCAAAATTAGGGAAACATTTTAGCGAGCTAGGATATATCCATTGGATTGAATATTAAGTAGCCATTTAAAATCGTATTTAGAGAGAAGACATAATATGCATAAATGTTCATGCAATAACATACTAAAGTTTAGAAGCCAAAATACAAACTTGTATGTACAGAATAATCTTTACACTAAATATATGAAATCCCCACCCTTGCTGACTCACAGGGACATGGAGAATAAAATTAGAGGAATTGATAACTGACTATATAACTAGGAGGTACTATTACGACTCTTTTCTAATGGCATTGAGAAAATCCAGGTCAGGTCTCATTGCGTGCTTTGGCAGCCTGCCCTAATTCTGCAACATAACATTTCCTAGAAGGGCCAGCTCCCATCTGAACATTCCCTCTTAGCAGGAAGAATTCATTCTGACTATGCTCTAAAATATGAATGTAAGGAGAAAAGAATGTGTATTTCCTCTGTATGTTGTTACCTTTGAGAAAGAGGAACGAGGGGACAATTTTTTTAAGAGTTTTCTGGTACAAACTATTTAAAAGGTGAGGTTTGAAGGGTAGAAGCTGATTTTAAGATCAAACTTGGGTTTGCATCTCAGATTTGTCCTTTATTGGTTGTGAGACCTTGAACACCTCAAACTCCCATTTCTCTGAGCTTCAATTTCTGAATCTACAAAATAGCTCTCACAGTATTCATCTCATATAAAGTAGTTTGAGGAATAAGTAAAAGAATTAGTGGAAAGTGACCAGTATAGTGTCTGGTACACGGCAGATTCTCAATAAGTCATGGCTAATTGTGGACGACAGGCCCTGAGGTGACCCCTATGCTCACACCTTGTGTGGGTATGGGTGCGACATTTGACTTGCTCGTAATCAGTGGAATATGGCAAATGAGATTAGAGGCTCCGTCCTGCTAGCACACACCAGAGAGATTCCCTCTCTGCTGCTGGCTTGGAAGAGGTAAGCTGCCGTGTTGCAAGAGGGCATTTAGAGAGGGTCGTGCAGCAAGGAATTGTGGGAATTGTGGGCCACCTCTGGTAGCTAAGAGTGGCCCCTGGCTTAGAGCCAGCAAGAAAACGGAGACCTCAGTCATACAACCAAAAGGAAATGAGTTCTCCCAACAACCTGAATGATCTTGGAAATTAATTCTTCACTGCTGGAGCCTCTGCAGATTACAAGGCAGCCCAGCCACCATCGTGATTGCTGCCTGATGAGATCCTGAGCAGAGGACCCAGCTAAGCCGTGCCAAACTCCAGACCGTGAGGTAACAAGTGCTATTTTAAGCCTCTAGATTTGTGGTAATTAGTTACACAGCAATACAAAACTCATATACGCGTATAAAGTAGATAACTAACACTTATCTTTTGCCCATTGCAATGAACCAGCTCACTTCCATCTCACCAATGTTTATTGAGCAGCCACTATTCTGTTGGAGCTGAATCTTGGGATAGGGGACAGAACCTACCCTCGGTGAGCTGAAAGTCAGTAGAGGAGACAGAGGGGAAAAAACCCAAAAATCACAATAAAGGGCAATAAGTGCTATGATCAAGAGAGTTGAGCTTCCCAGTTGCAACAGTTCAGCTAGGTCATGAGGGATCTGGCTGAATTTGGAATTAGCCAGGCAGAGAAGAGGAGGAAGGAAAGGTATTCCAGACTGATGGACTGGCACAGGCGAAAGCATGGGCGTGAGGGGGTGCACATTGTACCTCAGGAAAACCAAGTGGTTGGCAAGGAGTTGTCATCAGATAAAAGTACCCCCAGATAATAAATGAGGAAGGAATTCTAGATTTAGAATATCACCGTTTTGTAACCTTAAGCCCCTGATGAAATAATAGATCTAGGCAATGATAATTAATGTCTGCTAAAAGAAAAACAACCAGACATCAAGTCCTTTTATATTGTGATAAAAATCACATAACATTAGGGGCACCTGGGTGGCTCAGTCGTTAAGTGTCTGCCTTCGGCTCAGGTCATGATCCCAGGGTCCTGGGATCAAGCCCTGCATCGGGCTCTCTGCTCAGCGGGAAGCCTGCTTCTCCCTCTCCCACTCCCCCTGCTTGTGTTCCCTCTCTCGCTGTGTCTCTCTCTGTCAAATAAATAAATAAAATCTTAAAAAAAAAAAAATCACATAACATTAAATTCACCTTTTTAACCATTTTAAACTGTACAATTCAGGTGCATTTAGTGCATTCACAATGTTGTGCAACCATCACCACTATATAGATCTAGAACATTTTCATCTCCCCTAAAGGAAACCCCATACCCATTAAGTGGTCGCTCCCCATTCCCCACGTCCTCCAGCCCATGGCATCTGCTAACCTGCTTTCTGTCCCTATGAATTTGCCTATTCTGCATATTTCACATACATGGGAAAATCACACAATATGTGGCTTTTATGTCTGGCTTATTTAACTTAGCACATTTTCAAGATTCAACTATGCTGTAGCATGCATCCGTACTTTATTCCTTTTTATGGCTGAATAATATTCCATTGTATGGATATGCCATGTTTTGGTTATTCATTTACTATTTGATGGACATTTGGATTGTTTCCACCTTTTGGTTATTGTGAATAATACTACAATGAACATTTGTGTGCAAGTGTTTGTTTGAACACCAGTTTTCACCTCCTTTGAGTCTATACCTTGGAGGAGAATTGCAGGGTCATATGATAATTCTACATTGAACCTATTGAAAAACTGCCAAACTGCTTTTCACAGCTGCTGAGCCATTCTACATTCCCACCACCCATATACAAGCGTTGAAGCTCCCCACATCCTTGTCAACATTTAGTTTCTGGTTTTTGTTGGTTTGGCCATCGCGGTGGTGGGAAGTGATATTACCAAGTGTCTTTGGTGGAAGTACACCGGCGAAGTATTATTAACAAGGTTGAACTGACTTAAATGGAGCCCCCTAGAGCTGTGCTGTACAAAAAAAAAAAGTAAGTGCTAGCCACAAGCAGCTATTAACACTTGAAGTACAGACTAGCAACACTTCAAGGGCTGATAGGTACTTCTTGTGGCTAGTAGTTACTGTTTTTTGCACAGCACAGATGTATAGGAAGTCTACAACACATGCTGGATTTCTGAGGATTAGCATGAAAAAGAATGTAAAATATTTCATTAATGATCTTTTATATATATTACAAGCTGAATTGTTCATATTTTGGTTATACTGGGTTAAATAAGATATATTATTAAAACGAATTTCAGGGGCACCTGGGTGGCTCAGCCAGTTGGGTGTCCAACTCTTGATCTCAGCTCAAGTCTTGATCTCAGGGACCTGAGTTCAGACCCCCTGTTGGGCTCCATGCTGGACGTGGAGCCTACTTTAAAAAAAAAAAAAAAAAAAAAAAAGAATTTCATCTCATTTTCACTTTTTTTTTTTTAAGATTTTATTTATTTGAGAGAGAGCATGCACATAAACCGGGGGAAGGGCCAGAGAGCGAGGGAGAAGCAGACTCCCTGCTGAATGGGGAGCCCAATGCGGGCTCAATCTCAGGATCCTGAGATCATAATGTGAGCCAAAGGCAGATGCTTAAAAACTGAGCCACCCAGTACCCTCATTTCACTTTATTAATGTAGCTACTAGAATATGTTAAATTGTCTTTGCGATTTACATTCTTTTCTTTCTTTTCTTTTTTTTTTTTTTTTTGCGATTTACATTCTATTTTTACTGGACAACACTGCTCTAAATCTAAGTACCAGTTTACAGGAAATACAGAAAACAAACATGCTAAACAACACCATAAGGTTGCCATCATCAAAATCTAATATGTGGGTAACTCTACAAAAGACTCAGTTTCTTCAATAAATAAATTGCAAGGTTAAGAGAAAGAGGGTGGGGAGCCTGTGGGTTGAAAGAAATCTGAGAGATGGGCGCCTGCGTGGCTCAGTCGTTAAGCGTCTGCCTTCGGCTCAGGTCATGATCCCGGGGTCCTGGGATCGAGTCCCACATCAGGCTCCCTGCTCAGCGGGAAGCCTGCTCTCCCTCTCCCACTCCCGCTGCTTGTGTTCCTGCTCTTGCTATCTCTGTCTCTGTCAAATAAATAAATAAAATCTTTAAAAAAAAGAAAAAAATCTGAGAGACATACCAGCAAACCTTGTTTGGATACCAGTTAGAGAAACCAGCTCTAACAATCCAAAGGAATTTGAACACCTGCTGGTTATTTGATGATAGTAAGGAAGTATTATGCTTTTAGAGTCATAATTGTATTGTGATTACCTTTTTTAAGGCTTCTTAATTCATACATATACTTACTGAAATATTTACAGATGAAGTAATATGATGTTGGAAATTTGTTTCTAACTAATCCATTAGGAAGAGTAATGGGGGTATGGATGGAACTGTATTGGTCATTCATTGATAACTGTTGAAGTTGGGTGATAGTATATGGAGGGGTCATTACACTATCCTCTTTACTTTTATGTATGTTTGACATTTCCTATAGTAAATTTTTTCAGCATGGAGTGTTCAGGGAGCTGCAAGAAATTTTAAATATCCAAAGAATACAATGTTGGCATATAGCAGGGGGAGGGAAGAAGGGAACCGACATGAGATTAAAAAGTTAGGAGGAGACCAGACTACAGGCCTAATATGCCACACTAATGCACACTAATACAATTAGATTTTACCTCCTGTGCATCGGAATCACCTGGGAAGTGTAATGAAACTGCGAATGGTACCCATGAGTTATTTTCATCACATGGGGTACTGCCCCTCTCCCATGCCATGTGGATGCTCTACCCCAGTCTGATGGGCACGCAATTCATGAATAGCCACAGGAACTGGTATTCCTGTCAATAGTGATTTGTCCAAGGGGTGGACTGTGACATCAGCAGAGCCAATGAGTGTCTTTCCCTGAGATTAATATATGAACAACAGAAGAAAGAACTTCCCTTTTGGATGGCATTGAGAAGCTGGAATTCTACAAGCCTGGAAATGCTAGCAGCCATTTTTGCAGGCACACAGAAGAAGATAGTCCGTAGTAGGAGAGAATGAACTTCAAATATATTTTTGAAAAGCAGAGTCCATAGAGAGAAAGAGAACATTTGCTACTGATGAGTGCTGTCCAACAGAAATATAATGTGAACCACAAGTGCAAGCTGCACGTGCAATTTTATTTTTTTTTTATTTTTTTTTATTTTTTAAAGATTTTTATTTATTTATTTATTTGACAGAGAGAGATAGCGAGAGCCGGAACACAAGCAGGGGGAGTGGGAGAGGGAGAAACAGGCCTCCCGCGGAGCAGGGAGCCCGATGCGGGGCTCGATCCCAGGACCCCGGGATCACGACCCGAGCCGAAGGCAGACGCTTAACGACTGAGCCACCCAGGCGCCCCTGCACATGCAATTTTAAATTTCTAGTGTCTAAGTTAAGAAAAGAGGAAACAGATGAATTTTCATGCTATGTTTTATTTAATCCGATATTTTGGATTGTCTGTTTTTGTTTTTGTTTTGTTTTGTTTTTTACAGCATAGGAAATATAGTCAATAATATTGTAACGATGTTGTGTGGTGACAGATGACAATGCCATGGTGGCAAGCACTGAGCAATGCGCACGATCGTCGAGTCACTGTGCTGTACAGGTTTTCTCTTTGTTATGCTGTCTTTGAAAGTCAGCATCTATCTCACACTTACATCACATTTCAGCCTGTGCTACTCACACTTAAAGTGTTCGGTAGCTGCTTTATTGAGAGCACATCCCTAAAGCCATTCCCACTGAAGCTAGCTCTTGTTCTAATAGTGTTTTCTTAGATCCTGTATTGGTCTATTTGGCACCCGAGCTAACAGCTGAAGTGGTTTATGTCTCCCTTGAGATCCAGAATCCATACTCTGAAATCACCTCCTTCAGCTACCTTGCATACCAAGCCATTATGTCCCCTGCCCTAAATCAACCCCAGGGTGAGGTATCAGACAACTAGGCACAGTTGCTATGCCCCAAGGGCCACCCGATTTATTCAAAGTAGCCAGTCCTAAATTGCCTTGCCTTTCCTGCAGAAATCCCAATCAGGGCTGGGGTCTATGCCTCCCCTGCCATCCCACCCCCTGCTCTCTTCTGCCTCCCAGCAAACGTGGTGCTTCCCTAAATGGCCCTGTGTGTCATGGCATACCCCCTCCTCTCAGGAAATTAATTAATACATCAGTCTTTCAATGGTATTGACCTCTCCATGTCATCATTCAGTCACCTCCATAAATTAAAATCCCGCAGATACAGTTAAGATCGTTTTACCCCCTGAACTTCCTAGTCAGAAGACATAATGGATTCCTTTTTTTGACCTCAGCTAGTTCGAGATGGGTTACTATCACTTACAACCTAAAGAATTCAGGCTCCATATCCAGATCCCCAGGTTTCTATTCCAAACTCATCTGAATACCCAAAGTACATCTGAATACAATGATTCTTTTATAGCCAACCATGCATAGACCTCAGGATGGAGTTTGGGAACCCTCACTGTAGGCCAAAAGGCCATGGCAGGTTCTTAAGCAGATGGAATGAAATGATCAGATCTGCATTTTAGGACAATCACTTCTGGCAGTTGGCTTGGAAGATGGCCCAGGAGGGCAAGAGATGAGAGCGAGGCCATTTGCGGGCCTGATGGGGCCACACAGATTGGGGGCACAGATTCCCCAAGCTCATGTGCCATTCCCAGGCCACTGGGTGTAAAAGGAAAAGGAAGGGATGTGGGCATTTGCTGACGCTGAGAGCTGGGTCTGCTCTCTTTGTGCTGCTTGCCCAGGAGGGCGTATTTTTGGGAAGGGGTGTGTTCTGAGAGTAGGGAGGAAGTCGCCACCCCATTGGAAAGAATCTGCCACCCTGCCTTCCAGCTGAAATATCAGATAGAGTCTGTTCTTCTCCATGGGCAGCAGGAATGAAATGGCCAACGTTTTTTTTGTTTTGTTTTGTTTTTTTGTTTCTTTTTTCTTTTTTGAGAAAGAGATTATATGAAAGAACATGATGTCTTAGGTTTCACAACGGGAAAAAAGATAAGGGAAAAGTGGCAAGTTAGAAAGGCCATTGTGTATGTTATCTCTGTTATTTTAGATTAAGAAAAAGTAAATATGGCACAAAGCGTTTACCGTTTATGCCAGCCTGGTCCGAAACTGTTGCTTTTATCCTTTTTCCTTGGTTTTGCATTTTGGCAGAGGTTTTCCCTGGGAATTTTCTGGTGCTCAGCATCACACTGCCTTGCTAAGGAAGAGATCGGGAGGCCCACTGAGTCATGCAAGGGAGCGGTGCAAAAAAAGAAAAAAAAAATTCCCCAGACTCTGGAGACATTTGGAAACCATTGGCATGCAGGTGCTTAAAAACACATTCTTGGGGCGCCTGGGTGGCTCAGTCAGTTAAGTGTCTGCCTTCGGCTCAGGTCATGATCCTGGGATCGAGTCCCGCGTTGGGCTCCCTGCTTAGCGGAGAGCTTGCTTCTCCCTCTCCCACTCCCCCTGCTTGTGCTCTTGCTCTTCTCTCTCTCTCTCTGTGAAATAAATAAATAAAATCTTAAAAAAAAAAAAAACCACACACACATTCTTTTCCAGTGTGTATATAAAAAGCAGGGTTGGAGTTGCAACACTGGGGTTCCAAATGGAAAGATAAGGGAAAGGTTGGGCATATCCAGGGAGGGCAGCAAGCTGGCTCCTGAGAAGCCTCGTTACTCTGGTGAATACAGTCCAGGCCACAACTGTCCTCAGCCAAGCCATTCAGAATCCAGATCTTGTCAGCACCCCGGGGCAGCCTACACTCTTAGAGGCAGACACGCATTAGCTAAGCTTGTAAGACCAATGGCTGAAACTAGCATGCCAATTTATTAAACAGTACACTTTGAACAGTAGACTCACAGAGCTGGGGCTCAGCCACTTAGCGTACCCAAACTCCAGTACGTAATCATAATAGCAAAAGTAACAATAAAAGCTAACTTTTACCAGGCTTCTCCTATGTCCTAGTCACTGTGCTAATGCTTTATGTGAATTTTTTCACTTAATCTGAAATAGGTACTTCTATTATCCTCAAATTACAGATGAAAAAGACGGAGGTGCAAGGAAGTTATACTTAATTAGCCCAAGATCATATGTCTACTCCCCATCTGGCCCTTGAACTAGAACTGAACAGGACAGGAAGTTGACAGAAAACCTGAATGAGAGACTTTGTGAGCGCACGCATGACCCAGCCCTGGGTGGACACTCCTCGCCCAGAAGACAGGTGGCTCTAGAAGCCTACGGAGAAGACATTGGCACACTGGGCCGTCCTCACATTGAGACCCTTCAACTTTGGCCACAGGAATGCTCCACCAACTAATCTTGTGGACATAGTATCTGGATAAGTGGAAGCCAGAGCTGAAGAGGAAGAAGAGGCAGACTGACAGGCTGGTTTAAGAGCGTGTGAGACGTACTTCTCTGAGGGCTCACAGAAGTCATTTGGGAATACCGTAGTGGCTGGAGCTAACAAGGAGAAGGAATTGCCATGGAGACGCATGTGCCCATGTCAGCAGGACCAAGGCATCCTCTCCCTGAAGACAGACGCACAGGGGACACCCCATTGGAACCCATTTGGGTGTCACTTCCTCAGGACACTTCCTCTGATGCCCTCCTCCCCCCTTCAGGTGCCATCTGGCTGTAATAGACACGGCATCCTCCGCTTCTGATTTTAGCTCTTATCAAACTGGAGTTGAATACATTTCTTGACTGTCCTTCTCCTCTGCTGGACTGTCAGCCCCATGAAGACAGGAGCCCCATCTGTTGGCACTTCCGCTCCAACCCTGCATCTCCTATGATGACAGAGCATAGCAAACATTCAAAAAGAGTATTTCTCTGCTCCTGAGCACCGACAAGCTTCTCGAGTCATCTTACCACCTATTCACTCTCCTGCCTGCTCAGATCTGGTGACCCTCCATCATTCTGCTGCTGTCACCGCCACCTCCACATGCCAAATCCAATAGACACTCTGAGTCTTGATTTACTTGATCTTGGAGCGGCTCTTGACACAGTGGATCACTGTCTCTGGTTTCAAATGCTTTCCTCTAGGGGCGCCTGGGTGGCTCAGTTGGTGAAGCATCCGCCTTCAGCTCAGGTCACGATCCCAGGGTCCTGGGATCGAGTCCCACGTCGGTTTCCCTGCTTGGCAGAAAGCCTGCTTCTCCCTCTCCCACTCCCCCTGCTTGTGTTCCCTCTCTCACCGTCTCTCTCTCTCTCTCTCTGTCAAATAAATAAATAAAATCTTTAAAAAAAAAATTTTTTAACAGAAAATAAGGTTTAAGGTTGTGGAGATATCATAACCCTTCTGCACTGGTGCAGCTGCCGTGGAAAATAGTGTGACAGCTCCTCAAGAAATGAATCAGAGGATTACCATAGAATCCAGCAATTCCACTTCTGGGTAGATACGTCCCAAAAACTTCAAAGCAGGGTCTCAAAGAGATATTTGTCCACCCGTATTCAAAGCAGCATCATTCACAATAACCAAAAGGTGGGAGCAACCCAAATTATCCATCAACAGATGAATGGATAAACAAATGTGGTATATACATACAATGGGATATTTTTAAAATTTTTAAAAATATAAAACTGTTTTTTTAAAAAGCTTTTAAAAAGGAAGAAAATTCTGATAAATGCTAGATGAACCTTATAGACAATGCACCAAGTGAAATAAGCCAGTCACAGAAGGACAAATACTGTATGAGTTCACTCATATGAGATACCCAGCATAGCGAAAGTCACAGAGACAAAAAGTAGAGTGGTGCTTGCCAGGGACGGCAGGGAAGAGAGGATGGAAAATTAATGGGTCTCAGTTTGGGAAGATGAAAAAAGTTCTGGAGATGGACAGTGGTGATGGTTGCACAACAATGTGAGTGTACTTAATGCCACTTGAACTGTATACTTTAAATTGTTAAAATAGTATAAATTTCATGTTTTATATATGTATATATTTTTAAATAAGCTTTATGCCCAACGTGGGCTCGAACTCACGACCCCGAGATCAAGAGGGGTCCACTGACTGAGCCAGCCAGGCTCCCCTGTTATATATTTTTACCACAATAAAAAATGCTTTCTCTCTCAGCTTCTATTATACTTCATGCTCCGGGCTTCTCCTTTCCTACCTCTCTGGACACTTCTCAGTCTCCTAGTCAATTCCTTCTCTACCTGGGTGAGAAACACTGTAGCCTTTCCTTCCTTCAACAAATATTGGAGTGTCTACTCTGTGCTAGGAATAAACAGTGAACAAAAGACACAAAGTTTCTCCTTATGGAGCATACATTCTTACTAGATAGGAGATAATCTATCAACAAATAGTATGTTGGTCATAAGAGATACAGAAAAAATAATAAAACAGGTTAAGGGAGATTGGAAGAGCCAAGGATGGAGTTTGCTATTTTTTATAGGATGGTCTGATAAGGTTACATTTGAGCAGTGAAATGAAGCAAGGAATGTTGTTATATGGAAGAGCTTTCTAAGCTGATCACAAGTGCAAAGGCCCTGAGGCAGAACAGAGTTGAACGTGCTTCAAGGATAGCAGAGGCCAGGATAAGGGAAACAGAATGAGAAGAAAGAGAGCATGTACTCCAGGAGGCAATGGAGCAGGGGATGTAGGTCATAAACAGCCTGAGAGACCATTTTAGTTTGAGTGAGATGAGAAGCAAATAGAGTGTTTGGGGCAGAGCAGTGGCATGACCTGTCTAATGCTCTAACAGGACCACTCTGGCTGCTGTGTTATGAATAGACTAGAGGAGGAAGGGTGGGTGTAGGAGCTACTGCAACAGGGGAGAGGAGAAGATGACTTGGACCAGAGAGGCAGTGGTAGACATAATAAAAAGTGGAAAATTGAGGATGTCTCCTGGAGGGAGGATTTGTTGACAGACTGGATATGGGATGTGAGAAAAAGAGGAATGATCGGGTCATTCAAATTTGGGGGCTTGAGCAACCGGAGGATGGAAATGTCATTTACAGAGTTAGAGAAGACCGGGAGGCTAAAAGTCAAGGTTGGGCTTTGAACATTTGGTCTGAGAAACCTATCAGGCGTCCAAGTGGAGATGTCGAGTAGGCAGCTAGACACGTGAACCTGGAGTTCGGCACAGACACAGAACTTCGAGGTACAACCCTGGGCCCTCCTTCCTCTTCCTCATCCCCCTCTATGTGACCTCACCCATTTCTTCAGCTTTCAATATCCCCTGTAGGCTTCATGGGCTCTATGCTGGTATTTAAATATCAGACAGTACCATGTGACATTGTCTCTCTTCCCTGAAAGTCTGCAAGTGTGAGGTCCCTGGCGGTCTCACGGCCCCCACTGTGCGCTTAAGTGAACTTGGCAATCGCTAACAGACGTGTGCCATCATGCAGCTGGACAAGGAAACAAAACCCACAGTTTTTGAGGGTTCCTGACTGTCCAGGACTTTTTTCAAAAGTTCTCTGTAGAATTTGCAGAACAAAAATAGGTGTGAACCATATGCACTTTGGAAAGGAATGAGCTGGCCACTGTAGGGCTAAGATCAGTATTGTTCAGAGAATGAAATTCCTGTTCACTGATGTTGTTTTGGGTTGGGCTGACCTTATGAACTGGATTTCTTTTCAGATGGGTGTATTTTTCCTTATTGCAAATTTCCTTCAATTCATCAGCAGAAATTCTAGCCACTTTGCTGGGAGCTTGTGACCCTGGGTTGGACAGCTTATGTACTTGCCTTTTGACAAATGCTTATTTATTTATTTTTTTGGAGTTTCTGCTTGGCACTTCCCGCTTTCCCTCTGGTGACCTTTTCTGTCACTACTCTTTGGTTTCATCCCCGATGAATCACTTCCTTTGGGTCACTTGAGTCTTTCTCCTACAGGAGAATCTAATCTTTTTTAACGACGAAGTTGAAAAAGACCTTCCTAGGTTCCTGCTTTACCATTCATTCAGTGACTCCTGGGTTTCATGACTTGGGTGCAATTCACACATCCGTTGCTATATTTATCCATACCATAGGAATCGCCACGGTGCTCCAAAGGGCATTGCGTTTTCTAACACAACCCACACAACACCACGGGTAATTTGTGGCAGGCCCAGGTCCTCTCAAAGTAGCTGAGCGTGGTCTGAGAAAACTCATTTTCTCTGGATTTTCCTACCCGCCAATGTTTACTTTACTTATTTGTCTATAACCTATCTTCTTGCAAGAAGAACATCAGGCTACTTACAAAAATGCAAGCACTGTACCAAAATAAAACAAATTTGAGATGAGAAACATATAGCCAAGGGAAATAGACTGCAAGTCATGAAGTCTTTGCTAGAGATGGGACAAAAGTTGGCTCGGAGTCTCCTGATAAGCAACACAAGAGAGAAACATCATGAGTTACAAAATGCACAGAGCCCCTGAAGGATAAACGCACCAGTTGCATAGGCCCAGCACACCTGTGCTGTCTCCCATGGGTCCTCCCAAAAGACTTTAGAAAACAGGGTCCTAATAATGTCTTTCTCAAACTACATTGAAGGATTTCACAGGCCTTCCTTATAATACCTAAGCATCAGTTAGCAGAAGTATTTCTACCCGGGGCTATAAAAACATGATAAACCTCCTCCAACACTACCAGAGGGTGAAGGATGGATGGAATGACCTCCAGAGAAATGCTGGGAGGGCTTCAGGGAGAGAAATGAGGAAAGTGTCTGGTGACAGCCCTCCAACTTCCGGGGGACTGTAAAAATGCCAAACACGCCTCAGGAGCTAAGGATTTGATCAACTCTGTTATTGGGGCCGTGATGACAAAAGAACCTGTTTGTTTTAGTAAATTCAGTGACCTGAATGCCACAGCCGCCCCCAACCTTTTTGTCCCCCCCAGAAGAATAGCATAGGAGGAGGTGGTCTTGAGAGAAGCTGAGGAACAACCCCAAGAAGGGATGTGAAAAAGAGCCTCACTTAAATAAGGCTCGATAAACTTCCGTGGGTTCCTTTGGCCCCACACTGACTCTCTTTATTGCTTTTTAGCTTTTAATGAAATTCAGGTGAGTCAGTTGGACATGCTGACATTGCCTAGCAAGGAAAGTCGTGTTAGACATTAGGTTTGGTTTATTCACTGTGCAAGTTCACATGGTATCTTTTCCACTAAAACCTGATTTAGCTTCTTCCTATCTGGCCCTGTCAGTCTAAATGTTAATGATGTAACTCAGAAGATGGACAAACTGTTTCCAACTAGAGAGAAAAAAAATTAGATCACTAAATTTAGATCACTAAAACTCAGCTCTGTGGCCATTATTTAATTGTTGCTAATGTGAAGTTATAAAGTGTTCTCATTCTTAAGCCTAAAGAAATCCGGCATGTAATTGGCACATGAATTTTCATAACTGTCCCGTGAAGCATACAAGGGGGGGCCAAATGAATCCAAGAACACAAGGCCTATATGTTTTTCTGCATTAAAAAAGAATGGAGAGGAGAGGGGAAGGACCGGAATGAAAACTCAGAAATACTGACAAATATTAATCATCAAAAATTGAAAGTCCCTCAAAAGGAAGGATAATAATAGCTTTCTCTGAATCACCATTCAATCTGCACAGAATATCATCACAGGAATCCTGCACTTGCGGGGGGGGCTGGCGGTGGGGGGGGGCGGGAGAAAGAAAGCATTTTTTTCTAACTTCTTTTGCAGACTAGTGACTACCTTAATCTCCAGTATGGTAATTCAATATCATCTAGAGTTGAGACAAATGCTTCTGTATAGATGAAGATATGCTAATAAATTGAATTTAAAAACAACAACAACAACAAATAAAAAGAGTTTCAAAAGTATGTTACCAAACTTAGAAATTGAAAAAAAGTTAAGACTTTCAAAAATATAGGTTACTAAAAATAACACTGACCCTTGATATTTGTCTGAAGAATCCTCCGGAGAGAAAAGGATTTCATCCATTGGAGATAAATGGGGCCAACTCATCCGCGATCTTTGGTTTAATTAGCTAAACTCTTCCAGATGGAGAACACTCAAAGCAAAGGAATATTTCTGAGCCCCCTGGAATTGTTAATAAGCATAACAATATGTTACATGTAAAAGAAAATATGTGTCTTTTATCTTTGTCTTTAAAGGGCAAATGAGGAAGTACTTGGTAGCATGATTTTCAGTTTGATTATTGAAAAAGAAATGCAGGAATTTTATTCAATATTGAACAAACAGACTTTGAGTATTTGCTTTACTCCTCTGCTAAACACGGGGTTGAGAGGGGGTGGATAAGACAAGACCCCAGGCCCTTATGGAATCCACAATTAACTAGAGGATACATTCCAGTGCCTGGTGCATAATAAGAGCTGGATAACTATTTGTCGAATAAATAAGTGAATGATGTAGTCACTTGTATAAGGAATTGCATGAATAAAGGTCTGAACAAGTTACTATGGTCAGAGGGGAGTATGGGGGCCCTCAAGCTGTCAGAGAAGGCTTCACAAAGAAAGTTGTGAAAGGAACACAAAGGACTTTCAGACACAGAAAACAACATGCTTAACAACATGAAGAGAAGAAAGAGTAACGTGTGTTTAGGCAACAGCTAGTAATTTGGTGTGGCTGGAGCATAATGTGTATATACATTGTATATACATTTACATTGTATATACATTGTATATACACATTATGGGGCTCATTTAAAGAGGACCCTTGAAAAACCTAAGGTTAGACTTGATCCTTTAATATGTTATTGGCATTTTAGAAAGATAGCATGAGACACAGTATAGAGTATGTATGGAAGGGAGAAAGAAGTAAAAGATGCCACAGGTTAAGTGTCTCGTTTGTGACTGGCACTAGGATGGATCCTACACTTACTTACATTAAATCTCATTTAATCCTTGGAATACTCTGAGTGAGTACAGAATACCGTCCTCATTTTCTGAGAGCGAAACTCAGAGAGGTGAAGCAACTTTGCGCAGATCACACAGCTCATAGAAGATGGAACTAGAATTTGAAATCAAGGTTCTAAAAAAATCTCTAAAAATACTCTTGGACCCACACAAATTAGTATTAGGAAAAATATACAGTGGAAGTTTGGAGAAGGTTCATGAGTATTAAGAAAGGCACACATGCAAGACACAGAGAAAGAAAAGCATGACTGTACAAAAGGATATTTACAGTAAGAGAGATACAACACAGGAAGTGGGAAGATAATCATAGAAAAACCACAACATGTGTTTTTAAAATGCAAAGCCCCAGGGAGGAGAAAGCGAATGATACAATAATGCCATTCACTCTGGCATCCTGTGCGATTGGTTTTGCTCTTTACTCTTTTTTTTTTTAACTTTAAACAATTTGTTATGAGAGTAACAAAGATACAGCTCATGATCTTGCGAATCTAATGCCCTAAATCAGAAACAGATGGTGCCTAGTGTACCCTGTTTCCTAGAAACTGCAGAATTTTGAGGACAACACCCTCTACGCACCGCATCACTGATTTCAGTTCCTTCACAGATACTAATAGATGGCTAAATAATGTGGTTGCCGGGCATTGTATTGAAACATCTGTTTTTCTTGCTCGAGAACCTTCTTGAAGGTCAAAACTTCTCTCCATTTGTATTGTTTTTTTCCTCTGATTTCAAAGTAATTCATTCTTATCGTTACTGAAAAAAGATGAAAATTAAAATCCCCTGTAATCCTTCTAACCCGCAATAGCCACTGACCACTTTAACATTTTGACAACCTTCTAGTTCTTTTTCTACACACACACAAAGGGATACACACACACACACACGAACACGAACACACAAACTTTATAGAAAATAGGATTACAAATTACCTTTTGATCTGTTTTGTTCACTGAATAGAACATTGATGTTTTTTTCCATATCACCAAATATCTAGGATGACCACTAGTATTCCATCATATTATTTTTAAGATTTATTTATTTTAGAGAGAAAGAGAGCACAAGCATGAGGGGCAGAGGGAGAAAGACAGAGAAACTCAAGCAGACTCCACGCTGAGCACAGAGCCAGACCCGGGGCCCAATCTCAGGACCCTGAGATTCGACCTGAGCCGGAACCAAGAGTCTGACACTCAACCGACTGCGCCACCCAGGCACCCCTCCATCAAATTATATAGATTAATTTATGTAACCAACCTCCTTTTCATCCAACAAATTCTATTCATTGAACACCCACTATGTGTCAGAACTCTGCTTGGCACTCGGTGCACAGTTGTGAGTGTAACAGGCAAAATTCCTGCCCTCATGGAGTATACAGTCCCATTACGGACATGTAGCTTATTTGAGAACTTTTGTTATTAGAAAATAGCACAGCGAAATCTGGCAAACACTACCTCTGCTGTGTGATTAAGCTTAACATCACGGGTGAAAGCTCATGTAGACAGCTTTTCCCCTGATATGATGTGACAGGACTGGTACCTTACAGCTGTGGTTTTCCTGCCAAGATCGAATAACCCCAGTTTAATCATGATTTTCTTAAAAAATCAAGAGTCTCCAGAATACTTGCCCAGTGTTCCTCAGAACTGTCAAGGTCCTCAAAAATAAGGAAACTCTGGGGCGCCTGGCTGGCTCAGTTGGTAAGAGCATGTGACTCTTAATCTCAGGGTTGTAAATTCGAGCCCCATGTTGGGTGTAGAGATTACCTAAAAATAAAATCTTAAAAAAAATAAAACACCCCAAGGAAAATCTGGCAAACTCTCACAGTCTTGAGGAACCTAGGGAGATGACAACTAAATGTAACCGATGTTCCGGATAGAATCCTGGGACAGAAGAAGAACAGTAGGTTAAAAGTAAGGAAATATGGGGCACCTGGGTGGTTCAGTCAGTTAAGCGACTGCCTTCGGCTCAGGTCATGATCCCAGGGTCCCGAAATCGAGCCCCGCGTTGGGCTCCCTGCTCGGCGGGGAGTCTACTTCTCCCTTTCCCTCTGCCGGCCGCTCTGCCTGCTTATGCTCTATCTCTATCTTTCTGTCAAATAAATAAATAAAATCTTTTTTAAAAAAGTAAGGAAATATGAATACAGGATGGGTGTTTGTTAATAAAATGTATCAATACTGGTTCATTTGTTGTGATGGATGTAATATACTAGTATCAGTTGTTAAACAGTGAAGGAAATGAGGAGGGAGGATGGATGGAGTACAGAGGAACTCCGTACCATCTTTGCAACTTCCCTGTATATCTAAAACTATCCTAAAATTAAAAGTTTATTAAACACAAACACCATGACAGTCATCCTTGCAAGTTGAAGCACATCTCTGATTGCTTCTTTGGATAAAGTCCCAAGAGTGAAATTGCTGAGCCAAAGTATACAAATTCTTATTTACTAGAGATTAAAGTGTTGTATATAGATGTTTTGCTGGCTTTTTACAGAGGGGTTTGCCTTATGCCCTTATCTCTTCATTTTCCTGGTTGCTGACTCCTAAAACTGTAAAGAAACCTAAGAGACCCTGAATCCCAGCTACCTTGTGTTACGGATGAAGAAGCTGTTAAGTCCAGAGAAGTGAAGTGACTTGCCCAGGGTGAGGTGCCTAGTGAATAGCGGGAAGTAGGACCCACGTCCCTGTGGAATATAATCGGGGCTGGGTTGTCCCTGCGTGGGTGCAAAAGAAATAAAATTTTCTGACTCATGGTGGAACTAGTGATCAACAGCCAGACCTGATTCTTTCTATTTTCTGTAGGTAAATATAAGGGTTTGCTTCCTTTGTCTTAGACACGGTTGCTGGGAACAAAAAGGATTTTTAAAGTTTCAGAAAGGATTTTTAAGTTTATTTTTTTTCTTTTTTTTTTATTAACATATAATGTACTATTTGTTTCAGGGGTACAGGTCTGTGATTCATCAGTCTTACACAATTCACAGCGCTCACCATAGCACATACCCTCCCCAGTGTCTATCACCCAGCCACCCCATCCCCCCAAACCCCTCCACTCCAGGAAGGATTTTTAAGTTTAAAGAATGGATGTAGACACAACTACTAGAATTGCTTGACTAAATCCCTGGGCAAATTATTCTTCCTTTCTGAGCTCTTGCCTCCCAATCAGAAAAATCAGAATTCCAACACCTACTACTTCCTAGTCTTCTGAGAGGGACCTGGTAGAAATTAAGGAGCTAGTGCAGATACCATCTGCAAAAGCCTTAGAGAGAAATGTCATTTAAGGAAAAAGCATTCGAATGAGAACAAAGGGCACCGTTTCTGTTCAGTGGTCTGTCATATCCCGAGAAAGTTCATTTCCTTGCCTGTATGGTCTCTAGACAAGGAAAATCCCAGACTTGGCATCGGTAAGGAAGAAGAGGGCGATAGGAAGGAAGGGAGAGAATTGTTAGACTTCTTGGCTGGAAATCAGAAACAAATAGTTCCCGAGCCTGGCATTGTCAGGGGCCAGCGTCAGGACCAGCCCAAGAAGGCAGACGAGGAACATTACCGGTCCTGACTTGGCTCCACACACCGTTACTCAACAGAAAGTGGTGCGTAAGCAGGATCCTGGAGGATGCAAGAGGAATATAAACAATCACTGGGTGGGGACCTGTGGTTGCCTATAGAAGCTTTGCCAGGCCCGAGATTGCAGGCATCCATTTTGACTTATTTAATTCCCAGACATTCTTGCAGGATTCGGTCAATGACAAAGATGAGCTAGAACAAACTGAAGTCTGGGATTTAGAAAAGCACTGGCCTCTGACCTCAAACTGGAGCCTCTAATCAACGTCCTAACCCTGGCTCAGGTCACTGAGCATCCTTGCTCTGCAACATGGAAATGACTTATTTTATTTGCCTGTAAACATCTGTCAGCACCTGCACTGAATTGAAACTTGGCAGGCAAAATGAGGAAGGGGCAATACTTCTAAAAATTCTTCCTATTTTTATGATTTGAACCTTTTTATTCTTTGAAGCAGAAGAACGGGAGAAAGACATCAGCTAACTTTCAGGATCAGTTGAAAGACAATTAAACAGATGGCAAAAATCTCCCATTTTTATTTATTGACGTCGTTATTTTGCAGACGTGCAAAAACGTGGGCAGCCTGATTGGCAGGGCTTGTGATTGTGTGGCAGCAGAAGTGACAGCCCTGAGGTGTCAAGAAAGGACAGGATGGGGTGCCTGGGTGGCTCTGTCAGTTAAGCTTCTGCCTTCGGCTCAGGTCATGAGCCCAGGGTCCTGGGGTTGAGCCCCGCATCGGGCTCCCTGCTCAGTGGGGCGTCTGCTTCTCCCTCTACCCCCAGTTTGTGCTATCTCTCTCTCTCGCTCACTCTCTCTTTCTCAAATAAATAAATAAAATCTTTAAAAAAAAAAAAAAAGGACAGGATGAGATGGAAGCGTCTGGGTGTGACTTCACAAGAGTCCAGAACTAAATGAGAATCTCTACTTTAAAATGTGGATTTCTAGCTTAATTGTATTGGGTGCTTTTACATGAAGAAGTAGTTCTGGACTCTACGCATGCAAATAAATCCTCTTTACTGGATCAGCTTTGATCTTGGTCTGTAAGGTCAATATTAATCATATTTTACTGATGTGACTAAACTGCCCCCTGTTGGGGGCTACCTATGAATCTGGCTCCTTGTTGGGGCCTCCCATTCCACCACTGGAGTTCCTTTCCTTTGAATTAGATGGTAAGCAGATTATATATCGCATGCCGATACCAGTCGACTAATAGCAGTTGTCTAAATCACTCCGTTGAAATGATATTAAAGTAGGAAAGGGCTCCCACAACTGATTAGCAAGATGAGCAAAAGAGGGAAGAGAGGCAACGTCTGTGGGTTAAGGCTAAACGTGTTGCGCTGTCCATTCTTCTGGGAAGGGCTATTTATTCAGCTTTTACATAGCACCTCAGTGTGGATCCATGTCAGATCACTTCCAACTAAACCAGAGCTGGTTTGGGTAGATATAGCATTTGTATTTTTAGAAGCAAAACTCAGGCTGAGAAGAACCATGAGAGACGATGGACTCTGAAAAACAAACTGAGGGTTCTAGAGGGGAGGGGTGTGGGAGGATGGGTTAGCCTGGTGATGGGTATTGAGGAGGGCACGTCTGCATGGAGCACTGGGTGTTATGCACAAACAATGAATCATGGAACACTACATCTAAAACTAATGATGTAATGTATGGGGATTAACATAACAATAAAAAAATTTAAAAAAAAACAAAAAAACTCAGGCTGTAGGGTTCAAGCAAGGATTTTCTTTTTCTGATTTTGTTAATTACATCATGTGCAAGCTCTCACAAAGATACAAAGGTAACATTTAATTAAGGGGCGCCTGGGTATGAGGAGGGCACGTTCTGCATGGAGCACTGGGTGTTATGCACAATGAATCATGGAACACTATATCTAAAACTAATGATATAATGTATGGGGATTAACATAACAATAAAAAAATTTAAAAAAAAAAGGGGGCGCCTGGGTGGCTCAGTTGGTTGAGTGTCTAGGCTCTTGGTCTTGACTCAGGTCATGATCTCGGGGTTGTGAGATCGAGCCTGGCTGGGGCTCCACTCTCAGTGGAGAGTCCACTTGAGATTCCCTCTCTCCATCTCCCTCTGCCCTCCCCTAAAATAAATAAATCTTTAAAAATAATAACATGTAATTAAGCATGTAATGAAGGAATCACAACCTATTGAAATTTGTGGGAAATATTAGATGAAACGTAATGAAAACAATTCAGGACGTATGGTCCCCAAAGATAAGTCCAAAGCACAGGAGGGTCAGGTCTGGCTGGGAGCCCTGGGCTTTCAGGGGCTATCAGAGGGCCCTGGTCTCTGAAGTCATGGTGGTTTCATAAGCAGGTAGAAAGAATAACGAAAAAGGAAGTGAAAAGTCACTGACATACTTCACTTATTCCACAATTTTGCTTTTTAAACTTCTCTTGCAGGGCTCTGCACTGGGCATTTCCTGGGGAGAGTTTCAGAATTCTAGACAGTATGTCGGGGCAATTACTAACTACTACAATGTCATCCTGGCTTCCCCCACATATTTACCGACCTTACAGCGATGTCTTCTCCCTTTCAGCAAGGATCTCTATCCTGAGGTCAAGTCAACCTTTCAAAAAAATTACTTGCAAAGTTTGATTTGAGCTGAAATAAAATTCTTATATCTACAAGAATTTACCTAGTACTTTAAGCACTGAGTTGTAAGGGGAAACATTTAAGTAAACTTAAACTCTTTGGCAAGAAAGAGAAACCTCTCTCCACTGTGACCCCAGCCTTTTCAACCACTCCTCACCCTGGTTCTCTCCATGCCTTTAAGACTTTTTGCCTAGAATGTTCTTTCTCCTCCTCGTACATGTCTTTTATAATAATGATCACACTTTACTGTTATCTGTAGTTCTCTTTTGTCCCTCTATTAAACCTCAAAAGCAGAGAATGGGAAACGTGTATTCTGTCCACAGATACTTCATGAACACCTCGTCAGTGCTGGGCACCGTGCCAGGCACTAAAGATACAACAGAAAATAAGGTGGACAAGGTCCCTGACTGACAGAGCTCAAATCCGGGGGGGTCTTTCTAACCCCCGAGCCTAGCTCTTGGCAGGTGTGCAAGCAAGACTGAAAGAATAGGGGTGCCTGGCTGGCTCAGTGGGTAGAGCATGTGACTTTTGATCTTGGGGTCGTGAGTTCAAGCCCCACATTGGATTAGAGCTTACTTTAAAAAAAAAAAAAAAGACTGAAAGAATAAATGAGCTCCTGCCAGGAATTCAGAAATTAGTAGCTTTGGTTAATACCACAGCATGTAGGCAAAAGGCAGAAATAGAAAATCTTAAGTCATTTGCATTGTGGTTGAATCCCGAGTCATTTCTACCATCGCTAATAGCAATTATTGAAAGTAATAGCCCAAACAGCAGGAAACCACACTCCTACAATCCAAAATGAAAGTAGATTGTGTAAAAAAAAATGTTCAACATGGAATAATACTAATTTCAATTAAAGAAATTCTTACCTCAAAACTAAGATCTATATAAATGTAAGGATGACTACTGACTTATTCTGATGCTTCCTGAACTTACTGCATCTAGAACATGGCAATGAAGGTCAAAGAAGGCTTTGTAGGCAGGAAACGCTGTGCGCTAATAGATATTTTTAACATATGGGGAAAATGACAAGAAAGCAGTGTTTCTGAAAATTTTTTCCCATAAAACAATGGTCCAATGAGTTGTTCCTTGAAAAGAATATAAAGCATCTGGAAAACATATCATGCATAAGCCCCTCGTGGAGCATCACAAAGCACACAATCCTATTAATGTCTCTGAAAAGTTCTGCAGAAGATAAATACGCTTAACTTTATTAATCATCATTTCCCAAACTTATTTAAACCACCAAATTCTCCTTTCAAGGAATAGCTATTAAGTTAGGTTAGGAAAATCTGCCTTAAAGTTCTATCTACAATACTGTTCACTTATAGGTATTCATTAATGGCGATCTAGCGAACCAAGACATTCTCAGAATATAGTGTCAAGTCATAAAAGTATTTTTCTTACAAAAGTATCTGTAAGGGCGCCTGGGTGGCTCAGTTGGTTAAGCGACTGCCTTCGGCTCAGGTCATGATCCTGGAGTACCTGGATCGAGTCCCGCATCGGGCTCCCTGCTCGGCGGGGAGTCTGCTTCTCCCTCTGACCCTCCCCCCTCTCATGTACTCGCTCTCTCTCATTCTCTCTCTCTCAAATAAAAATAAATAAAATCTTTAAAAAAAAAAAAAAAAAGTATTTGTAAGTAAAACTTGCTGCCCAAATAATTTTAGTAACATTTAGTAACATTCTGCATTTTGCTTCTAAACGAAGTCACCACCTAACCACTAGATGGCAATATGATTCCATTTATATTACAACCACACCTGCGCTGCATATTAATGGTTCAAAGAGTATTTGAGTTTTCTAATGATGCCCATGTGCATTTATTCATTCACTTAGTAATTCCTTCAAACATTTTTAGGTACTTTTAAGTTTCAAGAACTCTGATGGATGTTGAAGATAAGAAAAGGAATGAGACAGCTTACTGTAAAAATTGTACTTACTGGATTCCTAGGAAACTGTAAGACACCCCATCAACTTAACAACATTTTTGGAAGGAGACTACATAAAATATGCACATTGATTGCATGACATTTTATTTTTTATACATGAAAAAAGATTTAACTATCAACAAAGGAGTGAGAAAAGAGTGCATATGGAAAGCATGGTGATAGACAAGCATCTAAGAAATTATCACAGTCTGAACTAAGTGTCCCAAAGGCCACGGGTTGTGCAACTCAAGTCAATTTCAACTCAGGAAGGACATGCCTGTCCTCAGTCCTGGGGAACTCCTGGAGGGGACTTGGTTCTGAGCCTGGAAATTAGGGAGAGATGAAGTTGAAGATCTAGCCTGTCTCTGGCTTTCGGGCCACAGATCCGGAGTTGAGTGCCAGAAGAGACCTTGGAGATGAGTAAGTACAACACCCTCTTCTTAGAAACAGAGGCAGGGAGATGGGTGGCTTGCCGAGTGACAAGAGGTCATTGAGGCAGAGCTAGAACTTGAACCCAATTTTTCTAAAGCCTAGCTGATGTTCTTTCCAACATTTCATCACCAATTTTGGAATTTAGAATAGGTCCTCCCCTTAACCTTTTTCCCTTTCCAAATTCTTTTTCTTGCTGGTTCCTAGCTGGCTGCCCATCTTTGGACAAGATGTCATGGGCATGTGTCTCATGTTGGATTCCCCAGGAAACAGACTCAGAGACAGAGATTTGCATGCAGGAGGTTTATTGGAGAGTGCTCTCAGGAACAGTGCCTTGAAGGGACTAAGGGGGGCAGGATTGGGCAGAAGGAGAAGTTGAGGCTTCAGCGGATCCCACACAGCACTCTGGAGCTGAAATGGCCCATTGGAGTGGTCCTAGATCAAGGTGAGGGGGCAGGACCTTTAGACTTTCCACATTGACCACTCAATGGATGCAGGGGACATAATCAAAGACAAGGCAGCTCCCTTCGGCTAAGAGCAAAAATCAATGGACTAAAATCGAGGTGTTGGCAGGGTTCCATTCCCTTCTGGAGGCTGTAGGGGAAAATCTATCCCTGTGCCTTTGCCAGCTTCTAGAGGTTGCCCATATCCCTTGCTCCTGGCCTCCTTCCTCCATCCCCAATGCCAGCAATATCACACATGTCTCATCTTCCTCACATCTCTTTCTGACCTCAGAGGGGAAATGCGCTCTTCTTTTAAGGACTATGTGATTAGATAGGGCCCCCCTGCGTGATCCAGGCTCAGTTCTCCATCTCTAGGTCCTTAACCTTACTCACACGTACAAAGTACCTTTTGCCATGTAAGGTAACATATTACAGGTGCCAGGGAACAGGATGTAGACATTGGGGGGTGCGGGGACCATTATTCTGCCTACCACAATCTGTATTAAACATTTTTGCAAGAATACTTTATATGTTCATAGCTGCATTATTCATAATATCCAGAAAGTAAAACAACTCAAATGTCCAGCAACTGATGAATGGATAAATAAAATGCAGTATATTCACACAATGGAATACTGTTTGGCCATAAAAAGGAACGAAGTACTGGTTCATACTATAACATAGATGAGCCTTGAAAACATTATGCTAAGTTAAAACCAATGACCACATATGTATGATTCCATTTATATGAGATATCTAGAGTAGGCAAATCTATAGAAACATAAAATTGAGGGGCACCTGGGTGGCTCAATCTGTTAGGCATCCGACTCTTGATTTCAGCTCAGGTCCTGATCTCAGGGTCGTTGGGGCATGAAAAACAAAAAACAAAAAAAAGGGGGCACCTGGGTGGCTCTGTCCATTGAGCATCCGACCCTTGATTTAGGCTCAAGTCATGATCTCAGGGTCATGAGATTGAGCCCCGTGTTGGGCTCTGCACTCAGTACGGAGTCTACTTGAGATTCTCTCCCTCTGCCCCTTCTCTCTCTCTCTCTCTCAAATAAATAAATAAAATCTTTAAAAAAATAAAATTGATTAGTAGTTTCCATAGTAGTAGTTTTTTGTTTTTTTTTTTAAGATTTTGTTTATTTGACAGAGAGAGACACAGCGAGAGAGGGAACACAAGCAGGGGGAGTGGGAGAGGGAGAAGCAGGCTTCCCGCGAAGCAGGGAGCCCGATGTGGGGCTTGATCCCAGGACCCTGGGATCACGACCCGAGCTGAAGGCAGACGCTTAACGACTGAGCCACCCAGGTGCCCTAGGAACTATATTTTTAACCGGTGCTTCAGAAAAGTTATCTACCTTACAGGAATAATACTACCATTCAAGAATGTTATAAAAATGAAATTAGAATATGATATATTTAGTAAATTATAAACATGGTGGGTAGAAAAATGTCCCTTCCCCCCAACCCAAGAAAGATGTCCACGTACTAATCCTTGGAACCTGTGACTAAGTTACCTCACATGGCAAAAGCAATTTTGTAGATGTGATTAAGTTTAAGAATCTAGAGATGGGGGAGTTTATTCTAGGTTATCCAGGTGGGCCCAACCTAATCACAGCAGAGAACTTTTCCCTGAGGTCAGAGAGAAATGTGACGACATTGCTGGCTTTGAAGATGAAAGAAGGGGCCACAAGTCAAGGAACGTGTTGGCCTCATGAAGATGGAAAAGATAAGGGAAGGGACTCTCCTTTACAGTCTCCAGAAAGAACACAGCACTGCTGATCCCTTGATCTTCGCCCAATAAAACCCATGTTGGACTTCTAACCTATGTTAACTGTTTAAGCCACTAAATTTATAGTAATTTAGTATAGCAGCAATGGAAAACTCATACAGTGAGGCACACAGAACTCTGCGAGCATGACAGAAACAAGTGAAATAGTCTGAATACAGTAAAACCCACATTTCCCCAGCCTTTGGGTAAAAGCACAGCTACATTAAAAACATGAATACATTCCACTGACTTCTCCCCCACCTACTCATGCCGGCAGATTGTCGGTCCCTGCTAAACAGTCCCTAAAGCATTTCTGGGAGTGCCCAGGGAGTGTCTATGTTCATGAAATAATCTGTTTATGAAATAATCCGTTTCCAAGTAATGTAGGTAAATCCACCAAATTACTCTTAAGAATTGCTTTGCTGGCCAGGCTCCAGTCTCCTCAGGGGACCAGCCCTGCTATATAGGACACCAGTCCTTGCCAAGTACTCACCCCACCCCTTTGGTCACCAGACTTCTGGAAGGCACTCCCCCCCCCCCCCATATGCTGGAGCCTTTAAACTGAAAAACCTGCTCTGGGGTCATCTGTACAGGATGGCCTCTGGCCTCTCCCTTTTTGCACCCCCCCACAAGAGCAGTCTCAAGGCAGTACTCGAGGGCCCTCAATGTTTTATAGATGCTGTAATGTACTTAGTCTTTTTGTCCTCCTAGCCCCTAACTCTGCTTTCCACAGGCATCAGACGCAAGTCCAGTAGAGGCCAGGGAGGTAGGCAAATCACAATGTACTCAGAATGATCCACTACAACTAAATCCCAAATCAAGTTACTACGGGTTCCTTCTGCCCTAAGGCAAAATTCTTTCCCCAAGTCCCTTTGCAGTCCCTTAGCAAGTAGGTTTCAGGCATAACTATCACACAGGTTTGACAGGTGTGCCCAGATATGACCAGATTCCACTAGGACTGTATGAAGAAGGCAGTCTACAATTGGGACAGCATAAGTGTTTCTCCCTCAAGGAGATTCAAGAATTTAAAGGTAGATCATGTTGAATTGGGAAAAGACCTTGGAAGTCAGGGCAACAGGGAGCCCCTGAAAGGTTGGTTTTTTGTTTTTGTTTTTGTTTTGAGCCCCTGATATTTTAAGAAGTGCTGGAGACTGAATGCTTGTGTCCTCCCCACCCCCCAAAATTCATATATTGAAACCTAATCCCTACTGTGATGGTATCTAACGGTAGGCCTTTCGGAGGTCCAGTGTGTGGGATTTTTCCACACCACCAAGCAATTAATTCAACTCCTGTGGACACTGACCAGGTGTCCCGCAAACTTAACTCAATTCTGTCATTACCTACCTGGAAATAACATCAGATCCCATAAGCTAAGGGTTCAGTCCCACAACACTGCTCCCATTTCAGATGCCAATTACAAGTCCAGGTTGTCACATGTGCTTCTGACCACTGGCTATAAATTGGAGGTTCCCGCAACCCCTTCCTTGGGTTCGATTCTCTGCTAGAGCGGCTCACAGAACTCAGGAAACCAGTTTACTTACTAGATTACTGGTATATTACAAAGGATGTTAAAGGATGTGAATGAACAGCCAAATTAAGAGATACATAGTGAAGGTCCTGAATGTAAGAGCTTTTGTCCCCATGGAGTTTGGGGCACGGTACAGGATTCATTCTGGTTCATCCTTCTGGGTTTTTATGGAGGCTTCATTACATAGGCATAGTTGATTAAATTGTTGGCCATTGGTCACTGAACTCAATCTCCAACCCCTCAAGCCTCCCCAGAGATTGGGGGATGGAGGTGGAACTGAAAGCTCCAAACTTCAAATCATGTGGTTGCTTCTCCTGGCAACCAGCCCCCACCATTAAGCTACCTAGGGACTTTCCAAAAGTCACTTCATTAACATTTAAAAAAGACACCTTTTTCCTCTCATCACTTAGGGAACTCCAAGGGTTTTAGGGGCTCTGTGCCCAGTATGATTCCTCGATTTCTAAATCAGGTCACTGGGTAGTGAAAGGCACATAGATAAGAGAATCACATGATAGTGGAGAGTGAGGTAAAACGAGTTATGTCTTGGATATGTTGAGTTAATGTGTCTGTGGGGGAATCCCAGCGACGTTAGTAGGCAGATGAATGTAAAGATGGAGTGCTCAAGGGGCACCTGGCTGGCTCAGTTGGTAGAGCGTGTGACTCTTGATCTTGGGGTTGTGAACTCAAGCCCCATCTTGGACCTAGAGCTTACTTAAAAAATAAAAACTCTAAAAAAAAAAAAAAGAAAGAAAGGAACAGGCAGTTGGATACCTAAGGTAGGAGTTCAAGGGAGAAAGGTTTAGCCTGAAGATATACATCTGGGAATTATCGGAATACAGTGATCTAGTATTTAAAGCCAGGAGACTACATGAAATCCTCAGGGGAACGTGCGTAGCCACGACCAAGAATTGCGCTCTGAGGCATTCCAACGTTAAGAGGTATGGGGAAAAGAGAAGCAACTAGCAAAGGAGTCTGAAAAGTAAGTTTGTGAAATGAGAGGAAATCAAGAGAGTGTGGTGTCCTGAAAGCCATTGTGAAGAAAGTGGGCAAGAAAGCAATTAATTGGTCAAATGCTGCAGGTGGTTAAGTAAGTTTAGGAATCAGAGTTCAGGGGCACCTGGCTGGCTCAGTCTATAAAGCATGCAACTCTTGATCTCAGGCTCATGAGTTGGAGCCGCATGTTGAGTGTAGAGATTACTTAAAAAAAAAAAAAAAAGGAATGAGAGTTCAGTGTTAGATAAAAATGGATGTCACTGGAGATCTTGAAAAAAAGCCGTTTCAGTACAGCAACAGGCGCCAAAGCCCGATAAAAGCGGATTTAAGAGAGACTGAAAGAAAAGAAATTAAACAGAAAGCTCTTGAATTCTGCTGTGGCAATGAAGAGGAGCTCTGAAGTAGCAGATAGTAGCCAGAGAGTGGAGATCAAATGAGGAGTTTTTTGTGTGTGGCAGGAAGGAGAAATAACAGCATGTTTGTGTGCTTGGGGAAACAATTCCGTAAATTGGGGGGGGGGGGGGCAGAACTGAAGATGTAGGAGAGAGAACTGCTGGAATGGTGTCCTTGAGCAGGGGTAAATGTAAAAAGGTTGTTCTTCCACAAGTTCAAGGACAGTTCAATTTATAGTAACAGGAGAGGAAGGCAGGTAGGGAGAGGTGGTAGTGGGGAAAATTCTCTTTTGATTTTATCAATTTTCTAAGTGAAAAAGCAAGCTGAGAGTGAGGAGGAGGGGGAAGATGTTGCAGGTTACAGAAGTTGTGAAATACTCATCTAGGACAGTAAGTGGACAAGGGAAACACAATGTGTTTGCTGGGTAGCAGTATGGACCCACTGGAGGTTTAGAATCATGATGGAGGTAGAGGAAGGCATGTCTGATGATTGTATATTTTTCTCCAGCCCTGTTCAGCTGCAGACTTGGCTTCAATCAAGGTTCTAGTTTTTACCAGAGGATAATGAAGAGAGCTAGGCAAAGGAGTAATTTAAATGGAATTTAAGCAGAGCAAGAAGGGAATCTCAAGGAAATGGGGGACAGTGAAAAGGTGGTAGAACAATGGATCCTAGGTGGGATGGAGGGATTGCATTGCTAGAATTGGAGTCCTAGGAGCAAGCTGGAAAGATGGGGGATGGGGGGGACTGGTCGGAATAGGATCAATGAAACAGAGAATGATAGAGAAGGGTTGCATTCACTGCTGACGGTAAGAGTAACATTTGCTTAACAAACGGTGACTATCAAGGAAAAACCCTTTTCCCCTGAAAATCAGCATTTTTCCCCAATACTGAGCATCCTCTGTGTCCTAGATACGGGTAAAGCCACAGTATCTTCCAAACATCCAGATCAGGAATGGAACGAAAGGCAAATTCCTTTCCCGAATGCAAGTGAGCAGCATTTATATAACCGCAGCAAGCTGCATCAACGTTTCATTGAAGGCATTACGTTTCAGAACCCAAGAATACACGAATAGTCTCTTGAAAAGATTCCAACACAAAAAAATCTCTCCCCAGTACTCGCCCTCTCCCCATCCCACGTGTCGCTGAAGGCCGAAAAGGAGACCAGGCGATTTACAGGCTGCCACCCCAACGCAGGGAAGGCTGACCGCGAACTCGGAACCCGGCAGAGGGCGCTAAGCTGCCCGGACTCCCCGGACCTCGCCCCTCCCGGGAAGCTCAGCCCCGCCGCCCGCCGCCTGCCGCCCACGCCCGGGTTTTCAAAATGGAAACAAACCCGGCCCCGCCCCCTGCCCCGAGGACGCCGGGAAAAGGGTACCGCCCCCCCCCCCGGGCGGGGGTGTCCCAGCCGGCAAGGCGAAGGTTCCCGCAAGCAGAGTCGGCTACCCCTGCCACTTTCTCCTCTGGCTTCCTCCCTGTCCACTCTCGTTCTCCAGCCAACTGACTGGAAGCCTCGCAACGGGCTGTTGTACCCTCCCTTCTCCGCAGGCTTCCTCACCTGTCTGCAACTCCGCCCGCCCCGGAAGTGACGATAGCCGCCCGGCCTAGCTCGCGTCCCGTCGGGCTTTGCGGCGGCGGCGGGAAGATGGCGGCGGCGGGAGCCCTGGAACGGAGCTTCGTGGAGCTCAGCGGTGCTGAGCGCGAGAGGCCGAGACACTTTCGGGAATTCACAGTTTGCGGCATTGGTACGAAAGCAGCCAAAGAGGACGCGATCCGATCCTTCCCCTCGGGCTCCTCCCATGGGTCCTTAAATCTCTGACCCCGGGTTCATACTCCTCTAAGTCCACATGCCTATATCCCCGGGATCAGAGCTTCCGTAGTGTCCTACGTCGTCCTCCTTTCTTCCCTTTCTCTTTGTATAGATTGTCAGTCGTCACCCTCTGCTTTCTCAGCGCCCTCAGTCTCTGTCATCCCGAGATAACCAGGTGTGCAGGCTGACCACTTTCCTTTTGCAGGGACTGCAAATGCCTTGGCTGGAGCGGTGAAATACAGTGAGAGCGCGGGAGGCTTCTACTATATGGAAAGTGGCAAGTTGTTCTCCGTCACCAGAAACAGGTTCATTCATTGGTAAGAGCTGTGTTCGCCGAACCCCCCTGGAAGGTCGGATTGTTGGGCCTTTGAGTTTTTGCGGCTATTGCCAAAGTGTCATTCTCCGAGGCGGTAATGGACAGTCAGGAAAAGAGAAAGACTGTTTTCTCTTGATTTCTGAATCAGGAGAAAATTAAGGGGACACAGAGTTCTAGTAGCGGTGCCCTTCCAGGCAGCACCAAAAGCAGAGGAAATAAAGCTTATGGGATGAAGCCCCAAAGACCAGTTTTAAACTTGAACTCATTGTGTTTTTATAGTGTTTTACAGCTTCCTTCATTCTACAAATACATTTGAGCTTCTTCATGTCAGGCACTGTGCTAAGTTTACTAGAGATGACGTGGTGAACAAAAGCAACCATCATTTCCATCATGGAAGATGTTGTAGCTGTTTGAGAATAGATGTGGAGACACCTTTCATGGGGCAATTTTATGAAGGAAAAAGACACTAAAGTAAGGGACCACAACATAGGTGTATAAACATAAATTTTTCATACTTGCCTCAGAAGAAAAATATAGGGGCTGTGAGAGGCTAAAGAGAGGACCAAATGTTATTGGTGGGGCAGGGAAGGCTTTCACGGATATCACATTTAACCTGAGATCTGTAGGATGAAAAGTTGCCCAGGTGGGTGGTTGGGGAGAGAGCAGTCAGCACGTAGGATCACCATATGCAAAATCCATGAAGTAGAAAGACCTGGGCAGATTTGAGGAACTGACTGGAAGTCTGTGTGGCTTAAGTGCAGTGGGTGAAATGGAAAGTGATGTGAGAGATGCTGAGAGGGGGTGGTAAACAGGACTCAGATCCTTCCTGACAACTTTGGATTTTTTTCCCAAGTACACTGAGTAATCATTGAAGGGTCTTAAAGAGTTACTAACTCTTTACTAACATAATCAAAATTGCATAAAGAAAAAATCAGTTTACTTCATGGAAAATGAATTTGGATTAGATAGGTATAATTAAAAAAAAAAATTCTTGCTCTTATGATGGACCAAGTAAGAGATGCTGGTGGCTCAATTGTGGGAGTAGCTTGGAAAGGAGAAATAGATGGATTTGAGATGCATTCAGAAGGTAGCTTTACATTTTTCCGCCATCTTTCCGTGCCGCCATAATGGTGCACATGAATGTCCTGGCAGATGCTCTCAAGAACATTAACAATGCTGAAAAGAAAGGCAAACACCGGGTTGTTAGGCTATGCTCCAAAGTCATCGTCCAGTTTCTCACAGTGATGACGAAGCATGGTTACATTGGCGAATTTGAAATCATTGATGATCACAGAGCAGGGGAAATTGTTGTGAACCTCACGGGCAGGTTAAACAAATGTGGAGTGATCAGCCCCAGATTTGATGTACAGCTCAAGGATCTAGAAAAATGGCAGAATAACCTGCTCCTGACCCACCAGTTTGGTTTCATTGTACTGACAACTCAGCTGGCGTCATGGACCATGAAGAAGCAGGACAAAACACACAGGAGGGAAAATCCTGGGGTTCTTTTTCTAGGGATGTAATATGTGCGAATAAAATGCCTCAATGGGGGGGAAAAAAGGTAGCTTTGCTAGGACTTGGTGATAGACTGAATGTGGGGTAAAAGATGGGAAGGGACATGGAGGGAGCAAAGACAGTTTCCTGGTTTCTGGTATGACTAACAAGATACTGGGTGGCAGGGTTGCCTTTTATATGCAGAAGATGGATTTTGGAGAGGTGTGAATAATTCTTTCAGATATATTAAATTTGAAGTACCCATGTAGCAGCCCTTCAGAAATGCCATGTAGGCATTGAAATTTATAGGTCCGAGGCTCTGAAAAGAGACCTGTGTTGACATACAAATCTCATTTAAGAAATACTTTTTAGTGCCTAATATGTTCTAGTCCGTGTTTAGGGACTGAGAATACAGCAGGGAACAAAACAAAGTCCCTGCCCTCGTGGAGGCAGATAGGCAATAAACAACAGTAATCCCCCAAAATAAGTAAGTACAGTTTGTCCAGTGATAAGTGGAATAGAGAACAGGGAAGGAAGGTTAGAGGGAAGGGGGATGCCTGCAGGAGTTGATCTTTTTTTTTGGGAAAGACCCAGTGATAAGTTGACATTTGAACAGAGGAAGTAGATATCTGGGGAATAAGATTTTCAGGTAGAACCTTCCAAGAAAAAGGAACCAAAATGCAAAGAACCTTGAGACAGGAGCTTGTTTGTTAGGTTCAGAGAATGGCAAGGAGCCAGGAGTCTGCAGCTGAATGATCAAAGGATAGATTAATAAAGTAGCTGAGGGTCAAATCAGGGTTTTGTTGGTAATTTTAAGGCTTTGACTTTTACTCTGAATTAGATGGCGAGAAGTCATTGAAGGGTTTTAAGTGGAGGAATGACATGATCTCAATTGTGATTTTAGAACATCTCAACATTTTAGATGTTGAGAACAGAGTATAGCAGGGAAAGGGTAGAAGCAGGGAGACCAATTAGGAGGTTGGTGCCACAGTCTAGACAAGAGGTAATGGCAGCTTAGACCAGGGTGGCATTGGTAGAGGCAGTGAGAAATATTCTGATTGTGGCTCTGCTTTAAAGATGAGTTTGTTATGGGGTGCCTGGGTGGCTCAGTCGGTTAAGTGTCTGCCTTCAGCTCAGGTCAAGATCCCGGGGTCCTGGGATCAAGCCCTGAGTCAAGCTCCCGATCAGCAGAGAACCTGCTTCTCCCTCTGCCCCTCACCTGGCTCGTGTACTCTCTCTCACTCTCTCTCTCAAATAAATAAATCTTTAAAAAAAAAAAATCAGATATAGAGTATACAGAAAAAGTCAAGGGTGACCTCCAGATTTTTGGCTTGAGCAACTGGAAGTTAGAAAGATGCTGTTAATTGAGTTGGGAAAGAGTGCAGGTAAAGCAGGTGTTTTTTAGGTTTGCTAGTCTAAGCATTCTGTTTTGGACAGGTTTCATTTGAAATCCCTGTTAGATATCCAAGTGGAAGTGTTGAAACAACCAGTTCAGTGGAAAGTTTGGGCTGAAGTTACAGATTTGGGAATTGCTGGCATTAGATGGCATTTAAAGCTGTTACACTGAATGAGATCACCTAGAGATCACCTGCACTATTGGCATTTGGGGCCAGAAAAGTCTTTGTTGTAGGGGACTGCCCTGTACATTGCAGGGTATTGAGCAGCATCCCTGGTCTCTACACACTTCAGACCAATAGCAGCCCCCTCCCAGTTGTGACAAGCAAAAATATCTCCAGATAACTGTTAAATGTCCTTAGGGAGTGGGGTAGAATGGCCCCCTGCTGAAAACTTGTATAGATGAGAAAAAGAGGTCTGAGGACTAAACACTGGGGCACTCCAATATTTAGGAAGATACGGAGACTGGGAAGGAATAACTAGGGAAGTAAAGAGTTGAAAGAAAAGAGAGTGGTATCCCAGAAGCTAACGGAAATATTTCAAGGAGAAGAAGAATGAAAAACTGTTAAATACTGCATATAAGTCAGAGAAGTGAAAATAGACCTTTGAATGGTGGAGATCATTGGTGACCTTGTCAGAAACTGAGCTCTGGAGAGAAGAAGAGGACAGGAATTGTGAGAACAAAACAGCTCTCTTAAGGAGCATTACTGTGAGAGAAGCAGAGGAGTCAAATGGTAGCAGGAGGACAATGCAAAGGTGTGGAAGAAATATACCAGTGTATTTATATGCAGTCAAGGGCAATCACTAGAGGAGGGGAATTGAAGAAAGTGAGATATTTGAAAAAGTATAGATATGGCAGAGGAAGTGTGGGAGAGTGACTGAGCAGGAGCTAGGCTTCAAGGAATGAAACAGGACTGTAGGGAACTGCAGTGGGCAAGGATCGCAGGTGGTATCTGGTTGCACACACTTGAGAGCTGAGTGGTTTGGGCAGGGAGGGAGGAACAATGACCCAGAGTGGTAGTGGGGAGCAAGCAAGACATCTGTGCCCTACCTTGAGGCACCCCCTAAAGGGAGTGTGGTAGAGAAAGCTTACCACCACTAGAGAGGGCTCCAGGGGTGTCCTCAGGCAAGATCCAGGACCCAGCTTTAACCACAAGGCAGGAAGGTGAAGCAGTTGTTCAGAGATCAGGTTGAGGATCCAGAAACTTGTGCTGATGACATACCATGAGTTAGCAGAAAGGAGCCCTAGGAAATCATCAGAATTCACGTGGTGCATACAGGTTTTTTTTTTTTTTTTTTTAAGGTTTTATTTATTTATTTGACAGGGAGAGACACAGCAAGAGAGGGAACACAAGCAGGGGGAGTGGGAGAGGGAGAAGCAGGCTCTCCGCTGAGCAGGGAGCACGATGCGGGGCTCGATCCCAGGACCCTGGGATCATGACCTGAGCTGAAGGCAGGCTTAACGACTGAGCCTGCATACAGGGGCATACAGTTTTGGGAGTGGATGAGATGTGCTTTGAGAGAATGTGTACAGTGAGCAGATAAGATGACCCAGGAACAGGGTTTGAGAAATAAAAAGTAGGCATCAGGTCAAAGAGGAGAGGGAGCACCTAGAGATGGGGGAATGAAACCAGGAGAGGGTGGTATCATGGAAGTCAAGAAAGAGACTTTTCAGGACAACATGGTCAAGTGTGTAGAATGCTGCAAAGCGGTCAAGTAAGAACAGGACTGAGGAATCCATTGGGATTGGTGTGACGACCTTGGTGAGAAGAGGGCAGGCTGAAGAGTATGAGGGAGGTGAGGAAATAGACAAGGTGTGGCCATGGAGGGGAAAGGAGAGATTGGGGTAGCCGGGTCGGGGCAGGAACAGGGTGATGGAAGGGGAGAGACCAGGGAAGAGCATACGTGAATGTAGAGAGAAGGCTTTGGAGGAAGGAGAGAGGGACGCAGGAGGGGTATACGTGAGAAAGTTAGAGATTGCCCTTGAATTGCTGGAAGGAGATGTGCTCTTTGGGGGCAGATGCAGGCAGTATGGTAAACAAGGTGATGAAAAGTTAGGGCTTTCCCAGCATGGTGTTTTCTATGATCCAAGGCTACCATATGGCAGAGATGCGCCTGAAGAAGTCTGCCCTGCATCCTACCTAGCAGGAATAAGTCACAGAAGGGGAAAGAGTCACATTTATTAAGGTCACTGTAGTATGATGCTATGATACTAATAGTGGAGGCCACATTCCACTGCAAGTAATGGGGGGTGTGGTGTGAATTGTCTTTATAGGGGGCTTAATTGCGTTGAGTATCATTGTTCTAAATAAATGGGTCATCAAGTTTGGAAATGCCTCCATTGAACAGAGACTATAATAAGATTTGAATTTTATATTGTGCTGTGTTTTGTAAACGAATATACTGTGATGGTTTGGATTGTAAAATTGATCTGAATTTGTTTACCCAAAACATTCAACTTGGGAAAGTTCACTTGGAAACTATTCCCATATATTTCAAAGCAACAGTCAATTAGAAAGAAAAGCATAAACTTTGTGAACAAATGTCTCTTTTTTAATAGGAAGACCTCTGGAGATACATTGGAGCTGGTGGAAGAGTCACTGGACGTAAATCTGTTGAATAATACAGTTCGCCTCAAATTCCAAAATTGCAGCCTCTTACCTGGAGGGGTTCATGTCTCTGAGACTCAGAATCATGTGATAATCTTGATATTAACAAATCAAACAGTGCACAGATTACTCTTACCACACCCTTCCCGGATGTATAGGAGTGTAAGTTGGTTAAGGGTAATATCCTTTATTTCTCAGATTACTCTGGCTGTCAGAAATTTAATGCTGGAGCAGTGTCCTTTGGAAATTGAAGGAAAATTGGATTTGTAACCTCTCACCAAGCATACTTTGATAGTTACTATTTAAAATGATCAGGCACATTTTAAGTTGAAGAAATAATTTTTATTAAAATTAGCTTTCTTTTTAGGCTAATTCATTTCTTACTTTAAAGATTTTTGTAGGGGCACCTGGGTGTCTCAGTCGGTTAAACATCTGACTTTGCCTCAGGTCATGATCTCGGGGTCCTGGGATTGAGCCCTGCCTCAGGCTCCTTGCTGAGCGGGGAGTCTGCTTCTCCCTCTCCCTCTGCCCCTCACCCTGCTCATGCTCGAGCTCACGAGCTCTCTCTCTCTCAAATGAATAAATAAAATCTTAAAAGAAAAAAAAGCTTTTGTAGCAATTGAAAGGAACTGAGCAAAATTCAGCTTGTTTTGATTTAACAGGTTTTTCTTTTTCATTACTCCACAGGAGTTGGTAATTGAAAGTCAGATGCAGTCCATATTTACTGACATTGGAAAAGTTGATTTCAGGGATCCTTGCAACTCTCAGTTAATTCCAGCTGTACCTGGACTCTCCCCTAATTCTACCACCTCGGCAGCCTGGCTTAGCAATGATGGGGAGGCTCTGTTTGCTCTACCATCTGCTTCTGGGGGAATCTTTGTTCTTAAACTACCTCCTTATGACATACCTGGTAAGAAGGGGAACTGAACTTGGATTTAATTTTAAACAAGGAATGTTGGCATTAAAACCTTAGAAGTCCATACCCATCATCCATGGCAGGAATTGCTTCTACTCCCCCTGAAATGATCATTCAGTGTTGCTTGCCTAAGGAGTCTGTGATGCTTGTACTGTTTTTTTTCTGAGAAAGTAAGATTTTATACAGTGGATGAGGAATTGTAAACCTTTTTGGAGCGTGGGAAGATTGTAAATCAAATAGCTGTAAGATAGCTTATCCTAAGTCCTGTAGTAGAGAGGAGTTGACTACTTATCTGCCTTCAGGTTGAGGTTCTATAGTTAAAATAAATTAACTGACACGAGGAAGTTTTGCTGATAACCTCCTCCAAGTCACCACTATCTCTTGCCTGGATTATTGCATTAGCTTCCTAAATACCCTCAGACCTCTCCTTACCTCTCTACAGAGACTTCTGGGACAGACTGATACATTTAAAACCTTAGTAGAATCATGTCACTCCATTGCTTAAAGCCCTCTAGTGAGGGTTTGTTCTTCATCTCATGCTGAATAAACCCAAAGTCCTTACATTATCTTACAGTGACCCCCCCCTGCTGACTCTCTAACCTCAGCTTCTTTTTTTTTTTCCCCTCGCCTTCTGTGCACCAGTTTCATGCCTTCTTGCAGTTCCTTGAACATACCGATCACGCTCCTACGTCAGGGACTTTGCCTGAGACCGTCTTTCTCCAGCTACTAACTTGGCTTATTCCCTCAACTCCTCTGGGTCTTTACTCAGTGATCCCTCAGTGTGAGGCCTTCTCTGACCACCCTTTTCAAAATTGCACGTACACACGCACCTCCCGCCACAGCATTCACTGTACCCTTCCTGCTTTCACCTATTACCATTCTGCTTGATTTAGCTTCTGCCCTCCTCCCTGTGGGAATATAAGTTCCAAGACCACAGGTATTGTTTTATGTTTTATTTACTGCTAAATCTTCAGTACCTAGAACTGTGCCTGGCACATGAAAGGAAACCAATGTTTCTTTTGGAAAGAATGATTGTTCTGAGCAGCAATAGGGTTACTGTTTGTAAATGGCAAAAGTTTTCCCTAGGAATATGTTAGTGCTATTTTTATTGATCCAATAATGATTCAAAGTATTTTAAGTGGGATGTATGTGGATGGGCTGCATCCTAAAATTTCTTCATATAGAAATGTAGAAGCCTGTCACCTGTTCTAAGCACCTTATTCATGGGTGCATCCTTCTTGTTGGGTTTCTCTGAGTCTAACCAAGAGGTGCCTTGGATATCATTGGTCTGTTTTCAATCTCACAGGAATGGTGTCAGTTGTGGAACTGAAACAGAGTTCAGTAATGCAACGACTGCTTATAGGCTGGATGCCAACAGCCATCAGGTAAGTGGTGTCTGGTGGGAAAATCAGAGGGCCCAAGAATTTAATTTTTGCACTGGTCAGCACCTATTAGTCTTACTCCAAGGCAGATAAGCATTACACTGAAAAGGAGACGAGTCTGTAAAACATCACATTCTATCTGAGAGCCACACCTTGGACACCTTGATAGCAGAAAGTGATTTTCCGTATATATTCTCACAATATTCCATTCAGTGTTCTGCCCCGACTTATCAAATCCAATTTTATGTAATATTAGAAGTAGAAAGTTTTTGATGATTAGAAGTCTATTCCTGGGCGCCTGGGTGGTTCAGTCGTTAAGCGTCTGCCTTCGGCTCAGGTCATGATCCCAGGGTCCTGGGATTGAGCCCCGCATCGGGCTCCCTGCTCGGCGGGAGGCCTGCTTCTCCCTCACCCACTCCCCCCTGCTTGTGTTCCCTCTCTCTCTGTGTCTCTCTCTGTCAAATAAAATCTTAAAAAAAAAAAACAAAAAACTCTATTCCTGTGTTATATAGAGCCTTTTAAAATGTATCATAGTGGTTGATTGTAAATCAAGTAGAAAATACAGTTATCTTATACCAGTATGTAAACTCTTAGCTCCTTCTACTGATTAAGAGTGTACATTTATAACTTTGTTTTATCTTTTTAATTACAAATTCTAATCAGATATATTTATAACACTAAAACCCTAAAATTGGGTCTTATGTTTTTAGAGGTGATCAGGGACTTTCTGATCGTCCCTTCGCTCTTGCTGTTCATTGTGTCGAGCACGATGCCTTCATCTTTGCTCTGTGCCAGGATCACAAACTACGAATGTGGTCTTATAAGGTAAATGCTACATTTATAGTTACTATAAGCTAAAATAGGATTGTGAATTGTAAGAAAATTGAAATCAGTCTTGCTGTTTCTCTCAAAGATTATTAAGATCACTTAGTTTGGAAAGTATAGGCCATTTCTAGACTCAGTTCCATTTAGCTTTATTTTTCACACATTTGTCTTCTTTTTATATATATATTTTTTTAAATTATGAATCCTACAGAATTAAAATAGTGCAGAGAATACGCTTCACTTAAGAGGAACAAATGTTTTTTTAAAAAAGGAACAAATGTGTTTTTGAAATGCAAGTTGATAAAATAGTTTTTGTTTTTTTTAAAGGGTGAAGTGAAAGTTTATTAAGTGAAGGTGAGAGCAGAAAGGAAAGAAAGCTGTCTAGAGTGAGAGGGGTCCTAAATGGGTTGCCCTATAAAGTAGTTTTTAAGATTCATAAAACAGTTGATGGTTTTATTTATCAGACTGAAGAGATATTTTCATCTCAGCCTTTAAAAAACCCTGTAGTGTCCCTCAGCAGATAAAAGGGAAAGAGTGGTAGATGTAATGGATGTGCCTCCTTTCGAAAGGGAAGGAGTTTGTTTTCTAGCTTGGATATTCTTTGACACTACTTGTCGACTCATCTTGGGCAGGACCAGATGTGCCTGATGGCCGCCGACATGCTGGAGTATGTTCCCACGTTTAAAGACCTTCGGCTCGCCGCTGGGACTGGACATAAATTACGACTTGCTTATTCCCCTTCCATGGGACTCTACATAGGGGTGTACATGCATGTGCCCAAACAAGGACAGGTATGAAACACATAAGACCTCTGCCAAGCTATGCACTATGTACCGATGTGAGGAGGGGGCTGTATATTCATTGAGTCTGTTTAAGCTCTTCACACCAGCGTAGGTGTTTCAAGTGTTGTTTCTGTGGAAATGATGGGTTTTGTGTTAATACGTGAATTTAAAGATCTTGAAGAAGTCAGGATGAAAGGGAGTTGAGAGTTTAAAGGAATCTGAAAGGAAAAGTTAACCAAAGCTAAACAAGAAAGAGCCAATTTGGACGTCTGGGTGGAAAAATGGAATCATGAAAGGGACGTAGGTGTTACTAAGTGGTTGGAGGGAAGTTAATTTTTAGAAATAATTTTGCTCATCTTCCAAACATTAGTTGTTGTATGTAGATGAGGTATTTAGGATGTAATACAATGGTGTAATAATAGAGTAAACAACCATTTGTTGGATACTCTGTGTTTGGCATGATCCCTTACGTACATTAATAGCAAATGCTTGGACTGTGCTTACTCTGGGCTCTTACTCTACATACTTTACACATATTATCTGTTTAATCCTGATAACATTCCAGTGAGGGTAGGGTTTTTCCTCACTATGCTGGAGGTGCCCTTCTGGGTGCCCCCTTCACTTCTTTTGGGCTCTGATGCCCAACTACAGGTTGCCCCTCCCTCTGGATGCCTTCTTTACTCTATTTGGGCTGATACTCTGCAACTCCCTTTCAGAGGACACCCCCTCCCCTACTCGGGCTCTGATCACCAATACAGACTGCCAGTCTGTGTGGATACTCTCATCATCCTGCTTGAGTTCCCACCCTTCTACCTATGTGTGAAAGCCCTCATACCCTGCTCATGACCTACACCCGAAGCCAAAAATGGATACTCTTTTTACCACCTTGGGCTCTTTTTTTTTTTTTTTTTTTTTAAAGATTTATTTATTTGAGGGGTGCCTGGGTGGCTCAGTCGTTAGGCGTCTGCCTTTGGCTGAGGTCATGATCCCAGGGTCCTGGGATCCAGCCCTGCACTGGGCTCTCTGCTCAGCGGGAAGCCTGCTTCTCCCTCGCCCACTCCCCCTGCTTATGTTCCGTCTCTCGCTGTCTTTCTCTCTATCAAATAAATAAAATCTTTAAAAAAAAATTTAAAAAAAAAGATTTATTTGAGAGAGAGAAAGGGGAGAGCAGAGGGAGAGGGAGAGAAAGAATCCCAAGTAGACTCCCTGCTGAGTGCAGAGCCCAGCGCAGGGCTCGATCTCACAACCCTGAGATCATGACTTGAGCCAAAACCAGGAGTCGGACACTCAACCGACTGAGCCACCCAGGCGTCCTTTTACTGCCTTGGGCTCTTGATTCAGCCCATGACCCTGTCCTTGGTCTCAATTTCCTGGAGTAGCCCACAGAACTCAGGGAAACATTAACTTACAGTTGCCAGTTTACCATATGTTAAAGGATACAGATGAACAACTAGATGAAGGAGTATAGAGGATGAGTCCAGAAGGGTCCTGAGTTCAGAGGCCTCTGTCCCTGTCGTGTTGGGGTGTGCCACCCTTCTGGTACATGGATGTGTTCACCAATCTGGAAGCTCTCCCTATACCATACTATAGGAATTTTTATGGAGGCTTTATGACGTAGACGTGATCCATTATTAACTTGGTCTCTAGCCTCCCCCAGCCTCCCCAGAGAATGGGGTTGGGGCTGAAAGTTCCAAACTTCCAATCATGGCTTGGTCTTCCTGGTGACCAGCCCCCATCCTGAAGCTATCCAGGAGTTACCTCATTCGAACAAAAGGTGTTTCCAGAGCACCTGGCTGGCTCAGTTGGTAGAGCATGTGACTCTTGATCTCTAGGTGAGTTCAAGCCCCATGTTGGGTGTGGAGCCTACTTAAAAAAAAAAAAAAAAAAAGGCATTTATCACCCAGGAAATTCCAAAGGATTTAGGAGCTCTATATAAGATGCTCCTATCATTTCCATCACTCAGGAAAATACAAGCGTTTTAGCTCAGTATCAGGAGCTGGGGCAGAGACCAATATATATATTTCTTATTTGACAGATTCTGATAGAGATTATGTTGGTTCTGTAGATGATATTGGACAGTATTTCCATCTTAGCAATATTAAGTCTTTTGGTCCATAAACATGGGATGTTTTTCCATTTTTTTAGATCTTTAATTTTTTCTTTTTTTTATAATGTTTTATAGTTTTCAGAGTATAAGTTTTGCAGTTCTTTTGATCAGTTTATTTCTAGGTATTTTATTCCTTTTAATGCTAGTATAAATGAAATTATTGAAATGAAATTATTATTTTCTCAATTTAATTTTCAGATTTTATAATCCAAGTTTATAGAAATACAGTTGATTTTTATATATTGATCTTGTATCTTGCAACCTTGCCGAATTTTTCTATTCTTTTTTTTTCTATTCTAATAGTGTTACAGTGGAGTCCTTAGACTGTCTTATATACAAGATAACCTCATCTGCAAATAGTTTTATTACTTCCTTTCCAATTGAATCAATTGAATGCCTTTTTATTTCCTTAATTGCCCTGGATAGATCCTTCAGTACAATATTGAATAGAAGTGGGGAGAGCTTACATCTTTGTCTTGTTGCTGATCTAAGGAAGAAAGCTTTCAGTGTTTGACCATCAAGTATGATGTTAGCTGTGAATTTTTCATAAATGCCCTTTATCGTGTTGAGGAAGTTTGCTTCTGCTCTTAGTTTATTGTTTTTATCATGAAAGGGCATTCAGTTTGGTGCCATTGCCTTGATTCATGTTAAAACACCAGTAATTTTACCCTCTATTTAGGCTTTTTCATCATCAATGCAAAAATAACAACACAGTGGAAAAGACAAATAATGTATTTATTATGAAAAGACTTTCAGCCTCACAGGGGTGGGGGCTGGCTGGTTCAGTCGGTAGAGCAGTCACGTGCAACTCTTGATCTTGGGGTGGTGAGTTTGAGCCCCACGTTGGATGTAGAGATTACTTAGAAAAAAATTTAAAAGGAAAGGGTTTCAGCTTCACTGATCCCCTGAAACAGTCTGTGGCCCACATTTTTAGAAGCACGCCTCTAAAAGATTCAAAATTGAATGTAGGAGTGCTGTCAAATTGAGCAGAGCTTTTTTTTTTTTTTTAAGATTTTGTTTATTTCTTAGAGAGCATGAGCGGCAGAGAGGGCAGAGGGAGAGGGACAAAGAGATTCCCTGCTGAGTGTGGAGCCCTACTCAGGGCTGGATCTCAGGACCCTGAGATCATGACCTGAGCCACAGGTGCCCCTGCGCAGACCTATTATTTCCTTCATTTTGAGCATTATGGTTCTATTAGTGAAACCTAAAATCAAATCAGCTTTTTTGGCAGTTAGGCCTATTCTGGTCATAATGAACTTGTAGTCCTTTTTTTTCCCCTTTCACAAAAACTGCTCTTCATCCTGTTTGTTTCCCCTAATCTGCACGGTTGAAGTTTGTTTTTCTTTTATCTGTAATATCTTACGTCCATTGCTATTAATTTCATTTGTTTCTTATTTTCCTTTTGGTTCTTTGGATTCTAATTCTTTAGTAAGTGTATTACTTTGGTCATTCCCAGCATCTTGTTCTCATTGAGATCATAAGCTTGCCGCCTGTATTCCATCTAAGACACTAAGACAGGGCGCCTGGGTGGCTCAGTTGGTTAAGCGACTGCCTTTGGCTCAGGTCATGATCCTGGAGTCCCTGGATCAAGTCCCGCATCAGGCTCCCTGCTCGGCAGGGAGTCTGCTTCTCCCTTTGACTCTCCCCCCTCTCATGTGCTCTCTCTCTCATTCTCTCTCTCTCAAATAAATAAAAAATCTTAAAAAAAAAAAAAAAGACACTAAGACAACTCACAAACAGAAGTCCTGCAGACCCGTGGTGTGTGGTCTGTGGACTGGTCCTGGGCCACAAATTCTTGGTTACCAGTTTGCAGTAAGATAACTACAGAAAGTGAGAGGAAAACTTTTAGAGACATTTATAGTGGTTTGACATTGCTACAGACATTCACATTCAAGGTTTCTGTATTTTGTAAAAGTATCAATCTGCAACAGGTTAGAAATTTAAAAAAAAAAAACTGGTCCTTTACTACAGGTAAGTAGTTTGAGAAGCACTACACTAGCCCAGCATTTTTCCAACTTGTTTTTTGGCTAGAATCTATAATAAGAAATATCTTACTTTACTACTTACTATACACATATGTGATGATGGACATGTAACAAAAAAATTTTCCTGAAACATACTTACCTGTACTAGGAGTGATGAACTGATGAACTCTGATACGTTGTTGTTGTTGTTTTTTAACATGGTTGAGACCTACTAAATTGATTTATATCCCACTAAGGGGTTGAGATCTGCAACTTGTAAAATATAGCTCTAGGCTAAGATGAATATGAATACTATATATATTTTCCATATTTCATACACTGCTATTTTTTTCCCAAGAGGGACTCTCACTGTATATTTTTCTTTTAGTACTTCCTTGTGGACAGTTGCTTGTGTTATAAAGACAGAATCATTGTCACTCATCAATTTATAGTGAATTTTCTTTATCCAAAAAATTACTTAAAAATATCCGTTAAGGGGCGCCTGGGTGGCTCAGTTGGTTAAGCGACTGCCTTCGGCTCAGGTCATGATCCTGGAGTCCCGGGATCGAGTCCCACATCGGGCTCCCTGCTCGGCAGGGAGTCTGCTTCTCCCTCTGACCCTCCTCCCTCTCATGCTCTCTGTCTCTCATTCTCTCTCTCTCAAAATAAAAAAAAAATAAATAAAATCTTTAAAAAAAAAAAAAAAAATATCCGTTAGGGGCGCCTGGGTGGTTCAGTTGTTAGGCGCCTGCCTTCGGCTCAGGTCATGATCCCAGGGTCCTGGGATCGAGCCCCTCGTCGGGCTCCCTGCTCCGCAGGAAGCCTCCTTCTCCCTCTTCCACTCCCCCTGCTTGTGTTCCCTCTCTCGCTTTGTCTCTCTTTGTCAAATAAATAAATAAAATCTAAAAAATAAATAAATAAAATATCCATTAAATATCATTTTTAGTTTGAAAATATTTGTTTTGGTAGTAGAGTTAAATACTACACTTGAATTACAGAGTTTAGTTTTTAGTAAAGTTAACTAGTGTTGATATGTATTGCACATATGTTTTAAATTATCTCTGGTACAGGGCTCCTGGGTTGGTCAGCCGACTCTTAGTTTCAGCTCAGGTCATGATCTCATGGATCAGGAGATCAAGCCCCGCATCAGGCTCCATACTCAGTGGGAAGTCTGCTTGAAGATTCTCTCCCTGGGCCCCTCCCTGCACTCTGGAGCACATGCTCACTCTCACGCTCTCTCTCAAATTAATTATCTCTGGTACTTTAGTAAAAATATAAACTTAAAAACAGGCTTCTGACCATAATGAAATACTACCTCACACCCATGGGATGACTACTATCCAAAAAAAACCCAGAAAATAGCAGGGTTGACAAGGATATGGAGAAATTGAAACCCTTGTGCGTTGCTGGTGGGAATGTAAAATGTCGCAGCCACTGTAGAAGACAGTGTGGCAGTTCCTCAAAACAAAATTGATCATAGCATTACCATGTGATTCAGCAAATTCCACTTCTGGGTATATACCCCCAAAGAATTCAAAGCAAGGTCTCAAAGACATATTTATAGGGCGCCTGGGTGGCTCAGTCGTTAAGCGTCTGCCTTCGGCTCGGGTCATGATCCCAGGGTCCTGGGATCTAGCCCTGCATCGGGCTCCCTGCTCAGTGGGAAGGCTTCTTCTCCCTCTCCCACTCCCCCTGCTTCTCCCTCTCCCATTCCCCCTGCTTGTATTCCCTCTCTCTCTCTGTCTCTGTCAAATAAATAAATAAAATCTTAAAAAAAAAAAGACATATTTATACACCCATATTCATAGCATTATTTACAATAGCCAAAAGTTAGAAACAGCCCAAGTGTTCCTTGACAGATGAATGAATAAATAAAAATGGTATATACATAAAATGGAGTAGTATTCAACCTTTTTAAAAAGGAAGGAAATTCTGACACATGCTACATCATGGATAGACCTTGAGGATGTTAAGCTAAGTGAAGTAATCCAGTTACAAAAAAAGAAAATACTATTAAGATTCCAATTATATGGGGTGCCTGGGTGGCTCAGTCGTTAAGCGTCTGCCTTCAGCTCAGGTCATGATCCCAGAGTCCTGGGATCGAGCCCCGCATCAGGCTCCCTGCTCGGCAGGAAGCCTGCTTCTCCCTCTCCCGCTCCCCCTGCTTGTGTTCCTGCTCTCGCTGTCTCTCTCTCTGTCAAATAAATAAATTTAAAAAAAAAAAATTCCAATTATATTAAAAAAGAAGATTCCACTTATATAAAAAGTGCCTAGAGTAGTCAAGTTCATAGAGACCGAAAGTAGAATGGTGGGTGCCAGGGACTGGAGGGAGAAGGGAGTGTGGAGTTGTTTAATGAGTATAGTTTCAGTTTTACAAGATGAGAAAATATCTGGAAATAGGTTGCATGATGATGTGAATGTATTTAACACTATTTGACTGTATCTTAAAAATGGTTAAGATGATAAATGTTATGTGTATTTTACCACATTTTTAAAAAAATTGGTTTCTGGATGCTCATAACTCTTAGAAAATAGCATGTTGATTATTTCAAGTAATAAATTATCAACTTATGTTTCAACAGTTCTGCATTTTCCAGCTGGTGAGCACTGAGAATAACCGCTATAGTCTAGATCACATTTCCTCCCTATTCACTTCTCAGGTAGGTTGGATCATCCTTTGCATATCACACAAGTACAGGAAAGAAGTATTGACTGACTCAACTATGTTGTAAAGGGATGGAAATCTTAAAATGGAATATTTAATGATACATGCAAACAAAATTTCATTTGGGTTTTACCAAGTTCTTGTACCATCTTTTGTTTTTATGCTTTTACCTCCTATTGATACAAATTTAAGTCACTATAAGCTATTACCCTTTCTTATTTTAACCTCTTTTTCCCTCATATTTCCCCCTAGGAGACACTGATTGACTTTGCCATAACCTCTACAGATATCTGGGCTATGTGGCATGATGCTGAAAACCAAACTGTTGTGAAATACATCAACTATGAACAGTATGGATCACTTACCTCTGTCATCCTGCCTCACCCCAAGGAGTTTCATATTTAGAAAACAGAGCTTTTTATGTAGAACCAAAGTCAGGTGTTCGTATTGAAAGGATTCAGCCCTGGGTTTGCCTGTTGTTAACTATTTTCCGAAATTCCTCCTTTTGCATTTTGTGTTATTTCTTACCTTTTGGTTTTAGAACAAAATGAAGAATTACTTAGGAATGAGATAAAGAAAATACCATATTTCTTGGGAGAAATGGCACATACCCAAAATAATTCTAATTTGGGAGTTTTCTTTGCTTCTGAGCAGACTACTTCTGACAGCCACAACTTCCAAAAGATACTACAGCCCCTTTGGGTACTCAATTTCCTCATCATAAGAAGAGACATTGATTGCACAAGTATAGTGCTTTTCAAACTTTTTTAAAACAGGAAACCCCTTTTTCTGAAAGATAATGAACGCCAGTATATAAAACTAGTATTTTATGAGTATAAAATCGTAACACAATTTAATGTGTTGATAATCTCTAATATTAGATATATTTGGTCTCTAATATTATTAATGTACATGATAATAGTATAAGATGTTTTTTAGTAGTTACAAAATACATTAAAAAAATAATTTTGAATCAAACACTGTGTAACCCCTGAAATGACCTGGGTAGGATTCCCTGGCATACAGCTTAATGTCCTTGGAACTAAACTAATTGAACCTTAGGGATCCCTCATAACCCTGTATTCTAGAACAGAATTAAAGGAATAGTTGCCCCAGACGGTTGAGCCACACCTCACAAAATATGAAAATACCCCTTATAGATAGCATTCCAGCAAAATAGTAAAAAGCAGAACTCTGGTATCAGATGAGAGTTTGAATCCAGTTGTGAAGCTGAGTAGCTGTGAGATGCCCTAAGCCTCACTTTCCCCATCTGCAAAATGGGGGTAGTACATCCTTTAGAGTTACCATAAGGCTTTCATGAGTAATACCCTTAACTGCACTTAGCATAGTGTCTAACATATAGTAAATGCACATTAATAGCTATTATTTATAGATTTGTGGCTAGAGTTTTAATTTCAGGAAGATGCCTGTTAAACTGTTAAGAGCACTTCTGTAAAGCCAGACTGCTGAAAATAAGTTTTATTTATTTATTTTTAAACTTTTACTAGATCAACAGCTAAGCTTTTAGTTATCATTTTTATGTAGGCTGATGGTCTTTTTTGTTTCCCTGTAGTAATGCTGCAGGTCAATGGAATTCGGTTTTTATGCACTCTCTGCCGGAGGAAGAGATCATTCTCCGAGATGATCAAGACCCCAGAGTAAGCAACATTAAAGTCTTATGTAAGGGGATGATTTACTCTGATCATTAGTTTGAGAAGAATCAGTTGTATTAGTCTGAATTCTTTCAGCTGCAGGTGAAAGAAACCCACCTCAAACTGACTTAAGCTTAAAAGGAAAATGTATTGATTTGTGCAGCTGAGAAGCTGAGAGTTACCTGGCTTCAGCCATGGCTGGAACAGTGCTTTCAGGGCTTGATCTCTCCTTTTTCTCTATTCTGCTTTCCTCCTTGTTGGGTTTATTCTCAGGCAGGCTCCTTGAGCCTGTGCATTCTGTGAACTTAGGAACCCCAGAGGAAAGAAAGAACCTCTGTCCCTGGTCCTGAAGTAGACTCTCATTTACCTGGCTTGAACCATGTGCTGATTTCTGATGTAGTCACTCTGAGCAGAAGGAATAGGTAATCTGGCTTGGCATGAGAAACCTGTCCAACCTGCACCTTGCTCTTGTGGAGATGGTGAGGTCAGTTGAGTATGGGGAATATGGGTAGAGGAGGAATGGTTCCCCAGAGAAAGATAGGGACTTGTTAGTAAAAGAAGGGAAATGGATCCTGGGCAGGCATAAACACTATGTGTCCACTATACCAACCGTGTTGGTACATGCATGTGTAAACTAGAAATCAGATAAATTCTGGTAGCGTATATACTACGAAGAAAATAACTTTAAAAGGTAATACAATAGCGAGCAAAACAGGCCAGTCTCCCTGTTTTTCAGAGATACCCTCAGGATAAGTAGAAGCAAAAGCTTTCAGATGATGCCTTCATGTTAAAATGAGGTTGAAGATTATGGGCCCGAGGTCATTCCCTAGAACCTTAGTAGGAGGAAGGAAATTTGAATGAAGGTCAGTCAGGTTTGCTACTTCCTGCAAATCTGATTTAAAAATTTGGGCAGAATAATTAGGCAACATAGGACTTCCCATTTTTTTCTCTCTACTTCATTTCCCTGCTAGTGACAGCTTATTGCAGGTTTTTATTTGTTTTTTACATGTAATGCCTAATCTTGGTTCCTTTTCTTTTATATGTGAGCCACTTTGTGGATTGTGTAGAAACCAGTTTAGTTTAATTGTTCTCTTCCCAGTGTGTATCACCAATAAACTGAGGTTCGCCTTTTCCATTTAAGGTTGGCATTTGACAAGCTCTGTTTTCCAGTAGAATGCTATGAAGTACTCCATGAGAAACACACTGATTTCATTATAGTACACCTAGTTGACTCAGAGACATTGCAGTCTTCTCAATGTGAAAAGACAGAACTGCTCTAGTATTTGGTATTGCTCAAATATAGAAAGGCTATATTTATATAATGGAGACTCAAATGTTGGTGCTAATGTGATGAATTCTTCCTTCAAATTTTTCCAGATTTTATCTATTTAGAATGACACTAATTTTTGTTTTACTGTTCTAACAGGAGATGTATTTGCAGAATCTATTTACACCAGGACGATTCATAAATGCAGCTTTATGTAAAGCTTTACAGGTCAGCAAGAAAAGATTTAAATTTATTTAAGACTATCTCTTACTTTGTCACTATCATTGTATGATTAGTAATTACTATTGGGGCGCCTGGGTGGCTCAGCTGTTAAGCGTCTGCCTTCAGCTCAGGTCATGATCCCAGGGTCCTGGGATCGAGCCCCATATCGGGCTCCCTGCTCGGCGGGAAGCCTGCTTCTCCCTCTCCCATTCCCCCTGCTTGTGTTCCTTCTCTCGCTGTGTCTCTCTCTGTCAAATAAATAAAATATTTTAAAAATAATAATAATAATAATAATACTATTAATTATTGTTGTTTTATATACACTAAACACCAAACATATTTTTGCAGTTGTAGATACATGTGCTTATTAGTGTAATTTTTTTTTTTTTTTTTTTTAAAGATTTTATTTATTTATTTGAGACAGAGAGAATGAGAGAGAGAGAGAGCACATGAGAGGGGGGAGGGTCAGAGGGAGAAGCAGGCTCCCTGCCGAGCAGGGAGCCCGATGCGGGACTCGATCCAGGGACTCCAGGATCATGACCTGAGCCGAAGGCAGTCGCTTAACCAACTGAGCCACCCAGGCGCCCTTATTAGTGTAATTTTTTAAATGTTTTTTCCATTAAGTAAGACTCCCAACAGGGAGGTAGAGCTGTGGGTACTTTCCCAATGACTACTGAAGTGTGCCAGTAGTAAAAAGAGAAATTTGTGCCTTCACTATTGTAAAAAGATACCATACTATTCTGCATGTAATCTCAGTACTTGAAAGAAATTTAAAATGTTTTCTTGGTTAGTTTTGATGGTACTCTCTTTTACCCTTTTGTTAATACAACGAAGGTCTGACTTAGTTCAGATTCAAAAAAAACCTCTGAAAATCTAATCTTCAAAGTCACATGGCTTAAGAGATACTTAATGCTTTACAAAAGGATTCTTTAAAGTCACTTGGGCTTCCTTAAATTGCCATTAACTTCGTGAATTAAAAATAGAATAATCAGGGGCTCCTGGGTGGCCCCATCATTAAGCATCTGCCTTCAGCTCGGCCGCATCAGGCTCCCTGCTCAGCAGGAAGCCCGCTTCTCCCTCTCCCACTCCCCTGCTTGTGTTCCCTCTCTCGCTGTCTCTCTCTCTGTCAAATAAATAAATAAAATCTTAAAAAAAAAAAAAACAATAATCACTCATAGAACTGAAAGGTCCCTCAGAATCTCCTCACCTGACCTTCCACACAAAGAAACACCTTCTGAGGCTTTTCCAACCACCATTCAGCTCCTGGTTGTCTCTGCCTTCAGTGATCAGTTTCCCACTGGCTCTTGTGTGAGTTATTGTTCCCAAGCTGTTATTTAAAAGCTCTTCCCAATATTAGATCACATTTAGCCCCTATCCTTTTGGTGGGTTCTCTCTTTTGGGACTTCATGGAATATGCCTGTCTTCTGCAAAGCAACTAGTCAAATACTTTAGGAATCTTCCTCCAGATTAAATACACCCAGTTCCTTAACTTTCTCTCAGATGATACCATTTCTAGACCTTTTTCTTTTACATACATTCTTAAATATTTGGCTGTTGCATGTTTTCTGTTTTCTCTCTGCTAAAACTTGTGGGTGACACGGTCACTCCCTTCTAAGGTGTTTTTTCTTTTCATCCCATCAGCCTTCTTCCTTGTTAACAATTAAATGTATTTGTCTTATGATATCTCTTGCACACTGAAATATTAAATAATCACTAAGGCATAAATGTTCTCCTTAGGGACGCCTGGGTGGCTCAATTGGTTGAGCGTCTGCCTTCGGCTCACATCATGATCCCAGGGTGCTGGGATTGAGCCCCATGTGGGGCTACTTGCTCGGCGGGGAGCCTGCTTCTCCTCTCCCTCTGCCATTCCCTCTGCTTGTGCTCTCTCACTCTATCTGTCTGTCAAAAAATAAATAAAATGTTTAAAAAATAAATAAATAAAATAAATGCTCTCCTTTAGGAGAGTCATTCCTAGTAGAGTGACCAGCCACAAGACTACTCTAGCTTGCTTTTGTGCCAGTCTTGGGTGTGTGTATTTAGCATCATTTTATATCTTCCTTCTGGCTGAGCAATAGCCTTTCAGAGGTTTTTTTGCTTTTTGTAATCCAGTTGTACCCTGTTCTAATTCTGTCAGATTCATGGATTTCTGTAGTTTTTTCTGGTCTATATAAATGATTTAAAAAAAAAAAACAATGATTTCAAACTGGCTATGATTTTACATACAGGAATTATTCGCAGAGTTAGACATAGACGGGTTGTTCAGGCGTGTTCAGTTTCTATTGTATAGCTGTGTATTGGCTCATTGCCTTCTAAATTGAAGTATTTCTCATTCAGTTTTGGGTAGTGTATAATACTCTAAAATGTCTCCTTTAATTTTAGATTTTCTGTCGAGGAACTGAGAGGAATTTAGATCTTTCATGGAGTGAACTGAAGAAAGAAGTCACTTTAGCTGTTGAAAGTGAGGTGAGGTTTGGGTAGAGAAAGAATAATTTCTTGGTACAGGGTAGATTGGTGCTGAGGAATTGTTCAAGTTGTTCACTGGACCTTGTTAGTAGGAAGTATAAATGTTTAAACCTTTTAATTTGAAAATTAGATATATATAGTCTATGGCATGTAATGCATAATATGGGATATTCATTTGGCTATAACTTAGTAAAATGATATTAGACAGTTATGTTTTGGGGAAGAAAGATCCCAAATGGTATTAAGAGTTTCTCTCTCCCCCCCTCCCCGCCTTTTCTTCTTTGCCAGCTCCAAGGAAGTGTAACAGAATATGAATTTTCCCAGGAGGAGTTTCGAAATTTACAACAGGAATTCTGGTGCAAGTTCTATGCCTGTTGTCTTCAGTACCAAGAAGCCCTCTCTCATCCTCTTGCCCTTCATTTGAATCCACACACAAACATGGTGTGCCTACTGAAAAAAGTAAGGGAGCTAAAGCATATAGAACTCCTTTAGATGGGTCTGCGGATCTTTCAGACTATCAGTCAAGTCAAATGTTATAGTTAGCTTTTAGTACTTTTTTTTCTTTTAGAATTATAGTTCATTTGTATTTAGATAGTCTTCTGCATTATTTATAATTTTCTTGCATTTTACGTTATTTACCTTATGTCTTGAAGTAATTTCAAACTTTAAAGAGTTACAAGAGTAGCACAAAGAACTTTTGTATACACTTCACCCAGATTCATTGTTTGTTAGCTTCCATTTGCTTTCCCTCCTTTTATACATAAATATTTTTCTTCTTAAGCCACTTGACTGTTAGTCATAGACATTATGCCCCTGTATTCTTAAATATTTTACTATGTTTCTTAAGAACAGTGTATTCTTACATAGCCACAGCACAATTTAAAGATCAGGTAATTCGTTATTGATATGATATTGTACTGTTACATTCTGATTTTACCAGTTGTGCCCATAATTTTTCCTCTGATATAGGATCCAATCTAAGATCTTGGATATATTTGGTTGTCATGTTTATTTAGCTTAATCTTGAGCTTTTGTCAACCTTTCTTTGTCTTCCATGACATTGACATTTTTTGAAAACTATACCTATTGTTTTATAGAGTGTCTCTCAGCTTGGATATGTCTGGTGTTTCCTCGTGATAAGATTCAGGTCTCAATTTTTTTATACCTGTAAACATTCATTGCAAAAAGTGTAATTGGAAGATTTGTATTTCCAGGGATACCTGTCCTTCCTTGTGCCTTCCTCCTTAGTGGATCATTTGTATCTCCTGCCTGATGAGAACCTTTTGGCAGAGGATGAGGCAGCTATATCTGATGGTAATAATAATTACTGTGTCCATATTTAAGCCCCTTCCTATGTGAACTCTATGCTTTGTTTCAAGTGGATGCAAAAAAACTTTGATTGCCACTATGACCTTTCCTGGTCAGTTTACCACAATATAGATATTGTAAGGAAAACTGAAGAGGCCTAAGCATCTCCAAGACCTCAGATAGATCCTTGGCATTTAATTATTAATATTTTATTTTAGTATAATATTAATCAGTGGCTCTTCATTGGCTTGAGTCATGAATGTTAACTTTCTCTTACTCACAGATGTGGATGTTGCTCGGGATGTCATGTGTCTTATAAAATGTCTTCGCCTGATTGGGGAGTCAGTAACTATGGATATGTCAGCAGTGATGGAAATGAGCTGTTACAACCTACAGTCTCCAGAAAAGGCTGCAGAACAGATTCTGGAAGATTTGATCACTATTGATGTGTAAGGAGAATTTAGGGTAAAGTGCATTTCCTAATAGAAATTTAGCAAATTTTAGTGCCAGCATCAAGTTTTTAATGTGCGTTCAAGTCCATGCAAAATAGTGGTTTGAAGTTAAAATGAGTTGCTATAATACTCATTGGTGTCTCTGCTTTTAAACAAAATCTAACACATGAATTCACATCTGGAAGCAGACTCATAAATTATGCTCTATTAACTACTAACTGAGCTATAAATTCTAAAACATAAAAGTATTTTCTCACATGCATTTTGTCTGTCATTTCTGAAAGAATGAGGGAAAATTTGCTATATGAAGTAAAGTATCTTGTATGCCAGAGTGATTATCTCCACTCCTTTATTGTGTAGCTAGTCTTCCTGTCTCATAGAGCATTTAGCTTATAGCACTTATAGAGTCTTCTGTGTTACGTATTCTCAGTAGTAATAGTTTCCTGATTGTCCTTCTAGAGAAAACGTGATGGAGGATATTTGCAGTAAGCTGCAAGAGATCAAGAACCCAATCCAGGCCATCGGGCTACTTGTGCGGGAAATGGATTATGAGACAGAAGTGGAAATGGAAAAGGGGTTCAATCCAGGTGAATGACAACAAACGTGTCTCTTTGATTTAGAGAAAACAGTTTAACTCCTTTTAACTTCTTTTCCTTTTTTTTTTTCCTCTTAATTATAGCTCAGCCTTTGAATATTCGAATGAATCTTTCCCAGCTGTATGGTGGCAACACAGCAGCATGCATTGTGTGCAGAGGTGTGTGTAAAATTGCCAGCACTCGCTTCCTCATCTGCCGAGACCTTGTGATATTGCAGCATCTGCTAATGAGGCTGGGAGATGCCGTAAGTAGTGCTTAGGGGAAACCTGTAAAATCTACTCACAGAGCGGAATGTCGGCTCTATGGGTGCAGACTTTTGTCTTTGTTCACTGCTCTATCACCTACGTTTGACCTGTAGTGAGTGTCTAAAATTGCAGATTAAGAACTTACATGATGGGGACGCCTGGGTGGCTCAGTTGGTTAAGCATCTGCCTTTGGCTCAGGTCATGATGCCAAGGTTCTGTGAGCTGGCCTCATGTCGGGCTCTCTACTTGGCAGGGAGCCTGTTTTTCCCTCTCCCTCTGCCTGCCTCTCCCCCTGCTTGTGTGGGCATTCTCTGTCAAATAAATAAAATCTTTTTAATTAATTAATTAAAATCTTAAAAAAAAAAAAGAACATACATGACATGGGGCACCTGCTGGCTCAGTCAGAAGAGCATGCGATTCTTGAGTTTGAGTCCCATGTTGGATGTAGAGATTACTTAAAAATAAATAAGGGCACCTGGGTGGCTCAGTTGGTTTAGTGTCAGACTCTTGATCTCAGCTCAGTCTTGATCTCAGGGTTGTGAGTTCAAGGTCTGTGTTGGGGTCCACGCTGGGTGAGGAGCCTACTTCTTAAAAAATAAATAAGCTTAGGGCGCCTGGGTGGCTCAGTCATTAAGCGTCTGCCTTCAGCTCAGGTCATGATCCCAGGGTTCTGGGATCTATCCCCGCATCGGGCTCCCTGCTCAGCGGGAAGGCTGCTTCTCCCTCTCCCACTCCTCCTGTTTGTGTTCCCTCTCTCGCTGTGTCTCTCTCTGTCAAATAAATACATAAAATCTTTTTTAAAAATAAGTAAATAAATAAGCTTAAAAAAAAATCCATGAAGCAGATTATTTTACAATTAATCTTTGTATGTATAGTGATGGGGAAATTTCCCAGGGTGGCTCTCCCAAAATTTAGTATTGTTAGTAACTACTTTGCATGTGATAACAAGATACCATTTAGTGTGGAAGAGAAAGGAAATTTTTGCAGTACAAAATTTAGCCTAGGCACGTTTTTTTTTTTTTTTTTTTTTTTTAAGATGTGTATGTTTATTTGAGAGAGATAGCATGTGCACTGTGGGGGGCCAGGAGGGAGAGAGAGAATCTCAAGCAGGCTCCATGCCCAGTGTGGAGCCCAACTCGGGGCTCCATCTCATGACCCTGGGATAATGACCTGAGCCGAAACCCAAGAGTCAGACGCTCAGCCAACCAACTGCACCACCTGGGGTCCTCCCAGCTCCATTCTGTGCTTCCTTTTCCATCCTAGTCTTCTTAGGCCACCAGACTCTTGTCTTGTTGTCTCGTAATCTCGTAGTCCTTGTCTCCCACGCTACTAAATGTTCCATGTTTGGAGATTGCCTTTCTGCCCTCAGGCAGAAGCCCCACTTGTCTGTCAGTTGGTCCTCTCATCCTAGCCTGACAAGGGAGCAGTCTGGTTCACTAACTCATGTTAATGTATAAAGAACTGCAAGGCCTTTAGGACTCCCAAAGCTATTCATATATTTTAAATCAGGATTTATTAACTCAAATACATTGATAATGGTAGAATTTCAGGTAAAAATAAGGAGGACATTTAGGAAGATGATTTGTTTAAGACCACCCGGGAGACACAGGAGCCTTTCCTGAGAGCCTGGTACTCAGAGCAGCCCTTACTGAGTTCTTTTCAATCTCTGCAGTCTTCCATTTCTTCGGTAGTTTTTGTGGGGCATTTGTTTGTTTGTTAATTATAACCATTGTTTTTTTTTTCTAAGTACAGAAGTAATAGATGTTCATCATAGAACCTTTATATGTAAGCCTCTGTCTATAAACAAAAAAAATTAAAACTCACCTGTAATTGACCCAGTGACAACTGGGATAACATGTTGGTGTACACCCTTTTTTCTCTGCAAACATTTTATTTCTAGAATTAGGATATGCTACATGGTATTTTTGTAATCTGATTGTTTTTATTCTACCTTACACAGCTCATCAGTATTTTCACAGGTCATTAAGTATTCTACAAAATTATTTTTATAGTTATCCTAGCACAGTTTTATTCAACCAGTCCCATTTGTGGCCATCCAGGTTGTTGCCAGTTTTTTCCTCATACCTATAAATATCCGTACACCTCTACTGTATCTTTGAGATAAATTCTCAGAACTCAGAATTGATTGGTCACAGGCTATGCACATTTTTAAGGCTTTTGGTGGTATTGCCAAAATTTCCTCTAATGTTCATAACTATTTTTATCCAAGACTAGTAACATAAGGAAGGGCTGTTCCTGTTCTTGAATTCTGAGCCCACAGATTCAATGAAAATTACACTTGTGTTTTCTCTTTCACCATCAGCATTTTTGTACTGTTAAATCTTTGGGTAGATATTTTTGCTACCCTAAAATTTAATAGGTGTGTTGCCTTTATGTACATGTGTCGCTTTTTTTGTATGCCCTTTGTAACTGTGTTTGTTATTTATTTTACCTCCACCTGAACCTTAAGAGTTATCACTAATCGCTGTGTATGGTCTCGCCCACCCACTCATCATGTATAGGTGATCTTGGGAGCTGGTCAGCTCATTCAAGACCAGCAAGACCTACTACATCGAACAACTCCTCTACTCTTATCTTATTATCTCATTAAGTGGGGAAGTCAGTGCTTGGCAACTGATGTTCCAGTTGACACGCTGTGAGTTTCACTATTCTGGTTATTTTTAAAATAAATTGCGAGTTTGATTATTTTTTTCATTGTCTTAAAAAAAATTGTAAACGTTATGCGGTTCCGTGATTTGCCTATAAAATTCAGAGAGCATTTAGCTGCTTCAATTTCCAAAGGTTGAAGGCAGTTTATAAAAAGAATCAAATACTAGATATACATTATTATATATGTGGTTTTTTGAAAAGAAAAAATGTTTATTCTGGAGTGGAAATGGAAAATATGTATAATTTCCAACATTTGTCTTTTCTTAGAAACTGTTGAGAGAGGTAGTTTTTCACTAACCACGCGTTTTTTATGCTTTTTCTAAAATTGAAATAGAGTTGACACATAATGTTACCTGAGTTTCAGGTGTACCATTATTACATATGTGTGTGTGTTTAATGTAAAGATAAATCCTATTGAAGGCCAAATAGGTGAGGTCACAGGGCAAGTTAGACCACACACAAAAACATACTAGTTACAAAAGGTAGGCTGAGCTGCTTTATAACCAAAAGAAAAAGAAACCATTACTTAAAAGAATTACATTTTCAATAAGATGAACTGTCCTGTTTGGCAATGTCCTTTCAATAGAGCTTTTATATGCAACTTACTAATTAAATTGACAGTATTGTATGGAGAAGAACTTGTAGTAATGTTTGTGTAGAAGAACTGCTGTCTTTTTCTCTGTTCTCCCAGGGAGTCCAATCTGCAACACTTGTCAGTACTGGAACTGACTGACTCTGGTGCTGTAATGGCAAATAAGTTTGGTAAGGACTAGACTGTATGCATTTGATTTTGAATTTGGCTTTTATTGCATATTCATTAAAGTGGTCCTTTGCCACCTCTGCTGTGGAAAGATTGGGTAGGCTCTGCTTTCACTTTGGGAGGTTCATAAGTGAGCTGTGGCCTGAGACCTGTGACAGGGAGTCCATGAAACTCCGGGAAACCCAAATCAGGCATAGACTAAGGGTGTTGCATATATAAAGATATATATGTGTGTGTGTATTCCTGCTTTTCTATTGTATATTGATACTCTGGTGATTAATTCAACAAAATTAGTTTTAAAATTTAAGTTCATGGTAGCTTTTGTAATCTTGTCTTAATACATATTGAAAAGGCAGCGTCTCTCATACTTGAGAACCATTCTGGAGAATTTCTTTTGTATTATTTTGGTATAAAACTTGGAATCTTGAGACCATATTTACTGTAAACACTCCCTAAGGAAGACGCTTAGGTATAGTGAGATCAGTGAAAAGAAAAGGACATGAGTGCACTGTTGATTTAAGTGGTTTTTTATTGCATTTGTATAGTACTTCACACTTTATAATAAGCTGCTTTTATTTATATTGCCAATGATTACACCCATGGTGCATTTTATATTTTGAAATAATAAGTGTTCTTTATTATAGGCATAACATGAATTAGTAGACTATCTTAATTGAAAATTGGCATTACTATCACAAGTTGATGATTGTCATAACTTTTTCTTTTTAAGTATCTAGCCCTCAGACAATTGTGGAATTATTCTTCCAAGAAGTTGCAAGAAAACATATCATATCTCATCTCTTCTCTCAACCAAAGGCACCTCTGAGCCAAACTGGGTTGAATTGGCCCGAGATGATTACTGCAACTACCAATTATTTATTGCAGCTTTTGTATCCTTTTATTTAAAAGCCAGTTAGGGGCTCCTGGGTGACTCAGTCAGTTGGCTAAGTGGACAACTCTTGACTTCAGCTAAGGACGTGATCTCTGGGTCCTGGGATCAAGCCTTGCATTGGGCTCTGCAGTCAGCAGGGAGTCTGCTTGAGGATTCTCTCATCCCTCTCCCTCTGATCCTCCCCCGACTCATGGCGCACGCACTCTCTCACTCTCTCAAATAAATAAATAAATCTTTAAAAAAAAATGAAAGCCAGTTAAAAGGTGTTTTCTGTCTAAATAGCCTAAGGCTCTTATTCTCCCTGGATAATGAAGATTCTTAATGAGATTGGGTGCTTATTCCCCCAACAAGAAATGATAATATTTACTCTCAGATATCCCAGTTTTTATTTTATTTTGTTTTATTTTCCTCCGGACTTAGCCAGATTTTCTTGGTACACAAATACTTAATACCTAGATCTCTTAAAACATTATATGTTCATCAAGTATTTATTGAATGGCTCTGTATGTCAGACACTATGGTAGATGCTGGGTGTCCACTGGCACCAAAGGCGTGTATAGTATACCAGAACTGGCAGTGATCGCCCCGGGGTGAACACATGGCTTAGCCATAGATCGAATTCTGAGCTAGGTGACTAGGCTTCTAATGTATAACGTTTAAACCATGGGGCGCTTGGGTGGCTCCGTTGTTAAGCATCTGCCTTCGGCTCAGGTCGTGATCTCCGGGGTCCTGGGATCGAACCCCACATCGGGCTCCCTGCTCCACGGGAGGCCTGCTTTTCCCTCTCCCGCTCCCTCTGCTTGTGTTCCCTCTCTCGCTGTGTCTCTGTCAAATAAATAAAATCTTTAAAAAATAATAATAACCTTTAAACCGTATTTGTCTAATACAAGAACACGTGCTCTGCCACTTTCTCTTACCTTCTTTTTTAAAAATTAAATCATTGCATAGAGTTTGATGCCCAATATGTATATATATTTAAGTTTGCCAAAAAAATAGAAAAATCTCCTTATCCAGTGACTAGATGGCCTAGCAATCCCGGATGTCTCTTTCTGGAATGTTTGATGGGGAATTGTCAGTATGTACAATTGCAGGTGAGTACAGTTTAATCATTCTTGTAAAGAATGGGATTTCTGGAATTTTTTCCTTTATAAATGTTACCTGCATTTTAATTGGCCGATAATAAGAACCATAATAATTTAAACTTGATTGCACCAAAACATACCCCAGAGACATTTTCTTTACTTCTCTCTTGACATGTCATTCCTAATGTTTTTTTCCTAGGGTATCTTGTTTTGCTTTTTTAATCCTGTTAGGTTCTCTTTATACTAAAACAAACATACCATTGTCTTCATATAAATCCTTTACAGGAATCTAGTCATTAAACCAGTAAATACCAAAAGTTGAAAATTGCTAAGTTGGAAAAGTGTATGTGTTTTTACATGTGTTGGTGTTATTAGAGTCCTGTTTGCTTTTCGTAAAGTGTCTAACCTAATACAAGAATAGATTAACAGGATTAGATTTTAATTTCCAGATGATTTCAGGAAATACACCTTTTATGTTGATTGACCACTATCTTCTTTCCGTCTTTGAAAAACTTGGGAATGGTTATCTCCTTATATTTATTTTCTAATCAGAAAGCAACTTTTATGCCTTTAAGGATTATATTCAACTGCTACGTCCCTGGTGTCAAGTCAATGTTGGTTCCTGTCGATTTATGCTGGGACGGTGTTACCTGGTTACAGGAGAGGGACAGAAGGTAAATTGCATTTGAATGAACCAACTTCAGTGCAAAGAGGACACTTGGCCTCCATCTAAACTAGGTTGGGGGGATGGAAGGCACGGAATCCTCTAGATATGGGTAAAGACGATTGGTGCCAGCAGGAGCCATGTGGGGATTGTTCAGCTTTCATGTGCTTTGCAAATTAGTTAGAACATGGGAAAACATGAAGAAGAAAACGTTAAAACCCTTTTGCCCCTGTGTAGGTGTTTTTAGGGATGAATTTTTTTTAATTTTATGCTGCTTTCTCACCCCATTATGGAAGTTTATCTTTCTAACTTGTTCCCTGACATCCTATTTGTGTGAATTTTGAAACTTAAACAATCATATGCTCACCACTCAAATTCTACAAATGTTAACATGTTACTATGCTATTGTATATTTATCCATCAATTTTCTTATTAAAAATATTTAAGTTAAAAATGAGATAAAGAAAAATATTAAATAATGTGTCAGAATTTAGAATGGCAGAAATTGTAAATGTAGTCAACAGTCTTAATTTTTCTTTTTTGGCTTTCCTTTAGCACCTGCCTCCCCTCCCCCCGACTTGTAAGCACCTAGAATTAGAACAGTCCATTATAAGTCATTTGGTATTCTTTTATTTCTCCAGGCTCTGGATTGCTTCCACCATGCAGCATCTGAAGTGGGCAAAGAGGAATTCTTGGATCGCTTGATTCGCTCAGAAGATGGGGAGATTGTGTCCACCCCCAAGATGCAGTATTATGATAAGGTATATTATGGTGTGGTTTGGTCCTTCTTACACCACGTAAAAACGTGTCTGAAGCGTGTCTGAAATCATTGCTTTTGTATTTGGGGAGAAAAGTAATGTAAAATTTAATTGTTCCCTGAACTTCCAAGAGAAGAGAGAAATGAATTCCCTGGAGAAATTAAAGAAAACATATATTTTAAACGAAATTGGTAATGTTTTTAACTTAAGTGAAATTCCTATTATGATACCTACCAGTTTGTTAGCCTGGTCATCAGAATTTTACTGATAGTAGTCTTGCCTAAATCTCAAGGAATTAACTTGGAATGCTGTATTTAGCCTTAGTTTTTAATATTTGGACCTCAGTATCTCTACTGACCTTTTTTCCTGTCACTCTTTTCTCTGATCATTTGGTTGTAGAGAGAGTGGCCTGCTTACTATCTCATGCAAGCCAGGCATACACTCTGTTCCCTTCAAGACCTTTGTACCTGCTGTTTCCCTTTTTCCAGATAGTCAAGGCTCAAGTCCTCATTTCATTGAAGTCTCTGCGCCTCTGTCACCATAACATTTAACCATTCTTGATGTTTAGATTTTAGATAACTATTTGTTGTTATCTAAATTTTCCACCAAAAAGTAAATGACAAAGGCAGGCTTAACCATTTTGTTCATTGCTTGTAAAAGAGACAAATGATTTTTTTTTAATTTTTTTATTGTTATGTTAATCCCCATACATTACATCATTAGTTTTAGATATAGTGTTCCATGATTCATTGTTTGTGCATAACACCCAGTGCTCCATGCAGAACGTGCCCTCCTCAATACCCATCACCAGGCTAACCCATCCTCCCAACCCCCTCCCCTCTAGAACCCTCAGTTTGTTTTTCAGAGTCCATTGTCTCTCATGGTTCTAAATGATTTTTTTTTTAAGTGAGCTCTATGCCCAATGTGGGCTTAAGCTCATGACCCTGCAATCAAGAGCTACATGCTCTACTGACTGAGCCAGCCAGGCGCCCCAAGATAAATGAATTTCTACTGAAATAGATTTGTAGCTCTTAATAACCCTCCACCATCCTTCTGATGAGAAAATTATTTTGAATTCTAAGGATTTTTTTTTTTTTAAGATATATTTTATTATTTATTCATTTGAGGGAGAGAGAGAGAGCACGTGAGCGGGATAGGGAGAGGGAGACAATCTTAAGCAGGCTCCAAGCTCAGCATGGAGCTCACCGAGGGTCTCGATCTCACCACCCTGAGATCATGACCTGAACTGAAATCAAGACTCGGTCACTTAACCGACTGAGCCACCCAGGTGCCCCAGTTTTTTGCTTGTTTGTTTGTTTGTTTTTAAGTAATCTCCACACTCATTGTGGGGCTCAGACTTACAACCCCAAGATCAAGAGTTGCACACTCTACCACCTGAGTCAACCAGGCACCCTGAATTCTAAGGATTTTTTAATCTGAGGCTGGCTAGATTTGAGGAATTGGTAAATCCCCTGAAATTGTGTGCAAAATGTTGGTTGTATTTTTTCTGTGGAGAAGCTCCATAGCTTTCATCAGAAGAAAGTTACTGATTCAAAAAACATGATGAATCACTGCTCTGATGGACCCCAAAGTGGGCCATTGAAGAAAATACTAGAACTCACACAGAAGAAATAAATTAAGATGTGCTAATGTTTAATATAAGGATCAACCCTGGTGCTCTTATGTGGTCCTTTACCAGGTGGTCACTTGTCATTTAGTCTCAAGGTAGGCATCTGAAGGAAGAGGGAAGGTGTCATAGCTGGGATGGGGCTTCAGGGGGGCACCTACACTACTACATTTGATTTCAGTAGATTATGTTTGCCTGGTTAAATTGATTTATACATGATATTGCTTCATTTTAATACAAATCACCTCCACAATTTTAAAAAATTCCTGCAAAGAAGCCAGATTAAGAAAGTACAAGCAAATGAGGACAAAATAGGGCTGATACTTCTCCCTCTGATACCGGCTCTTCGTCAGCCATATTGCAAGGTAAAAACAGTAACGGTCTGTAATCAGATCTGACAAGAATCAGCTGATAACAAGTGAACTTCTCAGGAATGCTATTTTAAAATCTAAGTAAGTGTATCTTGAATTAAAATGTCAACTCAGGATAATAAGAAACCATGAAAATTATTGGACGCCTAGGTGGCTCAGTCAGTTAAGCGTTGCCTTCGGCTCAGGTCATGATCCCATGATTCCCAGGGTTCTGGGATGGAGTCCCGCATCGGGCTCCCTGCTCAGCGGGGAATCTGCTTCTCCCTCTCCCTTTGCTCTTCCTCCCCTCTGCTCCTACTTTCTCTCAAATAAATAAATAAAACCTTTAAAAAAAAAAAAAATTATCAAGGCATTAAGCATCCTAATCACCTGTAGTGGAGTATAAATTGGCTACAACCACTTTGAAAAACTGTTGGTATTTACTAGCTGCAATCATTGATATACCCTATGACCCAGTTATTCCAATTCTAAATATATCCATAAACATGTACATATTTACCAAAAGAGATGTACAGTGATGATCCAAGCAACATATTCATAAAACTCATACACTAGAAACCCAAGTGTCCATTGACAGAATGGATCGATAAATTATGGTATATTTTTGGATGGAATACCATAGCAATGAAAGGAAATGCTGCATATAATAACAGATCAGTCTTATAAACACGTTAAGCAAAGTAAGGCAGACACACAAAAAAATATATACCATAAGATTCTATTTCCATGAAATTAAAAACAGAACCAGTAAAAGTCAAAAGTGGCTGGAAGGAGTCACCTGGGAGCTTTGGAATGCTGCTATGTTACAATTCTTATTTAGGTGCTTGTTTCATGGATATGTTTACTTGGTGAACATTCAGTCAGCTGTGTACCTAGGATTTATGTACATTTCTAAATATATGTTATATTTCAAGAAAAAGTATAAAATAAAAACTAAGCATCCAAAACAAAAAGATGTTTTATACTGTTAATAAAGAAAAGAATAAATAAGTACTAGTAAACAAAAATAATTCAAAACTTCTTTATCTTTATTTCATCTTCTATAAATTTATATGTTGAGTGTGTTAAACATATATATTAGAGAGCTGTGTGTACATAAGTAAATACATGTGCACATGTGTGCACAGACGTTAATAGGGTGGACAATCAAAAAAGTTTGAAGAGCGCTGTTCTGTCTTGTATTAGGAACGGATTATGTCAAACATTATTCTCTTTAGGGTTTTATAAGGCTATGGTGGCAATTTATTTTTTGAGCTTTAAATTAATCTATGACCTAAACAGTTACTAGGAAAAGTCAACAGTGAAATTGCATGTGTTCCTTCAACAAATACTTACTAAGAGCCCACTGTGTACTAAACATTGAACATAGAGCCATGAACAAAAAAACCAATAGGAAATTTTACAGTAAGCCTGTTATTTGACAGTAGAATCTAAAGGAAAGTCTTTTTTATTTTATTTTATTTATTTATTTTAAGTAATCTCTACACCCAACGTGGGGCTCGAACTCACGACCCCGAGATCAAGAGTCGCGTGCTCTTCCGACTGAGCCAGCCAGGCGCCCCTAAAGGAAAGTCAAATATTAACCAAATAATCCTGTCTTGTAGTCAACATCTTTGATTTAATCTTCATCTTAACTAGTTATCTTTCTGATTGATATAATTCCTATTTCAATTTGAAGTGTACTACCATATTAATTTTAGTGGAAACTCTCTCTGTTTCTCCTCAGGTTTTGCGTCTACTAGATGTTGTTGGTTTGCCTGAGCTGGTTATTCAGTTGGCTTCATCAGTATTAACTGAAGTAGGTGGTGACTGGAAAAGTCAGGTAAGAACGAACTATAATCTAGTTATTTCCCTTTAGATTTGTCCTGGATGTGGGATTTTAATTGCTATTGTTTTTTTCCCCCCCTGTATTTGACATTTAGGCTACCTTAAGGACATGCATTTTCAAACATCATTTGGATTTGGGTCACAATAGCCAAGCATATGAAGCCTTAACCCAAATTCCTGATTCCAGCAGGTAGTCAATCCCAGTCTTTTTTAGAGAAGGCAATTTACCAGCCCTGTTTAATCCACTGAGACAGTTTGCCCTCACGTCCCTTTTTTTTTTCTCCTAGGCAGTTAGATTGTCTGCGGCAGCTGGTGGTAGTTCTTTGCGAACGCTCACAGCTACAGGATCTTGTAGAGTTTCCCTATGTGAATCTGCATAACGAGGTAATTTTATTTGTCCACTGATAACTGGACACAGCCGTGGTGGTTGTCATGCTCACTACTAACTTTGGTATCTAATTGCTTCCCCTTCGTTAGGTTGTGGCAATAATTGAATCACGTGCGCGAGCTGTGGACCTTATGACTCACAATTACTATGAGCTCCTCTATGCCTTTCACGTCTTTCGCCACAATTACCGAAAGGGTGAGCAGTTGAAGCCAACAGTCTTTGTTAGGGGCAACCTTGGCAGTTTAATCATGTTTTATAAAAATACTGTGTGACTTATGTAATTTTTACCTTATTTTCACCATTGAATGAGTGTTCTCTATAAGCATTTGGGGAAAATATGTTTAATTACAAGATTAACTTCACCCTTTTGAAGATTACGTGTTAGCCTTAAAGACATGCACTTTCTAGAATATTCTTGAGGCATTTCCAGTGAGATGTCATTCTATCTATATCTTCTGTCTGATTTTAAAAGAAACTTTAACTTTTTTACTAAAGGCACCTTGAATTCTTGTGGCTGGTTTTGAGTTATTGAGCCAGCTTGCTATTGCCCTTATTTTTGCTGATTCTTTTGAGAGTAAGTTGTAGATGTCATGTTTCAATGTATAAATGCTTAAGATGCATCTGCTAAGGACATTTTCTTAGATAATCTCAATACAATTATCAGATTAAGGAAATATAACTAATTTCATTAATTAAATGTAAATATAATGCTATCGTGGTTTTTTTTTTTTTTTTAAAGATTTTATTTATTTATTTGAGAGAGAGAGAATGAGAGAGAGTACATGAGAGGGGGGAGGGTCAGAGGGAGAAGCAGGCTCCTCGCCGAGCAGGGAGCCCGATGCGGGACTCGATCCAGGGACTCCAGGATCATGACCTGAGCCGAAGGCAGTCGCTTAACCAACTGAGCCACCCAGGCGCCCTATCGTGGTTTTTTTAATAGCACATTCCTCCCATACCGTCCTTATCCCCTGATCTAGAATCACACATTGCATTTATTTGTCATGTCTCTTTAGTCTCTTTAGTCTCCTTTAATCTGGAGCACTTCTTTTTGCCTTACTTTACCTTGATGTAGTTGATATTTTGAAGAGTACAGGCCAATTGTTTTGTAGAATGTATCTTAGTTTGGATTTATATGATGACTAATGAAGTCTTTATCAGAACAGCTAAAATGGTGGTAAGCATAGCATAACATAGAAGTTGAATTGCTGTGTTGTACATCTGATAGAGAAGTTGAATCGCTGTGTTGTACATCTGATAGAGAAGTTGAATCGCTGTGTTGTACATCTGATAGAGAAGTTGATCGCTGTGTTGTACATCTGATAGAGAAGTTGAATCGCTGTGTTGTACATCTGATAGAGAAGTTGACTCGCTGTGTTGTACATCTGATAGAGAAGTTGATCGCTGTGTTGTACATCTGATAGAGAAGTTGACTCGCTGTGTTGTACATCTGATAAAGAAGTTGACTCGCTGTGTTGTACATCTGATAGAGAAGTTGACTCGCTGTGTTGTACATCTGATAGAGAAGTTGATCGCCGTTGTACATCTGATAGAGAAGTTGATCGCTGTGTTTACATCTGATAGAGAAGTTGAATCGCTGTGTTTACATCTGATAGAGAAGTTGAATCGCTGTGTTTACATCTGATAGAGAAGTTGAATCGCTGTGTTTACATCTGATAGAGAAGTTGAATCGCTGTGTTGTACATCTGAAACTAATGTGGCATTGTGTGTCAGCTATACTCAAAGAGATTTAAAAGAAAAAAAAGCAAAATCTTTGAGACAGAAAAAAAAAGAACAGCTAAGAAGGGATTGTATGTCTGTTTTAAGATCATTTTACAAGATAACCATTGTGGTTTTCCTTTAGAACTGGTAATATTTTTTTACCATTTTCCCCCTCAGAGAACTTTTCATAAGGTTTCTTGCTAATTTTCGTTGGAAAGAATAGATGGAAGTAATTCATAAACATGCTCTTAATTTTCCTAGTGGTGAGACATGTTTGCATATTCCTTATATTCTTGACTCATACAGACAGGGACATGTAGATGATTAAAGATCTCTCACTGTTTGCTTTTACAATAACAATATCCATTACATCAACCTGGTTAAGATCACTTTAGCTGGGGGCCCCTGGGTGGCTCAGTCGGTTAAAGCGTCTGCCTACGGCTCAGGTCATGATCTCTGGGTCCTGGGATCGAGCCCTACATTGGGCTCCCCGCTCAGGGGAGAGTCTGCTTCTCCCTCTCTCCCTCTCCCTCTGCCCCTGCTTGTGTTCTCTCGCTTTCTGTCTCTCAAATAAATAAATAAAACCTTAAAAAAAAAAAAAGACTACTCTAGGTGAATTCATGTTCAGATCTTTCTGGAGCAAGACTTGTTATCCTAAAAAATGTCTTAATATGGCAGGCACTCAGAAACATTTGTTGGCGGGCTAAAGTCAGTTAGTTTCATTTTAAATAAAATTATATGAATTTTAAAACTGTTGGAATGAAAAATAGTTTCATTTGAAAACTAAAAGAAATGTTAAACGCGGGGCGCCTGGGGGTGGCTCAATCGTTAAGCATCTGCCTTCGGCTCAGGTCATGATACCAGGATCCTGGGATCGAGCCTCGCATCGGGCTCCCTGCTCAGCAGGAGGCCTGCTTCTCCCTCTCCCACTCCCTCTGCTTGTGTTCCCTCTCTCGCTGTCTCTCTCTCTCTGGCAAACAAACAAATAAATAAATAAATCTTAAAAAAAAAAAAATGTTAAATGCTCTTTGGTTTCTGGAGTCTCGTGCTGCCTCAGAACAAGGTGTTCTTCAATATCTCATTCAGCTTGTGTGACTAAAGTATTATAAAGATAATCCATTCTTGAGCAGAGCAACCAAATATTTCTTGGTCTCGCTGGGTGGAATTAGGTAAAAATGTGGCTGAAACTAGCACTCTAAACTAGTCTTGTGTACTATCTGGGAATGTAGTATCTAAAAGTTAGAAGTAGGGACACCTGGCTGGCTCAGTTGGTAGAGCTTACGACTCTTGATCTCAGGATCATGAGTTCACGCCCCACGTTGGGCATAGAGATCACTTTTAAAATGAATGAATGAATGTCAGAAGTAACATTTACAGATTTTTTTCTTTTTTTTCTTAATTGTAGTAAAATAGACATAAACTCTACTAACTTAACCAATTTTTAGTATTCAGTAGTGTTACGTATATTCACATTACTGTGTAACCAATGTCCAGAACTTTTCATCTTGCAAAATGGAAACACTATACTCATTAAACAACTTCCCATTTCCGCCTCCTGCAGCCCCTGGCAACCATCATTCTACTTTCTGTCTCTATGAATTTGGCTACTGGAATCCTAAAGTATTTGTCTTTTTGTGACTGGCTTATTTCACTTAGTCTAATATCTTCAAGGTTCATCCATGTTATAGTATGTGTCAGAACTTCCTTCCTCTATTATATGTATATGTCACATTTTGTTCATCCATCCATCAGTGGACACTTGGATTGCCTTCCTCTTGGCTATCATGAGTAATGGCTGTGTGAACAAGGGCACACAAATATTTCCTCAAAACCCTGCTTTCAATTTTCAGGCTATATGCCCAGAAGTGAAATTGCTGGATCACAAGGTAATCCCATTTTCAAATTTTTAAGGAACTGCCATACTGTTTTCCATAGCAGCTACACCAATTTACATTCCTACCAGGAGTGTACAGAGGTTCCAGTTCTTCCACATCCTCACCAACACATGATTTTTTGTGGTTTTAAGTTAAACTCAATTTTGTTTTAAGTTAAGTAATATCTACACCCAACATGGGGCTCAAACTTAAAAGCCGTATGCTGTTCTGACTGAGCCAGCCAGGAACCCCTCTAAAACACATTTCTGAAGTTCTGATGTTTAATTTATTATTGCCTCCTAGCTGGTACTGTGATGTTTGAGTACGGAATGCGTCTTGGCAGAGAGGTTCGAACTCTGCGGGGACTTGAGAAGCAAGGCAACTGTTATTTGGCTGCTGTTAACTGTTTACGACTTATTCGTCCAGAATATGCATGGATTGTACACCCAGCATCTGGTGCAATGGTATGAAAGCTTTCCACCTTGCGGTTTGGGAAGAATCATTTAACTTACTTGGTTTGGTCCTTTTGAAACTATCGCCTCATTTTGCTTCATTTTGTTTAAAATTTCTACTGGGATATTTGTGAACTTCATCTATTTTTGCAGCAATTCCATTGTTATATATTACCACCCCTTTAGTTCTCAAATTTAGAATTATTCTAGGAAGAATTGCATATGGTTTTGAGTTAGACCTAACTTCAAGCAAATTACTTAATTTTTTGCTGCTGAGTTATCCCCTTGTATAAAATAGGGATGATGGTGATGATGGTAATGTCCACCTTATAGGATTGTTTGGGTACTAAATGAGGTAATTCATACAGATTACTTAGAACAGTGACAGTGCCTGGCTTGCAAAAAGTGCTCAGTAAATGGCAGCTGCTTTTATTTCATTCATTTTTTTTTCCTAAAGATTTTATTTATTTACTTGAGAGAGAGAATGAGACAGAGAGAGAGAGCATGAGGGGGGGAGGATCAGAGGGAGAAGCAGACCCCCCACTGAGCAGGGAGTCTGATGCGGGATTCGATCCTGGGACTCCAGGATCATGACCTGAGCCAAAGGCAGTTGCTTAACCAACTGAGCCACCCAGGCGCCCCTATTTCATTCATTTTTGTTAATTCAATCTACAATTACCATTTTAAAGGCTGTGCACTTAAAAAAGATGCTGATGGGGTCATATATGTGCAACTTCTCGTGTTGTATATCATTCCTGCATGTACTAGGCTGTTTCCCAGGGTCTGGGGTAGAGAATATAACTCTGGAACCAAGGAAAGTCACGTAGTTTAATTGGAGGTTAAGTCCACATCCTTAGACCCAATAACATGTTAGAGCAAAGTGGGCCAACTTGGCAAACGACTCCATTCCTTTGATAGTTACAGTACCTTTGTAAGAAGAGCCATGCTAGTTGAAATAAACATAATTTATGTGGAGAGAATTTAAGCATGAAAGCTCTGGATCACAGTTAGTGATATCAAAATAAGATGCAGCTGACTCTTGAGCAACACTAGTTTGAACTGCGCAGGTCCACTTATACACGGTTGTTTTCAATAAATGCAATAATGTAGGGGTGCCTGGGTGGCTCGGTCAGGCGCCGGCCTCTTGATTTCAGCTCAGGTCATGATTTCAGGGTCATGGGATCAAGCCCCGAGTCAGGCTCAGAGAGGAGTCTGCTTGAGATTCTCTCTCTCCTTCTCCCTCTGCCCCTGCCCCCACTCATACGTTCTCTAAATAAATAAATTTTAAAAATAAATAAATAATTTTTAAGGAATCTTTAAAAATGTAAATGTAGGGCGCCTGGGTGGCTCAGTTGGTTGGGCGACTGCCTTCGGCTCAGGTCATGATCCTGGAGTCCTGGGATCGAGTCCCGCATCGGGCTCCCTGCCCAGCAGGGAGTCCGCTCCTCCCTCTCATTCTCTCTCTCGCAAATAAATACAATCTTAAAAAAAAAAAAAAAAAAATTTAAAAAAAAATAAAAAAAATAAAAAAAATAAAAATGTAAATGTATTTCTCTTCCTTATGATTTTTTGAATAACATGTTCTTTTCTCTACCTCCCTTTTTTGTGAGAATACAGCATATAATACAAATGACATAAAAATATATGTTAATGACAGTTTATGTTCTTGGTAAGGCTTCCAGACAACAGCAGGCTATTAAGGTTTTGGAGGAGTCAGAAGTTATATGCAGATTTTCAACTGTGCAGAGCATTGGCACCCCTAACGCTCATGTTGTTCAGGGGTCAACTGTACTAACTTTTCAACTTTTCATTAACTTAATCACTTGTTTTGTCTTCTCAGTATGATCGTCCTGGAGCATCCCCTAAGAGGAATCATGACGGAGAATGCACAGCTGCTCCAAGTGAGTTGGGGGTCTCCCTTGGATTCTTTGGTTAGACAGTAATTATGTAGTTGTGTTATAGTATTATCTGTATTAAATGTGTGTTTTTATATAGTAGTTGTAATATGTATAGCAGTGTAAAAATACTGTAAAGTTTCTTTTAGCTTATGCTCAGTATTTTAATCTGCTAAAAGTTGTCTGGTTGCTCTCTGAAAACTTCGTATGGCTGTATGAGAAATGAAAATGCTTTAAAAAGTGTTGCTTGCTGTATTTAAATCAGCTTAGTATTAAACTTGTTTTATCAGGGCCCTTGGATATTACCATGGAGATATGATATTCCTCCATAAAGAGCTCTAGAGTTGGACACACCTGGTTTTAATTCTGCCTCTCTCACTGTGGGCATGTTCCTCTCTTTCTGATCTAGTAACAGCATCTCAGAGTTGTAAGAGTTAAACTCTGTGTAAAATACATTGTAAGCATCTCAGCTGCAGGTGTTGTTACTGTAGTTTGATTTGACTGACTGAGCTGCATGCTGGAAGCAGGGCTGTTGCTTTATTTTTAAGTTCGCTTTTATGGAGCCCCCCATTTTTCCTCCAGTGCCCTTGGACTTGACGTTGAATTACTTAATGTTTTGTGGAAATTGACAGGCTGGGTTAATAGGCACTGATGATAGGCACTTCCTTTGTACTTTGGGAATCAAAAATATTTCTCTTTGGCTTCTAGCCAATCGGCAGATTGAAATTCTGGAACTGGGCGACCTGGAGAAAGAGTGTTCCTTGGCCCGCATTCGCCTCACTCTCGCTCAGCACGACCCATCGGCAGTTGCGGTTGCAGGTAGTAATGTGGCAGTCTGGGGACACTGCCAGCAGGCTTTGTTGTGTGTGTGTGCTAGAGCAGCATGCCAGACGGGCTGGGCGCCTCTCACTGCTACTCCGAGAGGCTCGTCGCCAGAGGCAGCTTTGGGTCATTGGCAGACACCACCTTTGCCGCTGAATGGTTCTTTTGCATTTCCACAGGAAGTTCGTCAGCAGAGGAGATGGTCTCTCTCTTGGTTCAGGCTGGCCTTTTTGACCCTGCCATATCACTCTGTCAGACTTTTAAGCTCCCCTTAACGCCAGTCTTCGAGAGGCTTGCTTTCAAGTATGTATGAAATTCTTTCTTTTTTTTTTTTTAAAGATTTTATTTATTTATTTGACAGAGAGAGATAGCGAGAGCAGGAACCACAAGCAGGGGGAGTGGGAGAGGGAGAAGCAGGCTTCCCACTGAGCAGGGAGCCCGACACGGGGCTTGATCCCAGGACCCTGGGACCATGACCTGAGCCGAAGGCAGACGCCTAACGACTGAGCCACCCAGGGGCCCCTGAAATTGTCTTTCTGATGCCGAAGTATTGTACTGCTGCCTCGTGTGAACCAGTGCTCATAGCCAGTTGTGCTTTAAAGAAGTGTTTTTTCTAGTCCACCACAGTGACTTTTTAAAATTTCTTTTAGTTAATTATAATTTTTTTTTTAAATCTTGATTTATAGCTTCTCTTGAGAAATCAAAAAATTTGGCATCCCTAGGCCCACATTCCCACAGGACAGTAGGATATGTGGCCTAAATTGTGGTGTCCGTTTTATAAAAGGCATGTGTTCTCTTCAGTCCTTTAGGACAGCCATCAGCCCCTGTAAGCATTTTTAATAATGCTTTGTACCTAAATATTCAACTTACAGAATTTTTCCCTTGGAAGTAAATGATCTCTTAACACTTATCGATGGCCTTGTGGGTCATCCAGTTGTGTGGCTGTGAGGTAAGGAAAGAGCCAACACCCCAGTAGTGAATTCAGTGGCATACTAGAGCTAAAGTTATCATCTCATCTCTGGTTTTAGTAAGAAAATAATGTGGTTCTTTTCCACAAATTAGTTTACCATGTGTGGAACCGTTTCATTGCAGATGCATCAAGTTGCAATTAGGAGGCGAGGCGGCGCAAGCAGAAGCCTGGTCCTGGCTAGCAGCCAATCAGCTCTCATCGGTCATCAGCACTAAGGAGTCTAGGTACAGCCCTGGTGCTCATCCACCCCAAAAGGGCTTACCCTCCAAATGCTTCCCTCGTGCACTCAGTTCGTGTCTACTGAATGCACTTCAGCCTCTTTAAAATCCTTCTCTAACCCTGACCTTCAGGAAACTTCCCTTCCTTGAATCAAATCTACAGTTTCTATTGCACAGCTCGGCGCTTTAGAATTGGAACATTTTTACAGTTTGGAAATGCTCTGACATTAGTTTTCAATCCCTAAATTAGCACACCAGTATCACTACTAAAATACAGATATATCACCCTTGTCTTCTAAATCAGAACTTCTACATGATTCTAATGCTTGATTGGGTTTGGAAACAGTGATCTGAGCCAATTTCCTTGTTTTAGAGATCTGGAACAAAGAAGTTAATCGAATTGTGTAGTCAAGTAAAGATGTACTTAGTGGGAGAGAAATGGAATCCATGTCATTTGGTTCCTAGTACTACCCCTAAACCACACTGACCCTAATAATATTAGTTGCCATTTAGTTATATTATCAATTCAGTTGTGAGCTTCTAAAGATTTTTTTTCCTTGTAAATACATGCTTTGAATGGTGCTGTAAATATCTGTTAAGAATCTAGAACTCATTAGTCCTTTCTGCTTTTTTCAAGTGCTACAGATGAAGCATGGCGACTATTATCAACTTACCTGGAAAGGTACAAAGTCCAGAATAACTTATATCACCACTGTGTAATCAACAAGCTCTTGTCTCACGGAGTGCCTCTGCCTAATTGGCTTATAAACAGTTACAAGGTAAGTGGTATCTTAACTTACATAGAGTAAGAAGCTGATCTTTACCATTATGGATAAACTTCATGAGATGATTAAAAAGAAAAGGTGATAATTTATGGAAATATACTGACATATGCTTTGGGCAGTGTCTCAATCTTAGTTAAAAACACTAAGAACAGCTTAACTTTAATTCCATATGGAGTACTGGGTGTTTAGCATTAAAGTTCTGCGGGTTAGTGATTAAGTTAATGCCTGCTTGTTTTCTCACTGAACAATGAGCATATATTTAGAACAATGACTATACGTGTGACACAGTATTTACTGTTTGTTACTGAAAAAATTCACAGAAGTGAGTAGTTTTCAAAACTACAACAGGGTTTAAGTTTTTGTCAAAATTGGGTTTTTGACTGCCTGCATCAGAATTTATTTGGGTAGCGGGCTTCTTCAAATACAGATTCCTGAACCCCATTCCATGCTTACACAATCAAATTAACCTGGGGCTAGAATCTGGGATCTATATTTTACCAAGCTTCTAATTTGATAGACGATGCATGCTTAAGTTTGAAAACTATATCTGAAATACATTGGGTGGAATAGGAAAAGAAAGAATGTAAAGCTTAAAATCAGGAAAGTTGGTCTGTTTTGAGGGGGGGTATTATTTTTTGTTTATTTAGGTTAGAAAGTAGAAAAGGCAGTTAAGATGGTGAAAGTTAGGGCGCCTGGGTGGCTCAGTCGTTAAGCGCCTGCCTTCGGCTCAGGTCATGATCCCAGGGTCCTGGGATCGAGTCCCACATCGGGCTCCCTGCTCGGCAGGAAGCCTGTTTCTCCCTCTCCCACTGCCCCTGCTTGTGTTCCTGCTCTCGCTATCTCTCTCTCTCTCAAATAAATAAATAAAATCTTAAAAAAAAAAAAAAAAGATGGTGAAAGTTAGGACTGTCATCAAATCAGAATATAAAAGCATAATTTCCTAATTAGTAGAGCCCTTCCAAACTGAGGTTGTAATCACTTTTGTTTCACCCTGAGTTAAACAATTTAACTCAGGTATTTAAAGTTGGTAATTCTTTTTTTTTTTTTTTAAGATTTTATTTATTTATTTGAGAGAGAGAATGAGAGAGAGAGAGAGCGCACATGAGAGGGGGGAGGGTCAGAGGGAGAAGCAGACTCCCCGCTGAGGAGGGAGCCTGATGTGGGACTCGATCCTGGGACTCCAGGATCATGACCTGAGCCGAAGGCAGTCGCTTAACCAACTGAGCCACCCAGGCGCCCTAAAGTTGGTAATTCTTTTAACTTCTTTTGCATTTGTCATTCCTGTATTTCTGAAAACTAATGTGAATATATTGCTCTTTAGTATTCAGCATTTCTGAGAAGGTATATTGAAACTGTAGAAAAGTATTAAATGTGTCTGGGATGCCTGGGTGGCTCAGTTGGTTAATTGTCTGCCTTCGGCTCAGGTCATGATCCCAGGGTTCTGGGATCGAGTCCCGGGTCAGGCTCCTTGCTCAGTGGGGAGCTTGCTTCTTCCTCTGCCTGCCACTCACCCTGCTTGTGCTCTTTCTATCTCTATCTCTCTCTCTCTCTCTGACAAATAAAATCTATTTTAAAATAATTTAAAACAAATAAGTAAATAGATAAATAAGTAGATAGATGGGGGGGGGGGGCAGGCAGGCTACTTAACAAGATAAAGTCTCACAAGGTACCCAGACGTGACTGGGCTCTTAGGAATCCAGCCCTTATCCCAAGATAAGGGAACCCAGATGCTCATTTACTTATATTGAGAAGTATTAATACCAGGGAATTAGACACTCAGCATCCTTTGGTCATTGCCCAGATAAGATGGAAATAGGTAGATGTTCTTAATCTCTTGACTTTTTACAGAAGGTTGATGCTGCTGAGTTGCTCCGTTTGTACTTAAACTATGACCTTTTAGAAGAAGCTGTGGATTTGGTTTCAGAATATGTAGATGCTGTATTGGGGAAAGGACATCAATACTTTGGAATTGAGGTAGGCATGTATGCATGTTCCTTTTTAATTCTGTATTATCACCCTAATAAAGTCAGGATGTGAAAGTAGTTTGAACTGTAGGACAATGGATTTAAACTTTACTCTTTGTAGTTATACGACTAATTTTCTCCACAATCAGGAACTGGCACTGTAGGAGTCTCCAGTTTCTTGTTTATAAAATGGGAATACATTTCATTTTTCTCCATCAAAGAATGTAGCTTTAGTTAGTATTTGGAGGAGTGAAGTAATTAAAAACAAAATATTCTTTTCTGTGTGCCGAAGACTGTGCTGGGTCTCTGCAAGTGTTTTCTCATTTAATCCTTACAGCCACCTCTGAGAGATTGTTTTAACCGTTTTTTTAACCCATGAAGAAACAGAGGGTCAGAGGTTAAGTAAGTTGCCAAAGTTCACACAGATGGTAAAGAGAAGAGCCAGGTCTAAAATCTAGGTCTAGTTAAGTGCAAAGTAAAGCTCTTAAGCTCTCAGGAAAGTATTGAGAACTTTGAAAGGTGAGCTTTCCCTTTCTAAACTTTTTTTCCAGATAATTTGAATTAAATTTCAGACTGCAAATAGTCTCATTCATTGACAATTTAGAGGTTTTTTTAGTGCATTTTTCCTTAATAGGCCTTAGGGCTCCTTCAAGATAAGAGGTGACATGAATTTAAAAATACATATGGATGGATGGATGGATGGATGGATGGATAGATAATACATTTGATTTAACTGAGAAAAGGACAAGTTTCCCAGTTGAAAAGAGAAGCAAGGGGGTGGGAGTGGCACAACTGTGTGTCTGTGTGCGTGTACGTGCAATTTCTTATTGTAAAAAAGAAATAAGAAGAATTTTGTTATTCAAACCTCTGAAGCTAATTGCCCAGAAGAAATGATCTACTTTTGAGATTTTCTTCAAATAGTAGGTATTTTCCCTTTCAGTTTCCACTGTCTGCAACAGCTCCGATGGTGTGGCTCCCATACTCTTCTATTGACCAGCTTCTCCAGGCTCTGGGAGAGAACAGTGCCAATAGTCACAACATTGCTGTAAGTCAGTCCTCTCATGAGGCACGCATCTTTTATAAACCCTTGCACCAGTGCTTACTCATAAAGCTTGCTCTTCGGTTCGTAAGGATTAAGGGGAGAGCAGAAGCCATTTATTGCCCTTAACATGCTGGCCCAGTCCCTTTACAAAATGATTAGTTAAGCCAGATGTAGCCTTTCTGGTTCTGAGAAGCATTACTGGGGTGGGGGGATGGGGTCGCTGGGTGATGGACATTAAGGAGGGCATGTGATGTGATGAGCACTGGGTGTTATAGGCAACTGATGAATCACCGAACTCTACCTCTGAAACTAATGATGTTCTATGTGGTGGCTAATTGAATTTAAATTAAAAAAAAAAATACTGGTGTGATTTGCATGTTTAGAAGATTCATTAGGATAACAGGATTGGGATACTGCATGTAACAGAGAAGTCTGATTTTATCAGTAGTCACAGAGCAGACTCCTGTACTGAATTGAGTAAATGAAGCAGAGTGGCGAACATCTTTACTAGGGGGCGGCTGGTTAGTGAAGTCAAAGTGCTTAAAAACTTCAGTGTTTTTTTTTTTTTTAGTCCTTGACCTATTCTGTAATGATTCCCTTCTTTTCTCCTACAGCTATCCCAGAAAATACTTGACAAATTGGAGGACTACCAGCAAAAAGTTGATAAGGCAACACGGGATTTATTATATCGTCGGAACTTGTGATCTGAACGGTCGCCTAGCCTTTGTAGCCGCTTGGTGCCTCTTAGGGCTTGAGGCTTTACCCTGCAGGAACCCTGTATCCCTGGACAGTTTTTATACCTGTAAATGATGTACACAACGTCAAGTCTGCATTCTGTGCAAAAGAGGAGGGCAGATGAGTCACAGAACCTGTGCTTGCTGGCGGTGCTAACACCCAATTTCTGGTTTTCAACCTTGGTCTCAAACAGCTGCTTTTGTATATGATTCACAAGCTTTTTTAGAGTTTCTATTTTTTTAAACTACCGAAGACATTCTTTATCTGCAAATTAAAACCCGCCCTCACTTTCCAAAATAGCCAGTGGTGGTTGGTTGGTTGTAGCTATAACCACCAGAAGCAGTCACTGCAAATCCTTCCATTCTTCCCTGTCACTTTTTGTATTTCAATGGAATTATTTTGGTCCAGAACTGACATGTATTTTCTGTATTGCAAACAGAGGCTAATGATTTTGCATACTCTTTTCATTATTTATTGTGGAGTTTTTGTATGATCTTCAATAAAGTATTAAATAATTTGCCTAGATTAAACCTAAAATGATGACCCGCTGTCAAAGAAGATACCTTATTTTGAATCTGGTTCTGAGGCTAAAGTTGAGTAAACTCTTAGCTAAGAAAAAAATTAGAAATTTTATCTATAAGAATAACCAATTTTGAAAGTAAATTCTGTTAACTTTTATGATTTATGATAATCAAGCCGGACTTGATCATACTACTTGTGTAATAATGTATTGGACCAAAATATAAACTTTCCTGGTCAGATTCAGAAGTATTCATGCCCACAAATTTTGGGGAAGGTGAAAAACAAAATCTTGGATTTTATTCTGTATATTAAAATTTATCTTTTAAGGAAACGATCTGTGTATTACTTGTTTGTATGGCCTTTGACCTCTCTTGAGTTTTCCATAGCCTTTACTTTTTATACTGCCGATACCGTATTTACCTTATATACTTTAAATAACAATGTGAGCTTCACTGTGGTACCATTTACTGGTAGATACTGAGATGTATGGTTCTTTCATTTTAGCTCTGCCATGATTAATATGAAGTGTTTGATGTAATGAGGGACTGGGAAAGCCCTTGCCCTGCAAGAGCTCTATAAACCTGTAGCTTCCAGCTGTAGCAAGAAATACACATATATAACCAAATATACACATATAAAACCAAGAGAAAGATCTCACAGAATATGTATCCTCACTCACTATGTACCCTGATGTTTTCATGAGTGACTAATGGATCATAACCCATAGTCTGAAAAATACCAAATCCTCCTCGAGCCATTTTGGAGAACATGAAGTAACTTGGACTGGCCCTGTTCCAGAAACTTACCCACTTGTGTTGCTCATCAGAGCAGTGGTCTCCATGGTGGCGGTTCACAGGACCCTGACCAGTTTTTCCTGTTGTCAGTATTTTGGTTCAAGACCTAACCCATGCTGGAGCCAACCCAGCTCTGCTGTCCATTCTCTTCTGCCTTCTTCACTCTGGTTCCCAACCAGAGCAGAAAGTGGAAATTCTTTCACTAAACCTCTCTCCACTTCGGGTCTGCATTTTTGTTGTTCCGGACCATGTGATATTTTAATAGTCCATAATAGCATTGTTATTCCTTGTTTTTTCCACCCCAAAATTTTCTGATAACAAAGTGTTATTAAAAGAACTCCCTCCTGTGGTTGCTTCGGCAGCACGTATACTAAAAATTGGAACAATACAGGGGCACCTAGGTGGCTCAGTCATTAAGCGTCTGCCTTCAGCTCAGGTCATGGTCCCAGGGTCCTGGGATCGAGCCCCGCATCGGGCTCCCTGCTCAGCGGGAAGCCTGCTTCTCCCTCTCCCACTCCCCCTGCTTGTGTTCCCTCTCTTGCTGTGTCTCTCTCTGTCAAATAAATGAATAAATAAAAAAAAAAAATTGGAACAATACAGAGAAGATTAGCATGGCCCCTGCTCAAGGATGACACACAAATTCATGAAGCAGTCCACTAAAAAAAAAGAGCTCCCTCCTTTCTTAGTACTTAGCTACCATTAGGGGTGCCTCAGCGGTGCAGCCAGTGAAGAGTCCAACTCTTGATTTCAGCTCAGGTCTTGATCTCGGTTTTGAGTTCAAGCCCTGTGTTGGGCTCCACGCTGGGTGTGGAGCCTACCTAAAACTAAATAAATAAAAATAAAGGGGTGACTCTTAGAGGAAAACTTAATAGTTTTTAATTTAACAAGATATAACTGATAAGGTCCCTACCTTACCAGCCTGTGACAATAAAATGGCATCATTTCTGTGAATAATAGAATTTATGACACACAAGTTTCTTGACCGTTCTTGCCAGGTTTATCACGGACTTTTGTGACCTGCCAAGAAAGATTATGTGTTCTACAAGCCATCTCGTGCAGTGTCCACAGTGCTTGCCACTGCGGCCCGTTGTCCTTGCTGCCACGCTTGAGAGTCCTAAGGGTTGGCTCTCACCAGCTCGCTACTGGTTTTTCTCTTACCATTCCGATTCCCTCCCAAAGTCCATGCTGTGTTGTCTCCTAAATCTCCACTGAGCACTTAGGGGTAAAGAAAAACACAAGCTTGGGGCGCCTGGGTGGCTCAGTCGTTAAGCGTCTGCCTTCGGCTCAGGTCATGACCCCAGGGTCCTGGGATCGAGCCCCGCATCGGGCTCCCTGCTCTGCGGGAAGCCTTCTTCTCCCTCTCCCACTCCCCCTGCTTGTGTTCCCTCTCTCACTGTGTCTCTCTCTGTCAAATAAATAAAATCTTAAAAAAAAAAAAGCTTAAAAACCAGATACAAGATCTGGAAGCTTATAGAAACCATAGACTGTGCCCATCCCCATAGATTCTACTCTTCAGCCACCTTTTAGTTGCCAGCCTGCTCTGGTGTGGCTGATAACATTTCTCTCACAGAGGGGAATGTAAATATAAATGGGATTTCTATTTAGTTAGTCAACAAATGAAAAGTCTATCACATGCTAGGTAACAGAATTTACCCAATTTACCTCAACCTGGTACATTGTTTTCTGCTAGAACACAGTATAAGAGAAAGTTCTAAAGTGTCCTTTAATCTTCAGTTCTTTCCAATTTTGTCTGTATCTAGAAACTGATAGTCCTATATTACTGTTTTTTCACAAATTGAGACCTTAGTGTAATAAGTAACTCATTAACCCCAAGCCACAAGAACATACCTTTCCACATCTGCACAGAACTCCACCATCAAAAGACCAATTTATTGGGGCGCCTGGGTGGCTCAGTCGGTTAAGCGTCTGCCTTCGGCTCAGGTCATGATCCCGGGGTCCTGGGATCGAGCCCCACATCCGGCTCCTGGCTCAGCAGGAAGCCTGCTTCTCCCTCTCCCTCTGCCTCTCCCCCTGTTCATGCACTCTCTCTCTCTGTGTCTCAAATGAATAAATTAAAAAAAAAAAAAGACCAATTTATTGTTCAAATGACCCATGCCAGTCTGTATAAACCAAAATTAGGTATTCCAGTAAATGAGGTTTTGTGGTTAAATGAACTTATTTCTATAAAACACACAAGATCAAATAATGTAGTATAATAATACATTGGGGCCCCTGGCTGCTGGCTCAGTAGAGCATGCGACTCGACCTTGGGGTCATGAGTTTGAGCCCCATGTTGGATGAAGAGACATACATATATAATCTTTGTCCCTGATTCCTAGCAGAGAGCTTCAAAAACCCTTGGAATTTCCTAGGTGATAGAAGTCTCTGTTAGGCTAATCAGGTGAGTAGTGGAGGACCATTCAGAATAGGGCCAGTTCCCAAGAGGACTAATCCTGTGATGGTGATTACAGGGTTGGAACTTTGGGCCAGCCCAACCTTCTGGGAGGACAGGGACTGGAGATTAAGTTCAATTACAGTCACACTGGGCAATGATTTAATCAATCATACCTATATAATGAAGTCCCAGTAAAAACTACACCAAGGCTGAACAGAGGTTCCCAGTTGGAGAACACTTTGTTGTGCTGGGAGGGTGACATGCCCTAACTCCACAGAGGGGCAGGCAGGCAGCATGCATGCGAGCTCTGTGCTCCCTCCCAGACTTCACCCTATGTTTATAATAAAAGTGTAATCCTGGGCGCCTGGGTGGCTCAGTCGTTAAGCGTCTGCCTTTGGCTCAGGTCATGATCCCAGGGTCCTGGGATCGAGCCCCGCATTGTGCTCCCTGCTCAGCGGGAAGCCTGCTTCTCCCTCTCCTACTCCCCCTGCTTGTGTTCCCTCTCTTGCTATGTCTCTCTCTGTCAAATAAATAAATAAAATCTTAAAAAAAAAAAAAGTGTAATCCTAAGTGTGGTGCTTTCCTGAGTCCTCTGAATGGTTCTAGAGAATTATCAAACTTGAGGTTGTGGGAACCCCCAATTTTATAGCCAGTCAAAAGCATGAGTGTCCTGGGGAACCTCACTCACTTAGAGCTGGCTTCTGAAGTAAGGGCAATCCTGTGGGGGAACTGAGCCCTTAAACCCATAGAACCTGTGGCTCAGTTGTTAAGTGTCTGCCTTCGGCTCAGGTCATGATCCCAGAGTCCTGGGATGGAGCCCCACATCAGGCTCCCTGCTCCTTGGGAAGCCTGCTTCTCCCTCTCCCCATTCCCCCTACTTGTGATCCCTCTCTCGCTGTGTCTCTTTCTGTCAAATAAATAAAATCTTTAAAAAAAAAAATACCCATAGAATCTGATGCTAACTCGGAGGGGGTGGTCATCAGAATTGATCAAAACTCACCTACTTGGGAGTGAGACTGAATATAAAATTTAGATAACGCACACAAAGCTTCAATCTACCCTACTAAAGCCGGGAATTCTGGAGACAGTTCACCTCTGTAGGTGGCCTCTTAAAGTTCCAAAACCTAGAGCTTTAAAATGAATTCAGGAATGGGGCCCCCGGGATGGCTCACTCAGTCGGTTGAGCGTCTGACTCTTGATTTCAGCTAGGGTCATGATCTCAGGGTCATGGGATTGTGCCCTGTATCGGGCTCCCTGCTCAGTGCAAGTCTGAGATTCTCTCTCCCTGTCCCTCTGCCCCTCCCCCTACTCATGCACATGCTCGCTCTCTAAATAAACAAATAAAATCCTTAAAAAATAATAAAATTCATTCAGGAAGGTCAGCTTTTGAAGTTAACATCAAATACCAAGTAAAGACATTGCCCCATTGCACACCAGGTATAACTAAATATATTTGAAAATACATGGGGGCGCCTGGGTGGCTCAGTCGTTGAGCGTCTGCCTTCAGCTCGGGTCATGATCCCAGGGTCCTGGAATCGAACCCTGCATCGGGCTCCCTGCTCAGCCGGGAGCCTGCTCCCCCCTCTCCCACTCCCCCTGCTTGTGATCCCTCTCTCACTGTGTCTCTCTCTGTCAAATAAATAAAATCTTTAAAAAAAAGAAAATACGTGTTTATTTAAATGATTGTTCTTCCCAGCTTTCACTTGTCAAATGTCAGCCCTGATCATTTGGTTTTACTAAAACAACATTATCACCACAACCAAAAAATCTCAGTAAATCCAGAGGTGCTAAAGTCCCTGGCAAACAAGGATCAGGCCTGATTTTTCTTCAGAAGAAGTGACAGACCACTTTGAGTCTAGATACACACAAACTTTCCTGTAAAGAGCCAGATAATAGTTCAAGCTTTGTAGTCTACATATGGTCTCTCTCACATATTCTTTGAAATTTGTTTGTAGAATCCTTTAAAATGCCTGATTTAGCTATAATTTACCTACCCCTCGTCCAGATCCTTAACACCTTCTCTGAGGCCAATCATAGAAAAATATGTCTCCTTCAAAAGCCAGTGGTTCTCAACCCTGGCTAAACATTAGGATAACCTAAAGAGCTTTTATTTTTTAATTTTTTAAAAGGTCTTATTTATTTATTTGAGAGAGAGAGATGAGAGAGAGAGAGCAGGAGAGGCGGGAGGGTCAGAGGGAGAAGCAGACTCCCTGCTGAGCAGGGAGCCCGATGCGGGACTTGATCCTGGGACTCCATGATCATGACCTGAGCCGAGGGCAGTCGCTTAACCCAGGCGCCCATATTTAATTTTTTAAAAGATTTTATTTATTTATTTGAGAGAGAGTGAGCGAGAGAGAGAGAAAGAGCTGGGGGAGGGAGAAGCAGACTCCCTGCTGAGCAGGGAGCCCAACATGGGGCTCCATCCCAGGACTCCAGGATCATGACCTGAGCCAAAGGCAGACGCTTAATCGACTGAGCCACCCAGGCGCCCCAGAATAACCTAAAGAGCTTCTATTTTTTTTTTTTAAGATTTTCTTTTTTTTTTTTTTTAGATTTTATTTATTTATTTGACTGAGAGAGACTGCACAAGCAGGAAGAGCAACAGAGGGAGAGGGAGAAGCAGGATCCCCGCAGAGCAGGCGGAGCCCAATGTGGGACTCAATCCCGGGACCCCGGCATCATGACCTGAGCTGAAGGCAGTTGCTTAACCAACTGAGCCACCCAGGCGCCCTTAAGATTTTCTTTAAGAGAAAGAGAGAGTGAGTGACAGAGCACAAGCTGGGGGAGAGGCAGAGGGAGAGAGAGAATAGGCTCCCCACTAATCAGGGAGCCCGATGTGGGCTCAATTTGGGGCTTGATCCCAGGACCCTGGGATCACCACCTGAGCCCAAGGCAAGGCAGATGTTCAACCGACTGAGCCACCCAGGTGCCCCTAAAGAGCTTTTAAAAAAATAATTGATAGGGGTGCCTGGCTGGCTTAGAGGAAAATGAGACTCTTGATCTCAGGATCCTGAGTCCCAGGATGGGTGTAGAGATTATTAAAAAAAAAAAATAGGGGCACCTGGCTGGTTCAGTCAGAAGAGCTTGCAACTCTTGATCTCAGAGTGGTGAGTTTTGGCCCCACATTGGGCATAGAGATTACTTAAATAAAAAACTCAAAAATAATAAAAAATAATATATAAGTTTTTTTTTAAAAAAAGGTTTTAGGGTGCCTGGGTGGCTCATTCGGTTAGGCATCTGCCTCCGGCTCAGGTCATGATCCCAGGGTCCTGGGATCGAGCCCCACCTCGGGCTCCCTGCTCAGCGGGGAGTCTGCCTCTTCCTCTCCCTCTGCTCTTCCCCCTGCTCATGCTCTCTCTTGCCTACTCTCCCTCTCAAATAAATAAATAAATCTAAAAAAATCTTTTAAAAAAAGATTTATTTATTTGAGAGAAGAGAGAGAGAGCACAAGCGGGGGTGGGGAGGGGGAAGCAGAGGGAGAGGAAGAAGCTGGATCCCAGGACCCTGAGGTCTGGACCTAAGCTGAAGGCAGATGCTTAATCAACTAAGCCACCCAGGTGCCCCTAAATAAGTACACTTTTAAAAATAAATTTTTAAAAAACAATCAATCAATCAATAAAATTGATATTGGGATGCTTGGCTGGCTTGCTGCTCTTGATCTTGGGGTCCACAATGGGCATAGAGCTTACTTTAAAATAAAAAAATTGATATGGGGTCTGTACTCCCACCCCCAATCCTGATTTAGATTTTTATACTGCTTTAGCACTTGCTCTCCAGATGGTTCTATGAACAGTCAGGGTTGAGAACCTTGGTTATAAATATTACAGTTATTTCTGTCACCTCCAGAAATGTAAGTTTCCCCCAAGGAAAAAAACCTTTCCCATTTCTGTGCACTCTGGTTTAGCTCATAATCTCAACTTATTTCCAGCCAGTTATATAATAGCATCTAGATTTCTGTATAAACGAAAGACTCATTAATAGTAATAATAGCTGGGCACCTGGGTGGCTCAGTCATTGAGCCTCTGCCTTTGGCTCCGGTCATGATCCCAGGGTCCTGGAATCGAGCCCCGCATCGGGCTCCCTGCTCCACAGGAAGCCTGCTTCTCCGTCTCCCACTCCCCCTGCTTGTGTTCCTTCTCTCGCTGTCTCTCTCTCTGTCAGATGAATAAATAAAATCTTTAAGAAAATAAAAATAAATAAATAAATACCCATGGAAAAAAATAGTAATAATAGCTACCATATAATGATTGCTTATTTTGTTCCTGGTACAAGGCAAAGATCTTAAAACTATGATCTAATTTAAACTTCACAACAATCCTCTGAATACTTTTACTGGCACATTTTACAGTGCTGAAACAAGTTTACAGTTGTTTAGAAACTTGTCCAAGCCATCACATCTGGAAGGTGCTGAAGCTGAGTTTTGAACCCAGATATTTGGCTTCAGAACTCCTATGTACAACTACTATATTTCAATGCCTCTTCCCTCAAGAAATAAGTCAGAAAACTTCAAAACAGTAAATTCTCCCACGTCTAGCTGCTAATTTTTCAGAAATCTTGGGAGTCTAAACTCAGGACACTAATCCATATATTTCTCCCATAGACCAGAAAAGAACTCTTACTACTTATTTCAAGTCTGTATATATTCATGCACCATATTCATTCAAAAATTGAGTGCTTATGTTCCAGAAAGTGCATTTCATAAACAGGGAACAAAATGGGCAAGTCACTGTTTTCATGGCTTTTGCATCCCAAAACTGGCTGGTTCATTCATAAGAACATGCAACTTTTGATCTCGGGGTCGTGAGTTTAAGCCCCACATTGAGTGTAGAGATTATTAAAAAAACATAAACTTAAGGGACACCGAGGTGACACAGTCAGTTAAGCGTCTGACTCTTGGTTTCTGCTCAGGTCCTGATCTCAGGGTGGAGATATTGAGCCCCAAGTCAGGACCTGCACTCAACACTGAGTCTCCTTGAGATCCTCCCTCCCTCTCTTCCCTTCTGTGTCCTCTCTCTATATAAAATAAATAAATAAATCTTTTTTTTTTTTTAAAGATTTCATTCATTTATCTGACAGAGAGATAGAGCCAGAGAGCACAAGTGATGGGGGAATGGCAGAGGGAGGAGAAGCAGGCTCCCCGCTGAGCAGGTAGCCTGCTGCAGGACTAGATCCCAGGACTCTGGAATCACGACCAGAGCCTAAGGCAGACACTTAACCATCTGAGCCACCCAGGCGCCCCAAATAAATAAATCTTAAAACAACAACAACAATTTGGGGGCACCTGGTAGGTCAGTCCATAGAGGATATGACTTGTGATCTCTGGGTTGTAAGTTCTCTTGATCTCAGGGTTGTAAATTCAAGCCCCACTTGAGTGTAGAGATCACTTAAAAATAAAATCCTAATGGGGTGCCTGGGTGGCTCCTGTCATGATCCCGGGGTCCTTGAATCCCTGCATCTGGCTCCCTGCTCATCAGGGAGTCTTTCTCCCTCTCCTCCCACTGTGCTCTCTTCTCACTCTCTCTGTCTCTCTCAAACAAATAAAATCTTTTAAAAAAATAAAATAAAATCTTAAAAAACAATCTGAGGGATCATTTATACATTATGGATAATGATATACAAGGTTGTGGTGAGAATAAAATACACTTATACTTGATTGTTTTTTGTTTTTTAAGATTTTATTTATTTTGAGAGAGAGAGAGGAAAGTGAGCAGGAATGATGTGGGAAACAAAGGCAGAAGAAAAACTATTAAATTTCCTTACTACCCACAGCCCATTGACAAGTCCTTGAAACAGGCTGAGTGACATTCCTCTAGGGACTCAACTACCTCAGTGTTAATATTTTGCTAACGGCAAAAGGCAATCCTAGCCTGACCGCCCCCCCCCACCAGCCCCCCCGTCCCCCCAGGATCCTGTAAGTCTACTTTAATGTATAAGAATTCCTTTGGAAACTTCCTTTATCTCTAAACCCTCCAAGATACGTGCTGGCAATCATCCCCCAAGCATATGGCCCACCGATATACATCTGAGGGGTCTCATGACTAAGGTTTTATTAGACGGTAATAAATGACCTTTTCCCAATAATAGCTAACCCTCTCAAGGTCCTGGAAACCTTGCTTCCAAAATTCCTTAGAGACTTACACTATCCCTTAACCCCTCCCAACTTGAAAGTATATAATGGGCCACTCCTCATGACCCTATTGCAGCTCTTTCTGTCCACGGGTCCTATCCCCGTTCTTGAATAAAATCACCTTTTTGCACCAAAGACATCTCAAGAATTCTTTCTTGGCCATGGCTTCGAACCCTAATAACCTCTTTCCTACATCAGGAACAGGGGGAGGGGCAGACGGAGAGGGAGAAGCTGACTCCCTGCTAAGCAGGGAACCTAATGTGGGACTGGATCCCAGGACCCTGGGATCATAACCTCAGCCGAACACAGACCCTTAATGGGGACTGAGCCACCCAGGCACCCCTACAACTGTAAAGCGCTTAGACAGTGCCTCACACATAGTAAGGGTTCAATAAATGTTAGGTTTTATTAGTATGTTCTAGTAAGAACTGAGCTGCTGGGGATATAAAAATAAATACCACTCAATTTCTTAAGATCAGTTGAGAAGAGGGAAACAGATATAATGGATATAAGGGTAAGATGTCAAGCACTGGGAAGGGGCTCAGCACTGAGATACAAGGTTGAGAGAGAATGCCTGCGCCGGGTCTTGAGGAATGGAGTTTTGCCATGTGATACTGTATTCCAGCTAGTGTTCAACTGGTTGGCTCCACAGGAGGGAAGAAGGGGACCGAGAGGGGACAGTGCTAAAGGAAGATAAATCTTTATAAAGCAGGTTGAGAATATCAATGGGCTAGATTGGGTAAGCTCCTGTATCCCATCGCAACAATTTAGGATTTTTCCTCGTATGCAGTACAACCTCTAGTGATTTTTTCCAGCTGATAAGCAACCCAATAGGAGACATAAAATTTGTGCTCTAAAAAAAACTTACAAAAACATAAAAGACCCACTATTTTATTTAGCGTTCAACGTCATACCCAAAGCAAGCCACAATAATCAGGACAAAACTCTGGGAAAGGCCTGAAAAGCAGCACAGCTTCCCAAAGGCCAAAACAAAAACAAAGAAAATGAAAGAAAGAAAGAAAAACAACAACGAACAGCCAGATGAGAATAGGGGCAAGATGGAGGACAAGGGGATAAAGAAAAGACTCCGCAAAAGACGCATGGGTGGAGTCCGACGTAATGTAAAGTCATTCTAACTCAGGCCCTTCCGCGCTATTGGCCTGACTCTCACTCTTTTTCCTTTTCCATTGGCTACTGGCTCCTTCAATGGATCAAAACAGCCAATCGCCTACCACCATGGGTAAAGCCCGCCCTCCCTCCCTCGGGGGGAGTACCAGAATAGCGTAGGGGCCCCAAGGCGCTTGCGCGGGCGCGCGCTCCGCCGGTTAAAAGCAGATTCTCTCAGGAGGCGGTGTCGCGGTGCATGAATATTGATTACGCAGCGCCGCGCGGAGCGCCCGCCCCTCTCGGCTGGCCGACGCTCGCGGCTCGCGCTCGGGCTCGCGATGGGGAAGAAGTCCCGGGCGGTACCCGGCCGCAGGCCCATCCTGCAGCTCTCTCCGCCGGGGCCCCGAAGCAACACGCCGGGCAGGGATCCGGAGCCGGAACCCGACACGGAACCGGACTCGACGGTGGCGGCGCCCAGCCAGCCAGCTCCGGCGGCGCCATCGACGACGACGACCACGGTGACTACTGCCGCCGCGGGCCCGGACGACTCGCCTTCAGAAGGTAAAGGTGTGCGAGGGGCCCCGACACTTAGGTGGGGGCGTCCGAAACTCGAGCTCGGGGCTTGCGGCCTACGGCAGGCCCGTGGGAGGAAGAGAAAGCGGGGCGGGCGGGCTTCCTCCGCATCCGAGGCCTGCTGCGTGGGGCCCGAAGGGAGTACCGCTGTGGGCCCCAGGGCGGCGGAAGGGGCCGGCGGCGCCGTGCGCGCCCGCCCCACTGACCCAGAGGCGCCATCTCTGGTGCAGGGCTTGGCCTGGCATCCCGAGTCTCCTCGACGTGCACCTTCAGCTTTGCATAACTTACGGGGTATTTGTGAAAGTACGAGCTTCTCGTCCGAGGCCTCGTGACCGGGAACCTGGCCTTTAATACACGTCATGTGCTTTTCCCTTCGTTTTTGTTGAAACCGAGAGGGACCCTTTAGAAGTGAGCAACCCCATTTTATTATGCCAGCCAAAGCGAACGTAACCCCAAATTGGTGGGTTCCCAAGTACTTGTTTGTCCCCAGAATGGTACTTGGATTAAGAGTAACTGTTCAGCGTTGCTACGGGGGCCAGATGCCCGAGAAGCCGCGACCGTTTCAGGCGCTAAAAAATCACGTTGGGTAGTTAATGCGGGGGGAGAAAATGCTGTAGCTGTGTTGTAAAGGCCCAATAGGAGCCCGGAGATTTATTGTGTGTGTGTGTGTATTTTTAAATTTTTGAATTATTTCAGATGTACTTTTACGTACCATAATCATAATCTTAATGTTAAAGTCACTAGTCACGTGCTTGTTTATCCTCTCCCAATTTGGGTCAGTGATGGAGTTACACACCCTGTTTTCAAATTGGTGAAATTTAGACTTGGAACGTGAAATCGAAGATTGTTTTGTCACCTGTAGTGTTTTCTCTGGTCCACCGGCACACTAGTTTTCTTTTGTTCCTTTTTTAAATCCAGATGAACAGGAAGTGGTGGTGGAGGTTCCCAGAGTTGTTCAGAATCCTCCCAAACCAGTCATGACCACCAGACCTACAGCCGTTAAAGCAACAGGTACAAGTTTTTTTCATGGTTTCTACAAGGTCTTTCTTTCGTTAGGATCAAATTGGGTTTGTATATAAAATATTTTGTTGAATGCTTCAATGTTGCTAACTTATATTTCTCCCATAAAATGGAAATTTAAAATTTTTGAAAATTAAAGTAAAATTTTTGTATCTGAGGGCTTGCTGGCATATACACTTTAACCAAAGTAAAATTTGTTGTTGCTTTTTCTCTGTACCCAAGATACTTTGTACTACTTTGCTTTTAATGCTGTTTTGTAGTTTTCTGGCTCCTCCCACTAGCTTGGTGTTTTTTAGAGACATCAAGGATGTCTTTCATTCTGTGCATTTCTTCTCCAGCACAGTGCTTTGATTGGTACCTAGCGAATATTTGTGGAGCTGAAAATTGCTCTTATTAAATATTTTTTAAGCATTAAGGAATATTTGGATATGCAGGAAGTGCCAAGAATGTTAGTTTTCTTTATTCTTTATATAATCTTGAAAGATCAAAATATGTTTTGTACTAAATATAACTGATAATAATTTTATTCTTTTCAGTTTGGAGTTCTCTCTATACTGTATGAATACCCCTGAAATAATAGATGCTTGTTCTTCTCTCCTCCCATTTGCCACTTCAAAAAAAAGTTGTTAATGGGGCGCCTGGGTGGCTCAGTCGTTAAGCTTCTGCCTTCTGCTCAGGTCATGATCCCAGGGTCCTGGGATCCAGCTGCTCTGCGGGAAGCCTGCTTCTCCCTCTCCCACTCCCCCGCTTGTGTTCCTGCTCTCGCTATCTCTCTCTCTCTGTCAAATGAATAAATAAAATCTTAAAAAAAAAAAAGTTGTTAAAATATGTTTTTATAATATAGTAGAGCAAACATATCTAATACCTTTTTCTTTTTAAGATTTTATTTATTTATTTTAGCAGAGGAAGACACAGCGAGAGAGGGAACACAAGCAGGGGGAGTGGGAGAGGGAGAAGCAGGCTATCCGCTGAGCAGGGAGCACGATGCGGGGCTCTATCCCGGGACCCTGGGATCATGACCTGAGCCGAAGGCAGACGCTTAACGACTAAGCCACCCAGGCGCCCCGCATATCTAATACTTTTATGCAGAAGAATATTATGGTAATATGCATGTGAAATTTTCTAAGGAAAAATTCAGAGTAGCCTCTGAAATTAGATCAATAGACTACTATGATACTTTATTTTATTTTATTTATTTATTTGACAGAGAGAGACAGCGAGAGAGGGAACACAAGCAGCAGGGAGTGGGAGAGGGAGAAGCAGGCTTCCTGTGGAGCAAGGAACCTGATGCGGGGCTCGATCCCAGGACCCTGGGATCATGACCTGAGCTGAAGGCAGACGCTTAACGACTGAGCCACCCAGGCGCCCTGTGTGAAAAAAATTTTTGAATTATTTTGAGGGGTATATTCTCAAAGATGGGATTATCTAGCTGAAAGAAACTTGAAGAGTTTTGTGGGTCTTGGTATATGTAACCAGATCATTTTCTTTTCTTAAGATTTATATATTTATTTATTTGATAGAGAGAGACACAGTGAGAGAGGGAACACAAGCAGGGGGAGTGGGAGAGGGAGAAGCAGGCTTCCCGCGGAGCAGGGAGCCCAATGTGGGGCTCTATCCCAGGACCCTGGGATCATGACCTGAGCCGAAGGCAGATGCTTAACGACTGAGCCACCCAGGCACCCCAAAAAGATTTTAAATTTTAAAAATTTCTTTGTTTCATCTACTAAACCCTAATTGGCTTGCTTGTTTGAGATGGACACAAAGCAACAAATTCTAACATCAAGATTTACCATGTGCTATTTTGGCAGAGTATGAAGTTGAATGATTGTGTATTTTGAGAAGGCTCTCAAGCAACTATGTGAATGATTTTATTAGCTCTAAGTGCATAATGTAATTTATACTTCTCTGTGGTAGTTCAGTGATGATTTATTTTGAGGTTATGTTCCAATCTGTATGTAAAGTAAATGTAAACTCTGAAGAACCATGTCATATTTTTTCTTGAGTACTTCCTGGGGCATACTGGCATTGTTATTATTAACATTGTTTACCATTTTGTTTCTAGGAGGTCTGTGCTTGCTTGGTGCATATGCTGACAGTGATGATGATGAGAGTGATGTTTCAGAAAAACCAGCACAGTCTAAAGAGGCAAATGGAAACCAGTCAGCTGATATTGATAGTACATTGGCCAACTTCCTAGCGGTTAGTGGTGCTTTTTGTTTGGGTTTTTAGTGATTGAAGCCACTTTGGGACCTGGATCTCAAGTGGTTAGCCTACTTTTTTGTCAGTCTCAGTGTTTCCCCATCTCCCTTCTTTGCCCCTTCCATCTCTCTTCCTTAGTCCCTCCCCACCGCTCTCTTCTCTTTTTGTAAAGGTTGTAAGGAGGAGAAAAATGGAGAATTAAAGGGTTTGGGGAACTTTTATGTAATTGGAAGGTGAGAGTTTTGATTGGAGAAGCTGAGAACTGATTGTAGAGTTTTTTTGTTTTTTTAAGATTTTATTTGACAGAGCACGTGCGCACAAGCAGGGGGAAGGGCAGGCAGAGGGACAAGCAGGCTCCCCACTGAGCAGGGAGCCTGATGTGTGGCTCGATGTGGGGCTCAATCTCAGGACCCTGGGATCATGACCTGAGCCAAATGCAGACACTTAACAACTTAGCCACCCCAGTGCCCCTAGAATTTTTTTTATGGTGATTGTCATTTCTTCAGTTTTCTGGTTTTGAGATTATTAAATAATTTGTTAATGTTTTCATTTTAAAGGAGATTGATGCTATAACAGCTCCTCAGCCTGCAGCTCCTGTAGGAGCTTCTGCTCCACCTCCAACTCCACCTCGACCAGAGCCAAAGGAATCAGCAACATCTGCCCTTTCTTCTGCTACTTCAAATGGAACAGACTCAACTCAGACCCCAGGGTGGCAATATGATACTCAGTGTTCACTAGCAGGAGGTAAGTCTGATCCTTTGATTTTTAAAGAAATCTAAAATGCAATCTTTAAAGGTGTTCTAGGCATTGACATTCCCAAAGATGAAAACCCCTATCCTTTAGCCCCAGACTTTAGGATTCTGGCCTTTTAAGTACACTGTTTAGAAGATGATAAGGAGGACTGTTTTCTCTGAGAATTACTAGGATAATAATTGTATCTTTTGAAAAATAATTGCAAAAAAAAAAATTGCTTGCCCTTTTAACGGGTTGCAGTTTATGCCAAGTGAGTAGTAAAAGCCATTATTTTAAAAATTCTTTTGGGCTTCAAGATACATTTTTGGACTGCCAGACTACTTTTTTAAGCCATGGTGCAAAGAGGATTTGAGGAGGAGGAGTTGGACCCCCAGGAGACATTTGACAGTGTCTGAAGATGTTTTTCGTTGTCAAAACAGGGGGTGGGAAATTGTTAGTGCATCTAGTGGGTAAAATCTGGGATGCTGAACACTACATAGGACTGCCCCCACTATATCAAAGAATTATCTAGACCAAATGTTAACAGTGCTAAGGTTGAGGAACCTTGTTAGATTGTTGATGGCTTTAGAGCTGACTTGGGATATGAGGTCAGAATTGTGGAGAAATTAGTGCTGCTTTTTTTCTTTTTTTTAAGTTTTTAATTCCAGTATAGCTAACATACAGTGTTATATTAGTTTCAGGTGTACAATATAGTGATTTAACAATTCTATCCATCACTCTGTGCCCATCATGATAAGTGCATTCCTTAATCCCCATTACCTATTTCACCTATCCCCACCCCCACCTCCCGTCTGGTAACCATCAGTTTGTTCTCTATAGTTAAGAGTCTGTTTCTTGGTTTGTTTGTCTCTCTCTCTTTTTCTTCCCTTTGCTCATTTGTTTTGTTTCTTACATTCCACATGAGTAAAATCATATGGTGTTTGTCTTTCTCTGACTTATTTGCTCAGCATTATATTCTCTAGCTCTGTCTGTCGTGGGAAATGGCAAGATTTCCTTCTTTTTTATGGCTGAGTAATATTCCATAGTGTATATATACCATCCTTCTTTATCTGTTGATGGATACTTGGGCTGTTTCCATAATTTGGCTATTATAAATAATGCTGCTATAAACATAGGGGTGCATATTATCCTTTCAAATTAGTGTTTTTGTATGCTTTGGATAAATACCCAGTAGTGTGATTACTAAATCATAGCGTAGTTCTATTTTTAATTTTTTGAGGAACCTCCATACTGTTTTCCACAGTGGCTACACCAGTTTGCATTCCTACCAACAGTGTAAGAGGGTTCTTTTTTCTCCACATCCTCACCAGCACCTGTTTCTTGTGTTTTTTATTTTAGCCATTCTGACATGTGTGGGGTAATATCTTGTTGTAGTTTTGATTTGCATTTCCCTGATGATGAGTGATGTTGAGCATCTTTTTATGTGTCGGCCATCTGTATGTCATCTTTGGAGAAATGTCTGTTCGTGTCTTCTGCCCATTTATAATTGGATTATTTGGTTTTTGGGTGTTGAGTCGTAGAAGTTTTTTTTTTATATATTTTGGGTACTAACCCTTTATCAAATACGTCATTTGTAAACATCTCCCCCCATTCAATAGGTTGTTTTTAGTTTTGTTGATGAGAATTTTGTGTTTTAAAATTTGTTCTATTTTCTTCTAGTTGGAATTGAGATGGGAGATTGGCAAGAAGTCTGGGATGAGAACACAGGATGCTATTATTATTGGAACACACAAACAAATGAAGTGACTTGGGAGTTACCCCAGTATCTTGCCACCCAGGTACAGGGATTACAACATTATCAACCCAGGTAAGAATAGACTTGAAAAAGAAATTATCTAAGAAGGAAGTCAGAGTCTTTTGTTTTTAATATTTGCCTTCTGTTTCTCTTGCTAAGTATATATGTGTGTGTGTGTGTATGTATATATAGATTTTGTTTTGTTTTGTTTTTAGTTCTGTAACAGGTGCTGAAGGTAATTTTGTGGTTAATACAGACGTGTATACTAAGGAGAAAAACATTTCTGTTTCCAGTAGTAAAAGTGGACCAGTCATAGCCAAGCGAGAAGTTAAAAAGGTCAGTTTTACAACTTCTCTCATTTGCTTATTTCAGATCTAAAGAACTTGACTGTTACTCTGGCACAGATGTAGATGCCTTCTGTTGCTGTCTTAAAACCAGATGTGAAATAGGATAAACTCTGATTCTGAAAGCTTTATTTAATTTAATGTTTATGTTTATACGTAGCATTTATAATAGTTATCCAGTTCAGTGGTTCTTTTGGAACTTTCGAATGCCACAGAGGCTCATTTGGGTCATTGTGAAGGATGTGGGAGCAGCAGGCAGGGCTTCAGATCTTCTTCTCCACTTCAGAATAGCTCTATTTTGGGACCCCCACATAAGATTTTCTTTTTTTTGGGGGAAAAAGATAAACTACCTTAAAAATTAAAAACTATTATTAGTAAAATGACCATTTCTGTAGTCTCATCAGTAAGACAAAGTAAGTTGTATTCTATAGTGTGTGTGTTGAATTTTAATTTATCCTGAATTTTAAGTGATGGGTTTAAATGGGGAGCATAGTAAAACGTACTTTCAGGAGGCGCTTGACTGACTCAAGTCAGTAGGTGGAGCATGCGACTCCTGATCCCAGGGTTGTGGGTTCAAGCTCCACGTTGGGTGTGGAGCCTACTTAAAAATACACACACACACACACACACACACACACACACACTTACAGAATCATTCGGTCTTTATAACTCTAGGAGGGAAGTAGAGCAACTCTTACCCCAATAACTTTACAAAAGTAATTTGTAAAGACGCACTTTAAGTTTAATCACACATTTCATTTTAGAATTATTTCACTTTCCTCTAAATCACTTTTCTAGCATACTACAGAAGAGTGGAGATTTATTCAGTCATATGTTGAGTTGACAAAACTCCGATCTTACTTAATTTTCAAATTCTGCTTCTGCTAATGTGCCTTTAGACGTGGAGAATAGGGGGGAGGATATGTATGAATTCCACCCAGAACTAGGTTCTAGTTCAAACGCTGCTTTCCTAAAGTAACAATGTTTGCATTATGTTCATGTAAGAAAAATGGTACAACCATATGTACTAACCTGTTGGTAGTCAGTGGTTTTTGAGAATATCCAGTGATTGGGGGTGCCTGGGTGGCTCATTTGGTTAAGCGTCTGCCTTTGGCTCAGGTCACGATCCCAGGGTTCTGGGATTGAGTCCCGCATGGGGCTCCCTGCGCAGCAGGGAGTCCGCTTCTCCCTCTCCATCTACCCTTCCCCCCCTGCTCATTCTCTGTCTCTCTCTCTCAAATAAATAAAATCTTTTAAAAAAAGATTATCCAGGGGCGCCTGGGTGGCTCAGTTGGTTAAGCAACTGCCTTCGGCTCAGGTCATGATCCTGGAGTCCCTGGATCGAGTCCCGCATCAGGCTCCCTGCTCGGCAGGGAGTCTGCTTCTCCCTCTGACCCTCCCCCCTCTCATGTGCTTTCTCTCATTCTCTCTCTCTCAAATAAATAAATAAAATCTTTAAAAAAAAAAAAAAAAAAGATTATCCAGTGATTGAAAAATATAGTCCTTTTTGGCATGAACAAATTGAATATATATTCAGGTGAGGGTTTGTTTTTTTTTTTGGTCTTTTTTTTTTAGATAAATGAGACTAATTTATTCTTTATAGGAAGTAAATGAAGGAATTCAGGCTCTCTCAAATAGTGAGGAGGAGAAGAAAGGGGTGGCAGCATCACTGCTTGCTCCTTTGTTGCCTGAGGGAATAAAAGAGGAAGAAGAGAGATGGAGAAGAAAAGTAATTTGTAAAGAAGCAGAGCCAGTTTCAGAAGTGAAGGAAACAAGTACAACAGCAGAAGAAGCAGCAACTATAGTAAAACCACAGGAAATTACATTGGACAACATGGAAGACCCTTCTCAGGAGGATCTTTGCAGTGTTGTTCAATCTGGAGAAAGTGAAGAAGAAGAGGAACAAGATACCCTTGAGCTGGAGCTTGTTTTGGAAAGAAAAAAAGTAAGGTTTTGAAGCTTTTGTTATTGCCTTTCCTCCCTTGCATACTATTAGACTCTGGGATCATTGTGCTCAGTTAACTGCCATTAATGGGATTTTGTTTTTCTTAATCTTTTGTCTAGATATGTTTAAGCTTATGCAGTAAAAACTTGAACTGTGGAGTTATAGTTCTTTTGGTTCCTGATGGTGCTTTTGATAGTTGACGACTAATAAGGACTGATACTACTCTGATTTAAAGATAGCTGAATACAGTGAATAACTTTTATTTAGCTTCTTAACAAATGAGCATTGTAAATTCTTGGTGATAACTTGGTTTTTAACCCAACAGTTTAAGTACGGGTTGACTTCCACTGAGCACCTGTGGGATTGATCACATAGTTAAATGGGCCTTGTAAGATTAAGAGGAACTAATAATGTCATGTGCTTTCCTTTCAAAAAAGATGGTCCACAGGAAACTTTCCTGATGGAGAAATTGATTTTTACCTATTTTCTGCCCTGATTTTTCTTGGAACAGTTTCATCTACTGCTACTTTGAATATGAAACAGAATCTTAATGGGTGTTATAAATAACAGCAGTATCTTCTTGAAGCTTTCCCCATTTTGCAAAATTTGAAGCTATGGAGAGGGACAAGCTAATTTAGGCTTTATCTACAGTGTTCATATATTGGAAAATTTGTTTCTTAGTGGATCTCTTAAGACCCATCCCCTTCAAATCAGTATTTGTTAACTACAATCATGAATAAGCATTTACTGGATACTGATAAAAAAATACAAGCAAAATGCTTGGCTCTGATGGGGAAATGTATTAAGAAAAACTTCCTGTCCTGAAAGGTTTTTAATTCTCATAATGTGTGGTTATCACTCTTGGTATTCACAAATGCTTAAATGTTGATAAACAGCTACTGACACTCTTAACTTTTTTGTCGTGTTCATCCTAGGCAGAGTTACGAGCCTTGGAGGAAGGAGATGGTAGTGTGTCAGGGTCTAGTCCATGTTCTGACATCAGCCAGCCAGCGTCTCAGGATGGAATGCGTAGACTTATGTCTAAAAGGGGGAAATGGAAGATGTTCGTTCGAGCTACAAGTCCAGAATCTACCAGTCGGAGTTCTAGCAAAACTGGACGGGAGACTCCAGAAAATGGAGAAACTGGTAATTCGTGTTTTACTTTAAACTTTCAGGGTTGAAAGATATAGAGTAGAAATCCTTTCCCTTTTTTGGTTCCCTCTTCAGCAAAAAGGAGGAGATAACACTTACCCTTTTGTGGAAGTGCTGGAAAGGAAGCTTCCTTTCACTTCTCTCCTTTTCCTACTTCACCTCTAGTGGAGGAGTAAGAGTTAAGATTTACCATCAATTGGGTTGTAGATTCACTACTGATTGGTGACTACCTCTCCCTCAAAAACAGAAAAGCAAGATTGACTCCTCTTTTTTAAAAAATCCTGCTACAGTAGTCTTGATCTGTATTAAGCCCACGGGCTCTCCTGAGCTCATTGTTTACGGTTGGTAAGCAAGGCAGGCAAGGACCACCTCTGGCAAGCCCAGCCTCATCTCTGCTCTCTCTTTGTGTACAAGTTGCCCAGCCTCTGGTTAATTGTTCAGATGGATAGGTCCTTTCATAAGGACCCAACTTATCTCTGTTCAGGGTAATGTAGAAGAGACCCTGCTGCATCTTTCCAGTCTATTATCAGAACTAGTATCTTGGGATGCCTGGGTGGCTCAGTTGGGTAGCATCTGCCTTCTGCTGAGATCATGATCCCAGGGTGCTGGGATCAAGCCCCAAATGGGGCTCCTTGCTCAGCGGGGAGTCTGCTGCTGCCTCTCCCCGGGTTGTACTTTCTCTCTCAAATAAATGAAATCTTTTCTTTTTGTTTTTTAAGATTTTTTTTTTATTTGACAGAGAGAGAGACAGCACAAGCAGGGGGAGTGGGAGAGGGAGAAGCAGGCTTCCCGCAGAGCAGGGAGCCTGATTGCAGGGCTCGATCCCAGGACCCTGGGATCATGACCCGAGCCGAAGGCAGACACTCAATGACTGAGCCACCCAGGCGCCCCAAATAAATGAAATCTTTAAAAAAAAAAAGAACTAATACCTTAATCTCCATTTGTCCCTAATTCTGTAGTGGAAAATTAGCAGTAAGATTTGAGCACCAAATCTTAGTTGTGCATACCTAACAGAAGATACCTTTATAGCTATGGTTAAAAAACAACAAATAAAAAACACAGAAATAAGTAAATATAACATCCTTGTTTGAATTTTTTTCTTTTCAATCAACAATATAGAAGAATATGAAGTAGAAATCTTAAAAGTCCCCCTTCGTCTTTTCCCTATTCTCATTCCCTACCCCTGAAATCTATTTTCTCTTGTCTTTTTTTTTTTTTTAAGATTTTTATTATTTATTTATTTGACAGAGAGAGACACAGCGAGAGAGGGAACACAAGCAGGGGGAGTGGGAGAGGGAGAAGCAGGCTTCCCGCAGAGCAGGGAGCCTGATGGGGGGCTCGATCCCAGGACCCTGGGATCATGACCCGAGCCGAAGGCAGTCGCTTAACCGACTGAGCCACCCAGGCGCCCCCCTATTTTCTCTGTCTTTTATCTAACTATATCCTTCTAGACCTTTTCCTCTATGTTCATTTTCTAGTTGTGTGTGTATGTGTAATGTATACATGTACATATGTAATTTTTGCCATAGATGAGATAACCATATGGATTGTTAGGTGACGTGCTTTATTCACTTAAAGCGTTTAAAATTATTGTTTTAACCACTAAATGGTATATATATTTTCATTTAACTTTTCTCCATCAATGGGCATTTAAGTTGTGTTCATGTTTAACTCTTTAAAATAATACTGCCTTTGTATTATCCAGTAATACCTACAAGCCATTCAAATGTGTATTCTTTTTTTTTTTTTAAGATTTTATTTATTTATTTATTTGAGAGAGAGAGCACAAGCAGAGAGTGGGCGGGCAGAGGGAGGGGGAGAAGCAGGCTCCCCACTGAGCAGGGAGCCAGATGCAGGGCTTAATCCCAGGACCCTGGGGTCATGACCCGAGCCAAAGGCAGATGCCCAACCAACTGAGCCACCCAGGTGCCCCAATTCTAATGTATTCTTGCAATTGAACACTAAACATGATATGATCTAAAGTTAATATGCATCAGCATATTTGTAACAAACAGTTGTGTTGAATTTAAAAAGCTACAGAAATAACTGTGCTTAAAAGGTCTATCCATGATGAAACTAAAGGAAGGTACTTAAACACCATTGGGGTAGAGATTATTATGTCTGGTGTAGATGTGAAAGCAGAGGCACTGTGAATTTCAGAAGTGCCAGTGATAGTCCTCCGAAATGCTGGGTTGTAGTTACTTGAGTGCTTACTTCATTCTTTATATTTGTTATGATACTTAACAATAAAAACAATAAACATCCCGGTGTATATATATCTTTATGTAGATTTTAATGTCATTATAGTATAGGTTGTTAGAGATATATTGCTAGGTCAAGGGGTATGTACATTTTATTTTTTTTTATTATTATTTTTTAAATTTATTTTGGGGGGTATGTACATTTTAATTTGATAGATCCTAATTGCCCTCTAAAATATTCTAGTTTTGGGGCGCTTGGGTGGCTCAGGTCAGGATCCCAGAGTCCTGGGATCGAGCCCCACATCAGGCTCCCTGCTCGATGGGAGGCCTGCTTCTCCCTCTCCCACTCCCCCTGCTTGTGTTCCCTCTCTTGCTGTGTCTATCAAATAAATAAAAAATCTTTAAAAAAATAAAATATTCTAGTCTTAGGGGTGTCTGGGTGGTTGTTGGTTGGTCATCTGACTTCGGATCAGGTCGTGATTTCGGGGCCCTGGGATCAAGCCCTGCATCGGGCTCCTTGCTCAGTGGGGAGTCTGCTTCTCCCTCTACCTCTGCCCCTCCACCTGCTCATGCTCTCTCTTTCTCAAATAAAATCTTTAAAATATATATATATTCTAGTCTTAGAGCTCTAGTGGTGCTATAAATTGTTAAATTCTTGTACCTAGCACCAAATGTCAGATGTCTAATATACCGATTAATTATAAACTAATAAGTGAGAGAGAAGTTGGTTTCAATTTGAAAATGCAGAAGGAATATTAATGATAAAGAGCAAGGCCATTATATGATGAGGTTAAGTACTTAAGATAAACTTTTAGGCTAATAAAATCTATTGAAAGTGATATTAAAAAGTCACATTATTTAGATCAAGGATTAACAAGAGTCAAGAAAAAACTTAAATTTGGTTATTTTTGTTAAAAAATGACTGATAATCTCATAACAGAATGATTTACATTGTATATGTGGATTAGTTTGGTAAGCAGGTGGTAAGCAGACATAATAGAGTTCATATCTGTACTCCATTTAAGTTGATGGTAAGCGTCTTCTCTTTTGAAGATTCCCACTAACAGACATCACCAACCAGAAGAGTAGGTGGGTCCACTAAAGATTGTCCACAGGTCTTAACCAGTTTAGAAATAAAGTTATCAGTTAGTTTAAAATTAGTGTTCCTCTGATTTTGAAAGCCGTTTTTTTCAAAACCCAGTTCATAAAGAACCCTTATATATCCTAGTTTTGATATGTAGCCTTTTTTTTTTTTAAGATTTTATTTATTTGAGAAAGAGTGAGAGAGAGCATGAGGGGGGGAGGGTGAGAGGGAGAAGCAGACTCTCCGCTGAACAGGGAGCCCGATGTGGGACTCGATCCTGGGACTCCAGGATCATGACCTGAGCCGAAGGTAGTCGCTCAACCAACTGAGCCACCCAGGCGCCCGATATGTAGCCTTTATTTTTTTTTTTTTAAGATTTTATTTATTCATTTGAGACACAGAGCTTCAGAGAGAGCATGAGCAGGGAGAGAGACAGGGAGAGGAAGAAGCAGGCTCCCCGCCGAGCCAGGAGCCAGATGCGGGGCTCAATCCCAGGACCCTGGGATCAGGACCTGAGCAGAAGGCAGACGCTTAACCATTTGAACCATTGGCGCCCCCTGATATGTAGCCTTTAAAAGTAATTAAAGCAGTGGTATTCTGGAATAGAAGATTAGAAAAAATAAACAGATGAAGGAGAAAGGGAAAGCAGAAACTACAGGGTAATGTAAAACAAATTGTTATTTATAGACATTTTAAGAAAGGTGATTTATAAAGGATAAAGTTTTTTGGCTTTATAAAAACAGTAGGTAAGTCTTTTTTATGGTTTCTTTAATAAGGAAAACAGGCAAAGGGAAAAGAAATAATAACTTTTTTCAGATATCTCTGCTATAAGGGTAAGAAAATACATATGGGGATGCTATGTTAGTATTGGTCCTTTAGTTTCACGTGGTTTCTTTTGTAGTAATTGGTGCTGACACTTCAGAAAAAATAGATGAGAATTCAGACAAAGAGATGGAAGTAGAAGAATCTCCAGAGAAGATAAAAGTACAAACAGCACCTAAAGAAGAAGAACAGGATTTGAAAGTATGTATATTATTTAATACAGCTTTAAAGGGGGCAACCATTAAAGTACATTTTTTATTAGCAAGTACAGTGATCTTTACTTATCTCCATATACAAATCATTTATGTATAGTTAGGTGAAAAGGTCATATTTCAGGCTGAAACATTGAATTATAAGAGACTCGTTTCAGAGAAATTACCTAGAATTCTAAATGCTTTAATTGCTTTCTTAAAAGTTAAGCCCTCATTGGAAAGCAGTAACAGCTTATCAAATGTAGGCTTCTCTAGTTTGGAAGTACTGAAGAGCCTAAAAGTCACAAATTTAATTCCTGTGTGAACTACTTGTCCTTACACAAAAGTAAATTTGGTTCCAGTTTTATTTCAAGCCTAATATTTTAAGAATTGGACCACGTAAGTATGAGGCTCTTTAAGGATGGTCTGTTGGAAAAACTATTTAGCACATTTTTTTGACCTGAAAGAGTTGACTCAGTCACTGACTAGTTTACAACCATGTGAAAGGGACTGGGAGAATTAATTTTGTTCAATGTGTAGGTAGTAAAAGCAATTAGTAATGCATAAATGATAGTTTGGACACTATTGGGAGTTGTATCATTTAACATCTATTTACACCTGTTGAATCCTGTGTTGTCTCAGAGTACATATGCATTTAATTTCTCTAGACTTGTCATTATTTATCACCTGTTACGTGAATTAGTTTACTTAGAATCTTGTCTTCTCTACATAACTGTTTAGATGCAGCTGTTCAGAAGGGCTGTTTCTAGGCAGACCCATTTTTTTTTTAGCATATTTAACAATAAATGAAAGATTTTACATAATACAGAAAATATTGCTGATTCAATTTTATTTCTTACTTTTTTTTCTTTCTTGCATTACAGTTTCAGATTGGAGAACTGGCAAATACCCTGACAAGTAAATTTGAATTCCTAGGCATTAATAGACAGTCCATCTCCAACTTTCATGTGCTGCTCCTACAGACTGAGGTAATTTAGCCATTTTTGGTATAGTTGGTTTTAGAGTAAAGTGCTGTATGTGTGAGGCATTTGTTTTACTTGTTTTATTTATTTATTTTTTGAGGCTATGTTAGTATTGGTCCTTTAGTTTGACATGTATTAGTTTTATTTTTTAAAGATTTTATTTATTAGGGAGAGTGAGAGATCACGAGCAGGGGGGAGGGGCAGAGGGAGAAGCAGACTCCCTGCTGAGCAGGGAGCCCGATGCAGGACTCGATTCTAGGACCCTGGGATCACGACCTGAGCCGAAGGCAGACACGTAGCCGACTGAGCCACCCAGGCGCCCCGTCTTACTTGTTTTAATCCTAAATTTAAATTTTTAACATTGGTGCATATTTGAACCATCAGCCCAGGAAATAAAACTGTATTAGCTAAAACAAAATATCAATTATGAAGATAAATACTGAGATTCTGTGTGTGTTGATACCACCTTCAGTGGGCATATATTTTATTTAAAAAAAAATTTGGAGGGGGCACCTGGGTGGCTCAGTCAGTTAAGCATCCGACTCTTGATTTCAGCTCAGGTCATGAACTCAGGGTGGTGAGATTGAGACCCACATCAGGCTCAGCGTTCAGCATCGTCTGCTTGTCCCTCTCCCTTCTTCCACTTGTTCTCTCTCTTCTCCTCTCCCTCAGAGAGAGAGAGAGAGGGGGGAAGAAAGAAAAATCTTTCTTTTAAATGTAAGCTCTATGCCCAACGTGGAGCTCGAACACAAGGCCCTGCGATCAAGAGTCACATGCCCCACGGGCTGTGAATGGGCATATATTTTAATGTAGACCTGTTTTCTAACAAAATTCTATTGATAGTGATCAGATGAGGCCATGTAATGTTGAAAGACTTTATAAGTGCTACAGGATTATAAATCTATTTAAGAAGAAAAGTTCTGAGGGCACCTGGGTGGCTTAGTTGGTTGGGCATCTGCCTTTGGCTCTGTGATCTCGGGGTCCTGGGATCGAGTCCTGCATTGGGCTCCCTGTTCGGCAGGAAGTCTGCTTCTTCCTCTGCACCTCTCCCTGCTTGTGCTCTCTCCCCTCACCCCCAAGTAAATGAATAAAACGTTTAAAAAAAAAAAAGAAAAGTTCTGAGTCCTATTTGTAACCTGTATAGTTTACAGCATGGCAGGTTACAATTAAGGAACCTCCTGTAGGAAACTGACTTCCCTAAGGACTGAACCTTTGTTTTTGATGAAGAACATTACTGAATTGAATGAACTATCTACCAAGCAAAGGTAAAATTGCTAGGGAATTAATATAGTCCAAAAGGGAAAACAAAACTGCTACTCATTTTCACAGATACTGGAGAGTTGGCAGTGTAGAAAGTACTGGAGTCCAGTCTAGTTTTTCAGAACTCTGCAGAGCAAACAAGAATTTTTATGAAATTAAGATGGGATTTCTTTTTTCTTTCTTTTTTTGGGGGGGGGGGGCTTTTTCTTTTTTTTGGAAAATAAAAAATTATACAGGAAAACAGTATGGACCAGAAGACATTTTTCTTTTATTTCTGCCTCCTGACATAACAAGAAATCTTTAACTTATTTCTCCATTTCTTGATTCTAGACTCGGATTGCAGACTGGAGGGAAGGGGCTCTTAATGGAAACTACCTTAAACGAAAGCTTCAGGATGCAGCAGAACAACTAAAACAGTATGAAATAAACGCCACTCCTAAAGGCTGGTCCTGCCACTGGGACAGGTACGCACTCTTCTCCCCTTTTCACCTTTCACCTTTGACATCTCAGACATGATTTGTGATCACCACCACCTGACAACATGACAGCCTGTCTGGAGACTGAGAGCAGCTGCGGTTAGCGGTGCTGGGCAGGCAGAGCACCGCAAGCACTTACAGAGTTTGGGCCAGCCACACGGAGAAACAAAAAGCAATGTTTAAAGTGTTCCATGTAACGGATTTTTTCCCAAGATGGACAAAGCTGGTTTTTACTCTCCAGAGTGTTGTTGCACGGAGTAGGGCGGGCTTGGGGGTTAAGCGCATGCGAGAGCTCTGTGCGCTTTACAGGACCTCTGGAAGCAACTACTCCTGATTAACCTCGGTGAAGTTAAGGAAAGCTTCGTGCCTGAAGATGTGAATGAAGAACAAGATTACTATCTTCTGCCAGCAGGTCAGATGAAAACATTTCTTTTTATATTTGGCTTTTCTTGATTTTTTTTTTTCGTTATTTGAAATCTTTGCTCTTTTATTTTTCAGCTCCCAGAACCTCTCCCTCTCTTTAGCTTTCACTGTGTTTGATATCAAGAGTATGAAATGTGAATTCCACGGTCCAAGAGGGGAAGAGTCACCTTTCGCAAACTTCGTTGTTCTCTTCTTTGGAAGGGAAATTAGTGTTCTAGGAGATTGAGTCCCTTCGTTAATGAAACTTGAAACCCTGTTAAGCATTGGCAAAAAAAAAAAGAAAAGAAAAGTGTGAGAGGTGTTTCCTAAGTCATCTGTTGGAATGAGAGGGCTCAGGGCTGTATTCACAGAGCTGCTGGCAGTGCAAATAGCTTTGAATTATCCTTGGTTCTTCATCCTCAATTGTCAAAGCTCTTTGTTGCCTTTGTGAATAGCAGTCCATTAAGAAGAGGTTCGTCCCTGTGAGAGCAGACTGCTGTCCTGGGACAGGACCAAATGGAAGTGTCTTTGTAGGAGAATGGGTCTTAAAACCTGTGTTTTCTTTCTTGTAATTTAGGGATCATAGACGATATTTCTATGTAAACGAACAGTCGGGCGAGTCTCAGTGGGAGTTTCCAGATGGTGAGGAGGAGGAGGAAGAAAGCCAAGCACAAGAAAGTAGAGACGAGACTCTTCCTAAACAGACCTTGAAAGACAAAACTGGGACTGATTCAAATTCTGCAGAATCCTCTGAGAATTCCACAGGTGGGACAATTTACCCTGTACTAATTGGAGAGAAATAATTTTGGAGAAAAAAAGACTTGTATTAATTGATATCCTAAAAGAAAAAAATAATTCAAATCATAATATAAATTTCTAGTTAAAAAATAGTGGCTTGACATAAAATTGCAAGTTAATACTGAAGAAGACTAAGACAGTGACTGCTTGGAAATCAGCATACTATTAATATCAGACTTCGCTAAAACGTGAAATGATGAGCCAATATATTTTGATTTTAAAAGAGTGTCCCATAGGTGCTCCCATCTACTTGTTAGATGGGATGCTTCCCGATTCATGCATCATTTAATAAAGCCAATTAGATCTCAACAACAACAACAAAAGGATTGTCCTATAACCACTCTTTTATGCTACAGACAAAGCTGTGTATCCACTAACAAGAATGCAAATTAAAGTTAAGGAACTAGTAGCTGAATTGTCAATATCTGTGTGGGGTGATAATAGGAGATTTTGTTCTGCCTTTCTACAGAAAACTTTGTTGATATTGCAGCCTCATTTTTCACTCCACTCGTCTTAAAGATGTATGGTTGCTACAAATTAAAATGTTCGTTAAGAAATGGTATGAAACTATGACCATTATTTCAGAGAAGCAGAATAATTGATGGGGTGGAAATTGCCAACAATATTCTAGTATAAAACAATCAGGATCGCTCTCAGCCTGTTTAAAGTTTTCATAGAGGTCTTTAGTTGTATACATTTAAAAAAAGGCTTTCATAGCTCCTCAGTTACTCTTGAGAATCTGAGAGCTTCTCTAAAGAGAAATGGCTTGATTTCCACATTATGGAAGATGCATTTTTCCCCCTCTAAATCCACCATTCTTGAAATAACAAAAATAAGTGAATAGTGAAACATAGTCAAGACTATGATCAGCAACCGTTTCGATCTAAAAAACTGGTAGCTATTTGTTAAAATGATAGATAAAGCAAGAGCCTATGGTTTGCTTTTAAAAGAATAAACCTTTGAAGATAAAGACATGGAATTTGTTGGTAACGTAGGAAGTGAAGAGCTGAACTTTTTTTTGTTCTCTGCTTATCAAAAATGATACTTTATTCAATGATACTTTATTCATTCCCTGATCTAATCAAAAAGTTTTGATAATGTACCAAATGAAAGTTACCAAATGATTTTGTTCATTTCTTAAATAGCCTAGGGATAATTATCAGATCACTGAATAAAAAGCCACGTTTGGCTGCAGTGATAATTTTGCACATAGCAGAAGGATGTTTTTATTCTACTTTATATTTTAGAAATATATTTTCTCAAGTTATAGAGTATTTTACTTAACATTTTCAGGAAGAGATTTTCTTTTGATTTTTTTTTTCCCCCTCATTCTTTTGGTAGTAATGATAAATATGTCTCATAAGTTGGTTTTATCATTTGTTTGCTTTTCAGTAGTTAGTGAACTGAAGAGGCTTGATGGTGGTTCTGGGAAGGAGGCTCCACTCCTGACCTGACCACTGTCTAATGTCCCTTGTATGTTACAGAGTTGAATATTCTAGAAATACCAACTCTTTTAAGTGTTCTGTGAACACCTTAGAGTTAAAGTCATTTTTTCCGTTTGTTGATGACAAACACCATTGGGTACTGTGTGGTAAAGGGAAGACTTGGAGACATTCCTATCTGATTAAAACAAAACTAATTATGCTGTAGGAAAAAGCCACTGATAAACCTGCTTATATTCTTAAGCCTCTTTAATGAGAGCCACTAAAACTTGATTTAAATAAAACCCAAATCTTATACTAAGGTCTTTGGGATTTAAGAGTATTTCTGATCACTATTTTGAGCCTATAAAGAAAGTTTATTTAATACATTCCGTTTGTTATCTCAGCAGTGGTAAATACCATCTTTTCAAGAAGAAAAATTACTACATTGTGCAGAGCAGGGAAATTTCCAAGTTCTGTTCATTTTTAATCCTTGTTCATTGTTTGAATTTAACATCATGTCTCTAAAGACAAGTGATATTTGAAGATATCTAATATGTCTTATTAGGCTTTGTCACTTAGGTTAAATTTAGCTGCTTTTCAAAAGTCTGTGAAACTATTTTTTGTATAATAAGTTCCTGCCTTAAATTGCTAAATTGGCCTCTTGGTTCAAAAAAGTTTTCTTTTTGGAGGAATATAGGAAAACAGTAAAGGAAGCCTGCCTTCAAATAAAAACAAAGATGCATAGAAAAAATAGGTTCGTGAAGAGCTCAAAATTTGTGTCCCCACACTGTTCTAAGCCTGTAGTTTTCAAATTTATTAGCGTATAATAAAAGCTGTGTTTACCTTTAATCTCTCCTTGACTTCAGACTTAAATGTTGTCTTAAGTGGCAAAATAATACCACCAACAGGGTTATATTTAGAAACAAAGAGAAGCATCATGTAATAGGACATCCATGCATACTCAGAGATTTCTTAAGTTCTTTGTGTTTAAGCTAAAGGAGATAATTATCAGTATTAAGACACAGCTTTTGTGTTTTGAGCAAACTTAGTATGGAATTGCGATATTAACCAGAAATGCTCCTTGTTTGCTGCTGAATTTATCAAGTCCAGTTTAGCTAGAATTCTGATTATCTGTTGGAAGTTGTAAACCACATTATTAACCTTGAAGCTATATTTCCTTGAGTTGCTTTGCATAGCAGCACATTACCATCATAAACATATTTGTATTGCATTATGCTTCTAGATGAGAATATGTAAAATTCAACTTACTAATTTACCTACCAAATGTTGTTGAAAGTTTAGTAGAAGAAAGTTTGAGAAGTTATTAATTCTTGGTATTTATTACCTTAGTTCTGATGTAATCTTGATGTTCTATTATTATGTAATAAAGTAGACTGCTTGGTCATACCCAGACTTTATTCGTCTAAAAGTGTGTAAATTCATATTAGATATGACCAAATATAAAAGTTAAATGAGGCAGTTGAAGTCTTTTAGCTGGAAAACTGCATTCTTGTTTTCTGGTGAATATTTTTTCAGTGCTCTTTTCCTTTAAGTAAGCAACTTCTCAAAATAATTATAGTAACCACGTGAATCATCTTAAAGTCTTTTACAGTAATATATATCTGCTCCATAAAAACTAAAGCTGTCCTAAAAGCCAAACGGTTTATGGTAGCTTTGGTTTTACCTTGTTGAGAACCAGTGTGGTGTCTTTTGAGGCAACCAAGGTAAAGGGTTGTATCATTGTTGAGAGCCTTTTGTAATAGCACCCTTATTTAATCCACCACTTTTGACCATGAAATTTAACAGGTGATTGCATTTGGATCTCTACTCCATGAGAAGTGAGATTTATTCACCTGTAATTTCTAAAGCTCTTAGACCCCTGGCATTTCACCAGGTCTTGGTAAAATAGCACTAGACTAGGAGTCAGACCTGGCCACTGAGAGCTGTATGATCTTGGGCAAGTCATTTCCCTCCTGGGTTTCATTACCTTTGAAATGAGAGAGTTGAACTAGATGATTTCTCATGTCTCTTCTACTCCTAAATTCTATGATTTTTAGGGAGAAAATTCCCTTCAGCATTCCTGGGATATATATCTAATAGTCCCATATATTGTGAAACTTCCCTATTGACGATAAAGAGGGATGGGGAAGGCTACAAGTAAGTATATGCTCCTATTTTCTCTAATCCTTAAAGCTTTTCCCAGGAGAGAAAGGACAGTAATTAACTGGCTTTTGCAGAATTTGAGGAAAACTGATTCTGCAACCTTTTAGCTATAATTTCTTAACTCAGACTCCAGCATCAGTTCACATCCTCTGCATCTTCAAACACCTCTTTTGTGTGTGCCTTCATTATCATTTACCTTGAAGATTTGTTGTTCTAAATTTCCCTTTTCTCATTACAGAAATTAAAAAAAAAATTACCTTCCTGATTTGTGTTGCTGTGATTTAGCAAATGTAATTCATACAAAGGTGCAAAGGAATGATAGAGTTGACAAGAGCACCTTGCAAATGGATTTTTAAAATGTAGTAACTCAAATTAATTAAAATAGGTAGAATTCGAAATAGGTGTGAATGAGTACTCTCTGGGTCATCCCCAGTCAGTCATCTAGCTCACTAAAAAATAAAATAACATGGAATCAGTATTGCAGATGCACATTATTCATTCCCCTCTTCTCTTTTGAAATAAAAAAGACCCAGAGTGTTGCCTTCTACTTGTGTGTGTTGAAACTGTGAATGTTTGAAATAAAAAACTTCAGGTTCAAATGACCAAATTTCTCATTGAGTTGATGTGGTGTGCTTCATTTATTCATCCATAAATCTGGACCCAAAGAACGAGACTAGTATATAACATAGCTGGGGCGAGTGCTAACTGTGAGGTTCGTAAATTCATCTTTCCATGGTAGTCATTTTTGAACTGAATTGCTTAATATTTCAGTGACCTCAATGTAGAGTAGATGCCTGTGGGTCAGATTTTGTTTCACTAGTCACTTGAACATTGCTGTGAATGTAAGCCACAGAGTTTTTGTCTTGCCTTTTCTCTGACTCCTGTTTGTTTTCATAGGTTCTCTTTGTAAAGAGTCCTTTTCTGGCCAAGTTTCTTCTTCATCGCTCATGCCACTTACTCCATTCTGGACCCTTCTTCAGTCAAATGTGCCTGTGCTTCAACCTCCATTACCTTTGGAAATGCCACCACCCCCACCTCCACCCCCAGAATCCCCTCCTCCCCCTCCCCCTCCCCCTCCTCCTGTAGAAGATGGTGAGATCCAGGAGGTAGAGATGGAGGATGAGGGAAGTGAGGAGCCTCCTGCCCCAGGAACAGAGGAGGATACTCCATTGAAACCCTCGACACAAACCACGGTTGTAACTAGCCAGGTGAGAAATACTGTGGGGCTTTTTGAAGACACTCTGGGGACTGGGGCATGATTTGACACCATGTTTTATTTTAGAAGAGGACGTTTAATCAGGGCTTTCAGCCACTAACTAGATTCTCTGTGTTTCAGAGTTCAGTTGATTCTACCGTCTCTAGTTCTCCTTCCACTAAAGCGATAAAAAGAAAAGCTACAGAAATTAGTACTGCAGTAGTTCAGAGATCGGCTACCATTGGTAGTTCTCCGGTGCTCTACAGCCAGTCAGCTATAGCTACAGGTAAACGTTGTGATTGAGATGCTTTCCTCAATGTGTTCTATCTTTGTTTTCAGGATTAGATGTCATAAGAGGCTTTTAGATGTCATGTAATGGCTTTTCATTACTTTGTTTAAGTAGGCGCCACACCCAGTGTGGAGCCCAGTGTGGTTCTTCAACTCGACAACCTTGAGATCAAGAGTCCAACACTTAACCACTGAGCTACCCAGGCGCCCCAAAGGCTTTTCATTTTAAAATACATGTTTCTTGGGCGCCTGGGTGGCTCAGTTGGTTAAGCGACTGCCTTCGGCTCAGGTCATGATCCTGGAGTCCCTGGATCGAGTCCCGCATCGGGCTCCCTGCTCGGCGAGGAGCCTGCTTCTCCCTCTAACCCTCCTCCCTCTCAAGTACTCTCTCTCTCATTCTCGCTCTCTCAAATAAATAAATAAATCTTTAAAAAAAAAAAAAGTTGGAATTAATCGTTTCAATAAAGTTAATTCCCTTTAAAAAAATAAAAAAATAAAAATAAAATACATGTTTCTTGCAGTTACTAAAAACTACTATGTATTCTTCCAGATTGTTTTCTGTGCACTTAACATGATTTCAGTAATTTTAATGTTTAAGTACCTTAATGCTGGGGCGCCTGACTAGCTTAGTCAGTAGAGCATACAACTCTTGAGCTCAGGATCATGAATTTATTTATTTATTTAAGATTTTATTTATTTGTCAGAGAGAGCACAAGCAGGGGGGAGCGGCAGGCAGATGGAGAAGCAGGCTCCCCGCTGAGCAGGGAGCCCGATGCGGGACTCGATCCCAGGACCCTGGAATCATGACCTGAGCCGAAGGCAGATGCTTAACCAACTGAGCCACCCATGTGGGTTCCAGGACCATGAGTTTAAACCCCATGTTGGATGTAGAGCTTACTTTAAAGGAATAGGAAAACAAAAAAAAAGTACCTTATTGCTAAAGTATTCAGAAACATTTTGCTACCAGAGAGTGTGGCTCTATCTATCTATCTATCTATCTTCTATCTATATTTAAGGGTTTTATTTCTTTGAGAGAGAGAGCCCGCGCACACGAGAGAGAGCACAAGCGATGGGCAGGGGCAGAGGGAGAAGCAGACACCCTGATCAGCAGGGAACCCAATGTGGGACTCCATCCTAGGACCCTGGGATCATGACCTCAGCCAAAGGATGCTTAACTGACTGAGCCACCCAGGTGCCCCTGTGGCTACACATATATATATATATATATATTTTTTAAAGATTTTATTTATTTATTTGACAGAGAGAGACACAGCGAGAGGGGGAACACAAGCGGGGCGGAATGGGAGAGGGAGAAGCAGGCTTCCCACGGAGCAGGGAGCCTGATGTGGGGCTCGATCCCAGGACCCTGGGATCATGACTTGAGCCGAAGGCAGATGCCTAATGACTGAGCCACCCAGGCACCCCTATATATTTCTTTCAAGATTTATTTATTTAGTTTAGAATGGGGTAGGGAGTGAGAGAAATCCTCAGGCAGACTCCCTGCTGAGCGTGGAGCCCAGTGCAGGGCTCCGTGTCACCATCCAGAGATCATGACCTGAGTCAGACGTTTAACTGACTGAGCCACCCAGGTGCCCCATGGCTGTATTTTTTGAGGAAAAGATGTACTGACATTTTGTAAGTGATCTAACCCCATGTCTCTTTTCCGTCTTTTCCTTGTTTTTGCTTTGTCACAAGGTCCTTCTTTTTTTTTTTTTTTTTTAAGATTTTATTTATTTGACAGACACAGCAAGAGAGGGAACACAAGCAGGGGGAGTGGGAGAGGGAGAAGCAGGCTTCCTGCAGAGCAGGGAGCCCGATGCAGGGCTCGATCCCAGGACCCTGGGATCATGACCTGAGCCGAAGGCAGACGCTTAACGACTGAGCCACCCAGGCGCCCCTCACAAGGTCCTTCTTACAGTTTCATTTTATGTTTTCCATGTTAGGTCACCAGGCAGCAGGGATTGGACACCAGGCAGTATCGGTTAGCCATCCAGCAACAGGAATGGGTCATCAAGCTAGAGGAATGAGCCTACAGTCAAATTACCTAGGACTGGCCTCAGCTCCTGCAATTATGAGCTATGCTGAATGTTCTGTCCCAATGGCAGTGAGTGCTCCCACATTGCAGCCAGTCCAGGCCCGAGGTGCTGTGCCTACCACTGCCATTATTGAACCACCACCACCTCCTCCTCCTCCTCCTCCTCCACCACCACCACCAGCTCCTAAAATGCCACCACCTGAGAAGACCAAAAAAGGAAAGAAAGATAAGGTATAGTAAATCTGTCTAAGTTTCTATTTAAAAAAATTTTTTACAGCGCCTGGGTGGCTCAGTCGGTTAAATATCTGCCTTTAGGTCACGATGTTAACTGACTGAGCCACCTAGGGGCCCCACGATTTTATTTATTTTTTATCCATTCTGGCAGTATACGACTTTTAATTGGATAGTTTCATTTATATCAGTAAATTACTAAATTTATTATCAGTAGTTACTAATAGGGAAGGACTTACTGTTACCATTTTGTTGCTTGTTTTCTGTATATCTTAAAAGGCTTTTTTTGTTCTCATTTCTTCCCTTACTGCTGCCTTTTGTGTTTAGTTGAATTTTTTCAGTGACACATTTTGATTCCCTTGTCATATCTTTTTGCATATATTCTATGGTTATTTCTTTGTGATTACTGTGGGTATTATATATAATGTGCTAAAGTTATAATAATCTGTTTTAAACTGATACACTCCATTGCAGACAAAAGCTATACAGCTGCACCCCACTCCATTATTGGTGTTATAAATTACATCTTTATATATTTTGTACCATTAATACAGATTTATAATTATTTGTATGCTTTTGTCTTTTAAATTCAGTAGGAGAATAAGTAGAGTTACAAACCAAAATCATAATCGTACTGGTTTTTATATTTGTCCATGTATTTCCTTTACCAGAGAACTTTATATTTTTGTATGACAAGTTACTTTCTAGCATCTTTTCATTTCAACTTGAAGGACTCCGCTCCCTTAAGCATTTCTTATAAGGCAAGTCAGGCAGTAATGAACTCCCTCAGCTATTGTTTATTTGGGAACATCTTAATTTTTTCCTCATTTTTGAAGGAAAATGTTGCCTGGTATAACATTCTCAATTGGCTCTTTTATTTTTTCTTTTCTTTTAACTTTTTTTTTTTTTTTTTTTAAATTTTTTTTTTTTTTTTTATACAAAGAGGATTAGAGGAGAGGTGGGGAGCACAGGGGGGGGGGGTCAGAGGGAGAAGCAGGTTCCCTGCCGAGCAGGGAGCCCGATGCGGGACTCGATCCAGGGACTCCAGGATCATGACCTGAGCCGAAGGCAGTCGCTTAACCAACTGAGCCACCCAGGCGCCCTTTTCTTTTAACTTTAACAACTTTAAATATATCATCCTCCTGTCTTTTGGCCTATGCCATTTCTGCCAGAAATCCTCTGATAATCTTATTGAGGATCCCTTACATGACAAGTCACTTTTTTTTCCTGCTTTGTAGATGCTCTTTGGCTTTTTTTTTTTTTTAAGATTTTATTTATTTGACAGAGAGAGACACAGCCAGAGAGGGAACACAAGCAGGGGGAGTGGGAGAGGGAGAAGCAGGCTTCCCTCGGAGCGGGGAGCCCGATGCGGGGCTCGATCCCAGGTCCCTGGGGATTATGACCTGAGCCGAAGGCAGGCGCTTAATGACTGAGTCACCCAGGCGCCCCTCTCTTTGGCTTTTGACAAGTTATGTCACAGTGTGGTCTTTTGATCCTACATGGAGTTTGTTAGGCCTCTTGGATATGTATATCCATGTCTTCCTTAAATTTGGGAATTTTTTGGCTATTTCTTTCGCTTTTTATTTTTAAAAATTTTTTTAAATATGCATTTTTAAAGATTTATTTGACAGCACAGCAGGCAGGTGGAGAGGGAGAAGCAGTCTCCCCCCGAGCAGGGAGCCCAATGCAGGGCTCGATCCCAGGACCCTGGGATCATGACCTGAGCCGAAGGCAGACGCTTAACGACTGAGCCACCCAGGCGCGTGCGCGCCCCCACCGCCCCCCGCCTTTTTGAAGTAGTCTCCACACCCAGCTTGGAGTCCAGAACAGGACTTGAACTTGTGACCCTGACTGAGATCAAGACCTGAGTTGATACCAAGAGTCAGACGCTTAAGTGACTGAGCCACCTAGGCACCCCATGGCTATTCTTAAAATAAGCTCTGCTCTTTTCTTTCCAGCCTCCTGGGACTCCCATAATGCATATATTGGTCCACTTAATGGTGTATTATAAGTCACTTAGACCTTGTTCACTTTGCTTCATTCTTTTTCCTCTGCAGACTCAGTAATTTCAAATGATCTCCCATGAATTTTACTGATCCTTTCTTCTACCTATCAGTCTGCTGTTGAGCTAATGAATTTTTCAGTTCACATTTTTCAACTTCAGAATTTCTATCTGGTTTGGATTTTTTTATATCTATCTCTTTGTTAATCTCATCTTGTTCATGTATAATTTTCCTGATTTCCATTAGTTCTTTGCTGATATTTTCCTTGAGCACATTTAAGACAACTGTTTTAGGGCCATCTGGGTGGCTCAGTCAGTTAAGCGTCTGCCATCAGCTCAGGTCATGATCCCAGGGTCCTGGGATGGAGCCCCACAGTGGGCTCCCTGCTCGGCGAGAAGCCTGCTTCTCCCTCTCCCACTCCCCCTGCTTGTGTTCCTGCTCTCACTGTCTCTCTCTGTCAAATAAATAAATAAAATCTTTTTTTTAAAAAAAAAAAGACAACTGTTTTAAAGTCTTATCTAGTATGTTTTCAGCATGTGTTTATGGTTGGTTTCTAGACATTTTTTTTTTCCTTTGAATGGGTGTGTTTCCCAGTTTCTTTGTGTATTTTGTGATTTTTTTTTTTCTTTGTTGAAAATTAGGCATTTGAGAAAACAACTCTCTCCCAGTCTTTGCAGCCGGGCTTATTTGTGGAAAGAGCTTCATTAATGAGCCCCGCATGAAGGCTCAGGATCTTTACTTGGGCTTTTTCTGGGCGTTTGTATTCCTTGGATTTGTGCTTTTTTTTCCCCCCATTCCCCTGTATACTTTTAATTTTAATTTTCCTGAGTCTCACACCTGCTTTTTTCCTAGGAGCCTTACATGCTGTATAGTATTCCTCTGCCCATAATCTCTTGCTCCCAGGTATCCACATGACTGCAGTTTCCCTATGGTTTTCACATGCCACAGTGCCTGCCATTGCCTTTCATGGCTTCCAACCTGAGATCCAAAACATACTGCCATTCCTGCTTGAGCTCCAAGTTAGGCATTATACAGAAACCAGTCCTTCAGGCAGCCACAGACAGGGTAGAACATTTCACCCTTTTCCTTCCCTCCTGAAGGAGGGAACTGAGAATTGGCTGTTTCACCCCAACCACGTGGGAGAGGGTGGTGCAAGGGCAAGCAGACATGCCACAAAATTTCCTGCTGTTTTGAGTGGGGCTGCTATTTATTATTTTTTTTCCAAGATTTTATTTTTACATAATCTCTACACCCATTGTGGGGCTCAAACTTAGAACTCCAAGATCAAAAGTCTCATCCTCTACCTACTGAGCCACACCCCAAGTGTGGCTTCTTGATTGAGTGTTCTCTTGGTTGCTGTAGCTCTTCACCTCATTTTCAGAGTTCCCATAAAGTCATTTTAGTCAGTCTGTATTTGATCACAGTAATGTTTCTGTGAGGAAACAGGGCCTGGAGCTTCATAGTCTGCCATCATTCTGTTGTCATGTCACACTCATGGGCACTTTTGAATGTCCTGATCACCCAAAAAAACTTTCTCACCAGCTTTTCTCCTCTGTGTTAGCACTTCATCCTTCTGCCTCAACTGTAATCTTTTGTCCTGGGGGTCAACAGGGCAAATTCATTTGCCTTACCGTGTTTCAAGGAATCTTCTTGAATGGGTTATGCATTCACACCAAATAGACAATGTTTCCAGGTTAAGCCACTTGTCCAAGTTGGTACCATGGTTTCAGAAATTATCTGGAAATGAAGCGAATATCATAGAAGTCAATAATAACAATTAAGATAATGTGTAAAGTAGACTAATGTCAAGCTCTATACCAAAGTATACACAGTTCTCCTGAGTCAGAATACTGTTTACCATCTCCATTTCTTTACTTTGTCCACCAGTCCCGATACTGTTGTTCTTTACACAATTAAATGTTAGGACAGCCAGTTCTTGGGAATCATTTCTTTTACAAAGCCTTCCTTGACATTGTTCTTCCAACCCGCCAGAGATCATTGCTTCCTCCTCTTTTCATGCAGTAAGTAATTTTTTAGCCAGTCATGCTTTTATGGTCTAATTTGGAAAATCCAGAATTCTAACTTGGTAATACATCATTTTTACATTCTTGATATTAAAACAAATGATGGCCTATCTCTGTGTTGTATACAGGCCATTTTAAAAGAATATAAAATAGGGGTGCCTGAGTGGTTCAGTCACTTGTGTCTGACTCTGTTTCGGCTCAGGTCATGATCTCAGTGTCATGAGATCGAGCCCCACATGGGGCTTCGTGCTCTGCTTGGGATTCTCCCTCCTCTCCCTCTCCCCCTCCCCCCATGTGTGTGCTCGCTCTCTCTAAAATAAATAAATAGGGGCGCCTGGATGGCTCAGTCGTTAGGCATCTGCCTTTGGCTCAGGTCATGATCCCAGGGTCCTGGGATCGAGCCCCGCATTCGGCTCCCTGCTCGGCGGGAAGCCTGCTTCTCCCTCTCCCACTCCCCCTGCTTGTGTTCCTGCTCTCGCTGTGTCTCTCTCTGTCAAATAAAGGAATAGAATCTTTAAAAAAATTATTTTATTATTATTATTTTTTTAAACAAAATCTTTAAAAAAAAATAGGGGCACCTGGGTGACTTAGTTGGTTAAGTGTCCAACTCTTACTCTCAGCTCAGGTCTTGATCTCAGGGTTATGAGTTCAAGCCCCACATTGGGCTCCATGCTGGGCATGGAGCCTACTTAAAAAGAAAAGAAGGGGGGCCTGGGTGGCTCAGTTGGTTAAGCCGCCGACTCTTGATTTCGGCTCAGGTCATGATCTCAGGGTCATGAGTTCAAGCCCTGCCTTGGGCTCTGCCCTCAGCATGGAGTCTGCTTGTCCCTCTTCCTCTGCTCCTCCCCCCACACCACACACTCTCTCTCTCTCTCTCTCTCTCTCTAAAATAAATAAATAAAATCTTTAAAAAAAAAAAAAAAGGAAAGAGGGCGCCTGGGTGGCTCAGTCAGTTAAGCGTCTGCCTTCGGCTCAGGTCATGATCCCAGGGTCCCGGGATCAAGCCGCACATCGGGCTCCCTGCTCTGTGGGAAGCCTGCTGCTCCCTCTCCCACTCCCCCTGCTTGTGTTCCCTCTCTCACTGTCTGTCAAATAAATAAATAAGTCTTTAAAAAATATATATATAAACTAATATACTTAATGCCTCATGTTCAGGAATATTTGAAATACATGTTTTCAGTCTTTTTGCTGAAGAGTTTTGTGTGCAGCTTACTAGAAAATAAACTAGAAAATAAGTCCTAACCATCCGGTCTTTATTCCTCTGACTGCAGTGTTCCCCTGTGAAAACGTGCATAACAGCCAGTGCAACTCTATATCCATGGTTTTGAATGTGATTGGCAATAAATAACTTCTAAAACATAACTAATTTTCCCATGACTGATAGGAATCAAATGTGATAAAAAAATTTTTTTCACAAATCCCAATAGAAGTCAAAATGAAACCACAGTGACTACCCAGAGCTTTGGTTTTTTTTTTTAATTTTTTTATTGTTAATCCCCATACATTACATCATTAGTTTTAGATACAGTGTTCCATGATTCGTTGTTTGTGCATAACACCCAGTGCTCCATGCAGAACGTGCCCTCCTCAGTACCCATCACCAGGCTAACCCATCCTCCCACCCCCCAGGGCTTTGTTTTTTAATCACATTTGCCAGTGTTCAGTGAAAGGTTATACCTCAGTGAGCCCTCTGTGCACATGTGACCATTATTACTTCGTGTTACTTTTTATTCAGTTGGTTCCATGCTAAGCCAGAATGGTCTGTTTCGGAGCTTGCTGGAAGGCTGTGTATGCAGTGTGTGAGGCTGTACCACAGGTGAAATGACAGACTAGATCGTGGGAAGGTGTGTGGAGCTAACGGTGTAAGCACAACACATGGGCCCTCATTTCCCCAGAAGGTTAAGAACTCTGAATTACGGTCAAAGTAGGGTATCGAGTTAGGGAGATAAGTAACAGAAGAAAGACTAAAAATACGAAACTTATTTTCTCAGATTTTTGAAGGCTTAAGAAATGTCTCTCACGTGCAGGCAGGAAGAATAGGTTGGGCCCCCGTACCCAGTCCGACGTGAGCACAGCTGCACTTAATCACACCTGCCCACGCGCGTGCCTGCTGGTGCTTCCGGTGTGTGACCTGGTCGGGTCTTCAGACACACAGTTCTGCTGGTCTTCAAAGTACAGGGGATAAAGGGCGCCTGGGTGGCTCAGTTGGTTACGCGACTGCCTTCGGCTCAGGTCATGATCCTGGAGTCCCTGGATCGAGTCCCGCATCGGGCTCCCTGCTCGGCAGGGAGTCTGCTTCTCCCTCTGACCCTCCCGACCCTCCCCCCTCTCATGTGCTCTCTCTCTCTCATTCTCTCTCTCTCAAATAAATAAATAAAATCTTTAAAAAAAAAATACAGGGGATAAAATATTTTTAATGCATACGATTTGTCAGGCATTCTCCTTAGAAGCTTGGGATTCAATAGTGAGTCAGACAAACAAATCCTGTTTTTGTGGAGATTCCCTTCTGGAGGGCTGGAGAAGAAGGGGGAATGGGGAGACAAATAGGCAAGTATGTGCATGTTCGGTGCTTTAAAAAAAAAAAAAATGCAGTGAGGCAAAACAAGCAGTGTTAAAGGACAAAAAGTGGTCTTTGGGAGGTGGTGCTGTTTCAGATAGGGTGGTCAGGGAAAGCCTCTTTGCTAGAGTGCCTTTGAACAGAGGCCTGAGGGTAATAACAGAGCAAACCATGTTGGACATACATAGTTCTACTTTTCTAAGTATCACCAGCATATTTTTTTTTACTATGATAGTACATATTATAGATAATTTAGAAAATGAAGAAGAGCCAAAAGAACAAAAATAAAATCTCCTCTTAGAACTAATCTTACTAATATTTTGATGTTATATCTCCTTGCATTTTTTATATTTTGTTGCCATTGACTATGTTGCTCTTTACAGAAAAGCTGGCCATTTATTTCTGAGTTCTATTTTTCACTTGATGTGAACATGGCATCCACTTGATGTGAACAGGGCATCTACTTAAAACTTGCCAAAGGCAACACTGTAATTCTGAGCTGAGCTAAGGGCAACAGTTTTGAATTCCATAGAATAATGAGGCTAAAGGAAATTTTTCTGACCCAATTTAATAAAAATATGTTTAAAGTTTTAGATTTTTTTTTCTTTTTTACAGTTTTTAGATTTTCAAGCATTAGATGTATAGTTCGTAAAATTTTTGGCAGGAACTTATAATGGTATTTATTTTCTGTGTTTCTGTCCCTTTGATTTTAAAGCCCCCTTATTCCTTAGATCTAAGAAGGGAGCTGGATCTTAGGTGGCTCTCATTTCCATATTTTATGTACTATCTTCTTCCTGACCTTTAACCTTTGCTCTAGGCAAAGAAGAGTAAAACCAAAATGCCATCTCTGGTAAAGAAGTGGCAGAGTATCCAGCGTGAGTTAGATGAAGAGGAGAACTCTAGTTCCAGTGAAGAGGACCGGGAATCCACCGCACAGAAGCGCATCGAAGAGTGGAAGCAGCAGCAGCTGGTCAGGTACAGAGAGACTGCGGATGAGTGGGCTGTGCTGCTGGCTTCAGAGCACTTGTCATAGTCTTTGAATCACAGTCCTTAATGTTTGGTGTTTTTTTTTACAAATGCATCTAAAGGTTTATAACTCACAGTAATGTTTATTTCCCTGTAAAAATTACGATTTACCCTTTTTCAAAATTAGAAATACCAGAGTTTTAACACTTTATCCTCCGAATTGTTTCTCTTAAGCAAAGGAGTGTTTTTAACTCTGAGCATACCAGGAAAAACAGATGTCCCTTTTACCATGTAGATCCAATAGACCCTTTTATAATTTTTTTAAAAATTATTTTACAATAATTTACCTAAGTTAAAAGGAGGGCGGCTGACTCAGTCCGTGGAGAATGGGACTCTTGATCTTGGGGTTGTGAATTCACGTTGCGTTGCAGAGATTACTTAAAAAGGGAAGGGGAGAAAATTCCATTAGAGATTCTGCTAAGAATTTGTAAACATAGCTAACTCAAATATTTTTTTTTTCCTGGTTTTGAAGGTATATAGAGTAAACTCTGAGCAACATACTCATAAGTAGTGCTACTGTATTTCACATCCGTCTTGGATAGGTTCTAGCTTATTCCTTCTGGTTCTCACACTTGCAACATCAATGAAAACATTGGGAGAGGATCACCATCTTTTGTTTCATAATTCAAAACATTTTTATTTTGGGTGCCTGGGTGGCTCAGTTGGTTAAGCGACTGCCTTCGGCTCAGGTCATGATCCTGGAGTCCCGGGATCGAGTCCCGCATCGGGCTCCCTGTTCAGCAGGGAGTCTGCTTCTCCCTCTGACCCTCCCCCCTCTCATGCTCTCTCTATCTCATTCTCTCTCTCAAATAAATAAATAAAATCTTTAAAAAAAAAAAAAAAACATTTTTATTTTTAGATATATAAATACCAATTGGAATGGTCATTATAAGGAAATTTTTTTGTTTCTAAAATGTCCATTTCTCCAGTTATTACATACCTGCTTTTAGCATTTGTCTACTTCAGAACCCTATGAAATAAATTGTAGCATACAGCATCGTAAAACCTGGAAGATTCCTATCACGTGTCATTTTAGGGAAATGAGATAGTCCTGGTTCTCATTACAAAATAATTGGGTGATGATGTTCCTTTTTTTTTTTTTTAAAGATTTATTCATTAGAGAGAGAAGAGCACAAGCAGGGAGAGCGGCAGGCAGAGGGAGAGGGAGAAGCAGGCTTCCTGCTGAGCAAGGAGCCCAATGCAAGGCTCGATCCCAGGACCTGGGATCATGACCTGGGCTGAAGGCAGCCACTTAACCAACTGAGCCACTGCCCCGCCTATGTTGTTCCTTTTTAATTCTTAGAAATTTTGTTCTTAGAAATACACTCTTCCGGGGCACCTGGGTGGCTCAGTCATTAAGTGTCTGCCTTCGGCTCAGGTCATGATGCCAGGGTCCTGGGATCGAGCCCCGCATCGGGCTCCCTGCTCTGCGGGAAGCCTGCTTCTCCCTCTCCCACTCCTCCTGCTTGTGATCCCTCTCTCACTGTCTCTATCTCTGTCAAATAAATAAATAAAATAGGGGGACGGACTAGATTGGCATCAATCTTGCTGCACATGGGAACCACTAAAGGATCTTTAAAAGATGCTTGGACTCCGTCCTCCCCCAATTCTGATTTAATGGTTCTAGGTTATGGCCTGGGCATTAGAATTTTTAAAGCTCTCATGTGCAGTGAAGCCTGAGAAGCACTGGACTGGAAAACCACAGACTTGAGCCTGACAGCTTGGGAAATGTGTTGCAGTGCTGCTTTGTCAGGGAGGCTAATTAGCTTTGGCATTCAGAAGAAAGAGGTGAGGGGCACCTGGGTGGCTCAGCCATTAAGCGTCTGCCTTCGGCTCAGGTCATGACCCCAGGGTCCTGGGATCGAGCCCTGCATTGGGCTCCCTGCTCGGCGGGAAGCCTGCTTCTCCCACTCCCCCTGCTTATGTTCCCTCTCTTGCTGTGTCTGTCTCTGTCAAATAAATAAATAAAAATGGGTACTCAAGGGGCGCCTGAGTGGCTCAGTCGTTAAGCGTCTGCCTTTGGCTCAGGTCATGATCCCAAGGTCCTGGGATCGAGCCCCGCATCGGGCTCCCTGCTCAGCGGGAAGCCTGCTTCTCCCTCTCCCACTCCCCCTGCTTGTGTTACCTCTCTCCCTGTATTTCTGTCAAATAAATAAAATCTTTAAATAAAAAGAAATACACTCTTCACTCATCAATCTCAAATTTGAGAAAATTCTTCTAGGATATGGTCCTCTTAATACCCATAGTCTGAAATTTTACTTACCCAATAAGTTCTGCCATCATAATTAGAATGTACAATGCCCCTGTCTGTCTGTTTGCATTTATCTTCCGGCTTGTCTAATATTTGCGGGGGGGGGGCACCTGGCTGGCTCAGTTGCTATAGCATCAACTCTTGATCTTGGGATCATGAGTTCAAGCCCCACGGTGGGCATAGAGCTTACTTTAAAAATAGTAATAATAATATTGGGGTGGGAGGGGACTATGAAGATGTTGCCTCCAGACTTTTTTACTACCTTGAAAGGTTGTATACTCTTTATTTGGGGCAGCACAATAAGAAAACTGAGGGGTACTATTAGTGACCGTTTATTGCACTTTTCCCTCATCCTTGTAGGTGATTCCATTATTCGGTTTTCTTATTGTTTTTTTGTCTTTTTTAGTATTGCTGGGAATTGAGTAATGATTAATTCCTATAATGATGAAATAGCAAACTATTTCAAGATGGTAGCTGGGGAATCACAAAGATTCTGTGATTAGATTATTTTAGATTTATAAAAGGGTCCAATGCATCCATTCTAGTTATTGTAAGATAGGATCTGAGCTTAATCTATCTTGAAAATAATTGAATAAGCCATGAGGTATCAGTCCTTACAAATAGAACTGTTCAAAAGAGAATTTCAAAAACCAAAGCTTCCTGACAGTAAATTGAGGGTTAAAATATATCTTTTCTAAAGAATTGGAACTCTTCGGGACCAAGATAAACTTTCACAAGAATTGTCGTATTCCTGGGACACCTGGGTGGCTCAGTGGGTTAAGTGTCTGCCTTTGGCTCAGGTCATGATACCAGGGTGCTGGGATGGAGCCCCGCGTGGTGTCGGGCTCTCTGCTCCGCGGGGAGCCTGCTTCTCCCTCTCCCTCTGCTGCTCTCCCTGCTGTGCGCGCGCTCTCTCTCTCTCTGTGTCACTATTTGTCTCTCTCAAATAAATAAATTAAAAAAAAAAAAAGAATTGTATTCCTTCAGTGTGGCTTTAATGGTTACAGGAGATAGATAAAAGAAAATATGCATTTACGTGTTCATACAACTGTAGAGAGAGCATGTGTGTCTTTGGTTGATGCGTCAGAATTAAGAAATTTGATGAGTATATTGGTAGGTGAGAAACTTTGAAGTACATTCATGAACAAAGATCAGAGTTTCAGTGTCAGGTACTGGTTTTTGTGAACAGTTTCCTCCTTTTTCTTCCCAGTGAAGTAATCTGTATGTTGTTTTCACAGTGGCATGGCAGAGAGGAATGCTAATTTTGAAGCGCTTCCTGAGGATTGGCGAGCAAGACTGAAGAGGAGGAAAATGGCTCCAAACACATAGTTTTGTCGGGGGGGACGGGGGGTTTTTTATTACTGATTTTTTTCTTCTTTGCGTTCAGTTCAGAGTCTTCACCCAGTTTTACTGTTGTCAATAAACTATAAATGTTATGAGGGAGAGCATATGAATTTCCTGGGCAAAAGCATACACACGTACAGCGTTTTCACATTTGTGAAATGTAATTTTTCTGTTTTGCTGAAGGGTGAGGTTGACCGAATGCTTTGACATGGCTGCCTTTATTCTTACACTGGCAAACTCAGCGTTATCAGGTACATTAACCTCATTGATCTGGAACATGTGATTCAGGAGTGTGATACCTCAGCAGAGGACTCACTGACAAAAAGTGAAGGATTTTCCGTCTCATTGAGGCTCACCTAGTTCCTAGTGCGGCTCTCTCTCATTAACTTCTACTCCAGAACAAGTGCAATTAAGAAGGCAGCTCTGTATTGTTTTGCTTAACTGGGATTATTGGAATCTGACCTCTTCCAGCCTGCCATCCCTCAAGTGCTGAGGTATAGTGAGGCGTTTCCCTTGTGCTGACAGATGGCCACACACTCTGGAGAGCTCTTTCTCACACCTTCTAGAACTGGTAGCTCAGTCATTTCACACACTAGTGGCGGATTCACATTTCAGTACCGGCAGCGGCAGGTGATCCTATCTTTAAGTTTGAGGATTTCCCCTCATCTGTGTGGCAGGAAATATAACAAGAGCCACTGTATGTATTAATGTGTCTCCATTGTCTTAACCTTGTTCCAAAATTCACCTTCCTTTTATGTGAATGTACTCTCCATAAAATTCCAGTATTTAAAAAGCAGTTTACTGTTCTGTACTTTCTGTTGTATCACAATCAGGTAAAAGTCACTTTAAACTGAAGAAACGGCAAATTGTGTTTTAAAGCTGTTTGTATTTCTCCAGTTTCTGGCCTTGTAAATTTGTATATATGCTCTAATAAAGCTTTTTTTATACTTCTGATTGGTATCCTTTTGCTCTTCTGAGGCTGTTATTTCATGATTGTGTCATCAAGACTTGTTTTAAGGCCAGTCTTCATTGTTTTTTCTTACCAAACAGCGTAAAGCATGTGTAAACATTGAACAGCTCTCAGGAAAAAGAAGAGCGGCAGGATCTTGAGTCAGTGGGGGTGGGAGTGGGGGTGGGGACAGGGTGAGAAAAACAGGTTTCTGGTACCAGAAGGTTCTATGACTTAAATTTTGGAGCTTGTACTGTATAATATTAGCTAATGTTTGACCTAAAATCCTGGAAATGATGTAATGTGGTTTTGAAGATAGCTTTTTTCTCTGATTATAAAGGTAATCTCTACCTTGGTTACATTCATATAAAGCTAACCAAAGATAACAATTAATAGTTTGAATTTTATTCCAGTCTATTTATTTGCATGTAATTGAGAAGTTTTACCTACTCGATGTCATGTGTACCAGTGCGTTGAATTTTATTTACCCATTATGCAGGTTGGGGTGACATTTTGTATACAAACTTTTTCTTGTAATTTGCATAGAGCAAATTTGAAGAAATACCAACTAGCAATTAAAACTTTTGCTTTAACTGTCTAGCCGTTTTCTAGACTTGTAGGAATTGCTGCAGAGCACCAGTACCTTTGTCACTATCTTTTTTTTTTTTTTTTTTTTTTAGAGTGAACGAGAGAGAACACTGAGGGGGGAGATGCAGTGGGAGAGGGAGAAGCAGGCTCCTGGATAAGCAGGATGTGGGGCTCCATCCCAGGACCCTGGGATAATGACTGAGCCACCCTTTGTTACCATCTTAACAGAATGGAGCGCTTTTTTTTTTTTTTTTTTTTTTAAAGAGCGCTTTAGAGTCTTACAATTTGATGGTCAAAAAGTGTGGTTTCAGTTTTCTTGTAATTTTTCAAATCTAGCTATGGGGTGGTGAGATACAAGATTGGAGAGGGGAAATCGCTCCCTTTGAGCCAACACCTGACAGTTAACCTAAAGCTAAGGAATGGCAAAGAAGTTTGGAATTTTAAGATTTATTTTTTTAAAAGATTTTATTTGTCAGAGAGCGAGCACAAGCAGGGGAAGTGGCAGGCAGAGGGAGAAGCAGGCTCCCAGCGAGCAAGGAACCCTATTTGGGACTCAATCCCAGGACCCTGGGATCATGACCTGAGCCAAAGGCAGACGCTTAACGACTGAGCCACCCAGGCGTCCCAACATTTATTTTAGAGAGAGCACGAAAGGGAGGGAGGGGCAGAGGGAGAGGGAGAGAAAATCCTAAGCACAGTCCTCGGGGAGCCCGAGCCAAGGCAGGCCTTGAGATCACGACCGGAGCCCAAGCCAAGAATAGGATGCTTAAGGAAGTTAGGAATATTTTTGAGGACCACTAACTGGCATTGTATTCACCAGTCCAACTGCGGTGCCCCAGAAGGGGGGCGGCAACATCGGATGAAAGGAGCAATGCGTCTGAAAAACCGGAGGCTGTCCGCACCCGGGGACCTTTCCCAGGGTCCCACCCGTGCCCGGGAGGCGGAGCCTCGCTCCCCGGAAGCGTCCTGCCGCCCTGCCCTCCCGTTTCCGCTTCGCGGTTGCTAGGCTACCGGGGCCCTAGCAGAAAGCGGTGGCGGGCGAGCGCCGGGAGCGTGTTCTCTGCCTGCTGCGAGGCTCGGCCGCTGTCCCTGCAGTGCGGTGGCCTCCCGCCTCGCTTTGGCTTCTCTGCCGCGGCAGGCGCGGCGCACACCCCTGCTGCCCCAGACGGGCCGGGAGCGGAGGGGAATCGCACCCTTCCCTCTGCCCTCCTAGGAAATCTCTACGCTCCCTCTCCGACTCTTCAGAGAAACTACCCCTCATCACCTTCCCCGGCACCAGGAAGCCCTGAACCCCTGAATTCCATTTTCAGGGCCCACTCCCCGGTTATCTACTCCGAGGCAACTCCGTGGGATCCGTCCATCCCTATTTCTTTCACTTTCTTGTTGCGTCCTGGTGGTGGGCATCTCCCTCCTCCGAGAGGGAAGCATGGGAGCCCCAGGGGTCCAGGTGCCGCGGGAGGCCCAGACTGGAAGACAAGCCGCCCTCCCTCATTCCTCAGGTGTGCCTCTGGGCCTCAGAGTAGGAACCAGTAGCCAGGTGCTTGTATGTGTGAGAGGCTGGACTGGCGGGGAAGAGGGAGCGCTGAGACAAGTTTCCTTAAAGTCGCGTGAGAGCCGCGCAGGTGGAGGACGGTGGGGTGAAATCGGCAGTTTTTTTCAGTTGTCCTGTTCTGGTTTTTTAGCTTCTGTGTAATCAGCTGCCCTTTTGGAAACTGGGCAGGGGTTGTGGCCGGATGCCGGTGTCACTGACTTGTCTTCAGCATACCATGCAGAAGTAACATGTTCCCAGCATTGGAAACAGAGCCAAAGCAGGAGGTCGGTACACTCGCCTCTCCAGGAACTCCACAGAAATCCAATACTACTAGATCAGAAGGCATATTCTGGTGGCACCTTTTTCTGGCAGGAGATCTTGATCCCCAAGATAGAATAATTTGCATGAATGTCTTTCACTTGGTTTGTTTACAGAAGTCCTCAGGAACTCAAGAACTGTTGTCCTTTGCAACAATTCTTGTGTGCCTTTTGTTAAGAGTTCAGTATTATTTGAAAGGACTTTCCTAATCGATAGGGCTTTTCCTTTCACAGGCTCTTCCTGATCCCTATGAAGACTTTATGTACCATCATCTTCAATACTATGGCTACTTTAAAGGTAAGAGCATATTCTTACCTAGCATCACCTTTCCTGCCTTCATGGAGTAAATGGTTAGATTAACTGGAGACTTACACTTAGATAAATTAATGACAGATTTTTCTAGCACCATGAGGGAAAGATGAAGGGAAGTGAAAAGTACTTCCTTTCCCCATTGATCTGCTATGTCACCTCTTTTGAGTGCCTGTGTATACAAGGGTCTGTCTATCCTTGTACCAATATTTCTTAATTACACTATATGGCATTAAAATAGTCTTGATGATCTGGAAAGACATGTCCTCCATCATGTTCTTCAGAAGTGTCTTGGCTATTCTTGCCTTTTCCATGTAATTTTAGAATTAGCTTGTGATGTTTAAAAAATTGGGATTGCATTGTATCTGTAGATCAAATGTCACAAGAAATGAGAGTTTTCCAATGCTGGGTTCTGCAATCTCTTTTTTATTTTTATTTGGGGGGGAGTGTTCTGCAACCTATGAATATACTCTATTTCTTCATTTACATAGATCTTGCTTAATGTCTCTCAATAAAGATTTATAATTTTTTCATGGAACTTCATATTGTTATGTTACCATAAATGGTATCTCTTTATATTTTGATTTTCTAACTTTGTTCTGGTATTTAGAAATAAAATTAAGTTTCAATATTGATTTTCTATCAACCTTATTAAATTTTCTTACTATTTCATTTTTAAAGTCATTCCTAATTTGTTGAAAACTGAATTTCCAGTTTGCCAGATTCAACAGAGCCCTCAAGACAAAGCAGCTTTGGGCACCTTTCTCTTTCCACCCTACCATGCTGCTTCTCAAGTCTCTCCTCACTGTAAAGTGGAGAAAATGAGGCTTAACTCAGGGAAATTGGAATATGAAAGTTCTTTGGAAAATGGGATATATTCGTTGTAAAGGCCTGTGGTGGTGATGGGTGGTAACAGAAGCAGTGGCAGTTTGGATAGTACTAGTGGTTTTGGTATTGACCTAGATGTTACAGGTGATGAACCGGCCTTCCAGCACCTTTAATTACATTGCGTATTTGTAGCTCAGAGAGGCAGTTTACCAAACTCAGCCACGCACCAGCATGTTTGGAAGAATAATCCTCGCTACCTGCTGAGTGGCTCTTTTGGGGAAAGAGAGGATGTGATACCAGACCCGCTGCAAAAGGAGAAGCTACTATGTGAGTAATGATCAGTGTGTGTGAACCCCAGAGATCTCACTGCCTTGAGCCACTCCTTGGGGTATTCGGGAGAACATGGCCTAACATGGCAAAAGCCAGAGGAACAGCCTTGGCCAGTTTCTGACATCACTCAAAAAGGTTATATCTAGATCCACTTTGGATTATAGGTTTAAATTAAAATACTATACATTCTGGATTACTTTTCTTCAAATTGTTGGAAAATCTGTTAAGATTCTGTGGTCAAGACTAGCACATTGATTTTTACACAGTTTTGGCAGGTATATTTGTTAAGGCACTTTATGTAAGAGTGGTGGAAACGAATTTCAGCTAGCTTAAGCAAAAATAATTTTGTAAAATTTATTTATTTATTTATTTATTTATTTATTTATTTATTTATTTATTTAAAGACAGAGAGGAGGAGTGGAGGGAGAGGGACAGGCAGACTCCCTGCTGGGATTGGAGTTCGAAGCAGGGCTCGATCCCACAATTCTGAGATCATGATTTGAGCTGAAACAGAGTTGGACGCTCAACCAACTGAGCCATCCATGCAACCCCCCAAAAAATAATTTTTCACAAGGATTTCACAGGTTCCTTCTGGAATCTAAGGGCAGGAGTACAGATGAATTTCTCCCTCACTACATAACCAACCAAACATCAATTCACTTTTCCCCATATCCTCCCTGATCCCAGTTCAAGCTACCATCATTTCTCACTATTGAAAGAGCCTCAATAATTGGCCTCCTGAATTCTTCTCTTGTTTCATGCTAACCCCTTTCAATCCATTTTCCATACAGCATTATTCTTTTTTATATGCAAATCTGATTGTGTCCTTTTTCTAGTTAAAACCTTTGAATGACACAAAACCCAAAAGCCATAAAATACCATTAATAAAGCAAAATAACAAACTTAAAAAAAAGATTGTGACAAATATGTCAAAGGATTACTTTCTTTAACATAGTAGCTCTTAAAAATCAATATGTAGGGGTGCCTGGGTGGCTCAGTCGTTAAGCATCTGCCTTCAGCTCAGGTCATGATCCCAGGGTCCTGGGATCGAGCCCTGCATCGGGCTCCCTGAAGCCTGCTTCTCCCTCTTCTATTCCCCCTGCTTGTGTTCCCTCTCTCGCTGTGTCTCTCTCTGTCAAATAAATAAATAAAATCTTAAAAAAAAAAAAATCAATATGTAAAAGATGACCAAATACAAAAATGGGCAAAAGACATGAGCAAGCCTTTCATAAAAACAAACATAGTCAGGGTGCCTGGGTGGCTCAGTTGGTTCGGTGTCCGACTCTTGGTTTCAGCCCACGTCATGATTTCATGGGTCATGGGATTGAGCCCTGAGACAGGCTCCATGCTGGATGGGGTGTCAGCTTGGGATTCTCTCCCTCTGCCCCTTCTGCACGTGCGCATGCACGAGTGGGAGCTCACTCTCTCTAAAATAAATAAATATTTAAAAAAATGCACACAGTCAATAAGCTTATGAAAAGATGTTCAATTTCACCTTTAATTAAAGATACAAATCAAAATGTCAAGGTACCATTTTTTAAATTAATGGGATTTGGCAAAAAAAATTTTTAATTACACCTAGTACATATAGGTCAGGGTATGGGGGAACACTCTCCTAACTGCTGTTAGAGCTGTGAATAGGTAGACTATTTTAGGAAGGCAATTTGGCGATATTTGGGAAATTTAATACAGTGCATAACCTTTAATGCAGTAATTCCATTTTCAGATAGATGTTTGCTCACACCCCAGTGCCCTGAAGACTCTTCCATTCTGTGTCCCACAGCTCCTGGCAGGGAATAGAAAGGCAGGGGTTGAGCAAAGGAAACTCATCTGGGTGGGATGGCTTATGATTGTCCCCTTCCATTTCCTCCTGACCCATTTACTGATGCTCCCTTCCATTTCCTCCTGCCCCATTTACTGATGCTCAAGATAATAAGAAACAATTGCCAGCCTCAATATCATAAACACCATGAAATTCAAAATCTGCTGGTAGAGGTAACACAATGTGAATGAGTTTTAGCATGTAATTGATGATAGGACTTCTTTTATTCCTGTTTTGATCATTGGCATGAGGAAGACATTTTGTCATCATCTTTGTAGCAAAGCATTTTTTTTTAAAGATTTTATTTATTTTAGAGAGAGAACTTGAGCAGGGGGAGGGGCAGAGGGAGAGGGAGAGAGAAAATCTCAAGCAGACTGCATGCCCAGCACGGAGCCTGATGTGGGGCTTGATCCCAGGACCCTGAGATCATGACCTGAGCTGAAATCAGGAGTCCAACACTCAACCAACTGAGCCACCCAGGCGCCCCAGCAAAGTATTTTTTTTTAAATATTTATTTATTTATTTTAGAGAGAGAGAGAGAGCAGGAGCACGAGGGGCAGTGGGAGAGAGAGAATCTTACACAGATTCCCCACTGATCATGGATCCTGATCCCACAACCCTCTGAGATCATGACCTGAGCCAAAATCAAGAGTCAGTGGCCTAATTGACTGAGATACCCAGGTGCCCCACCAGTTTGCCTTCTTGCCAGCAGGTTCTGAGAGTACCTGTTTACTTAACACCTGTGCCAGGATGAATGTGAAAACACATAAATGTTTTTCCTGTCAGGTAAAAAATTAGTATCTACTTGTCATACTGGTTTCTAGGTCTTTATGAGTGAGATTGAACAGCTTTACCATCTTTTCAAATATTTATTGTCCCCTCCCCCCATTAATCTAGGGAAAAGATTAAGAGATTAAAAAAATAGGGCCCCGAAATTTAAAAAAAACAACAAAAAAAGTTTTTTTAAAGAAAAGACAGGTGTCTGGGTGGCTCAGTTGGTTGAGCCTCCGACTCTTGACTTTGGCTCAAGTCATGTTCTCAGGATCATGAGATCAAGCCCCGCCTTGGGCTCTGCCCTCAGTGTGGAGTCAGCTTGTCCCTCTCCCTCTGCTCCCCCCACCCCCAGCACACTCTCTCTCTTTCTCTAAAATAAATAAATAAATGAAATCTTAAAAGGAAAAAAAAAAAAGAAGGAAAGAGGGCACCTGGGTGGCTCAGTCGGTTAAGTGTCTGCCTTTGGCTCAGGTCATGATCCCAGGGTTCTGCTTAGCAGGGAGTCTTCGTCTCCCTCTCCCTCTGCCCACCCCACCCCCCACTCTCTCACTCTCTCCCTTTCTCTCTCTCTCTCAAATAAATAAACAAAATCTTAAAAAAAAAAAAAAAAGGAAGAAGGAAAAATGGGGCCCTAACTGGGGGTTGGGGAGGCGGTGAAAGGGACAGGGAAAGAGAACAGAGAAAAGAAAGTCACAGATCCCTAGGACAAACTGAGCCTCCTCTTTCCTCTTTCTAGGGCCCACCTGTCTATCTTCAGCGGTGCACAGACAGTTAGATGCTGTGAGCAGAGGTATTCCGCGTCCTTCCAGACCTGAAAACTCAAACTGCTTTCCGGGAAGTGTCTTCACTTACTGCTCTCTCTGCCAGATCTGGCGCTCACCACACCCAGGGCCCTTCCGCCTTTCCTCCCTTTCGCCTTTCCTTTCTTTCTTTCTTTTCTTTTTTTTTTTTTTTTGCCTTTCCTTTCTTTTCTTTCTTCCTCTCATTTCCCTTCTTGTTCTCTGCCCTGGAAGCCTCTTTTCCTCCCTTTTTTCTCATTCTGTTTCCCAAGAGCTCATCTCTTTCTCCTGCCCTGCTCACTCCTCTGCCCTCCCCTTGGTCCCCTCTTCATTAGTCTCTCTGTTCTCCCAATCATGGTTTTTTGATCTTGAAAGTTAATTTGTAGATTGTTTCACTGTAGTTAATAAAGCCTTAGGTACTTTTCTCCAAAATGCTAATGGGTGAAATGAAAGTTTCCTCTTTTGCCTCTCTCTAAGCAAAACTATGACATAATTTGATGTAAAAGACAAAAAATTTTCTTCAAGCTTTACATTTAAATAATAGACTACACAGAATGTTAATGTAACTTTTTGTAATTTTTTTTTGAAGATTTTATTTATTTATTTGACAGAGAGACACAGTGAGAGAGGGAACACAAGCAGGGGGAGTGGGAGAGGGAGAAGCAGGCTTCCCGCGGAGCAGGGAGCCCGATGCGGGGCTCGATCCCAGGACCCTGGGATCACGACCTGAGCCGAAGGCAGACGCTTAACGACTGAGCCACCCAGGCGCCCCAACTTTTCGTAATTTTGATGCTATTGTCCTGGACTGACTCTTCTTTTTGAAGGAGACGCGTGTCTAGGATCGTGCCCCTGGGCTCATATTCTAATACAGTGCTTCCAGTTAGTCGTCACAGTCGAGCAGCAAAGACCCCACGGAGGAAACAAAAGCCGTTCACTCATTCTCTTCCCCTCTGCAGATTCCCTCATGCTCGGTTCACCACTTCTTAAGAGCAGACAACTTCTTCATGATGAATTTGGCGAAGTAAACCCATGTCTCCGAGAACCCCGAGATCTCTTTGCTGCCTTCTCCAGCAGCGGGGCACTGCAGGCTCCAAGGTGGCCGACAGAATGTGAGGTCATCAAGGAAAACCTTCATCATATCGGTAATGTGACTTATGTGTCGTGGTCCTGCTGTTCTGACAGACACTGTTTTTTTTAAAGATGTTATTTATTTAGTTGACAGAGAGAGAGAGCACAAGCAGGGGGAGCAGCAGGGAGTGGGAGAGGGAGAAGCAGACTCCCTGCAGAGCGGGGAGCCCGATGTGGGGCTCGATCCCAGCACCCTGGGATCATGACCTGAGCCGAAGGCAGACGCTTAATGACTGAGCCACCCGGGCGCCCCCTGACAGACATTGTTATGAGAACTTTTGAAGTCCAGCATACTGAAGTACAAAGCAGGACAACATATATTAGCTCATCCTGAGCTGATTAAGCCCTGAGAAACTGATACATACTGGTCAAAGTAAAAAGTTACACTACTGTGTAAACGCAAATGCTCCTGAGGTTATTGGAATGCAAGGATATCTTTCTAGAGGCCAAAATATATCAATACTTAAATCTGTTTTCCAGTATTCCTGTCTCAGTATTAATATGCTTGGTTGAGTTTTATGAGTTGTATTTTTACCAGCCTTGGTATAATTGATGAACACTATATGTACCAGAACATAGTGTTTATTGGTTTTAATTGTATTTTGAGTTTGTTGGAGTTTTTTTATCGGAATCGTGGAGACTATTTTTGTGAGATTGCTGGTTTTATCTTTGAGCTATTGGTGGTGCAGATATAATCTTTAGCATTCATTACATGAGGCATTTCAAAAGTGGGTTCCATTGAAAAATGGGGACTTTTCTAATGGCTGGAACGCTTGTGTCTATCAGGCATTGTGTCTCTGTTTTAGACTGCTAGATAAACAACTGGATGTTTCTTACTTTCACACTTCCCTCTTACAATATTCATTCAGTATATATTTACTAAGCCTCTGCCATATGGTAAGTACAGTACTTGGTGTTCAGATATAATGATGAACAAGATGGAGACACCCAGAATTCACATACTGGTAGGGATACTGATATAACGAGGCAATTGCATACAGTTTGGTCCCTCTGCGAACACTTAACCCGAGCCTGGAAGATTAGGGAGGGTTTCCGAGAGGAGTTGACATGTAAGCTGAGATCTGATGATAAGTTACAAGTCATCCAACTGAGAGGGTCAAAGAAAGTATTCCAGTTAGAGAACATGGAAAAAGAGCATGGCATGTCTGGGCAACCAGGGAGCATTGAGCATGAAAGACAAGAGCTAAAGCTGAAAATATAGGGATGTGCTCAATGCCTTAACTGGGCACAGAACTGCTCTTCAGGTGATTGGAAATGGGGGGAGGGGTGGCATTTTGAGTTGGCACAATAGCTGAGAAATCCTAAGAGCATTTGTCCCTGCCCTGTACAATTTTTAGATAAAAGTCCAAGTTGATAGGCAAAGAAAATTCCCGTGAGGATTTTGACTCAGTTCCAAGAGAGGAAAAAAAGTGGGAAACTGGAATTTAAAACCAGTGGTAACGTAAAGCATGAGATTTTTTTTTTTTTAAGTAAGCTCTATGCCCAACATGGGGCTTGAATTCACCACCCCAAGATCAAGAGTTGCATTCTCTATTGATGGAGCCAGCCAGTCACCCCAGCACTAGATCTTTTAAAAAGTTTTTTTTTTTTTTAATTTCAAGGAAATTTAATAACAAGCACCTTATGGTTTCAACCAAATAGACAGCCTCATCACTTCCTATCACCTTAAAGATAAGAAATTAGCATTGTTTTATTACTGAGCTGTGCCTTTATTATTTTTTCTTTCTTTTTTTTTTTAAGTTCAACCAATCAGAAGATAATATAAGAAGCAGTAAAGAAAATTTTAAGGACAGATGTTGGAGTAATTCCAATGAGATTCTAGGCCCAGATCCACCACCTACTAGCTGTATGACCTTGAGCTAGTTATTTTTTTTTAATTCAAGTTTATTTAAACTGAAAAAACAGGGGCGCCTCTGTGGCTCAATCAGCTGAGCATCCGACTCTTGATTTTGGCTCAGGTCATTATCTCAGGGTTGTGGGGTTGATCCCCACATGAGGCTCTGTGCTCAGCAGGGAATCTGTTTGAGATTCTCTCTCTCCCTCTGCCCCTCCCCCCAAAAATAATAAATAAATCTTTAAACTGAAAAGACAAAAACAATTTACTCATTTCTCCCACCCACCTCTGGCAACCACCAGTGAGCTTGTTTTTTTGGTCTTGTTGTTTGTTTTGAATCCAATGTGTAAGAGAGATCATACAGTATTTGTCTTTCTCTGTCTGATTGATTTCACTTATCATAATGTCCTCAAGGTCTTTCCATGTTGTTACAAATGACAAGATTTCATTCTTTTTTATGGATGAATAATATTTCATTGTATATTTATACCACAATTTCCTCATCCATTCATTCATTGATGAACACTTAGGTTATTTCCATATCTTTGCTATTGTAAATAATGCTGCAATGGGAGTACACTTATCTTTTTGAGTTAGTATTTTCATTTTCTTCAGATCAATACCCACAAGTAGAATTAGTGGTTCATATGGTAGTTCAATTTTTAATTTTTTTAAGGAACCTCCATACTATTTTTCCATAGTGACTGCACTAATTTACATTTCCACCCACAGAAGGTTCCCTTTTCTCCACATCCTCGCTAACACTTGTTATTTCTAGTCTTTTTTTTTTTTTTGGTAATTTTTTTTATAGATTTTTTTTCATTTAGTTTCTTTTTTTGACCTCAGGGTTGTGAGTTGGAGCTCTGTGTTGGGCTCCATGCTGGGCATGGAGCCTACATAAAAAAAAAAAAAATCAGGGGTGCCTGGGAGGCTCAGTTGGTTAAGCATCTGCCTTCGGCTCAGGTCATGATCCCAGAGTCCTAGGATCGAGCCCCACGTTGGGCTCCCCTCTCAGCAAGGAGCCCTCTTCTCCCTCTGCCTGCCACTCCCCCTGCTTGTGCTCTCTTTCTCTCTCTGACAAATAAATAAAGAAAATCTTTTTTTAAAAAACGAAAAAAAAATAAATTCAAAAAAAATCAGGGAGCATGAAGTCTCCAGCTTTGTTCTTCTCTCAAGATTTCTTTGGCTATTCAGAGTCTTTATGGTTCCATAGAAATTTTAGGATTATTTGTTCTATTTCTATGAAAAATGTTATTGGACATTTAAAAAATATTAATTCTTCCAATCCTATGAGCATGGAGTATCTTTTCACTTATTTGTGTCTTCTTTAATTTCTTTCATTAATGTCTTATAGTTTTCAATATACAAGTCTTTCACCTCCTTGGTTAAATTATTCCTAGGTATTTTATTCTTTTGATACAATTGTAAATGAGATTGTTTTCTTAATTTCTTTCTGATAGTTCATTACTAGTGTATAAACATGCAACATATGTTTGGGTATTGATTTTGTATCCTGCAACTTTACTGAATTTATTTATTAGTTCTAACAGTTTTTTGATCAAGTCTTTAGTGTTTTTTACATATAGTCATCTGCAAATAGTAACAGTTTGACAGTGTTACTTTTTTTTTTTAAGTGGTTCTTTTTGTTTTGTTTTGTTTTAAGATTTGATTTATTTATTTGACAGAGAGAGACACAGCGAGAGAGGGAACACAAGCAGGGGGAGTGGGAGAGGGAGAAGCAGGCTTCCCGTGGAGCAGGGAGCCCAACGCAGGGCTCAGTCCCAGGACCCTGGGATCATGACCTGAGCCAAAGGCAGACGCTCAACGACTGAGCCACCCACGCGCCCCGACAGTGTTACTTCTTCCTTTCCAATTTGGATGCCTTTATTTCTTTTTCTTGCCTAATTGCTCTAGCAAGGACTTACAATACTATGTTGAATACAAGTGGCAAGAGTTGATGCATCTTTGCCTTGTTCCTGATCTTAGAAGAAAGGCTTTCAGCTTTTACATTTTGTTTTTGAGATTTTATTTATTTATTTGTCAGAGAGAGAGAAAGATGCAGGACTCGATCCCAGGACCCTGGGATCATGACCTGAGCTGAAGGCAGATGCTTAACCGACTGAGCCATCCAGGCATCCCACAGCGTTTCACATTTGAGTATGATTTTAGCTGTGGACTTAACATATATGGCCTTTATTATGTTGCGGTTCCTTCTGTACTCGCTGTGTTGAGCTACTATACTTAAAATGATACTGAGAAGTTGCCCAAGTCCCATATAAGAAATCTTTTAGAATTGAGTGTTAATGAAAAAATTTTATTTCCCCTGATTGATATACTTTTTCCTCTATAGTAATAAAAAAAGTACATAGCTAAACATATTTTCCTGATTTTAAAAAGAAGCTTGGCACACCTGGCTGGCTTAGTCAGTGGAGTACGTGACTCTTGATCTTGGGGTTGTGAGTTCAAGGCCCATGATGGGTGTAGAGATTACTTAAAAATACAATCTTAAAAAAAATAAAAAATAAAAAATAAAAATAAATAAAAAGCTCAGGGCTAAATTTTGAAGAGTTATTATAGCAACTATATTGACCTTTCTGGCTTATTTTTTTTTTTTTAAGATTTTACCTATTCATTTGAGACACAGAGACACAGAGAGAGAGAGAGAGAGCATGAGCAGGGGGAGAGGCATAGGGAGAGGGAGAAGCAGGCTCCCGCCGAGCCAGGAGCTCGACGTGGGGCTCGATCCCAGGACCCTGGGATCATGACCTGAGCTGAAGGCAGACACTTAACCATCTGAGCCACCCAGGCACCCCTTTCTGGCTTATTTTTAAGTCTTCTATTTAAAGTTTATACTTCTGTTATATATGCTTTTTGTTAAAAATCTCATAGTCTTTATGGAAAGAAGGAAGACGTAATTAATTTCAAATTGGAACTTAGAGTGGGAATTTGGTTTGATTCAACCAAACTAGTCACTTGAATAATAATTATTATAATTGTATATTACTTTTGGATAAAGAACCTTTTATATTATTTCTTATTTTTTGCTTGTTTAATGTTTTCTTTCAGAGTGGGTTCCACCTCAACCAGAATATTTCTATCAACCTACAGGAAATGAAAAGTTACCAGAAATTGTAGGAGAAGATAAAGGCACAGTTGTCTATCAATTAGATTCAGGTATTGTTATTACACTGAACAGTTGGTGATTAATCATGACAAAATTATAATAAACATGTTTTCTATAATAACAGTGTTTTTTAAAAATCTGTAGTTTAGTGATAAACTGTCTTTCCATACCAACCTGAATAGGAACCCTGATATTCATGGCCAATCAGCTTTAAAATTTCAATTGTTTTTTTAAAATTATGGTACTTTGTCTTAATAGTTCTAAGCCCATTTTAGAGCTTCTTCTGTGTCATTCCCCTTCCTAAAAATCAGATATTGGATATTCAGGGAACTTGCTCTTCTTTTCTCCATCTCTGTATGTACTTTAGTGAGTACTTTGTAGTATGTGCAATGACTATCATTTACTATGTGGTTTAACTGATTTCCATTAATTTGTAAGCTTCCTACAGGTAGAATCCATGTCTTTTTAAAAAATTTGTAGAACACTGTACCCAACAACAATAGCAAAATACATATTCTTTTCAAAGGCACATGGTACATTCCCCAGGATACACTATATGCTAGGTTGTAAAGCAAGTCTTAATACATTTAAAAAGAAGGAAGTCATACAAAATATATTCTCTGACCACGACAAAATTGAATTAGAAATCAACAACAGGGGGCGCCTAGGTGGCTCAGTCGGTTGAGCATCCTACTCTTGGTCTCAGCTCAGGTCTTGATCTCAGGATCATGGGTTTGAGCCCCACGTTGGGTTCCATGCTGGGCATGGAGCCTACTTAAAATTAAAAATTAAAAAAAAAAATCTACAGCAGAATGAAATCTGGGAAATATACAAATATTGGGAAATTGAACAGCACATTTCTAAGTAACCCATGGGTTAAAGAAATCATAAGAAGAGTTTAAAAATGTTTTAAACTGAGTGAAAATAAAACAACGTATCAAAATTTAAAGGATGCAGCTAAGCACTGCAAGATAAATGTATGGCTTTGAATGCCTATATTTGAAAGGAAGAAAGATGTCGAATCAATTACCTAAGCTTTCACATTAATAAATTAGAAAAATAAGCACAAACTAAGTCCAAAGCAACCAGAGGGAAGGACATAAAACAGATAAGAATGGAAATCAGTAAAATAGAAAACAGGAAAATAATCTGGAAAATCAAACCAAAAGTTAGTCCTTTGGAAACATCAACAAAATTGACAAAACTTTAGCTAGACAACCATGAAAAAAGAAGAGGAGATACAAATTATCAAAATCAGGATTGAAAGGGGACAGAAACATTAAATCTACAAAAATCAAAAGAATTACAAGGTACAACTTAATGCCAGGAAATTAAACAACATAGATGGGGGAACCTGGGTGGCTCAGTCGTTAAGTGTCTGCCTTCGGCTCAGGTCATGGTCCCAGGGTCCTGGGATCGAGCCCCACATCGGGCTCCCTGCTCCACAGGAAGTCTGCTTCTCCCTCTCCCACTCCCCCTGCTTGTGTTCCCTCTCTGGCTGTGTCTCTCTGTCAAATAAAGAAATAAAATCTTTAAAAAAATAAAAAAATAAAAAATAAATAAACAACACAGATGGACGGGAAAAGCTGTTAGAAAAACACAAATTACCACAAGTGACTGAGGGAGAAAGTTTAAAAGTCTGAATAGACTAAAACAAAGAAATTGAATTAGTAATTAATCTTCCTGCAAAGGGGTGCCTGGGTGGCTCAGTCAGCTAGTGTCCAACTTTGGTTTCTGTGCAGGTCATGTTCTCACGGATCATATGATCGTGCCCCACCTCAGGCTCCACACTCAGTGGGGCGTTTCCTTGAGCTTCTCTCCCTCTGCCCCTCCCCCCACTTGTGCTTGGGTTTTCTCTTTCTCTCTCTTTCTCTAAAATAAATAAATAAATCTTTAAAAAAAATCTTCCTGCAAAGAAATTCCTTGCCCAGATGGGGACAGGGTTTGTTTGAATTGTATCAAACATTTAAAGATGAAATAGTACTAATCCTTCATAAACTCTGAACATAGTAGCAGGAGGACACATTTCCAACTGTTCATGAAGTCACTATTCAAAGTTAGACAAAGACATCACAGGAAAACTGTATTCCTTATGAATATAAATACAAAAATCCTCAACCAAATACTAGCAAAGAGGGGCGCCTGGGCGGCTCAGATGGTTAGGTGTCTGCCTTCTGCTCAGGTCATGGTCTGTGGGTCTTAGGATAGAGCCCCGCGTCGGGCTCCCTGCTCAGTGGGGAGTCTGCTGCTCCCTCTCCCTCTGCCTCTCCCCCTACTTGTGCTTGCTCTCTTTCTGTATCTCTCTGTCTCAAATGAATAAATAAAATCTTTTAAAAAACCCCAAATACTAGCAAATGTTACTGTGGGCTATGAATAGGATCATCTTTAATGTTGCCTGAGAGACTCAAAGGAATGTCAAAATTCCTATATTAATTGTATCTGGTTGCTGGTCTATAGTTTGTGGTTCTGTGAAGAGACTGGACCATGTGGGTCCCCAGCTTTTTTTTTTTTTTTAAAGATTTTTATTTATTTGAGAGAGAGAGAAACAGCATGAGAGGGGAGAGGGTCAGAGGGAGAAGCAGGCTCCCCGCTGAGCTGGGAGCCCGATGTGGGACTTGATCCCAGGACTCCGGGATCATGACCTGAGCAGAAGGCAGTCGCTTAACCAGCTGAGCCACCCAGGTGCCCCTGTGGGTCCCCAGCTTTTAATTGGATTACGTGTACTCTTTCTTTTTTTAAAAAAGATTTTATTTATTAATTTGAGAGAGAGAGCATGAGCAGGGGGAGGGACAGAGGGACAAGCAGACTCCCTGCAGAGCATGGAGCCTAACATGGGGCTCCATCCCAGGACCCCAAGATCATGACCTGAGCCGAAGTCAGACGCTTAACTGACTGAGCCACCCAGGCGCCCCGATTATGTGTACACTTGGGGCCTCTTCTGCTCCTGCCTCCTCTGTGCTTGCTTGCTTCTATTATGTGCTTCCTTATATGTATGCTTTCTCTTTTGCTCTCCTTTATTATCTAAATGTTTATTACCTGAGTCTCCACAGTGACAGAGTTGCCTATCAAAGCAAAAGTTATAATATGAAGATATTTGCTAATGAAATAATAATAAAATAATAAAATAAAAATAAATAAGCCCCCATGCTAATAAAATAAGCCCCCATGCCTATTACTGTTTCATGCGGGCATCTATCCTGCCCCATGGTCAGCATCTTTGTTGATATCAGTCACTTGCTGATTGGTGGATATTATTAATATCTGACAATATAATGCAAGTACAGTAAAAATCAGTTGCAAAGTGAAATTATCCTTACAAGACATGCAGGATTTTATGAAGTTGATGAATGTTGAAGAATTGCTTGAATCACTTGCAGAGCCACTGACAAATGAGAATCTAGAATTTTTTTTTTTTCAGTTAACAAAGAGAAAATCAACAAAAGATGACAAAACAGGTTCTTCTAGACACAATGATAAGAATATTGTGGTACAAAGTCCTTGGGAAAACTATGAAGCCCTAAAATAGTTTTGCAAAAGTAACTGTAAAAATCAAAGATGTCATATGGCAGTCTCATTGAATTTGCCTGGCTGGCTCGTCAGTGGAGCATGTGATTCTTGATCTTGGGGTTATAATTTCAAGCCCCATGTTGGGAGTCGAGATTACTTAAAATAAAATCTTTAAAAACAAATTACAGGGGCATCTGGGTGGCTCAGTTGGTAGAGCGTCTGACTCCTGGTTTCCGCTCAGGTTGAGATCTCAGGGTCCTGAGGTTGAGCCCTGCATGTGGGGCTCTGCACTCAGCAGGGAATCTGCTTAAAGATTCTCTCTCTGCCTCTCCCGCAGTGCTCTCTCTCTTCCCTCTCCCCAAATAAATAAATCTTTTTTTTAAAGTTGCAACCCCACCAAAAGGATAGAAAGAGGTGATTATAATCTAATTTTTATTAAATAAATTTTATATTTTTTTGTTTTAGCATCACTTTAAAGATAAAATTTCAATCAGAACCTTTTCTTTTCTCTAATTACTATGATATTTTTGTTCCCTTCATAAGTTAATTCACCCATGCCAGTTCTTCTCAAACTTCTAATTTTTTTATATTTAAATCTGGAAGGATATACCAAAAAATTATATGAAGTATACTTTATTATCTCTTTTTTGTTTTCTCCTTTACCCTTTTTTAAAATTAATAAATAGGTGCTTTTTTTTTTTTTTAGAATTAAGATTGTAAATGATGTTCTATGTGGAAAATCATTTGTCTACATGCTTTTAAATTAGGGCTTAAGTGGGTACAAACAGTATCTGAGATGCCCAGGGCACAGCCATGCAGCAAAAGGAAGTGCTGTACACCACCTTAAAGGTCTTCAAAGAAATCCGATGTTTAAAATTAAAAAATCTCGGGGCCCCTGGGTGGCTCAGTCGTTAAGCGTCTGCCTTCGGCTCAGGTCATGATCCCAGGGTTCTGGGATCAAGCCCCACACTGGGCTCCCTGCTCCATGGGAAGTCTGCTTCTCCCTCTCCCACTCCCCCTGCTTGTGTTCCCTCTCTCGCTGTGTCTCTCTCTGTCAAATAAATAAATAAAATCTTTAAAAAATTAAAAATTAAAAAAAATAAAATTAAAAAATCTCAGCAAGGACGGTTGAAATTTCTGAATATTCATTATTGTTAACCTAGAATGGCATCGAACACACAGAGGAGCTCAGTAAATAGTGGCTGGATGAATGGATTCTAAGTGGAACCCGCCCTAAATATGTCTGTCTCATCCACAGTGCCCACTGAAGGTTCCTATTTCACCAGTTCCAGAGTGGGAGGTAAGCGAGGGATTATCAGGGAGCTTGCTGTCACGCTGCAGGGACCCGAGGATAATACTCTCCTGTTTGAGTCAAGGTTTGAGAGCGGGAATCTGCAAAAAGCTGTCAGAGTGTGAGTAACGGGAATTTCCCGAAGGGGCGATAACCGGAGGGACTGACCCATGTCTTCAGGAGTCATGTTAGGAGTCAGGAATGTTTTTGAAAAAGAGAGAAGTGGTGAGAAATGGTCATGAGGATGAAGAATGGAATAATTGGGACTCATTTTCCCCCAGAGCAAAATTTATCTACACTGGTTTTTTTTTTTTTTTGCTTGTGAATGATTTTAGTGCTCATTTAAAATTTGTATTAATAGGGGCACCTGGCTGGCTCAGTCAGTAGAGCATGTGACTCTTGATTTTGGCGTCGTGAGTTCGAGCCCCACCTTGCGGGTAGCAATTACTTAAATAAATAAAACCCTTTAGGGATGCCTAGGTGGCTCAGTTGGTTAAGCGTTTGCCTTCAGCTCAGGTCATGATCTCAGGTCCTGGGATTGAGCCCCGCATCGGGGTCCTTGCTCGGCAGGGATTCTGCTTCTCCCTCTGCCTGCCGCTCCCCCTGCTTGTGCTCTCTCTCTCTCTCTCTGACAAATAAATAAAAATCTTTAAAAAAACAAAAACCCTTTAAAAATTTTTTGTATTAATAAAAATGCGTAACATTAAAAAAATGAAGTCCTATAATCATACCTCCCCAGATACAGCAACTGTTAACAGTTCAGTATATGTGCAATAATTTTCCCCCTCTTTCCGTGTATTCATAATATACAAAAATTATTTATTTATTTATTCATTATTTTTAAAAAAGATTTTATTTATTTATTTGACAGAGAGAGAGACAGAGAGAGAACAAGCAGGTAGAACAGCAGAGGGAGAGGGAGAAGCAGGCTCCCTGCCAGGCAGAGAGCTGGACACGGGGCTTGATTCCAGGACCCTGGGATCATGACCTGAGCCGAAGGCAGACGCTTAACCAACTGAGCCACCCAGGTGCCCCAGAAATTATTTATTTTTAAAAATAGGATAACGGTATACATACTGTTTTACAAATTGTTTTTTGCCACTTAATAAATTTTAGATGTTTTCCTATGGAAGTACCACAGATTTATCTCCTTATTTTTAATGATTCATATTATTCCTTTTCTTTCTTTCTTTTTAAAGATTTTATTTAGGGACGCCTGGGTGGCTCAGTCATTTTTTTTTTTTTTTTAAGATTTTATTTATTTATTTGACAGAGAGAGACACTGAGAGAGGGAACACAAGCAGGGGGAGTGGGAGAGGGAGAAGCAGGCTTCCCGCGGAGCAGGGAGCCCAATGTGGGACTCGATCCCAGGACCCTGGGATCATGACCTGAGCCGAAGGCAGACACTTAACTGACTGAGCCACCCAGGCGCCCTGGTGGTTCAGTCATTTTATTTGACAGAGAGAGAGAGAGAGAGCACAAGCAGGGGGAGCAGCAAGCAGAGGGAGAGGGAGAATCAGGCTCCTGGCTGAGCAAGGAGCCTGACACAGGGCTCGATCCCAGGACCCCGGGATCATGACCCAAGCCCAAGGCAGATGCTTAACGAACTGAGCCACCCAGGTGCCCCCCAAATAAACTTTCTTTACCCAAATTTCTGCCAGCCTAATAGTATGAGTTGGGGAACTACGTAAATTAGAAAATTAAGGCTTGAAGTAGCAGGCTTTCCTGTTGTAATAAGATCTGTTTTTGCCAGGGGGAAACAACACTTTTTTAGATTTCTTTTTTGCAGGGGTGGGGATGTGAGGTGACAGAGATACTCTTCTGTTTTCTCCATTACAGAGATACCTATGAGTATGAACTCACCTTGCGAACTGACCTCTACACAAACAAACACACTCAGTGGTTTTATTTTCGTGTTCAGAACACTAGAAAAGATGCCACCTACCGCTTCACCATTGTCAACTTGCTCAAACCCAAGAGCCTTTACACTATAGGGATGAAGCCACTCATGTACTCCCAGATGGATGCCAGCACCCACAACATTGGCTGGAGGAGAGAAGGAAATGAAATCAGGTACTATAAGAACAACAGGGACAATGGACAGCAGCTCTTTTACTGTCTCACGTGGACCATTCAGTTTCCACACGACCAGGACACTTGCTTCTTCGCACACTTCTACCCGTATACATACACTGACTTGCAGTGCTACCTGCTGTCAGTGGTGAACAACCCCGTCCAGTCTCAGTTCTGCAAACTCCGAACTTTATGCAGGAGCCTCGCAGGAAATACCGTCTACCTGCTCACCATCACCAACCCAGCCCGGACCCCGCAAGAGGCGGCTGCCAAGAAAGCCGTGGTCTTGAGCGCCCGAGTCCACCCTGGAGAAAGTAATGGCTCGTGGATCATGAAGGGCTTTTTGGACTTCATCCTTAGCAACTCCCCAGATGCCCAGCTCCTCAGAGATATCTTTGTCTTCAAAGTGGTTCCTATGTTAAATCCAGATGGAGTGATCGTGGGGAATTACCGGTGTTCACTGGCGGGACGGGACTTGAACAGGCATTATAAAACCATTCTGAAGGAGTCTTTCCCTTGCATCTGGTACACCAGGAACATGATCAAAAGGTGAGCCCCTTTATCTGCTGATCTTCCCCCGAATGCTGTGAGCACTGTCTGACAGGTGCAAGGGCTCTGCTTATGTGGGACTTGGGCGCGGCTTTGGAGACTGTCTTTACCCTTCTGTTTGCAATCACGTGGGTGTGGTGTGGTCGGTTCCAAACTTTTAAGTCCTGTTTTATCTTTTTTTTTTTTAAGATTTTATTTATTTATTAGAGAGAGAGAACATGAGCAGGGGGATAATACTGCAGAGGGAGAAGCAGACTCCCTGCCGAGCAGGGAGCCCAATGCGGGGCTCGATCCCAGAACCCTGGGATCATGACCTGAGCCGAAGGCAGACACTTAACCAGCTGAGCCACCCAGGTGTCCCAAGTCCTGTTTTATCTTTGGGTTGAACCTGAACATGCAACATTTCAGCTAGAGGCATTTCACTTATTAGTGAAACAATGGAATAGAGGGTTCAGAAGTCAGAGAAGTTCATAGGCCTTCGTCATGAGGCCTGTGTAGTGATAATAACGGTACCTAACAATTAGGTAGCGTTTGTGTAGAGGGGACAGGTAGTACTCTCAGTACTACCACATGGGGCGCATGTAGTCTTCACATTAACCCTCTGGCGTTGGCACAATCAGTATCCCCAGTCTGTAATGGTGAGGAAATTAAGGCTCCAAAAGGTCAAGCAACTTGCCCAAGGTCATAGAGCTAAAAAGCGACAGAGTAGATATTTGAACTCAGGCTCTCAGGTTCCAGAGTCTGAGTTCTTTATTACCTCTTATATTGCCTCTCGTAAGGAAAGAATAGTAAATAAATCAGTTAATATTTTCCAAGCTTGGGGCGCCTGGGTGGCTCAGTCGTTAAGCGCCTGCCTTCGGCTCGGGTCATGATCCCAGGTCCTGGGATCGAGCCCCGCATCGGGCTCCCTGCTCAGCGGGAAGCCTGCTTCTCCCTCCCCCACTCCCCCTGCTTGTGTTCCCTCTCTCGCTGTCTCTCTGTCAAATAAATAAAATCTTTAAAAAAAAAAAAATTTTCCAAGCTTCTGTGAAAGCAGCTGAAGGCTATGGTGTAGTGGCGCCCACCTTACCGGAAATGGGACCACAGCACAGAAGGGTATGTGGACGTGCACACCTCGTAACCGTATCTGTGCGAGAGGGTGGGAGTCGTGTGGTGTGGGGCTGGCAGGCAACATGGCTAAGAGCACGTGTGTGGGAGTCAGATAGGCCTGGCTTTGAGACCTGGTGTTTCTACGGGCCGGTTCTGTGACCTTGAAGTGATTGTACCTCTCTGCGCTTCAGTTTTCCCATCTGTGGAGTGGGGCTAAGCTCGCCTGCCTCGGGTGGTTAGCTGTGAGGATTAAATGGGAGGATCCACGTCATCTGGTTAGCACAGTGCCCTGCACGTTGTGAGTGTGTGGCATTACTGCCCTCCTCTTCATCCTGTCATCATCATCGTGGAGAAGGTGACCATGTTTGGAAGACTGAGTAGATGCCTGGGTGAGGAGGAGACAGAGGAGCTGAGCCTGACAGGAGCTGGCCCTGGAAAGTCAGGGGCCCAGGCTTGCTTTCTCAGTTTCAACCCAACACTTACAGCCTCTCTACTTCTGTCCCTCTTTCCCCAGGGCTGTCCCCAGGTGGGCTTTCTTTCAACAGATTTCCTCCACTTCCTTGTCAGCTTACACAAGGCGTACCCACCACCCCCTTCCACATCCGCGCATTTTCATCTCAAGTCCCTGTGACCGGCAGGGGCGAGGAGTGCTGGTAGCATGTTTACAGCAGTGGCTGAGGATGGGCATAGGGTCCTCTGAAGGGGCTGACCTTTTCTTTAGAGGGATGGTAGCAACAGACATACTTAAGGAAGAGACTATAAAAGATTATTGTCATGCATTTGGATGTCCACTGAGTCCTTTGTTTGCCCCCCTCAATAGGCTTCTGGAAGAAAGGGAGGTTCTCTTGTATTGTGATTTCCATGGCCACAGCCGCAAGAATAATATCTTCTTGTACGGCTGCGGCAGCAGCGATCGCAAGCACTGGCTTCACGAGCGAGTCTTTCCTTTAATGTTAAGCAAAAATGCACCGGATAAGGTAAGCCCATAAGGTAATTTCTCATCCATTGACTAAGGAAGAAGAGAACTCACTGCACCCTATATGCCACTTTGCATCTCTTTTCATTCTTAGGTAAATCCCAGCAACCTGGACCTCAAGAATTTACTCTGGTTTTGGTTTTGTTTTGTTTTTACAATATAATGGTTCAACAGTTCTATACATTATTCAGTGCTCATCGTGATAAATGTACCCTTAATCCCCCTTATCTATTTCACCCCTCCCCCCACCCTCCTCCTCTCGGGTAACCACCAGTTTGTTCTCTGTGCTTAAGACTCTACTTTTTTTGTTTGTCTCTTTTTTCTTTGTTTGTTTTGTTTCTTAAATTCCACATATGAGTGAAATCATATGGTACTTGTCTTTCTCTGTCTATTTCACATAGCATTATACCTTCTAGATCCATCCATGTTGCTGCAAATGGCAAGATCTCATTCATTTTTATGGCTGAGTCATATTCCATTGTAGATCTGTACCACAGCTTTATCCATTCATCTATTAATGGACACTTGGGTTGCTTCCATGTCTTGGCTATTATAAGTAATGCTACAATAAACATATCTTTTTGAATGAGTATTTTTGTTTTCATTGGGTAAATACCCAGTAGTGGAATTACTGGATCATATGGTAATTCTATTTTTAATTTTTTGAGGAACCTCCATACTGCTTTCCACAGTGGCTGCACCAATTTACATTCCCGCTAACACTGCAAGAGGGTTCCTTTTTCTCCACATCCTCCCTAACACTTATTTCTTGTGTTTGGTTCTAGCCATTCTGGTGTGTGTAAGGTGATATCTCGTTGTGGTTTTGATTTGTATTTCCCTGATGATGAGTGATGTTGAGGATCTTTTTATATGTCTGTTGGCCATTTGTATGTCTTCTTTGGAAAGGGACTTCAAGAATTTAGAAAGGTGTGGCTTTAAGAATTACTCTGTGTAAGGGCGCCTGGGTGGCTCAATCAGTTAAGCGTCCAACTCTTGATTTTGGCTCAGGTCATGATCTCAGGGTCATGAGATCAAGCCCTGTGTTGAGCTCCATGCTCAGCAGGGAGTCTGCTTGAGATTCTCTCCCTCTCCCCTCTGCTCCTAGCCCCACTTGCACCCTCTGTCACTCTCTGTAAATTAAATAAATCTTAAAAAAAAAAATTACTGGGGCGCCTGGGTGGCTCAGTCGGTTAAGTGTCTGCCTTCGGCTCAGGTCATGATCCCAGGGTCCTGGGATCTAGCCCCGCATCAGGCTCCCTGCTTGGCGGGAAGCCTGCTTCTCCTTCTCCCACTCCCCCTGCTTGTGTTCCCTCTCTTGCTGTGTCTTTCTCTGTCAAATAAATAAATAAAATCTTAAAAAAAAAAAAAAGAATTACTCTGTATATCCACAGAAAAACAGATAAATAAAAGGTGGTATATCCACACAATGGAATGTTATTGGGAAAAAAAAAAAAAAAAGAAGTATGAATATGCTAAGACATGGGCGAAGCATGCTATGCAAAAGAAGCCAGACCCAAAAGGCCACATTTTGTGTGATTCCTTTTTTTTTTTAAATTTTATTTATGTCTTTGAGAGAGAGAGAGTGCATGCACACAAGTGGGAGGAGGGGCAGAGGGACAGGGAGAGGGATAAGCAGACTCTCTGCTGAGCAGGGCACCCAATGTGGGGCTTGATCCCAGGACCCTGGGATCATGACCTGAGGCAAAGTCAGACTCTTAACCTACTGAGCCACCCAGGCACCCCTATATGATTCCATTCTATGAAATCTTCAGAAGAGGCAAATCTGTAGAGACAGAAAGTTGTTTAGTGATTGCCTGGGGCGGGGAGGAGGAGGGCGGCATGACTGCTTTTAGGTGCTGGGTTTCTTTTTGGAGGTAATGAAAATGTTCTAAACTTAGATTATGGTGATGGCTGCTCAACTCTGTAAATATACTGAAATCATTGAATTGTGTACTTTAAATAAATGAGTTTTATGATATGTGAATTATATCTCAATAAAGATGATTTTTTTTAGAGCGGGTGAGGCAGAGGGAGAGGGAGAGAGAGAATCTTAAGCAGGCTCCATTCCCAGCGTGGAGCCCAACATGGGCTCGATCTCATGACTCTGAGATCATGACCTGAGCCAAAATCAAGAGTCAGAGGCTCAACCAACTGAGCCACCCAGGTGCCCTTCAATAAAGATGATTTTTAAAAATTGCAGGGCTGCTTTGCTTGGGCACAAGTTCAAACTCTTAGTGGATAATCTGTCCTCTTTTTTTTTTTTTTTAATGTATTTCTTTTAAAGATCTTTTTTTTTTAATTTGTCAGAGTGAGAGCGAGAGCGAGCACAAGCGGGGGAGCAGCAGAGGGAGAAGGAGGAGCAGGCTCCCTGTTGAGCAAGGAGCTCCATGTGGGACTCGATCCCAGGACCCTGGGATCATGACCTGAGCCAAAGGCAGACGCTTAACAGACTGAGCCACCCAGGTGTCCCAATAATCTGTCCTCTTTAATCCTGTGGTTGGCAGTGGAAGAAGGGATTGAAGGATAAACAAAGTGCTAATACTGAATGAGCCTCCACAGGATAGTTTCTGTAAGACAAGGTCACAGGGACGCCTGGGTGGCTCAGTCAGTTAAGCGTCTGCTTCGGCTCAGGTCCTGATCCCAGGGTCCCAGGATCGAGCCCCATGTCTGGCTTCCTGCTCAGCTCTCCCTCTCTCTCTGCCCCTCCCGCTGCTCATTCTCTCTCTCTCTCAAAATAAAATCTTTTTAAAAAAAGATCACAAATAACTGTAAGATAGTAACAAGTGAATAAAAACAAGTTAAAGCCTTAAACAGTTGGCTGAGTACCAGCTCTGACAGTTAGGCATATACAGAGTACCTGCATTGGCTGAGAAGTGGGTTTTCAGTATCATAAATAGATCCACAAAATGTAATTGTCATTAGAAAGAAGAAGTTAGGTTGGATTTAGAAAAGTTTTTAAATGATAGTACACATTTTGTCCCATAAAGATATATAAGACAAATATTTTATTTTTTAAAGGTTTTATTTTTATTTATTTTACAGAGAGAGCGAGCGAGAGAGAGTACAAGCAGGGGGAGGGGAAGAGGGAGAGGGAGAAGCAGGCTCCCCACTGAGCAAGGGGCCTGATGCAGTGCTTGATCCCAGGACCCTGGGATCATGACCTGAGCCAAAGGCAAACGCTTAACCAACTGAGCCACCCAGGTACCCCAAGACAAATATTTTATATCTGCTATTCTTATCTGTTAAATAAGAAAAAGGAAAGAGGAAGCTTTTCTTCCTTCCTCTCTCCCTTTTTTCCTTCCTTCCTTTTTTCTTTTTTTTTTTTTAAGTCTTCCTGTCTATTTTTGCCAGCGATCTCTTTATTTTTTTAAGAGATATTTTATTTATTTATTTTTTTAAAGATTTTATTTATTTGACAGAGAGAGAGACAGCGAGAGCAGGAACACAAGCAGGGGGAGTGGGAGAGGGAGAAGCAGGCTTCCTGCCGAGCAGGGAGCCCGATGTGGGACTCGATCCCGGGACCCTGGGATCATGACCTGAGCTGAAGGCAGACGCTTAACGACTGAGCCACCCAGGCGCCCAAGAGATATTTTATTTTTATATTTTTTTATTATTTTAGAGAGAGAGAGAGCACGAGCAGGTGGTGGAGAGAGGGAGAGAATCTCAAGCAGACTCCCCACTGAGCATGGAGCCCCACGTGGGGCTTGATCCCATGACCCTGAGATCATGACCTGAGCTAAAATCAGGAGCCAGATGCTTAACTGACTGAGCCACCCAGGTGCCCCAGGGAATTCTTTCTTTAAATAAAATGACGTCCAACTATTCATCTTGTAAAAAAAATAAATAAATAATTAAAAACATTTTTTAAATGACATCCAGGGGTGCTTGGGTGGCTCAGTCGGTTGAGCACCTGCCTTCAGCTCAGGTCATGGTTCTGGAGTCTCAAGATCAAGCCCTGAGTCGGGCTCTCTGCTCAGCGGGGAGTGTGCTTCTCCATCTCCCTCTGCCCCTCCCCCCGCTTGTGTTCTCTCACTCTCACTCTCTCTCTCCCTCTTAAATAAATAAATAAATAAATAAATAAATAAATAAATAAATAAGTAAGTAAGTAAGTAAAATCTTAAAAAAAAATGATATCCAGAACCCAGTATCTAAAACAGTTAAAAGCAGAGCTACACTAATTGAAGACAGATAGAGGGCTTGGGCTTGGAACCTTGCCCATTCTGCCTCCTTCAGTCCTTGTGGCAGGAATGCCCGAGGCTCCTCAATAGAACCCCTGGATTCCAGGGTGCACAACTTAAAAACCGCTAAGTGGTGAGATACCTTCCAACTGTAAGGCATTTTCAGCAGGATATGGTAGGTTGGGATGGGTGCCAAGTGTATGTTACAAACCCCCAGTAAGGAAAGAGGGTTGGGGTGGTCATGAAAGACAATGGAGAATATTGAACTCCAAGCCGAGAACATTAAGTAAGAGGGAGTGAGAATTCCAGGCAGAGATTACAGGGGTGAGGCATACCAGAATCCAGATAGAGGATAAACCCAACTGGATCCAAGAGCTCAAGTTGGGGAGGGGTAGAAAGAAACCTTAGAAAAATGTCTTGAATGCAAAGTAAGCCAGCATTCACAACCAGGAGTTCAAGGCACCCTCGTCCTGCAAAATGTCCCCGGGAAGGGTGGGAAAGGGAAGAAAAGGTCATGGGCAGTAAGAAACAGAATCTACTCTCTCCCCTTTGGAGACTCACAGTCGACAATAACATACTGAATGCTCTGAGAGATCCTGCATAGGAAGTCTGTGTAATTTTATTAGTCCTTCCTTCTTCTGACCAACATGACCACAGTACTCATTTTCTCCTCTGTAATACCTGTTAACATCCTGTAAAATTACTATTTTATGGAACATATGTTAGGAAATAATATATAGACCCCCCAGGAAACCATTCTTGTATTGTAGTAATGAATCTTAGGCATCTTAACGTTTGCCAGTTTATGATTTGGGTTTCTCTTTAGTTCTCTTTTCATAGTTGTAACTTTAAGGTGCAAAAGTGCAAGGAAGGAACGGGCCGAGTTGTGATGTGGCGCATGGGGATCCTCAACAGCTACACCATGGAGTCTACCTTTGGGGGGTCCACCCTGGGTAAGCTCTTGTTTGTATATCATAGGTCAGCACGGCAAGGGGAAGCCAGGCAAAGCACGGAGGGCCTGAAATCCCTTTGAATGCTGGAGAGATGATTGACCTAGAGGATTTTCCTAACTGTGCCTTCTGCTGAATTTGACAACCTAAATTTGAGGGTGAAATGTAATACTTGACAGGGCAATATAGCATAGCGGTTGCTCAGGACCTGGAATCAGGCAGATCCGGGTTTGACTTTCAGCTCCATTTCCAAGTGGTGTGATCCTGGCTAAGTTACTTAACTCTGCGAACCTCATTTTTTAAAAAACTGGCAATAACAGTAGTACCCGCCTTGTAGGTCCTACCTAATGAGATAATGCACATAGAGCCCTTGGCATAACACCTACCGTAGAGTAAAACTTCAGTAACTATAGCCACATGACTGCAGACTTATTCATTGTCAAAGATTCTTCTGAACGAAACCAGAACTAGAGGGAGAAAGACCCTGTCCAGAAGCACAATATTCTAGAATCAGAGGTGGTGTTGTTCAGGAAATATTCATAAATTAGATTGCATTTGTTCATTAGGATTTAATAAGAAATGTTTATGGATTTTTTTCTTCAGGCAATAAAAGAGATACTCACTTTACCACTGAGGATCTGAAGTCTCTAGGTTACCATGTTTGTGACACCCTTCTGGATTTCTGTGATCCTGACCGAACCAAGGTAAGAATGGGCTTTCAAGAACAGTGGTGATGCTACTGGGACCAGTTTCACATGGGGCCAGGGTCAGCCCAATGAGATTATAGGTGGTCTTTATTTTCTTCTTAATATCGTTCAGAAGTTTTTATTATCAATAAAAGTAAGAAAGCCCCCAGCCTGCACACTCTCCGCAAATGGCAAGACCTCATAACTTGCCAAGAAGGTAGAAGCCTTCGTGCCGACTATCCGTCAGCGCACTTCTCCCTCACTTTGCTTTTCAGAAAAGCAGGAGTCCTTTCTCTTCTCCAAAACAAACCCTGCCCTTTGCGCACCTGCCAGCCCCCCACTCCATGGCCTCCCTAAGGTCTTGCATTCATTCCCTCCTCCTTTTCTGTGTCCTCAGTTTTTTCGTCCTCTTACTTCTTCTCCTCAACTGCACGTGTTCTTAGCTGCCCCTGTCCTGACTCATACACGGGTTTCCTTTGGCCTTGTTTTTCTAGCAGAGAGTCAGGAGGGTAGTTCTATTTCCCTTCATCGCTCAGCTTCTCAAAAGGGAGTCTGTGCTCATGGGCTCAATCTAACTCCTCTCTCATGCCCCCTCTCAGATGGCCCTGGGGACACTGGTACAGACTGCTCTGGATGCAACTGTTTAATAAAACATATTTAAAGGAGAATGCGACCACAACATGTCCTGTTAAATCACATCTGCCGTGGGCCAAAATCTGAACAAACCCATTCCAACATTTCCTTCCTTGCTATTCAAAAAAATAAAAAAATCAGACCTTTGCATTATTTAAGAAGTTTATTATTGCCTTTAGCCAGAGAAAAGTGCCTAAAGCAGTGTTCAGTGATGTTCTGCCCTAGAGACACTTACTACAGCTCATGTAATTTATATGTTAATACGTCCTTACTAGCAGAGGTGATAGCCCACTCATCTTTATGTCCCCAGCAATAAATAAATTGCCTTTCAGCATATACTTAGTAAATATTTGATAGATAAATAAATAAATAAATAATAAAAAATGTTCTTTTTTTTCACTTCCACAGTTCATGCAGTGTTTAGCAGAGCTTAAAGAGCTCTTACAACAGGAGATCCGTAAGAAATTCAATGAATTTGGACAAGATATGGATTTAGAAGGAAGTTGGAGTGACATCTCCTTGTCTGACATTGAATCCAGGTAACAAACTTCATTTCAAAGAAAAACCAGAGAAGTTCTATTATTATTATTATTATTATTATTATTATTATTATTATTGTTTGCTCTTGTTTCATTGGTTTTGAACCTCAGGTGCAAAATATTGAATAAATCTTGGCACACTTAAATATATTTCATTTCTTCAACAACTATGTATTGAGTGCCTGTTCTTTGACAGCCTCATTTCTAAGTTAGGGAGATGGGCGGGCAGTATGTGTAGGGCCTTTAGGCGATTGTAAAGCCTTTGTCTTTTACTCCAAGGGAGGTGGAAAGCCTTTGGAAGGTTTTAAGGAGAGAAGTGTCATGTTCTGACTTGGATTTTAGTTTCAGTAGGAATACCCTGGCTGCTATGTGGAAAATAGATTGTAGGGAGGGAAGGTGTGTAAGCAGGAACATTCATTAGGAGGCTCTTGCAATAATACAGGTAAATACAGACAGTGGTCTAGACCTGAGTAGTTGTAGTGGTTGGCGGTGTATGAATTGGTTGGATTCTAGATATATTTTGAAGTCTCAAACATTAGGACTTTCTTGTGGATTGGATATGGAGCATGAGAGAAAGAGAATGAGTCCATAATTGGTTGAATGGAGTTGCCTTTTACTGAGATGGGGAAGATCAAGGGGGTGGAGAAGGTTAGGGGAGTGATGAAGATCCAGAGGCTAGTGTTAGGCATGTTCATTCTGAGATGTCTATTAGACATCTAAATGGAGATATTGGGTGGGCAGTTGAATATATGAGTCTGGAGTTCAGTGGAGAGGTCAAATAGTGTCATCATTGGATAGATGATATTTAAACCTAGAGACTAGGGATACCTGGCTGTCTCAGTCAGTTAAGCATCTGACTCTTGGTTTCGGCTCAGGTCACGATCTCAGGGTTGTGAGATCAAGCCCCGCATCGGGCTCCATGCTTGGCATGGACTTGGCTTGAGATTCTCTCCCTCTCCCTCTGCCCCTTTCCCCACTCACATGCATGCACTCTCTCTCTCAAATAAATAAATAAAATCTTTAAAAAAAATAAATTAAAAAAAATAAACCTTAAGACTAGATGAGATCCCAAGGGAGCAAGTGCAGCTAGAGTAAAGAGAAGGTCCAAGTCTAAGCTGGGTACCACAGCTCTAAGAGGTCACAGAGGTAAGGAGGAGCCAGGAAATGAGGTAAAAAGTCCAGGCTATAGTATCTGGCCACCTTATAACCCCCACCTTCAGCCTCTCACACACCGCTATGGCTACACTGGCCTCCTCACTCTTCTGCCTCGGGGCCTTTGCACTAGCGGTCCCAGCTGCCGAGAATGCTCTTCCCCTAGATATCTACATGGCTCATCCCTCACCTCCTTCAAGTCTTTGTTTAAATGTCAACATTTTCAATATGGCCTGCCCTTGTTACTGTACTACTGCCACTTGTTCCCCAGCCTTTGCCTCCCTGCCTTTCATTCCCTGTCCCTCTGAGGTGCTCTCCTTTTTCCCAAAGCATTTCATCACCTCTGTCCTTCTATGTCATTTACATCTTTATTGTGTTTATTATGTATTGTCTGTTTCCCCTACGAAGATGTGGGTTCCACAAGGTCAGAGATCTTTATTTTGTTCACCTTTGTATCTCATGCACCTAGAACAGTACCCAGCCCATAGGGAGAGCTCAATACATATTTATTGAACTAATTTAGTGTGAAGGATCTCAGCCCCACACTCTCCACAAGTATTTTAGGAAGCCCCCAGGTGGGTGGGTGTCTCACAGGTGTGCAAGAACACCTTCTACTCCAGCTTACTGGCCAGGGTGCCTCAAGCCTGCCCCAGCTGCCCTCAGTCAGGTTTCTGGGCTGGACATGGCAGTCCTCGGCCAGAGGTGGCGCTGTAGACTGCAGTGGACAGGGCGAAGGGGCTGGTCTCCCTCCTACTCTAAGTGGCACATCGACATCTGGGCCCTGAAGCAGTTCTGCAGTTCTGAGTCTCCGAAATGTCTCCTTAGGAACCTTAAATCAGAGCGTCAGGCCAGGCAGTATGCCCATTCACCATGTTGCCTCCTCCACTCTCCCAGAATTCTCTGCCTAACTCTCTGGGACCACTGCACGAACCACGCTTCACTTTCAGCCTCAACAGCAAAATGCCCCTGGATGTCAACCCATTAGGATAGAGCCCAGGAGAAGTCACCTCAGAAACAGGGGACTGCATTCTAGTATCTAGGGGTACCCTGATACGGTGAGGTCAGAATTACTGAAACCAGTGTGCCAGCATCTGCATCGGGAAGCCGGCTGTCACAAGCCTCCACGGGGCTCCACCTGTCCGTTCCCACCGTGACGCAGAAAAGCAGACTGTGAGTGTCCAAGCCGAGTTTGAGTGTGCCCTGTGTGTGCACCTACATGGTCTTCAACATTTTCTGGGGCATACTGCATCTAATGCTTTTATCCTGTTTATTAAAGTCTTCCGTCATCTCCGAAAGGGACTTGAGAGACTATTATCCAATGGCCTCAAAAGCTACTCTTCAGACTAGACAAGCCTTTTGAGAACAGGGAATTGGGAATTAGATCAGAGAAGAGAGGGCTTTCTTCCTGCTGTCTTACTGTGGGGTTCCTCATTGTGCGCCAAAGGGAGGGAGGGGGAGCGTGAACAGGATGAAAGGCGTGAGCAAAAGAATGGTTTGAAATGCCATCTTTTCCGAGGAGATCTGAGTTTTGTGCCTAAGACATTTTTTTATCTATGGAGGCCATGTGGTAGAGCACAGCTCCCAGTTCTAGCCGGTCACACCCCAGGAAAGGGGAAAATACAATGTGACACGTGAACAGTGGATGTGATAGAAGCAGCAAGGTGGATTATCTGAGCTCTCATTCAGCCCTTGTTCATCCTAGCCCTTGCAGGAAGGGGGGCTGCCCGTTTGTGGGGGAAGACGTTATATCAGTCTGGGCACGCATCCACAACTTTTGAAGCAGGAATTGGGATAATGAAAGTAGTATTCCTGGTCTCCGACCTACAGAATCCTTGTTATCAAATATGTTTATGTGTATATTCAACGCAGTTTTAAAGAGTACCTGGTAGGATCCTTGCTCTCTGAACTGGTGCCGGCCAGACAGAAATGAATGAAACAAACCCTGCTTTCAAACAAATCATAGTCCCCTGGTCTTGTCCAGGGCTGCACACTAAGAATCTTCCAGCCTCTCACGGTCGCTGCCAAGGGCAGCTTGGCCCACCTGGCCAGTATTTATTTTGCCACATGGATTGCAAACTCCGTGGGGTCAGGGGCTCTGCCACGTTCATCTCTGTGCTTGATGCACTGCCTGGCGTGCAGTACATGTTCAGGATGAATGAATGAATGTGCTTGTCAAGAATTCTTAGTCATCGAAATGCAGGCACTGGGGGCAAGTAGCAGACTGGATATCCTAATCCCATGCTGCTGGTCTGGTAAATGTTCCCCTTCCTAGACATTAATAACAGCTGTTTCCCTTTCCTCTTTCCTTCTGGAAACAGCACCAGTGGTTCTGACAGTTCCCTCTCAGACGGTCTCCCTCTTCACCTACTGAACACAGCACATGAGGTAAGATGGTATAGACACTCACCCCCAGGAAGTAGCAGCCTTAAGGAAAATATGACCCTCCTGGATAATTTGGTGGAATGTTCCAGCTAAAATCTGTAGAAAAGGGGCGCTTGGGTGGCTCAGTCGTTAAGCATCTGTCTTTGGCTCAGGTCATGATCCCAGGGTCCTGGGATCAAGCCCTGCATCGGGCTCCCTGCTCAGTGACGAGCCTGCTTCTCCCTCTCCCTCTGCCTGCCGCTCCCCCTGCTTGTGCTCTCTCTCTCTGTCAAATGAATAAATACAATCTTTAGTTTTTTTACTTTTTTAAAGATTTTATTTATTTGAGAGAGAGCAAGCATGAGAGGGGAGAGGGGCAGAGAGAGAGAGGGAGAAGCAGACTCCCCTCTGAGCAAGGAACCTGACGTGGGGCTCAATCCCAGGACCCTGGGATCATGACCTGAGCCGAAGGCAGACGCTTAACCAACTGAGCTACCCAGGCACCCCAATAAATACAATCTTTAAAAAAAAGTGAAAACCGTCTTAAGAGATAGAGGTTGTTAAAAATGACCCATATTTATTTATTTATTTAAGACTTTATTTTTATACTTATGTCTCTACACCCAACATGGGGCTCAAAATCACAACCCCAAGATCAAGAATTGCATGCTGCACCAACTGAGCCATCCAGGCACCCTGACCCATACGTTTTTAAAAAGTATATTCATGTAGTCGTAGATAGTTTTATATTTCCATATATTAAGTATTTTTTTTGCCCCATCTTGTTCAGACTTTTTCTTATGTAGATGATATAAAAGCTTTAGAAACAACAAAATATTTGTTATAATTCATTATGCACATGATTTCCTAGTTGCATTAAGAAATATCTCCATTATAAGTTGAGCTTAAGGCTGTGCCAGGTGGAGCCAGCCAAATGAGATTGGACCGTATAAGTTTTTCAGCTGGATTTACATCGGTATAAGCTTCACCACACCATAGGTCCCTGGATAATTAGTCCTGAGCTTCATTTGCTTAATTATTAAAGCCACCTTGTGGTAATAGCCAAACTGAATCTTCTAAATTTAAAAAAAATTTTTGTCTTTTTTTTGAGAGAGAGAGAGGGTGAGCGGGTTGGGGGGGTGAGGGGAGTGCCAGAGGGAGCGGGAGAGAGAGAATCTTAAGCAGGCTCCTCCACACCCAGCGCAGAGCCTAATAAGGGGCTCAGTCCCGCAACCCTGAGATCATGACTAGAGCCAAAGGAGTCAGACGCTTAACTGACTGAACTACCTGGCACCCCAGCCAAACTGAATCTTTTAACCACATACCTAATGATCAGTATTATCTGTACCTGACATTATTGCCATGACTAATCTGGTTTTATATTTTGAAACACAGATACTTGGTTATTGGTATAGTTGCCCCTTTGGCAGTATACCTATAGTAGTGGGATTTGGGGATGTTAAATGGGGAGTGGATTCTGCTATGGAGGTACCTGAACTGTTTATTCCCCAAACCAGCAGGAGGTCAGCACCATGGGGCCCACGTACTGGGTTAGCCCTTGTGGCTTGAGTGTCCTGTGGAAAAGGGCTCCATGTGGGTGGGTGTACCTCTGGAATCCCCAATGACGACTTTCTCTGTGCTTTCTGGAATAGGTGAATCAAAAGACGAAGATGTATAAGAAGAAAAAAAAGAAGCCACTTCAGACGAGGAAACAGCGAAATGAACAGTATCAGAAAAATAATTTGATGAGGGAGTTAAAGTTAACGGAAGATGTCCCGGTAAGAAGGCTCTGGTCAAAGAGCATTCCATGGACAGAGCAGGACAAGGGGATAAAGTTTACTCTAAACCAGAAAGGGAATGGGGAATGGGGTAGAAGGAAGCTATTTTGAGTTCTTAGCTCTTCCATGAGTCCTCTGGACATCTCTGAGCAGATCTCAGCCTTGGCCCACCGATTCTGTTCTACACTCCGGCATGGGTTTTGATCATGGTGGTTACTAGAGAAGTGGTGGCTGGAGCCAGTCCAGGCTTGCTGGGTAGCTCAGGTGTCCGGCCTTGTCCAGTATAGGGATGCCAGGCTCCTTCCCAGTCTCCTCCCAGCTGTCATCCCCACTCCACGCCCCCTGCTTCCTAATGATGAAAATGCTTTCAGACGTGGAGATTTTACTGTTGAGTGAATTGGGTCAATTATGAGTAGAGTAATTGCAATGGATCAATTGAAAAATATTCTCTTTGCACTCAATCCTTCCAGGAAAGGGCAGGGTTTGCTTCTACTCTGCAAAAACAGCCTACCTTTTTCAGAAATTCAGAGAATGCCAGTTCTTCCACGATGCGAAATGACAAACCAAGGTTGAATGAGGTAGTAGTTTTGCTTGCCTTTTTTTTTTTTTTTTTAACTCATTCATAGAAAATTTATCAGAACTTTTTTTGGGTAATATATTTAAAGTGTACAACATGGTATTTGATATATTTACACACAGTGAGAGGGTTCCCAGCACTGAGTTAATTAACACATTTACCACCTCAGGTAGTTACTTTTTTTTTCTTTAATAACTGAAAGTTTATACCCTTTTGCCATCTTCTCCTTATTTCCCCACTCCCCAGCAACCACCATTCTGCTCTCTGTATCTACGAATTTGATCTTTTTTTTAGGTTGCACACTTAAGTGATACCATGCAGTATTTGTCTTTCTCTCTCTGCCTCCTTTCACTCAGCATGATGCCCTCCGGGTTCATCCATGTTGTCACAAATGGCAAGATTTCCTTCTTTTTTAAGACTGAATAACATTATTTACAGATATTTTCTCTCATTCCATAGGTTTTCTTCTGATTTTGTTTTTTTGGGGGTAGGGTAAATTTTTTTAAGTAATCTCTACCCCCACCATGGGGCTTGAACTCACAGAGTCACGTGCTCTACCAACTGAGCCAGCCAGGTACCCCTGCCTTCTGATTTGATTAATGATTTCCTTTGCTGTGCAGAAGCTTTTTAGTTTGATCTAGTCCCACTTGTTTATTTTTGCTTTTGGTGTCAAATCCAAAAAATCATTGCCAAGACCAGTGTCAAGGAGCTTATCCCTTATGTTTTATTCTCGGAGTTTTATGGTTTCGGGTCTTAAGTTTAAGTTTTTAATCCATTTTGAGTTGACTTTAGTGTATGGTACGAGATGGGGTATGGTTTGCATGTGGATATCTAGTTTTTCTAATACCATTTATTGAAGAGACCATCTTTTCCCCATTGTATATGTTGACTCTTTTGTAAAAAATTAATGGATCGTATATGCATGAGTTTATTTCTGAGCTCTCTATCCTGTTCCATCTTTGACTCTTTGTTGCAGATTCTCTGATTTTTCCAATTAATATGTCTCTTCCATAGGCCGAAGAATACAATAGGCCTCTATCTGTGTGACCCTCCTGTTGGTGCCACAGGGAGCAAGGGAACCTTAAAATTACTGGGGACATTGACAATATTTTGGATTAGACACTACTGAAGTCTGACAACCATTGATTTGTGATTTTACACCTAGAACATAAGAACAGGCTGCTGCATCATCTGTCCATCCTTGCATTCAACAAATCGAACTATGTAACCACTACATGCTACACCCTCTACTGCGAGCTGGGAATGCAACATTGAACAAAACACTGTCTCCGCCTTAGGGACCTTAGAGTCTGCTGGGGATTTTAACAAGGAAGCAGGGAATTACATCAGAGAGTAGGATGAAGTAGGAGCACAGAGGAAAGGTGCCCAGTCGTTTGTTAGTACTTTGGAATTGGGTGGCTATAAAATCTTTGTTTGGTTGGGTTTTTTAAGATTTATTTATTTTAGATTAAGAGAGAGAGAGAGGCAAGGGGAGGTGCAGAGGGAGAGGGAGAGAGAGAATCTCAAACAGACCTCCTGCTGAGCACAGAGCCTGATGTGGGGCTTGATCTCACAACCCTGAGGTCGTGACCTGAGCTGAAATCAAGAGTTGGATGCTCAACCGACTGAGCCACCCAGGTGCCCCTTTGGGTTTTTTATGTATAAAAATAAGTTTTGGTGGGGCATCTGGCTGGCTCAGTCAGAAGAGCATGCCACTCTTGATCTCGGGGTCATGAGTTCAAGCCCCACACTGGGTGTAGAGATTACTAAAAATAAAAAGTAAACTTAAAAAATTCTAAAAATAGGGGCGCCTGGGTGGCTCAGTCATTAAGCATCTGCCTTCGGCTCAGGTCGTGATCCCGGGGTCCTGGGATCGAGCCCCGCATCGGGCTCCCTGCTCGGCGGGAAGCCTGCTTCTCCCTCTCCCTCTCCCCCCTGCTTGTGTTCCCTCTCTCGCTGTCTCTCTCTCTGTCAAATAAATAAATAAAATCTTAAAAAAAAAAAAAAATTCTAAAAATAAGTTTTGTATCTTAAAAATAAGATATAAATATCTTAAAAATAAGTATTTTAAATATAAGATAACTCTTAGTGGATAGGGTGCGTAATAGGCCCTTCTCATGCAGAATGCTACCCTGTGGTTAGCAGTGATATAATGCGGTCCCACTGTGTTACACTGAAGAACCCCCGCAGAGCACGGCCCACACTGAGCGTCATTTGGGGTCTAGTGTGATGGTGGCCAGAGCACAGCTTTCAAGTCTGTCTTGAGTTCAAATTCCAGCCTCACTATCATTTTTCATGAGTTACTTAACCACTCTGGGACTCAGTTTCTGGGTAATAATACATGCATCATAAACATTGTTGAGAAAATTAGATGTGAAACTGTAAAGTGCCTGGCGTATGGTAGGCACTCCTTGAATATTAGTTTCCTTCTTTTCTTCAAATTATTATTCATATGTGGCTTGCCTCTCTTTCCGTGTTACAGTACCGTAATGACTTAACATGCAGGAATAAAAAACACTCAGGGTCTGTTCTGTGTAATCACACTTGTGCAAGTGGGAGCTTTAGTGAGAACGTGTTCATTTATCTCCGTCACAGCTACGTGGGAGAGACAAGGGCACCTCCCTGGACCCATCAAAAATGGCCTCCTTGATCCTGACAAAGAATAAAGAGAGAATGCAGGTATTTCACCTACGATGTATATACATGTATGCCAGCAACTAATTTGATTTGGCTTTCAAGGGTATGACGTGATCTGGAGGGGTAGTGATCCACAGTCCACAGTTTCACCTTCTAGGATTTGCTCCGCTTAGGAGAACGTCTAAGCCACCTGACCACCAAGGGACACAGCCCCACAAGGTGCCGCAGGATGGGAGGAATCCCACCTCGAGCAAAAAGCTTACCCTGAAGAATTTAGTTTCATTTTAGCAAATATTTGTTAGGCGGCTGTTATTTTGTAAGTCTGTGGCAGCAGCTGAGGTAACAGTGATAGTGAATAATGCAGCGGTTCTCAACCCTCGGAAATGTTAACAACAAACTGGGGTGCCGCCATCAGTCGTGAGGTACCTCACGTCCAGAGGTCCCAGAGATCATTCAATACCAATGTTTGTGAATGGTTTGCTTCTTTAAAAGAGTAAGTTAGAATGAGTTAGTATTTATCCCTCTAATAACATCTCTCTTGCTCATTTGCATTTGCATTTTCTTTCCTGAGAAGGAGGAAAAAGAGGTGGAGAAACAGCTAGTAAGCTGTCGAGTCAGCCCCGGGGAGTCTATAGGAGGGTGCCATTCACATGCGCCCAGGACGAACAAAGATTAAGAACCACTGGACTAACATGGGTATACTAGAGAGAGAATGGACAGTTCTCCCAAGGGGAGGACCCTGCTGTTTTCCCAAGGCTGTTGTTCGGGACTTCTCAGATCAGTGCTCCCATTTACCCATCCGTGTCTTATGGAGACCCTACAAGACGCGGGGCCTCTTGAGGACTGTAAGACATGATCCCTCCCTTAAGGCAGCAATCCTCTAGGAGGGGTGGCAAGATAGAGTCCACTCACCATGACATCACAGAGCCTGGAGAGCAGTGGGAAGACAGGTGTAGGTAAATTCAAAGAGGATTTCTGTCCTGACAGGCAGGTGAGCCATGAGCTGCCCCCTCTCCTCGGAGGTATTCACTGTAGGACGTCCCCAGTTTGCTCAAGCCTCATCCCACAGTTGGAACCTCTTAGGCTGCAACATGTAACGAGGGATTCAGTTAAACCCGATGTAGCAGGTGAATGCCATTCAGGCTTTTACCTTTGCCTCCATTTTCTTCCTCTTCTTCTTCTTCTTCTTCTTTTTTTTTTTTTTAATATTTTATTTATTTGTTTAAGAGAGAGAGAGAGAGCACGAGCAGGGGGAGGGGCAGAGAGAGAAGCAGACTCCCGCTGAGCAGGGAACCTGACACGGGGCTCGATCCCAGGATCCCAGAACCATGACCTGAGCCAAAGGCAGACGAAGGCAGACGCTTAACCAACTGAGCTACCCAGGCGCCCCCACCTCCATTTTCTGGCAGAACATTTCTCTAGCAGAGACATAGGCATTTAACTCACAGACATAGATAAGCAGAGTCACAAACAGTGGGGCAGTCTCCTATCTTGTAGATTAAGTTCTCTTTGTGTAATGTCTCTAGAGAGTTTATGAAATGCAGTGGTTGAACTCAGGGCCATTAAGGACCTTTCTTCATCTCTCTGAAGGCCTAGGGCAAATGCTTGATTCACCTCTGCCCTGGAACCACATCAGCTACTTTGTACTTTGGTATTTGGGGGGAAATGCAAATACTTCTCACTAACTCCTTTTAAAACCAACCCCAACCCTAACTATAACTTTAGAAATCGCAACCTAAAGTGATTCAACTTTTTATCTTGTTTGCACAGACAGAGAAGCCAGGATTTACAGTGTCATGCTCTCCAAAGAGAAGCACAAATCCCAGCCAAGAGCCGGTTCCAGATATGAAGCCAAACTGGTCCAGGAACAGATATCCTGCCACAAAGAGAGGCCGCGCCACCATGACGGTGTACCCATCCTTGCACATATACACATATCCATAGGCTGCCATGTTCTGGGTCAGACACGTTCTGTAGTGAGGGGAGCTGTATGATCGGGAGCTTCGTGCACTTGCGGTATACTGTGTCGTGTGTTCATCACGCACTGACCTTACACCAGGGGCTCACGTTGCAGGCAAGCCCTCACGATACATACCTCATGAATTAGATTACTTTTTTTCATAAAGTAAAATTTTATTATGATGTATAGAAAAGCTTCCTTTGTCAGAAATTGAAGTGTGTGCTCATGAACCTACAGCCCAGATATACATTTTAACCAGTAGACATTCTCTCTAAAATTATGTGCAAATCAATTTTAAGAGTTCAAATTCTATTTTAAACATATTCTGGGAGTGTGCTTTGTTCAAAAAAAGTCTTCCGTCAAAGCTTTCTAGCAATGAATGGTCAGTGATTTATCAGGTTTGCTCATGCTAAGGTGTTACCACATAGAGAAAACAATTCATGTATTAGCCAGAGTTCAGTATGACATATATCATGTTCAACACGGTTACGTACATTTTTTAACCCACTGATTAAAATTCTTTCTCTCTAGCCAGTTGTTTCCTTTGATCGGTTAACTGCGTCACCTTACGCGAACAGGTGTTTTATGTTTTTAGCTTTCTCTCGCGCGGCAAGCACCGCCTGCCAACTGCAGCCTGTCATGTCCACACGCTGGGGTCGTGCTGAAGAAGGGTCACTTGAGTTCATGCCAGGCCTCCTGTTTTTACTTTCCCCTCTTCCTATCACATCGGATTGAAAGTTTCCCGGTGTATTTTTCACTATCACTTGTAAACTCCGTCAGCCACCACCATGACCTGGATGACTAATGATTAGAACCACATGGCAACACAAATTTTAGTACAAGTCCAGTGTCTGTGCTTTTTTTTTAATATTTGATTTATTTATTTGACACAGAGAGATCACAAGGGGGGGGGCAGGGCAGAGGGAGAGGGAGAAGCAGGCTCCTGGCCGAGCAGGGAGCCTGATGCGGGGCTTGATTCCAGGACCCTGGGATCATGACCTGAGCCGAAGGCAGACACTTAACCGGCTGAGCCACCCAGGTGTCCCTTTTTTTTTTTTTTTAATTAATAGACTTTATTTTGAGAACAGTTTTAGATTTACAGAGAAATTGAGGACACAGTACAGAGAATTCCCAAATTCTGCCCACCCCACATCCTGCCTCACACACTGCATGAGTCTTTTTAAAGGTGATGATACCTGCCCGAGCTCTTTTTCGTTTGTTTGGTTTGGTTTCTAATAGAGAATACTTCATGAACTTCCGTGTCTTCCTTCTGCAGGGGCCATGCTAATCTTTTCAGTATCTGTATCTACTTCAGTGTATGTGCTGCCAAAGGGAGCCTCTGCCCTTCTCCTATTCCATACCTTACTCACACCCTAAAACCTAAACTCACACCCGAAAACTCAGCATTTTAAGTATCTAGAAAGCACACAGCCAAAACCCCACTTTTTGTCCCAAAGAGGGTATCTTTCAAGGACAAATCCCTAAACAGTTACAAACCGCTGAGGGCAAACCTTTGAAAGTTGTTCGGAAATACTTGTTTTTGCTTCAAATAATTTTGGATAAAGTTTATAAAAAGCACCCGAGTATGATGATATTTTTGGAATAAAAAATCAGAATATGCAGGGGCACCTGGGTGGCTCAGTCGGTCAAGCCTCCGACTCTTGATTTCAGCTCAGGTCATGATCTCAGGGTCGTGGGATTGAGCCCCGTATCGGGCCCCACACTCAGCTCGGAGTCTGCTTGTCTCTCTCCCTCTGCTTCTCCCCCCATCTCATGTGCACTCTCTATCTCTAAAATAAATTTAAAAATAAAATCTTAAAACATAAATAAGTTAATCTTAAAAAAAATCAGAATATGTGATCAGATTCTTCCCCCAAACTTACGAGATTTATTTTTCATAAAACATGCCCTTTTATATTCAACACTGAGGATTTTATGGTCTGAGATGATTGGTAAGAGTGAGTTGGCGACAATGTATAGAAAAGAATCATAAAATAGTTATTGTACTTCACCCATTAAACTATTTGGAGTGATGGAGTGATGCCTGCTTAAGCAATCAAGATCTGTGGAGTTATGATCATGGGCAGAGGGGGAGGGAGAGGGAAAGGGAGAGAATCTCAAGCAGACTCCACGCTCAGCACAGAGCCCAACACGGGACTTGCTCTCAGGACCCTGAGATCATGAACTGAGCCGAAATCAAGAGTCGGACGCTTAACTGACTGTGCCACCCAGGTGCCCCTTTAAGTACTTTTTGAAAGTAAAAAACTTCCTGAGATGGGGGCAGGGGGGAAGCTGCCTGAGATGTGGTTTGGATGCTCAGATACTGAAGGGGCAAAAAGGAGAGAATCCACGCAGTCCAGGCACAGCCTCCACATCTGGTAGTCGCCCAAACGTGGTGTGGCTCAAGTTGAGCCCTGCTCAGCTCACAGGCCTGCAAAGGAGCAGCTATGTGTTTTCTTTAGAAGAGAGGCAAGCTTTCCGGCTCCGGTGATTAGGGAGAAGTGACCCACCCGGCATTTATATGCTGCAGCGTCTGGCAGTCAGAGTGCCTGTCATTTCTCATTGTGCTTTTTTTTTAAAAATATTTTATTTATTTATTTGACAGCACAAGCAGGGGGAGTAGCAGGCAGAGGGAGAGAGAGAGAGAATTAGGCTCCCCGCGGAGCAGAGAGCCTGATGCGGGGCTCGATCCCAGGACCCGAAAGCAGATGCTTAACCGACTGAGCCACTTAGGTGCCCCTCATTGTGCTATTGGTAGGAGGCTGAGAGGGGTGCCTCTAGCTGGAAACTTTAAAATGACAAACTAAGATAACTGATTCTGTGTGGACATAACAAATCTGCTGCAGGACAAACAACCCAAAGCATCTTGATCACTAAGAGTGAATCGTGAGAATGGAATCAGGGCAAAGTGGAAAAAAGCATCTTAGTCAGGTCAGAGGCCAAGATCAACTTGACATTCAACAGCTGTCGACAAAGGTTAGGGTCGGGGGGCAGTGCCAGGCAGGCTCAGTCGGTAGAGCATGCGACCCTTGACCTCAGGGTCCTGAGTTTGAGCCCCACATTGGGCATAGAGATTACTTAAAATATACACATATTACTTACAATATATACATATTTTTTAAAGGGAAAAATAATGCATTTCTTTTTTTTTTAAGATGTTATTTATTTATTTAACAGAGAGAGACACAGCGAGAGAGGGAACACAAGCAGGGGGAGTGGGAGAGGCAGAAGCAGGCTTCCCGCTAAGCAGGGAGCCCGATGCGGGGCTCGATCCCAGGTCCCTGGTATCATGACCCGAGCCGAAGGCAGACGCTTAACGATTGAGCCACCCAGGCGCCCCAAAACAATGTATTTCATACTCTGTTTTCTTTATAAATCAAATGCATAGTCACTGATAGCATTTTTTAAGATTCAAGATGGATTTCAGGTGAGCATATTTTCTTTAGCAGTCTTACTTTTGGGACCACGTGGTCACAACTGAGGTCCTCAGTCCTCAACTGCTCTCAGTGGAGAGCACCTCCACTGTCCTTGGAGAAGTGACAACACCTCTTGAAAGTGGCAGAGGGGCGCCTGGGTGGCTCAGTCGTTAAGCGTCTGCCTTCGGCTCAGGTCATGATCCCAGGGTCCTGGGATCGAGCCCCGCATCGGGCTCCCTGCTCCACGGGAAGCCTGCTTCTCCCTCTCCCACTCCCCCTGCTTGTGTTCCCTCTCTCACTGTGTCTCTCTCTGTCAAATAAATAAATAAAAATCTAAAAAAAAAAAAAAAAAAAGAAAGTGGCAGAAACACGTCCAAACAGGTAAGGTGAGGACAGTAAGCATTCCCCTTAAGTTTCTGATGGAACATTAGATATAGGAACTCTGTATGGACATAGAGGCTCCTTGAAAAAAAAAAATAGAGGTTGTTTTTTGTTTTTGTTTTTGTTTCGGTCATTAAAAAGGTGCAAGGATTTTGGAGATCTCCTAGTACCTGGCCACTCGGATTCTACCGGTGATCTCTGGTTTAGTTATGTTGTCACCAGTGTTGATCCCAGCTTTCAGCAAAAATGCCACACAAAAGGCTCTGCTTTACAGAAATAGAACTGCTACTTCTGGTTTTCCAGGCTGTTCTCAGACTAGTTCTGCTTTCATTACCTAGAATAGCAGAGATGTTTCCAGAGCTCAGAGACATGGCACCTTTTGCACAGGATGCCTTTGACACCACAAGCTTACTCTGTCCTTTAAACTACAAAGGCAAACTGTAAGGCATGGCTAGGTTTAGCTGAGCTACATTCCATCAGAGACCTTTCTATTTCTTAGTGGAATATTCCTGGGGAAGATAAGCCCGCCTCTGTTAATGCTTGCTGAGGCCCAGCATCTCTGTCCCCTTTTCCTCACCCTGATGCTGCCTGATCAAATAAAAGGAAGCTCCGAATTAATTTTCACCTTTAAGTGGGTTCCAACTTAACTTTGTGCAGCTCATGGTCTTCGAGAACAAGCTTCCTTGTGAAACTGGGTTGAGAAAAGCATTGTTTTAATTAGTACATCTACAGACAAAGCTCTGGTGACAAAGCATACACCACATGTCCAGAGCAGTGCTTGCTTTAGTAAGAGTCAAAAGAAAGGAAGATCCCCAAGAATATAGAATGAAAGAACGCTACTAGGAAATTCGGACTCCCTGGGATCCTTCTTCCCTAAGATAGGCGCTCTTCCCACCGATTCATCCATCAAAAAAGAATGCACCGAGCAGTGACCGACACGTGGGAACGCCATTCCTGCCCCTGTGCTTCAAACCCAGGTAGGAAACCAAGACTCGCTCTGCGCTACAACAAACCAGTCAGGAAGACATTCTGCTAGCTTCAGAACGTGGTGGTGGGTTCAAGAGAGCCACCAACTTAAATTTAAAGCCCCTGGGTCTGAACCCCACCCAGGCTGGTGGGGGAGGAGGTGTGGACCTCTTTCCTGCCCTTAAAGTGAAGCGACTGTCCTGGTAAAATAATCTCCAAGGTCTCTTCATTTTTACAAAATCACGTTTATTTGAACACTTCTCACAGCTGTTGATCAGACACTATTGTGCCCGAGACAGCCTCCCTCCTCAGCCCGGGCCAGGGTGGTCTTCTCTCTCAGCCTCTGCTCCTTGGGGAAACAAAGGTTCTTCGGTTGCTCGAAGTCCAGCCCCTTCCATCTTGCCTCCAGCCAGATTTGGTCCAAGCCATCTCTCCTCCCAGTCCCCTGAACTGGCTACTCCTAGACCGTGGGATTCAGTGACCAGCAATTACTTCAATAAACCCCTTCGCAGCCCAGCCCACGTCCCAGTGACTCTTTCTCCCTCTTGGCTTCACTTCCTCCCCCATTCAGCCCAGACTGCAGGGCACATATGTCAACCACTCTCTTGCCAGCACCCCGGAGTCCTCGCTCTCTGTCCTTCTGCCACATCCACCTGGTAGTTCCCCAATGTTGGATCAGTCTAGCCATCCCAACCATCTGTCTTCTCTACTCCTACACCCAGGCTGTCAAGATGGCTGCAGGAAAACATGCCCTCAAGTGAACTGGGGCCACTGCTCATGGATCCCCTCCAGCCTCTGAAATTAACTTCCTGCTTCTGAAACTGAAGTTCCCTCAGCCTCCCCCTTGCAGGGCTATTTCACACCCCCTGCATTTCCTCAAGGGCTCTGCCCCTCCTTATTACCATCACCCTGCCAGCTAACAACCTTGCTAGGAGGTGGTGGTGAAGAAGGTGCTGGTGGGGCGCTGGTGGGGTGGGGTAGGAACAGAAATTCAACCAAGTTCTGAACTATCCACTCAAATTGCTTGTTAGCTGAAAGGGAAAAGATACTATGAAATGGAGAAATTGGATGCACTTTGACAGAGTGACCACTGAGGGGCAGAAAGACATCAAGTGCCTTCTGATGTGATGCCTGAGAAGGATGTGTCACTTATGTAGTGTTCTGGTCAGAAATGCATACACTGAATCTGATCAGGAAGAAACATAAGGCAAAGCCAAAATAAGGAACATTCTACCAGAAATTAGGATGTAGACTCTGGCATCGGAATTCCTGGGCTCAAATGCTAGCTCCACTAGCTCTGTGACCGTAGGAAAGTTACCCTCACAGACTCCATCTCCTCATCTGTAATCAGGATCACTAGCAGAACCCACCTTTCAGGGGAGTTGGGAGGACGGGATGGGAAAATGCGCACAATGCAGAGTGCCCTACATACAGAACGCACTGGGGAATGGTTAGCGCCACCCTGGCTTCCTTCCCTTTGTTCTCAGAGAAAAAAAGTGCCCAGCTAGGGTTTAAGGCTAATTTTCAATTCCATCTCCCCCCATTATCTTCTCAAACTTTCTGCATTGCTTTATCCCTTCTTCCATTTGTCTCCCTCTTTACCAGCAACTTCCCTGTAGCCTAAAAACATACCAAGCCTCTACCATCTTTCAAGAAAACATAAAATCTTCGACCATTCCTTACCATCTCCACTGCCTCCCACCCAAAGCTCTCCCCTCCCTTCATAAAAACCACCACTGATTAGAGGTCTGCTATGCCCCAGGAACTTTACCCTACATGGCAGAGAGCCAGGATACGCATTTCACAGATGAGAAAATTTGGGCTGAGAGAGGATTTGAACCTAGATCTGCCTCATACTAGAACTGTCCAGTTAGGTGGCCATGGAGCACTTGAAATGGGACTGGTCCAAACTGAGATGTGCGGTAGATGTAAATACATACCGTATTTCAAAGACTTTGTACAAGACAAAAAACACTGTAAAAGATTTCATTGATATTTTTATATTGATTACATGTTGAAATAATTTGGGGGTATTTCAGGTGAAATAAAATATATTAATAAAATTAACTGTGGGGGCTCCTGGGTGGCTCAGTCGGTTAAGCATCTGCCTTCGGTTCAGGTCATGATATTGGGGTCCTGGAATCGAGCCCCATGTTGGGCTCCCTGCTCAGCGGGGAGTCTGCCTCTCCCTGGCACCATCAGGGATCCGGGCCTTACTGTCTTCCAGCTCTGCCACCTTTGGTGCCAACTTGGTCCAACTTTGTTGGCTGCATAGCAGTAGCAGATCCAGGCAGAGCACCACATTTAACAATGCCCAGCACTAGAGAACATTCTTTTTCTTCTTTTTAATAACCTCTTTCGTTTGGAACAATTTTTGATGTATAGAAAAGCCACAGGGGCACGTGGCTGGCTCAGTCGGTGGAGCAGGCGACTCTAGATCTCGGAGTTGTGAGTTTGAGCCCCATGTTGGGTGTAGAGATTACTTAAAAATAAATCCTTCTTTTAAAAAAAGATTTGATTTGGGCGCCTGGGTGGCTCAGTTGGTTAAGCAACTGCCTTCGGCTCAGGTCATGATCCTGGAGTCCCTGGATCGAGTCCCGCATCGGGCTCCCTGCTCGGCAGGGAGTCTGCTTCTCCCTCTGACCCTCCCCACTCTCATTCTCTCTCTCTCAAAAAATAAAAAAAAAAAAAAAAAATAAATCTAAAAAAAGATTTGATTTATTTATTTGAGAGAAAGAGTGAGAGATCACGAGCAGGAGGGAGGGGTAGAGAAAGAAGCAGACTCCCCGCTGAGCAGAGAGCCCGATGAAGCACCCGATCCCGGGACCCTGAGATCATAACCTGAGCCGAAGGCAGCCGCTTAACTGACTGAGCCACCCTGGTACCCTTAAAATTAAACTCTTAAAAAAAAAAAAAAGTCACAAAGATAATAGAGTTCCCATATACCCCTCACTCTTCAGTTTCCCCTAATATCATCATCTCCCATTACTGTGGCCCATTTGTCAAAATCAGGAAAACATCAGTACATTACTATTAACTAAACTCCAGACTTTGTTCAGACTCACCACTTTTTCCTTTAAAGTCCTTTTTCTTGGGGCGCCTGGGTGGCTCAGTCATTAAGCATCTGCCTTCGGCTGAGGTCATGATCCCAGGGTCCTGGGATCAAGCCCCGCATCGGGCTCCCTGCTCAGCAGGAAGCCTGCTTCTCCTTCTCCCACTCCCCCTGCTTGTGTTCCCTCTCTCGCTGTCTCTCTCTCTGTTAAGTAAATAAATAAAATCTTGAAAAAAAATAAAATAAAATAAAACAGAAGTGATGAATACTTTCTTAACATGATAAAACATAACTATTTTCAATTCAAAAACTACCATCATGTTCACTGGGAAGCACGAGAAGTATTCTCATTAAAGTCAGAAACACAAGATGTCCACTGTTACCATTATTACTTAATATCATTCTGGAGTTAATATCCAATTTAATTAAACAAATAAGCTAAAGAAATAAGTATTTATTTCTAAAAAAGGGGGTAATAGTAAAATTAATATTTGCAGATGATATAATTTAATACTTGGAAAACCCATGAGAATCAACTGAAAAACAATTACAAACAAAAAGAATTCAGCGATTCACCTATGTGCAACGTTTATATACCAAAAAATTACTTTCATATATATAAGCAGCCAATTAGGAAATACAATGGAGGGGTGCCTGGGTGCTCAGTCATTAAGCGTCTGCCTTCGGCTCAAGTCATGATCCCAGGGTCCTAGGATGGAGCCCCACATCGGGCTCCCTGCTCAGCGGGGAGCCTGCTTCTCCCTCTCCCACTTCCCCTGCTTGTGTTTCCTCTCTCGCTGTGTCTCTCTCTGTCCAATAAATAAATAAAATTAAAAAAAAAAAAAGGAAATACAGTGGAGTAAAAGACCCCATTTACAATAGCCATCTAAAACAATGTGACACTTAGGGGGCCTGGGTGGCTCAGTCGGTTGAGCATCTGATTCTTGGTTTCGGCTCAGGTCATGGTTTCCTGGTCAGGTTGTGGGATCAAGCCCCAGGTCTGGCTCCATGCTCAGCACAGAATGTGCTTGAGAGATTCTCTCTCTCTCCCTCCCCCTCTATCCCTCCCCAGTGCTCATGGGCACTTGCTCTTTCTCTCTCAAATAAATAAATAAAATCCAAAAAAATGTGACACTTAACCAGAATGTGAAATCAGAAATGTGAAATGTCCAAAAGAAGAAAAAAGTTAAATGCCAGGAACACAAAAGTGTTGACATATGGAAATATTCTTGTATGTAAGACTAAATGTCATGAATATGTCAATTCTCTTTAACTTCAAATGCTAATTTCATGTGAATTTAAATTTCAAGCAAAAATACTAATTAAAAAATTTGTTAGGGCAAGCTTATTTTGAAGTTCAAGTGAAAAAACTGAAAAAGCTGGAAAATTCTGGAAGCAAAGAATAATGAGAGACTGGCCCTACCAGATATGAAACCATAGCCTCCAATATTTAAAACAGTTTGGTATTAGGTTATAAATAGATAGATAGATCAATGAATCAGAAAGTCCAACAATAAGAAACAAAGAAGTGCAATGAAGAGAAAAGAGTTACAACCATAAGAAGGAAAGGAAGGAAGGAAGGGAGGGAGGGAGGGAGGGAGGGAGGAAGGGGAGGGGAGGGGAGGGGAGGGAAAGAAAGCCCAGCAATAGAACACAGTGCATTAAAAATTGTATATAATTAAGGGCCACTTCAAATCAGTAAGGAAGAATTCTTCATTAGAGTTTTTGGTAGCAGGGCGCCTGGGTGGCTCCGTCCTTAAGCGTCTGCCTTTGGCTCAGGTCACGATCCCAGAGTCCTGGGATCGAGCCCTGCATTGGGCTCTCTGCTCGGCGGGAGGCCTGCTTCTCCCTCTCCCACTCCCCCTGCCTGTGTTCCCTCTCTCACTGTGTCTCTCTCTGTCAAATGAATAAATAAAATCTTAAAAAAAAAAAAAAAAAGAGTTTTCGGTAGGGATGCCTGAGTGGCTCACTTGGCTGAGTGTCCAACTCTTGATCTCAGCTCAGGTCTTGATCTCAGGATCATGAGTTCAAGCCCCGCACTGGGCTCTACACTGGGCATGGAGCCTACTTAAAATAAATTTTAAAAAAATCAAGTTTTGGGAACATGTATATAGATATTTGGGGAGAAAATCAATATACCAAAATAAATTGCAGGTGAATCCAAAGTTTAGATATATAAAGTAAACTCATATAATACTTGGATAAACTATTAAAGAATTTAAAATATATAGAGAAGTCTATAAATATATGAGGGCTCTAAAAAGGATGTTTGAAACAAAATATGCTTAATATTCAAATTGTGCATTCTTATGGTGTGTGTGTGTATGATTGTGTTCTTGTCATTGTTAAGATTAGGTACACTGACACCAGGGCATTTCAATCTCAGCACTATAGACATCTGGGTCAAATGATTCTTTGTTGGGGTGCCCGAGGGCTCCGTCGGTTAAGTGTCTGACTCTTGATCTCAGCTCAGGTCTTGATCTCAGGGTTATAAGTTCAAGTCCCATGTTGGGCTCCATGCTGGGCATGAAGCCTACTTCAGAAAAATTTTTTTCAGGGGCGCCTGGGTAGCTCAGTCATTGGGCATCTGCCTTCAGCTCAGGTCATGATCCCGGGGTCCTGGGATCAAGCCCCGCATCGGGCTCCCTGCTCCATGGGAGGCCTGTTTCTCCCTCTCCCACTCCCCCTGCTTGTGTTCTCTCCCTCGCTGTGTCTCTCTCTGTCACGTAAAAAAATAAAATTAAAAAAAATTTTTTTTTTCAATAATAATTCTTAGTTGTAGTAAAAGGGGCTTTACAGACATATTAAATTACTGATCTTGAGACAAAAAGATTATCCTGGGTTACCCGAGTGAGTCCTAAAACACCAGGGTCCTTATAAAAAGGAGGCAGGAAGATCAGTCAGAAGAAGGAGCTGTGATGAAAAAGAGGTCGGATCGATGGAGGAAGGGGCCATGAGCCAAGGAATACAGGCAGCCTCTAGAAGCTGGAAAAGGCAAAGAAACAGATTCTCCCCTGGAGCCTCTAGAAGCAATACAGCCTTGGCAACAGCCTGATTTTAGCCCTGTAAGATTTATTTCAGACTTCTGACCTCCAGAACTGGAAGATAATAAATTTGTGTCATTTCAAGCCACTAAGTTTGTGATAATATAACAGCAATAAGAAACTAATACAGCACCAGTACATTACATAATAACTCTCATAGCAGTGTTGTGGTAAGAAATATGATACTGCTTCCCCTGCCCAGGGGTCATTTGCCCTTTCTGCCCCTCAACCTGTCCCCGGGGCCCAACAAGGTGTCACCACTTTTTCAGCCTCTCTCATGACTCCATTTGCCTTTCCTTTGATTTCAGCACCTCAATTTCCCTCCCCCTCAACCCTTCCCCCCGGCCGCCCCCACTCATGTGCGCTCGCTCTTTCTCTCTCAAATAAATAAATAAACTCCAAGAAAGGGTGACACTTAACCAGAATGTGGGGGGAGGGAGAGAGAGACTCTCTCAAGCACACTCTGTGCTGAGCACAGAGCCAGACCCGGGGCTTGATCCCATGACCTGGAAACCATGACCTGAGCCGAAACCAAGAATTGGATGCTCAACCAACTGAGCCACCCAGACCTTCCAAGTGTCACATTGTTTTAGATGGCTATTATAAACAGGGTCTTTTACTCCACTGTATTTCCTAATTGGCTGCTTATATATATGAAAGATTTTAATTTGGGGGTATATAAACATTGTACATAGCTGAAGACAGATTTAACCAAATAACCCAGGCGCCCCTAAAGATTTTATTGTTTTTTTTTTTTTTTTTTTTTAAAGATTTTTATTTATTTATTTATTTGACAGAGAGACATAGCGAGAGAGGGAACACAAGCAGGGGGAGTGGGAGAGGGAGAAGCAGGCTTCCTGCTGAGCAGGGAGCCCGATGCGGGGCTCGATCCCAGGACGCTGGGATCATGACCTGAGCCGAAGGCAGACGCTTAACGACTGAGCCACCCAGGCGCCCCAAGATTTTATTGTTAAGTAATCTCTACTCCCAATGTGGGGCTCAAACTCACAACCCCGAGATCAAGAGTCGCATGCTCCACTTAATGAGCCTGCCAGGCGCCCCTTGACTTATTCCTCTCACCACTTGAATATGGATCACCAACTACAACTCCCCATACTGAACTCTTACCAGGGAACACCACTCATTCAGATCATAGTCTCTGTGAGTTGCACAGGACACAGCTCGGGCAGCTGCGTATAACAACCCTATACCTTTTGCACTTTGCTTATCTATGCTACTGACTTCAGTTCCCTTTCTGCAGATTCTCCCAAAACTTTATGGGTAGCTTCTGCTTTGCACCATTGGAGAATATGGTAGAGGAGCCTGCATTCCCCACCCACCCATCCTTGCAAGAAGCTCTTTACCTCTCAGTGCCCACAAGCATCAGTGGGGCAGACAATGGATATTTTCTTGGCACCACTAACGCACAAAATCAAGAAAAAAGAGTACTCTTGGTAGATGGTCTCTATTGGTAATTAATTATTGTCTGGTTAGACACTATTGTTAGTTATCAAATGTATTGATGTCTAAATAATTTCTGGATTTAGTTAGAAGCAACCTGTAAGTTTCTTGTAATTCTAAAAGCTACAATTTAATATATACATGCATATATATATATGTTAAAGATTTTATTTATTTATCTGAGAGAGAGAGAGAGAGTGAGCACGAGCAGAGGGGAGGGGCAGAGGGAGAAGCAGACTCCCCGCTGGGCAGGGAGCCCGATGCGGGGCTCGATCTTAGGACCCTGAGATCATGACCTGAGCGGAAGGCAGACACTTAACTGACTGAGCCACCCAGGCACCCCTACAATTTAATATATTTTTGTGAGCCAAGCTGGGTAGGCATATTATTTCATTCAATCCTCACAACTGTTGGAGTAGACATTACTATACTTATTTGTCTAAGAAGATTCAAAGATGTCCTGTGACTGCCTACCATCACATAGTTAATAACTGGTAGAAATGGAATTTAGACCAGGTCTATTAGCCTTCAAAGACCATGCTCCTTCTGGCTTTATAAACTGCCCCCCAGTACCAACTAGCACCATGCTGAGTACAGGATAATAATAATTAAAACTATTTCAGGGGCGCCTGGGTGGCTCAGTTGGTTGAGTGAACAACTCCTGATTTTGGCTCAAGTCATGATCTCAGGGTCCTGAGATGGAGCTCTGAGTCAGGCTGTGCTCAGTGCAGGGTCTGCTGAAGATTCTCACCTTCCTTTTACCCCTCTCCCCTTGCTCATGCTTTTTTTCTCTCTCTAAAAACAAAAACAAAAAACAAAAAACAAAAAAACCCAAAACTATTTCAATATACAGTTTTTTAAAAATCTTAAACTATACATAATTCCACTTGCCAATCAATAATAACCCTGAGGGGGCGCCTGGGTGACTCAGTCGGCTAAGTGTCCGACTCTTGATTTTGGCTCACCTCATGATCTCCGGTGGTGAGATTGAGCCCTGCCTCTGACGCCAGAGTCGGCTTGAGATTCTCTCCCTCTCCCCACGGCCCCTCAAAGAAAGAAAGAAAGAAAGAAAGAATCCTGAGAGGTAGGTAGTAGTGTTATCCTTAGATACAAAAACTGACTAACAGAAGATAAAATGTTTTCTGAATCATTTAGATACAAAGGAGAGCCAGGAACCAAATGCAAGTCTTCTCTAGGTACTTCATTCTCTGAGCCATGCTCCGCCTCCGTAAGTGTTGTTTGCTACAGAACATGTGAACTGGAGGCTGAAGGGTTAAGGACAATGCCCTTTTCCTTTTGCCTTTAATAGCCTGTAGCCCCCAGGGCACTGAAGTATTTGTTCATTCATGCAATATTTACTGAGCACCTAGTATGTGCCAGGCGCTGAATAGACAACAGTGAACAAAGGCTGTCCCAGTTCCTGAACTCACAGAGCTTGCATTCTGGTGGAAGACACAAATAATTTCAGACAATAAGTGCTACCGGACGATATGGTAGAAAATAAAGGGCAGGTAAATTTAAATAGAGGTCAGAGAAGCCATTTCTGAGAAGGTGACATTAATTGAATGAATGAAGAGCAACCCCCTAATGAGTTCATTGTTCGATATCAGACTTAACTAGTTTTTATTGGCCATTAGGTTGTTTATGGTTCCGAAAACCCTTGTACCTTATGTTGCAAATGCCCAAAGGGCAAGTGGTAGAGGCAAAGCATAACGAAGAACTCTCTTCAATTCTTTTATATTCCTCTGACCTTGCCTTTGCTGTCAGGGTCACACCCCCCATTGCCACGCCCATTCTTCTCCAGCGGACGCTCCTGGCCTGCGCAAGCGCAAGAGAAACTGCCATTCCTAGTGGAGGGCGCGGATCCCACTATAGAACGCATGCGCCCCTGGCCCGTAAGCCCCGCCCCTACCCCTGCGCTGGCTCGCGAGCGCCTGCCGTTTCTCGGGGCGGGGCGGTGGGCGGGGACTGGGCGAGGAGGCGCGCGCCGGTGCGTGCGTGCGCGCGCGCGCCGCGGGCGGGCCAGTGGAGCCGGCGGCCCTGGCACGTGATCCGGGAGCGGCTTGGTCGCTTAGTGGCTCGGTCTGTCTGTCCGTCCGCGGTGCCATCATGGCGGACGCGGCCAGTCAGGTGCTCCTGGGCTCCGGCCTCACCATCCTGTCCCAGCCGCTCATGTACGTGAAGGTGCTCATCCAGGTATGAGTCGTCGCCATCCCCTTCCCCGCCTGGCGCCTTGTTCAGTCGCCGCTGCCCTCGGCGCTTGGCGATCAGCTCCAGCCTTCCCAGGCCTTCAGTCCCCTGAGATGCTGCTCCTTCCCAGCTGCCCCTTCCTTCCCCTTAGGGACAGCTTCCACTGCCCGCGGCTCTTATTCCACTGCCCGTGGGCCTTGCCCAGGTCTCGCCCCCCTGCCAAGCGGGGAGGCCCGATCCTTTCCCCGTAGCCAACTGCCGTCCTGCCCTTGCCGTCCTGGTGGCTCCTCTGAACTTTGTTTTTTCTTCCCGGAGGTTGATCCTGGCCAGTTGCCACCACGAGCTTCCCAACCCTCCCCTCCTGCCCCTCTGAAATCAGCATTCACCTCCTCCGCCGCCCCAAACGCAAGACAGAAAATGTGTTAAAGACAAATTTGAAATTCGAAGGGACCAACACTTTATTAGCTCTTTTTTTCTTTAATTTTTATTTGCAGCTGTTACTGCTGCTATTCTGTTCCGAGATTTTAGCACCAGATACCCAGGTAAACACAAGGAGCTCATTCAGAAGTGATAATGAAGTGGTTGCTGATTCAAATTTCGGAAGGATTCACTGAGCTCACTGAGCGCTCACCCAACAGCGGCCCATGTGGCTCATTACCCTGAAAATCACATCTGTCTGAGCTGGAAATAGTTCAGATGAAAGAGTTCAAGCATTTAATGTTAGTTTCTCATCTACTGTGAAATAATCCTTAAATGGTATTTTATATTCACAGGCAAGTAAGCCAGGTTTTAACTGATGATGATACACTATTAGATAGTATTTTTCAGTTGCCTTTCTAGAATTCCCTGTGATGGGCATGTCATTCATTTTTTTTAAACCTTTTTTGAGAGTTGACATAATTATGTTATGCATAGTACCAAGGAAGGAGCAGTTGTTAGAACCTCTGTCCTCTCCTGTCCTACCTTTCTGTCAAAAATATGCAAGACGCTAGGGAGAGCCACATTTCTTATTCTTGAGTTGATGCTTCTCCAAAATGTATGTTGCTTGATTGACCCATTGGATTCAGATTCCATATGTAAAATGCTACTATAAAGAAATTTTAACTAAGAACAAAGACTTTGATTGAAATGTGCTGTGACATCTAAAACAGAATTGGCACATTTGTAGCTAGATTGTGTCTTGAGGTGACGTTTCACAGTAAATCTGATATGAGCCCATTACTCAGAACTTCTTCAAGAGGCGAGGGTTTTCTAGTGACATTTAGAGCTCTTGCCTCAAAAATTCAAATATCCTTAACCCCGTTGCCAAGTGTCTTAAGGGTTTTGGTGTAATTTCCAAATACTCAGTTTTAAAAATAGTGGTATGGTAACACTTTCAAGGAGCTCAGTCAGAAGTTATTTAATTGAACAGGTTAAGAATCATGGCAATAGAGGGTCAAAACCAAGTCCTATGGCATTCATTCTCTCAAGTTTCCTTTTAGTACTAAAAATGCTGAATATATTGTAAAAATAAATGATAATCATTAACTCTAAAGTGGCCTTCATTAGATTGTTAATGACAATCTGCTTGTTTAACATGGATTTAGCTTATAATTATTTCCCACATGAATTATCCAGCTCTCTCTGCATTTGCCTTTTGAGTGTTTCATCTTCCTAGCCAAATACAAAGTTGATGGTGGCTTAGGGGCACCTGGGTGGCTCAGTTGGTTAAGCGACTGCCTTCAGCTCAGGTCATCATCCTGGAGTCCTGGGATCGAGTCCCACATCGGGCTCCCTGCTCAGCGGGGAGTCTGCTTCTCCCTCTGACCCTCTTTTCTTTTTTTTTTTTTTTTTAAGATTTTTTTATTTATTTGTGAGAGAGACAATGAGAGAGAGAGAGCATGAGAGGGAGGAGGGTCAGAGGGAGAAGCAGACTCCCTGCCGAGCAGGGAGCCCGATGCGGGACTCGATCCCGGGACTCCAGGATCATGACCTGAGCCGAAGGCAGTCGCTCAACCAACTGAGCCACCCAGGCGCCCTCCCTCTGACCCTCTTCCCTCTCGTGCTCTCTGTCTCTCATTCTCTCTCTCTCAAATAAATAAAATCTTAAAAAAAAAAAAAAGTTGATGGTGGCTTAGTCTTCTGTTTTGTCCAAATATAAAAAATGCATTTGGGGCGCCAGGCTGGCTCAGTGGCTATAAGCGTCTTTTGATCTCCCAGTCGTGAGTTCAAGCCCCACATTGGGCATAGAGATTATTTAAAAAAAAAAAAACAAACCCACAATGTGTTAGAGGGGCACCTGGGTGGCTCAGTCAGTTGGGCGTCCCAACTCTTGGTTTGGCTCAGTTTGTGATCTCAGGGTCATGAGATTGAGCCCTGCGTCGGGCTCCATGCTCAGCGCCACATCTGCTTGAGATTCTCCCTCTGCCCCTGCCTCCCACCCCCCACCCCAGCACATACACTCTGTCTCTTTCTCTAAGATAAACAAATCTTTTTTTTAGGGACACCTGGGTGGCTCAGGCGGTTGAGTATCTGCCTTCGGGTTCAGGTCATGATCCCGGGGTTCTGGGATCAAGTCCCACATTCGGCTCCTTGCTCAGCGGGGAGCCTGCTTCTCCCTCTGCCTGCTGCTCTCCCTGCTTGTGCTCTGTCTCTCTCTCTCTCTCAAATAAATAAATAAAATCTTTTTTAAAAATCTTTTTTAAAAAAGTGTTAGATTTTCTTTAGAAAATATTTTTGATACTCCTTAGTAAACTGTAACTTTCCTAACACAAAAGTTGCCTTATTTTATTTTCAGTTTTATATTAGTCTATCTCAGCTATATATTTTACTCTGTAGAATTTGAACCAAAAGAAAGCTTGGAGTTTATTGAAACTAGTCTTATCAGTTGACATAATAAGAAACTGACAAGGATGATACTTCATCATTGCCTTGGAAAATATACACTGCATTTTCACTGGGGTTAAAAATTATAACCTTGCAATCAAGACATTTTGGGGAATATTGCTTAGTATTAATATATTCTCTTGTTTTTAAAGGTGGGATATGAGCCTCTTCCTCCAACAATAGGACGAAATATTTTTGGGCGGCAAGTATGTCAGCTTCCTGGTCTCTTTTGTTATGGTAAGTGTTTTTGATTTATTTGGAATTTGGAGGACATTGAGGACGGTGCTAGGTAGGCAGGAGTTTTGGAAAGAAAAGATATAGAAAGCCTGTTGACCTGAAATTTCTGTGTAACCATTTCTTACAGCTGGAATTTAAATCTCTGACTTGTGTTCTCAGCTCAGCACATTGCGAGCATCGATGGGAAGCGTGGGTTGTTCACAGGCTTAACTCCAAGACTGTGTTCAGGTGTCCTTGGAACTGTGGTCCATGGTAAAGTTTTACAGGTAAGAAAATCAAGTAATCTTCCCATAGATTTAGATTACCTTTTAAGCACAGTTTGTTCTACTGACCAAGAGCAATTTCAAAGATATATTTATGACCATGTCCTTTCTTCCTCTTGAAAAGATTTACTTCAAATACCCATTCATAATTCTTCCCTGGGATGCAAGGGGAATTTGTATAAAATGAGGTGATAGATTTTGATCTGCAAGCCTTCTTCCTCTGAACCAGTCATTCTGAGCAGAAACACTTGATCTCCTGTATAGCTCATTTTATTTCTTTGAAGGGGGAAAGAAGCTGATTGAAACACATATTTCTTTCTGGAGTTATTTTCCTCTTATTTCTAACATCACCCCTAGTAAAATGTTTTTGTTACAAACTTATTTTTTATGTATTTATTTTTTAAAAAATTTTTTATTTTTAAAGTAAGCTCCACTTCCAACGTGGGGCTTGAACTCACAACCCTGAAATCACGAGTCACATGCTCTACGGGCTGCACCAGCCAGGCACCCCAGAAACTTATTTTTTGAAAAAAATTAACAAGATGAACATAAAAGTCAGGATAGTGGTTATTTGTGGGGAGAGAGTAGGGAAAAGGGATCATGCATGGGGCCTAAGGGTAATGGAAATGATTTTCCTTGACCTGGATCATGACTATATGGATATTTGCCTTTTATTTATTTATTCCATTGTATATTTGTATTTTGTGCCCTGCTTCTGCAAATGTGTTACGTTACATAAATTTGGGGGCGGGGGGAACACCTTTTTTTTTTTTTTTTAAGATTTTATTTATTTTTTTTTTAAGATTTTATTTCTTTATTTGACAGAGACACAGCAAGAGAGGGAACACAAGCAGGGGGAGTGGGAGAGGTAGAAACAGGCCTCCCACTGAGCAGGGAGCCCGACCCGGGGCTGGATCCCAGGACCCTGGGATCATGACCTGAGCCGAAGGCAGACGCTTAACCACTGAGCCACCCAGGTGCCCCAAAAAAACACCTTTTTTTTAACCTTACCAAAGTGCACATCAGTTGCAGGCTAGTGGTTACTTTTGGGAAGTGGGGGAAGAGATGAGAGGTGGAACTTTGGCTATCTATTTCTGTGGCATTTTATTTTAAGAAGGCCAGAGATCTGAAGCAAAAAGGGCATATGTTAACAAGTTTAACCTTGGTGATGGATATGTAGGTGAATTATTAATTTTTCTTATGTTTGCAGTGTTTCATAAAATGTTTGTTAAAACATCAAGGTTACGTTTCTTTCTTTCTCACTGATCCTTTTGTTTTGCCAGCTTCTTTTCATCTCAAATGCCAAAGCTAATGATTCTGATGGTACTGGTTTCTCAGTTGTACCAATTACCATTTAGGTCAAACAGAATGGCCCTTTATTGTATTTACAAAGGTGCTATGAATACAAATTCTGTACTATTTAGAATAGTCCATGGGAAGGTATTTAGGATGAGTGTAGTGGAGAATATAAAACTAAGGGATTTCTAGTTCATTATTTTGTCTCCTACTGGCACCAAGGTATGTTATCCTCTGTGCTCTTAACGCTCAAAAAATGTCACAGTGTGTGCTAACCAAATCTATATAGTATTATCAACCTATATAATACATCAGATGTGTTAAATTCCAAATGGTTACTAACTGCTTATTTAAATAGTACTTGGCACAATCCTTCATATACTTTTATAGGCTTTAACATTAACCCAGTTATAGGGGCCCCTGGGTGGCTCAGTCGTTAGGCATCTGCCTTTGGCTCAGGTCATGATCCCAGGGTCCTGGGATCGAGCCCCGCATCGGGCTCCCTGCTCCGCGGGAAGCCTGCTTCTCCCTCTCCCACTCCCCCTGCTTGTGTTCCCTCTCTTGCTGTGTCTCTCTCTCTGTCAAATAAATAAATAAAATCTTTATTGAAAAAACACACATAAAAAAACATTAACCCGGTTCTTATGTTTTATCATCTGATGAGCATGTCTTGATTTTGTTAAACAGTTTCATGATCTAATTGGCTTAGATTTTTAAGTTTTTATTTGATTCCAGTTAGTTAACATAAAGTGTAATATTTTCAGGTGTACAATATAGTGATTCAACACTTCCATACATCACCTGGTGCTCATCAGGACAGGTGCCCTTCCTTAATCCCCATCACCTATTTCACCCATCCCTCCACCCACCTCCTCTCTGGTAACCATCAGTTTGTGCTCTCTAGTTAAGGGTCTGTTTCTTGGTTTGCCTCCCTCTCCTTTTTTTCCCTGTGATCGTTTGTTTTGTTTCTTAAATTCCATATATGAGTGCTAATTGGCTTAGATTTTAAATTCTCTTCAGCCTTCTTTGATTTTTGAGTTGGAGAGGTTCTTCGGTAGGTTCCTCACGTGGAAGCTGTTTCACCCTTCAGTCATTTTGTTATTCTTTACACTCATTCTTTTTTTCTTGTTTTAAGTAAGCTCTATGCCCAGTGTGGGGTTGAACTCGCAAGCCCCATGACACTGGGGTCAAGAGTTACATGCTGTACCCACTTTACACTTATTCCTCTTGTTATGCCTGTGGGCCAAAGGTGGAAACATGCAGGTGGCCCATGGGTCAGAGTAATGGAGTCTTAATGGGCCCATGTTTTTGGTGGATTGATGACTGGTCTTTCGTCCCTAGCCACACCCTCCCCTGGGCTCAGTGAAAGTGTTGCCCTTACTGAAGTGAGCTTTACATATGGAAAGACAGCTGTCACCTGGTCATCCGGCTTTGTGTGTAGACTTAGAGCAAAAGTGAAAGTACTGCTAGAGAACAAGCTTCTTTACATACAGGAAAAGTAAGATAAAGTCGAGTTAAGCAGGTACCCTGAATGTGTGTTTCACATGTAGCATGACAGGCGATTGGTATTACACTTAGTATCAAAAGCAGCTTTATGCATCAGGAAGAAAGACCAGTTCAGGGTTGTTGAAATTGTTAGCCTTTTATAAGAAAGAGTTTTGTATATCTGAACAAAAATGAAATTGAATTCTGTTCAGAATAATGTAGAAAGGACAGGTAGAAAATTTTATTAACGGGGTAAAAAAAGCAAAGTCTAGAAATGAGCAAGAATTTTTAAATACGCCTGAAATTGAAACTATTAGAATTACTGTAACTAAAGACCTGGAATTTGACCCAAAAACATCATTTTGCTCAGTCTTGAAATTTGTTCTCTTCTGATTTTCTTTTAAATCTTTTTACAAAAGAAAGTGTTGTCTATTTTTTTAATCTGGTATGTCTGGCGGCTCTGTTGTCTGATTCTTTTATTTCACCTAGCCCGTCTTCTATTTCTGAAATATCCCACAAGTAATATTTCCTCTTCCAATATAGTCTGAACTCTGGCAGTATTTAGTATTTTAGAGGAGAACAAAATCTCTCTTGCTTGTTCTAGAAACAGATACAAACGGAAAAGTGAGACGATTTTAGCTATTCAGACTTGGCACCAATTCTCTGTTCTTTTGTGCAGTGAAGAAAAGAGCCTTGCCCTAATTTGGTATTGGTACTACTATTTTTTTTTTTTAAGTGAGGTAAAATCAGTACATTTTAAGTTTCAGGTGTACATTATAATTTGATATCTGTATTCATTACAAGGTGATCTTCTGGTTATCATCCATCACCGTACATTTGACTCCCTTTCCCCACTTCACCCATCTTCCATCCCCTTCCCTTCTGTTAACCTATTCTTCCTGTCTGTGAGTTTGGTTGGTTGGTTTGTTTAGAGTCCACATGTGAGTGAAATCACAGCTTTTGTCTTTCTCTTTCTGACTTACTTCACTTAACTTGATACCCTCAAGGTCCACCCATGTTGTCACAAATGGCAAGATTTTTTTTTTTAATGGCTGAGCAATATTCCTTTGTGCATATATACCATAATTTCCTTATCCATTCATCCATCGATGGCCATTTAGGTTGTTTCTGTATCTTAGCTATTGTGAATAATGCTGCTAATAAATATCAGGGTGCATATATTTTATCAAATCAGTGTTCATATTCTTCAGATGTGGAATAGCTGGATTTTATGGTAGTTCTTTTAATTCTTTTTGTTTGTTTGTTTTATTAAGTAATCTCTATGCGTGGGGTGCCTGGGTGGCTCAGTTGGTTAAGTGTCTGCCTTTGGCTCAGGTCATGATCCTGGGGTCCTGGGATCAAGCCCCCGTATCAGACTCCTTGCTCAGTGGGGAGCCTCCTTCTCCCTCTCCCACTCCCTCTGCGTGCTGCTTCCCTTGCTTGTGCTCCCTCTCTCTCTGTCAAATAAATAAATAAAATCTTAAAAAAAAAAAATCTCTATGTACAACATGGGGCTTAAACTCACAACCCTGAGATCAAGAGTCCCATGCTCTACCAACTGAGCCAGCCAGGCGCTCCTATGAAAGTTCTCTTAACTTTTTTAGGAAACCTCCACACTGTTTTCCACAGTAGCTGTACTAGTTTACATTTCCAACAACAGTATTGGTTCATTTTTCTGCACATCCTCTCTAACACTTGTTATTTCTTGTCTTTTTGGTGATAACCAATCTAACCGGTGTGAGGTGATACCTTGTTGTGGTTTTGGTTTGCATTTCCCGATGATGAGTGACGTTGAACATCTTTTCATTTGCCTGGTGGCCATCTGTATATCTTCTGTGGAAAAATGGGTATTCAGATTCTCTGCCCATTTTTTAATCGGGTTGTTTGGCATCGGTCCTGCTTTTTCTTTTTTTTTTTTAAAGATTTTATTTATTTATTTGACAGAGAGAAACACAGTGAGAGAGGGAACACAAGCAGGGGGAGTGGGAGAGGGAGAAGCAGGCTTCCCGCTGAGCAGGGAGCCCGATGTGGGACTCGATCCCAGGACCCTGGGATCATGACCTGAGCCGAAGGCAGACGCTTAACCACTGAGCCACCCAGGCGCCCGGTTCTGCTTTTTCATGAAAAAGCCATGAGGCTTTTTCCATAGCTTTTGTGCTAGGTTATGTTTTTACCAGCTTATTTCTGCTAAATGTGTATGTGTAGTAAATAATGCCCTTGGATTTTTAGTTTTGGTTTGTTTTCCTATTCTTTTAGATAAGAGTTTCCATGAGCATTTGCTTATTCCTCCAGCTGGCCAATATGTTAAACTTAGCAATAAGATCATCATAGAGACACTTCTTTCCAACTGATTAATTAGAAATAGAAATTACTGGAGATATGCAGCCAAAAAAAAAAAAAAAACTTTTCATTTTATGTCCTCTCTCAGTGACACTATGACAGCCCTAATCATCCTTTCTTTTCTTTTTTTCTTCTTTGTAGCATTACCAGGAATGTGACAAGGTTGAGGTATGTTGGAGCTGATTTGTATGCGTGGGCCCATTTCCCTTGCAAGTTGTTATTGCTCTTTGGTTGTCTTTCGGAGAAGGGACCAGCAGTCAGTTCCCCTTTCATCTCAGTGAGTGTTGGCATACAGGGTGGCCACCGGTTTGAATAGTTCTATTTAAAACCATCAAGATAGGGGCGCCTGCCTGGCTCAGTCAGTGGAGGGTACAACTCTTGATCTTGGGGTTATAGGTTCGAGACCCATGTTTCATGTAGAGATTACTTTAAAAAAATAAAGCCTTTAGAAAAATAACAGTAGTATCAAATAAAAAATAAAACCATCAAGATACCTGTCTTCTTGGGCGCCTGGGTGGCTCAGTTGGTTAAGCAACTGCCTTCGGCTCAGGTCATGATCCTGGAGTCCTGGGATCGAGTCCCACATCAGGCTCCCTGCTTAGCGAGGGGTCTGCTTCTCCCTCTGACCCTCTTCCCTCTCGTGCTCTCTGTCTCTCATTCTCTCTCTCTCAAATAAATAAATAAAATCTTAAAAAAAAAAAAGATACCTCTCTTCTTTCATTTTGATTTCCAGGATTTAGGCCCCGGAAATGTACAGAAAGAAGTCACACCTTCCTTTGACCAAGTTATCAAGGAGGTAAGAGACTGATTGTGTCCTCTGCTGTTTCCCTAAATCACAGTGTATGCAGTGTGGCAGTTTGTGGAATCAGGATCATCAGGCCTGTGTGTTCAGTGTTTATTCTGAATGAAATTAGACCTTCAATTTAATTTGGGCTTTTCTACATGTATACCATAAAAAAAGAGAAAAAAGCATTGCTTGCTATTTGGATTAGATGCATTTCAAGGAAACTAATTTTGTCCACTCATTTCATCTTTAAAATTGAACAGGTTTCTACTGAGTCTTCTAACAGAGGTGTAAACCTCTGACACAGGGGTGTTAAAGTAGTGGCCAGGCCCTTCGTGTGTTGGATATTATCTATCTGGAGATGCTTTTACAACATTATTTGACTTGGAATTGTTCCTCATACCCATTTCCCATTCCCTTCTTCTGCCATTGCAGCTTGTTTCGTGCCTGACCTAATATTTATGGCTTCCAAAACTACTGTCTTATTTCTTAGTCTTTACATTGTTTAATTGTCTTTAGTGAGATCACAGTCTTCAGTAAATGCTGCCTTCTAAAATATATATTCCAAAAGAAGCAGGTCTAGATGTCAGATGAATCAACTTTGTTTTCTGTAAATTTTCTACTTTATTTTAAAAGTAGAGGTACACGTATTAGTATTTTTTTTTTTTTAGTAGTTTTTGTGTTTTCTTAACTTGAGTTAACTCATTCTGTCCCACAGGCTCTTCTCACGACTATCATTGGCTTAGGGGCGAGGGATGTCTTAACTAGATGACTGAAGATAATGTTTAAATGCATAAATGAATAACAGACCTGCTCTATTCACTACCTACCTCCCCAGTGTTGTAATTTAATTTTCTCTGCTACTTCTTTACAGAGTCCTGGGCAAGAAAGGTAAACTAGGATAAATAGCAGCTCTAAGATACTGCACAGTCACAGGGTTGTGGTGGAAAAACTGATCAGAGCTGTTACGTAGGCACAGATTAAACAGAGCCTGACATTTGAATAACATAGATCTCAGAGATCTCTGAAATCGCCCACAGGGAGAACGCAGCTTAAAAATCTAAATACCAGGCTGCATAGTTTTATTCCCGCTTGGTTACTGTTTGCTGGTGACCCTCTTCGTCTTCTTTGGTTTTGTTTTTTTTCTATCTGTAAAATTGAGAAGATAAGAGAAATCTGCTTTGCATATCAATTTTGAGAGGTAACCATAACAGAACATTGAAATCCGTGAGGAAAAGGTATGCAAGGACTGACAATATATTATATTGTATCACATTCAGGGCAGGAGTGCCGTGTCACCCACGTTATTTCTCACAGGAATCTGAGTGTCGTTTATTTAGATTTCAGACGTGTGTGTTGATTGTTTCTAGACAACTCGAGAGATGATGGCCCGTTCTGCTGCTACCCTCATCACACATCCCTTCCACGGTAGGTTTACCGTTGGTAACTGAAATCTGATTTGTGACCTTACTTTCATAGCATGATCTCTCCTGACTGCTTAGATAGGTTGATATGGGAGTTCACTAAAGTGCCTTGCGTGTGTTGTTTTTTGTTTGCCTGCTTGTTTTGGCATTTATCCAGTTTATCCAGAGAGCAAAGTGTCTTTAGGTGGAAAAACTTTTTTTCTTTTTCAGAGCTATCAAAATTTATCTCGACGTAGTTTTAAAAATCTTTTCTCTATGTTCTGCAGTGATCACTCTGAGATCTATGGTACAATTCATTGGCAGAGAATCCAAGTACTGGTAAGTGTTTTTGTTTTCCAGTACTCCAAGAGATCTGTTGAAGTGCTTTACATTTTTATGGTGCCTTAGAGTTTACAGAACAAATTGATAGATCATTTGTTCTGCACAAAAATGAACAAAAACTGGTAAAATAGAAGAAAATGGCCCAGGTAGGTTTAGGAACCTACCCAGGATCTCAGAGTAAGTTGCAGGGCCACTGAAGCCAAAACTCACCCTGACTCCATGTGACTACACCCTTAGGTCGTGATATCTCCACTCCTGTCTCCAAATGCAGCTGTCTTTGCAGAGGGAGGGTGGCAGAAAAGGGAGTGGGACATAAATTCCCTTGTCAAAAGTGATAATTGAACATTTTCTTTAATAGCTCCAAAATAATCTTCATGCATTTTTGCCTTTCCATCTTCTGTACCTAGTGGACTTTATGACTCCATAGTAACCATCTATCGCGAAGAGGGCATCCTAGGATTTTTTGCGTAAGTAAATTGTTGACTTACGTGTGCAATTATTTGTGGGAGTAGAAAGCTTTAATGAAAATCAGGACACGACTCTTTGTTTAGTCCTTGGAGAAGATGTACTCTCTGGGTTTACTTCATGGGAAGCTCTGTTAAAGCCCCTCTGACTTCGAGAATTCTCTTGTCAAGATCCCAAACTTTTGCTTCTAGACATCTAAAACATTGGATATTAGGGTTTTGTTTTTTGTTTGGGAATTTTTTTGTTTTGTTTTCAGTTCTGTTAAAATTTTGTTAAATTCATTCCAAGTTTCTACCTTAATAGTAAGTTCCTAATGATATACAGTTGATAAACTGGGGAAACTTAATTTTTGAAAAATGGGAAAATTATCTTCTTTATCCTGAGAGTAATACATTTTTGCAAGGCTGTATTCATTCCCTTGGGTTTCCTTTGGAAGAACTTAGACTATCACTCTCGTTCTTCTGTTAACAGCAGAAACTAGAAATGGTCCTCTTTCATTTTCAGAGTGTTTCCATTAACTGTTTTTATTTGAGTGTCATAGCCTCAAATAAAAGGGGGCCCCTGGCTCACTCAGTTGGTAGACCATGTAGCTCTTGATCTCAGGGTCTTGAGTTCAAGCCCCACGTTGGGCATGGAGCCTACTTTTAAAAAAAAGGATAAAAATAAATAAGTAAATTGTCTAGGAGATAGGCTAGCTATTATGTTCTTATTTTAGAGAATAGAAAAAGTTGGTGCTCTGGGGGGTTCATTTGCTGCCGTCACCCAGCTGATAAGTGATGGAAGTGGCATTTGAACCCCGGTCTTCAGTCTGGGGTGAGGTTCATCCCGCTGCCTCACCTAGGCCACCTAGGCCCTGGTGTTTTTTGATGTCCCTCACCTATCTCTGTTTGGGCCATTCTCATTTGGTAATTTTGTGGTCATTTTCGGCCCTGTCAAATTTGAATATCAAGTAGCTTAGCCAAAACCATATTTAAGTCTCTTCTCCAAAACAGGCACATTTTTGTCCCCCCGCTCATAGTTCTTAATAGTAAGGTGAGCGAGCCATTGGGTGTAGCTTTGAGGGGGTATAGCTGGCGTGCATTTGAAAAATGGGAATGAAAGTCATTAGAGATTAACCTCAAGTACAGTTACGTTAACTGGAATGAACTAGTTAGCGCTAGATTCTGGCATTCAGTGTCTTTTCAGTTCTCTCAAAGACTTTGAAATCTCTCTTTGAGAAGTGTTTGTATTGAGTGGATTATCTTTTTACTGATCACAATTCTTGGTTCTTATTTTTGTTGTTTCTTCATGTAGGGGTCTTATTCCTCGCCTCCTAGGTGACATCATTTCTTTGTGGCTCTGTAACTCACTGGCCTACCTCGTCAATACCTATGCCCTGGACAGTGGGGTAGGTGTGATCTTGATAAGATGTGCTGCTGGTGCTGACTGTATCGTATTCACTGGGCAGCTTGGTTCGCTTTATTTTTTTATTTTTTATTTTTTTAAAGATTTTGTTTATTTATTTGACAGGGAGAGACACAGCGAGAGAGGGAACACAAGCAGGGGGAGTGGGAGAGGGAGAAGCAGGCTTCCCGCTGAGCAGGGAGCCCGATGCGGGGCTCGATCCCAGGACCCTGGGATCACAACCCGAGCCGAAGGCAGACGCCTAACGACTGAGCCACCCAGGCACCCCAGCTTGGTTAGCTTTAAAGTAAGGTGGTGGGGCACTTGGCTGGCTCAGACAGTAGAGCATGTGACTCTTAATCTCAGGGTCGCAAGTTCAAACCCCAGGTTTGGCATGGAACCTACTTAAAAAAAAAGATAAGGCGGCACTTTGCCAGACTTGTTATATGGCTAAACATTGTCAGTCAAGTTTTCAAAGGCTAATGGGATGACCTAGACTATTTACCATAGAAAGATGCACCTAAAAAGTCCCTAGGGTATAGCTAAGGAAGCCTAAGAAATCTAGCCCTGTCTCTGTGCTGCGAAGAGATCACCTCTGTACTGATCCGTGATTTTTGAGGACACTGCGAAGCAGGACAGTTTCATATTGTATCAAGGGTATTTCATCTAATCTGAAATGTTAAAGGGACTCCTGGTTTGGGCTTTTTAGAAACCTCAGCCTGGGAGGTTTTGAGAATCAGCCTTTCCTGGAAGCTGCGGGCCTCTCTGTGCGGAGGCAGCCCCATAGCATGGTGGGAAATAGAACACACAGAGGGAGGACTAAACCCACACACACAGTGCGCTTCTAGAGTACGGAGACTGGTCTCTGCAGCATCTGGGACACAGCTGGGCGCATATAGAGGTAGTGACTTGTCCCTCGGATACACCACAAATGTCGTTTCCAGGGATTGGATTTCTAGGACATGGCAAAAGGTTACCAGTCTCACTGCCTTTTTTTTTTTTTTTTTTTTTTTTGCTCCTCAGCCATCGTAGTCTCATGCGAGTTTTCTCTTCATGTTGAACGAAGTTGATCGTTTTGTCCACTGCCTTTTTATGCTCATAATCAGTATTTTATGTTTTCATCTTGAAATTAATTTTCCGGCTGTCAGAGACACTAAAAATTTAGAATAGATTGATATGGTTGGGGACAGTTCGCTCTTAACATCATCTTCATTTTCTTACTCGTTCTAATACAGGCTTTCTTCGTGTTTTAGGTTTCCACCATGAGTGAAATGAAGAGTTATTCCCAAGCTGTCACAGGAGTGAGTTTTTTTAAATCCTCTTAACCTAGGGATAGTTGTGTTTTGTTTTGTTTTCTTTTAAATTTCACCTGGGTCATGTGTTATCGCTGCTTTAAGACAACGAGATGTCTCAAAGGAGAGTCTCTTAAGTTCGTTAATGTTTGTCAGAGGTGAGAATAACCCAGAGTCCCTGCGTCACAGGAACGGCACTAACAAGCCCACATGGTTTGGTCTGTTTGGCTTGCCGGGGGGTGGGCGTTTCTCACCACAGCCTGGCCTCCAAGTCTCAGGCCTGCTTCCCACTGCACCCTGCTGATCCTGCCCCGGAGAGCTTCACCCTCTTGAGTCGAGTGAAGTCTTCCAGTAGTTGACTTCTGAAGTAGCTTCCATCATCTTTGGAAGGACACTCACATTTTCTTACTGTCTCCAGGGGTGTTTCAAAATGCTTCATTGTATTTAATTGTGTTTACTTTTTCTGTTAAATAATGTGCTTCAGTTTACTCGAAAGAGGACTCAATCACAATAAGAGAAGTCATCTGGCCTTTTGTTAAATTGTTGGATGTAGTGGAATGTTAGGAGGAAGCATCTCCTATTCAGGCTCAAAAATGTGTGATTTCGTCTTCCCTGGGATGCTGAGAAAGCAAAACCAGCGTTGGAGTATTGGCCGCAGTGGCTCTAGGACTTGAAGGGAGAGGAAAGAAGAGACTAAAGATGCGGAATGACCTAATAACTTAGCTGTCTCTTACCACTTTACAGTTTTTTGCCAGTATGTTGACCTATCCCTTTGTGCTTGTCTCTAATCTTATGGCTGTCAACAACTGTGGGTAAGTGCCTTGCATTTCTTATCCTGGTAGTTGGCTGCCTGAACACCTGACAGGCAGAGCAGTCCAGGGAGAGATTTGGGGAAGAAAAGTACAGTTGATGCCTGAATTTTTTCTCTGTCTGCTCCATGCACAAGCAATGGCGTCGATTTATATTATAAGCAGCCCCCTCATGTCCTCTTTTAGAATAGAGAAGGGCATAAAAATATTTCTCAAGTACTTACAGATAATGTACACTTGCCTGTAGTTCAGGCGGGATTGTGATCAAATTACTCTATTTCCACACCGTTCCTTTATTTTAAACCTTTATCCTCCTTCTTATGAAAGTTACAAAGGGTATGTCAGGGATTGAATGGTAGCCTGTACCTGTTTTTCCTAGGGGCCGCATGGAGAAAGTAAGTTTTAAAGAAAGAAAAGTAGGAAATTTGGTCCCTAGAAAGGTTCTTTTTTTCTTTTTTTTCATGGGAAGTTTCTTAACCTTTCACTGATTCGGTTGGGAGGGTGGGTGGTGGTACGGCGGTAGGCACCACTCATTTCCAGCTTCTGGATGCCCAGTGCCTGCACCACATTGGGCAGAAATTTTGCCTCGTGCTTTAATTCAGGACTGTTCCAATACAGTCCCTGACACAGTGTGCCATGAGACCTGTCATGGTTTTCAAACAAGAGGTCAAGCAGAGAGCCGTGTGGAGTTCTGAACATAGTTGTCATATTTCATATCATGTCGCATTCTGTTTGTTTTGTGATTGGTAGGGTGGTGGCCACATTTTAGCCCAGAGCATACTTGAAGGATGAGTTGAATGTATTACTGTTCCTTACAAATGTTTAGGGAGGAAGTGATTATGGGTTATACGTGAGTAAAGCATGTGGCCGCCACAGTTTAGATGCATTGTCCTATTTAGGTTCTTTTGAACACCACTTAGTTTTTAGTTTTTATTTATTTTTATTTTTATTTTTTTATTTTTTTAAGATTTTATTTATTTGACAGAGAGAGACACAATGAGAGAGGGAACACAAGCAGGGGCAGTGGGAGAGGGAGAAGCAGGCTCCCCACTGAGCAGGGGGCCCGATGTGGGGCTCGATCCCAGGACCCTGGGATCATGACCTGAGCCGAAGGCAGATGCTTAACGACTGAGCCACCCAGGCGCCCCAAGTTTTTAGTTTTTAAACATTTTATTTTTTTATTTATTTGACAGAGCACAAGCAGGAGGAGCAGCAGAGGGAGAAGGAGAAGCAGGCTCCCCGATGAGCAGGGAGCCCAGTGCAGGGCTCGATCCCAGGACCTTGGGATCATGACCTGAGCAGGAGGCAGACGTCTAACCGACTGAGCCACCCTGGGCCCCCCCCCCCCGACTTAGTTTTTAAATCCCCTTTCTCTGCACTTTAATCATATAATTGCTATATTCTGGAATTACATTCATCCTCAAATTAAAAACCCGGATGTTTTTGAAAATTCATAACTGGTTGAAGTTTCTGTTTACTTGTTTCAGAGCCTAAATATGAGGGGCACCTGGCTGGTTCAGTCGGGGAGCGTGCAACTCTTGATCTCAGGGTTGTGAGTTCGAGCCCCACATTGGGTATAGAGATTACCTAAAAATAAAAATTCTCGGGGTGCCTGGGTGGCTCAGTCGTTAAGCATCTGCCTTCAGCTCAGGTCATGGTCCCAGGGTCCTGGGATCAAGCCCCACATCGGGCTCCCTGCTCCGCGGGAAGCCTGCTTCTCCCTCTCCCACTCCCCCTACTTATGTTGCCTCTCTTGCTGTGTCTCTCTCTGTCAAATAAATAAAATCTTTAAAAAAAATAAAAATTCTTAAAAAAAAAAAAAAAGACCCACATATGAGGGAGGGAAATCCTTTTTGGATGCTTTTTCTTTTCCCTGCTCCAGTATAATTTGTTCCATTAAAACTAAAATTGCCTCCTGGGGAACTTTCTAGGTAGGAGAATATTTTGGCAAAGATTTATCGAACTCTTGAGAGAATGGTTTGGAAATGTTAATTTGAAAAGCTCTTTTTTTTTCCCCCCTGTTTTCAGGCTTGCTGGTGGATGCCCTCCTTACTCCCCAGTATATACTTCTTGGATAGATTGCTGGTGCATGCTACAAAAAGAGGTACTTCTGTCTCATTCTCTCTCTCTCTCTCCATTCTTCCCTTCCTCCTCACCCCTCCTCTCTCTCGTACTTTGTTTTGTTTTTGTTTGTCTTCTTGAATAATGTCTCTGGAATCCCAGGTTAATTTTTGTAGGTTACCCTTTAGTTACCAATTAATGTACCCTTTACACTGTTCTGTATGTCACTCCAGCATAGCAGTAAGATGTGCTGCTTAGAAGTATCAGGAGGGGTAATGAGTTAAGAATCCCTAGATGTGACCTAGAAGCCATTTGAGCGATCACATTCAAATTATAAATAGGGTCTGGGTAGGCAGTTATCCTGGTTTTTAAAACGATGACCTCAGTTTCAGATTATTTTTTTCTAACGTCACCTCTCTTTGTAACTTCTCAGGATCTCTTCATATATTCAGGTGTTTTTCTCCAGTATGTAGAGAGGAAACTGAGAAACAAGAGGTTGTTTATGACATTATTTGTCACAGTGATGATGATGGAGCTGGTCTCTTACTTCTAGAGTCTTTTTAGAGAATGATTTTATCCAGACTCCCAATTTCTTCTTCGTTACTGCGTGAAGTGTGTCAACTGCAACCAAAAATTCGCAGCCAGTCTAGGCAGAGCTTTATTAGGAACCAAAATAATGGGTGGCTGTGTGCGAAATTTAACACAGGATCACTTTAAGTGGCCATCAGTTTAAAGCTGTTTTTAAGTGGCAAGCACTTTTTCAAGGATTGTAGAAGATAGTGTATGAGGAACCTCTTTGTCGCACTAAACGATAGCACTAGTAATGCGTGTGAGAAAGGCCTCTGTTCACAGAGCTCGGGCTCCCCCCAGCCTGAACTCCAGATGAAAAGGCCTAAGCACTACCATAGTTGCCTTTGCCCAGCATGCAGGCCAGGCAAGCCCCTCTGTGGAGCCAAGCCACAACACCTGGATCATTTCCATGCAGACCTAACTGAACATTCTGGGTTTCATTCTGAGTCTTACACTCTCTGTTGGGCAATCTCCTATTGTGGTCCCCATTTAAAAGGAAAGATGGCCCTTCTTTCCCTACTTTCTAACTAACCCCCTACTGTACGAAGAAAGTAGATAGAAAATGTATTAGGGTATCAGATACCTTACCTAGGGAGCTGTCAGTCCTCTAAGTGCTTAGGACAACAACAAATCTTGGTGGGGTATTTACTGGATATCAGGCATCGTGCTGAGAGCCTCCTGTGTATCATCAGCTCCTGTAACCGTCAAAATAACCGTGTGAGGATAGGTACCATTCTTTATCGTCCCACCTCACATCTGAAGAAATTGGGACTTTGAACCGTTAAATAACGCTAATTATATAATCCAGGGTTACACAGCCTGTGTTTGTGAGAGTGGGATCTATGTGCAGTCTATTCAATTAAGCTTACAACATTATTACTCTCATTGTAAGATTTTATAAGTACTTCCTGGAGATCTGACCATTCCATTAAAAAGTAAATAAATGCTAGCCCTTAGTGAGTGGTGGGACCGTCTCAGCACTCTGTATGTATTGACTCATGTGATAACCTAGCTAGCAAGTGGCAGAGCCAGAATCCGAACTGGGAGTTCTGTCTAAATAAGAGATCCTTGCCTTATCCACGTGGCAGCATCGTAGTGAATTCCCAGAAAGCTCGGCTGGGGTCAGAGTGCGCACTGCTGCTCCGTGGTGAGAGCCCCAGTCTTGTCCTGGCCCTTTTTAGTCACATCTCCAGAAAAGTGTGCAGGTGCATCTCTGCTGATTTGGACTGGCTGACCTCATGTTCACACTAGACTTTATTTGTTTTTATTTTATTTTTTTTTCCAGGGAAATATGAGCCGAGGAAATAGCTTGTTTTTCCGGAAGGTCCCCTTTGGGAAGACTTATTGTTGTGACCTGAGAATGTTAATTTGAAGATGTGGGGCAGGGACAGTGACATTTCTATAGTCCCAGATGCACAGAATTATGGGAGAGAATGTTGATTTCTATACAGTGTGGCGCGCTTTTTTAATAATCATTTAATCTTGGGAAAATGGAGGTGTTTGGTGTCTGCCTTTTTTGTTCTTTTTATCAGCACTACATAATTTACCACTGATGTTCCCCCTTTAGTTATTCTGAAGTGGGACATTTTTGCTCCAGACTCATTCTTTAAACAGGGAGGAAAAAAAAATTGCATTTTCCCAAAAGGTATAGGCAGGTTGTTATGTGATTTGAGTCTTAATTTTAAGGCTTTGTAAAATGTAGAGTACATTCTCAAGAACAAAGAAAGAATTCTACAGAACTTAAGAAATGTAATAAGGTAGACTATATGGGAGGTTATGAATTACCTTTTCTTTAGTAGACCCTAAAACCTCGGCATCCATCAGAATCTGCCTCCCATTATATGCTTCTAAGCATGTTTGATTAACCCTGTCTCTCGTCCTTGAAAAAGATAATCCATTGCTAATGACCGTGGAAAATCTCTACACAGGGTATGTACTCCTTCAGTCTCTTACTGCAAAGTAATAAATTATTGCCAACAACAAAAAAGCGGGAGGGAATTACAGAGAACAAGCAAGATTTGGAAAGGAAGCATATTGGCTTCTTTTTCCCCCAAAAAGAAATTCTTGTGTAAAATATGAGCAGCGAATACTGCAGCAGTAGCCCCTTCTCTGAGAGCTCAGTGTTTGCCCGTCCCTAAATTGTATCATTCTACAGTTCTACGTGGATGTAATATTTCTGTACAGATTATCATCTTACAATCTTTTGTTCAGTTTTTAATTTTGTTTCTTTGTTGTTGTTGTTGCAGAAGGTGAGTAGTTTGCTTTTCTTTCCTAGTGACGGCCCTTGGAAAGTGTACTTAAAACTTCATACCTGGTAATGCACACTTAGGTCCACAGGGCGCTTAGGATATTGACCACCTCGCATGTCATACCCTCAGTTAGTCACATTAGCATTCATAGGAGGGAAAAACCATTTTAGAAGGAAATCATTGCAACTCAAGCATAAAGCTCCTATTTACTCAGGCCTTTTAAAAGCAGTTCAGATGCTCAAAGATGAGAAAGCATATGGTTTCACTTAAATAATCCACTGGGATTTTGCCAGTGAGTAAGCACTTAATTTGCTACTGCTCAGATTTCTCTGTCAAAAGAGCAGCACCCATCATATCAGAGTGAGCATGCGGGGTCTCCTCCCTCCCGCAGGGTTTGGGACTACAGCCTGAAGCTCATGAGCATGAAATGTCTTTGATGTCTCTTACTTTGTCTCAAAAAGTAATGTAAATTTTATATTCTATTCAATATTATCTGCATTTGTTTTCATATAAAAATGTTTTGCATTACCCACTTCCTCCCCCCCCAAAAAAAATCTTCAGTAAAGATGATCTAGGAAAATGTGCCATGTTTATTATCCTGTGGCTTCTGTGCTCATACATGCTTGCCTATTCCTACTGGAGAAGCTTATGACTGTAAAAACCAGTCTGCCGCCAGAGGGCGCCAAGGCTTCGGTTTTTGCCTATGCAAGTTGGGCCATGAAGAATTTTAGGAAGGCCTGGAATTTTTCTAAGTGTTGTCCAGTCAGTCAGTCTTACTTCCTCCAAGCTATAGATCCAATAAGGGTAGCTACACCAGTGGTCCTCCATGAAATTATATAGGCTGTTAACATAATCAGACATCTAAAGTTTATTCAAGGGTTAGTTAAATGCATGTAGGTACTCTTAAGATCCACCTGCAAGAAATAATGAATTGACTCCTGTGTAAATAAGGATCATCTAGTAAGCTGCACCTGTGAAACTGGGCAAATGGTTTGCCTTGGGAGTGCTGAGCTGAGTTGCCAGGACATAGTCCCCCAGGGAGTGTGATGGTCATTGAAGCCTTGATTGAAGAAAAGAATCTGGGGGTTTCCTGCAACTTTTGGAGTGGCTGTAAAAATAGGGCATACAAGCAGCCTTAGGGTGAAAGAAACTTTAAACATAGCCCTGTGTGGGGCTCCTGGGTGGCTCATTCGGTTAAGCATCCGACTCTTGATTTCGGGTCTTGATCTCAGGATCGGGAGTTCGAGGCCCAGGCTGGGCTCCACTCGGCATGGAGCGTGCTTAAAAAACAAAAAACATAGCTCTACGTTCCAGTTTTTTCTGAACCTAAACACAACCTCAGCTTTACTATAATTTTCTACTCTAAAAATACCCTCCTTTCCCTCGCTGCATTGAGATTCTCCCTGTACAGTGAGATTCCATCCTAGTAGCCATCTCTCTGTGAAGTCTCTCAGTCCTCCAGACCAGATGAGGTCCGCCTTCAAACTCCCCTCCTCCACGGCTTGTAATTACAGACTAGTCTGACAAAATGGAAACTGCATCTGTTACTCACTGCTAAGTTCAAGGCTTACACAGCAGTGGCATTATTTCTCTCTGATCTGAAAATCTGTTGGGGGAAAAATAATCATATTTAGCCCTTTAAAGCAGGCCCACCAAAACATCAGGCTTGCTGGGCTTTAGAGAAAAACTAGCCCGTCACATCACAGTCCATGCAGCTGGTCACTTTGAGGTGCTGTGGCAGGTTAAGGGAGGAAGAAGAGAAAAAAAACATTAGGAAGGAATGAAAGTAATGACTGTCAAGCCTGTCATGTAAGTTTTAATTCTCAGAATCTTTGGTAGAGGAGGTATCCCCACTTCAGAAAAAAAGTGAAAATGTAGGAATAAGGAAAATTAGTAATGCATTCAAAATTACATAGATCATTCCGAGCTGGATTCACACCTGAGTCTTTTGAATCTGAAGTACGTTTTCTGCTTCACGGAGGCTATGAAGTGCTGAGAAAAAAAGTAGCCACTGAACCAGATGATGAGTAATTCAGCCACGTAAGCAAAAAGGCCCTGCATTTTGGTCAAAGCAATGAAACCAAAAATCATGCTGCCCACAGAGTAGAGTGGAATGGTCTGAAATCAGGACAGACCTAGTTCTTGCCTCTGCAGAACGACAAACAGGTGAAACAGCCTAAAGTAGGAATGATCGCCGTTGCTTTTCCCCGACCGTTCTGATAGTTGATGCAGATGGGAAGCTGAGTTATTATACGGTGAGGATTCCTAGGAGGACCATCAGTCCATGTGTGTGGACTCCCTACTACACTGGGCTATAACATTTCTTGAAAGTGATTGATGTGTCAGCTCCTCTGATGGATTCTTCTAGAACATCCTTGCATATTGAATGGGTTCATTCAGGCTGCCTCCCTTAGTGCCGTAGTGATTTATATCTTCGGAGGTTTTTGTTTTTTAGATATAGACAAAGACGTGTTTTATCTCCTTTGCAGAGATTTTTAGGCCCTCCTAAGGATGTCACATGTGACTTCTCATTTTCTTTTTTCTCCATTGACCCTTCATCTTATTGTCTCTTCAGACAAGTGATCCAGAATCTTGCATTCTGGTTTTTGTCCTAGAGGGAAAGTTGTGAATGAAAGATTCTTTTGTCGCCAACCAAAAACTACCCTCTTTCAGAAAAATACCTTTGATGGTAACAGCGATTAATTTTCTAAGGCAACTGAGAGTGTTTTCCTTCCAGCCACCTCTGTGCATATGAATCCGCTTCCTCATCTGTTTGCTGCCTAAAGCGATGTCTGGAGGAGGCCCCCTAGCAATGCTTGTGTTCAGTCTCCCCAACAGGCCCTGCTAGTCTGCCATGATTGCATGCCCGGGAGACAGAATCTTGAAAAGCCCATTTTTCCTTAGTCTCATAAGTGGATTCACCTGCAGTCCAGGCCCCAAATGTCCGGTCTGGGACCAATTAAGCAGATTTTGCTTTAAAACCACAACTGTTCTGGAACCAACTTACTGCAACCCTGAAAAAGAATGTTTTCAGTTAGCTGCAGATCTGTACCATACACCAAAATGTGGGCGAACAAACAGTGCTTCAGAGAGTGGCAAGGGAGAGAGGGAGGGAAACAGAAATCCGACACGAAGGTGCTATTCGAGATTCACCACCTTCCTGCGGGGGAGAGCAAGTCATGGAACAGGGCCTTGCCCCTCCCAAAGTCTGAAACAGGACAATGGGTGAGAAAGTCTTCGAGCAGCACGAGCTCCTACCTTGCTAAGGCAGCCAGAAGAACAGACTCTCCCCTGCTAATGCCGCATGCTCATGGAAAAGCTATTCAGTATTGCAGTTTATTTCCAGAGTAGCATTAGGAGCCAGAGGTTAGATAAGGACAAGAGAGAAAGTACCTACTTGCTTTCCATCCAGTCTGGGGCCCTGCCCTTTTGGCGTCAAAATGTGCTTTGGAGAGAATGTGCTTTGTCTGGAAACGAGTAAGGAGGGTGAAAACGGGGAGAACATAGCTGCACCTCACTTCAAACGGCTCACTTCCCACTGGAACGCAGTATCATTCATGCCTTCTCCACCCACCCCCCCCGCCACCCCACAGCGGCCCACATTCAGAGTTTGTAAATGCAGCGCTCAGTTATCAAGTGCGCAACGTGCACACAGTCCTGTGCCGGGGGCCTCGGGGGACCAAAGGCGTGTAATCAATCCCGTCCCAGGACGCTGGCTGGGCGGCGGGGGAGGGGTGCAGTATGGCAAGGCCATAAAAGCTAGGAATGTTGGGAGGATTAAATGGAACCATGTGTGGAACAGCAAAGCCTGGTCCGCTGAAAGGGCCCTCCCCGAGTCTCCGCGCTCCCTGTGGTGGCTTGTACAAAGCAGGGCGAGCCAGCAGAAGCTGAAACAGCACCGTGGGATCCACCGGAGGGCACGCTAGCATCCCGTTGGGGGAACCCAGGGAAGGCGTCATGAAAGAGTGGCATTTGAGTTGCTCTTTTAAGGACAGTGAGGATCCTGGGAGCAATTTCCAGCTCTGTCACTTAGCAGCCACATGAACTTGGGCAAGTTACTTGATCGTTTGAAGCCTCGGGCTCCTATCTCGAAAACGAGAATACTGCTTTTCTTATTGGAGTGTTTCATTTAGCGCAGCGCCTGATGGAGTGCATCTGGAATTGGGAGCTGTTGTTACTTAAGAATTAGAGGCGGGGGATACTTGCCGAGTACAGACAGTACGGGCAAGGTCACGGAGTCAGCAGAGGCTAGAGTCAAGGGCAAGGGAAATTGCATCTCGAACAGTCGTAACCTCACCTCAGAGCTGTACTCCTGCCATGTGATAAGCCCCCCCCAGAACGGGAACTAACACATAGTGCGCCATAAGCATTTGTGGCCTGAACGGACGTCCTTCAGGATCCTCAGACTGAGTTACGTCTCAGCCCCTCTCCCCAAGGCTGCCTCGATGGAACTTGCATTCTCAAACCTGACTAAGCCCAACCCTGTGGCCCGGTTTCCCAGACTAAAAAACCCGGAGATGACCTTGAGTCCTCTCTACTCCTCCCCCTACTTCTGAGAAGTCACGGTTGGATTCCGAGAAATGCCTGCTGACTTTGTCATCCCCGCGCCCAGGTGCCTGTCTCTGCTAAGCAGCCGCCTTCTATCTTGTCTTCCCGCAGCCTGCGCGGCCCGGGGGCCCGAGATAAAGCTGGAGCGCCGGGCCCGCCCGGCAGGCCGACCCTACCGCTTTTCTCTGCCTACACAGGCTTCCAGCAGGGGATCAAAGGCGCTTGGTGACCCAGTTGCTTAAGATTTCTTGCCATTTCATCCTTAAATCCTTACACCCTGCGCCCAAGCTGGTCCCAGTGTCCCGCCTACGACCTCCTCTGTGCTGCACATTTGTACCTACTAGCAGCTGCTCTGTGTTCTCTTCTCTGAAGCTTCGTGCAGGTGGAGCCAAGCTCAGAGACAGAGACAGAGATATTTATAAGTACAAAGTGGGTGTAAACTTCTGCAGTCGCCAACGTTTTAAACAAGCCCAATTCCACCTCCTCTCCGTTCGAACGTTGAAATTCCTGTCCACCACCTCCTCTTCCATCTCTTCCCAAAGCCTGTGAGTTCCTGTCCTCTCGATAAGCCTGGAAACCTTGGTGGCTACAAGATGTGACCTGGGAAGAAGCGAGGGAAATACAAACAGCATCTATAGGCAGCTGCGCAGAGTAAAAGGTATTGAGATGACATAAACGTACCTACTGTCTAATAGGATTTTTTTTAATGGCCTATCTCATATCCTGCCCCTACCTATATCCATTACCACACACCCATAAAACACCCACATCAGCAAAATATTACCTCCATTTTACTGAGAAAAGTGAAGCTCAGAAGGGCTAAGTCACTTACCCCAAACTAGTAAGTGACAAAGCCAGGATTCAGACCTGGGTCTGCAAGTCTGAGGAACTTCTAATAGTATGCCACGCACATGTATTGAGTCTTGCTATTTTTTCTGCATTAAAATAGGGGGACAGACTTAAGAAGTTAAACACAAAACTCCGTGCAGGGGAACCCGTGACTTTATAATAGTGAAAGGGTCAATGTCGCATGTTATGCTTCCATACTGAGAAACCCAACAAACTGGCTTAATGAAGAAAAGGAATTGATTGGCCCAAGTAACAGAAATGGCCAGCAGTTAATGAAGTGGTTGGAACAAGGGCATCGGGATTCCCACTGTTCTCATGCCTTCCGTCCATGGGCCTCTGCCTGGTTTCCCCCTCAGACGGGCTCACTCAGTGTAGCAGCAAGAGGCCAAAGGGCAGCTCTACTCACGTGACTTCTTAGAGCTTGTAATTCCAGAGAACAAACACTTATCTCCTAAGGAGGCTCCAGTAAAAATCCCCTGGAGGAGCCTGGCGGGGAAACACAGGGCCGTCAGTACACCGTTCGGCGTGTCTGGAGCACTCCGCTGCTCTCCCAGCCAGGCCTGAGTCACAGGCCCAGGCTGAAGGGCTCGGGATCCGGGCTCCACCCCCCTGGAACCATATACTTTGAGCTGGAGGGGCAGGGCTCATCAACGGAAGGTTTTGCAGTCCAGTCAAAAGAAGGAGTTTGAATAGAAGGGGAAAGAAAACAACACGATCCACCAAGAGCATATAAGCTCTGAAGACCCGTGAACCTGAGATGAGCACAGGGGTTGACGCCGAGCCTTCTATGTGCCGATATGTCCATAGATTATCTCTGTCACCCCATCAAGCAGATTCTACCCCCATTTTTTTTAAAGTGTGAAAAATTGAAGCTCAAATTGAAACAACTTGTTAGGAAGGGGCAGAGCTAGAATTCAGACCCGGCTATGTTTGACTCCAAACCCTGCGGGCTGTCCACAGCGGGACGCTGCCAAGCTGGGAGGAGCCAGTCGGAAGGAGCCTTTGGGTAGGACTGATAGAGGAACACTGGGGAGCCGTGGCCTTGCGGGAATTCACTGCCAACTGTCCAGACATGCCCTGAGGGCAGCATGACACCAGGCTGGGAGGCCGTGCACAGCTCCCAGCCGAGCCGCTGAGAAATGCTTCACGTGCATCAGCACGGTGTCCTCACTCAGTGGGAAGAGCGAGCTACCGGGGAGCCGCCCCCCCATCCTTACTTCCGACCGAGGCAATGAATTACCTGGTGCTGTTGGTATCACAGGGGCCACAGGAGAAAGTTGGATCGAGAAGGAAGAGCCATTGGGGCGGTGGGGGGGGGCAGGGCATGGAATGAATGGATGAATGAATACATAGTCGTAGAAAAGAAGTTGAAAAAATTGCGGAAAAGTTATGATCCCGTGTTTAGAGGCCTACATGGGAATGTGGCCAGAAAGGGATAGAAAGCTCTAAAAATGGAAAATGAGGACTGCCCATCTGCAGAAACCCTTGCACAGTGCAAGGCGGTGAGCTGAAGAAAGCAGCGTGGCTCTGTAGAAAGCCCTCCAACACTCGAACATGAAGAGGCAGGGTATAAGACGTAGAAGGAAGAGAAGGAAGTCCTGGATAAATTGAGGCTTGGAAAAGGTGCAGACGGTAAAAGACCCCTTTGGTTATGTGCAGAGCATGAGGAATAAAGAGAGGATTCATTATATAGGGTTCCACTTGGGGGTGGAGGTGTCAGGTTAGCAGTCGTCAGAAAGCAAAATACTCAGCCCCGATTTGCTTTCTCCCGCAAGGAAGAGCATTTCTTTTTTTTTTTTTTTTAAGATTTTATTTATTTATTTATTTGAGAGAGAGAGTGAGAGAGAGAAAGAGCACAAGAGGGGGTAGGGTTAGAGGGAGAAGCAGACTCCCCGCCGAGCAGGGAGCCTGATGTGGGACTCGATCCCGGGACTCCAGGATCATGACCTGAGCCGAAGGCAGTCGCTTAACCAACTGAGCCACCCAGGCGCCCAAGGAAGAGCATTTCTAAACTGGGTCGAGTAAAGCAAAACATGATTTAGAGGATATTGAAACTCCAAATAGAAGATAGTAAGGGAAAACCTAAGCACCTAGCCATTTATAATAAGGTGCAAATCCGAAAGCGTCAAAAACCTTTGCAGAGAAGATCCCGGAACGCTTGCCGAGGTAGGTGAGAGAGCTGGGGAGAGGGAGAAAGGGGCCACAGAGCCTGAAGGCTGCATATGTCCTGACACTGAGAAAAGAGGAAAAGGTAGATTCTGGAAACTCGAGGTGGGTATATTTGAAGTGAATTCCTCCCCAAAATTTATTCTAGCATATAGTATTAGACTGTGGGTTTGAGAACCCCTAGAAAAAGAATCAGTATCTTCACTAAGAGCAAGATAAGGTAGATGATAATACCAACAGTAATTTATTATTTATCTGGATGGCCACTAGGAAAATTCCCTGGACATGGTGTGCCTCGTTTCCAGTTAGACATCGGAATGTTTCCCAATTGAGGAGACTACCAGGGAAACAGTGATCTCAGAGATCACCCAGTCAGGTGGATTTATAACCCATTCACCAGTGTGCCCCTCTCCCCCCAGTTGGTGACTCACTGGATGCACATCTGGGAGAAGTCTTAAAGTTCCATGCTCCCGACTGCATGCGGGCAGCTCAGTAGTTTCCCGTGCCGGCCACACTCACCGTGTTTGCAGATGGCGCTGCTACTGGGAGGGAAGGTGAACATTTGGATGTCAGAATCAAGCTTCTAAAATATCTTGAAACGGGGCTGAGAGCAACAGGATGAATGAACAAGTAGTGGAAAGACTTGCATTTATTTTATCTATTTTAGCTTAAAACAGTGCACATTCATTGTCTTACAGTTCTGTAGACCAGAAGTCTGGAAACGGGTCTTACAGGGTTAAAATCCAGATGTTGGCAAGGCTGCATTTCTTCTGGAGGCCCTAGGGGAGGATTCTGCCATGCCAGGTCCAAGCTGTGTTCCTTGGCCTGTGGCTTCTTCATCCATCCTCAAAGCCAGCCGCGTAGCATTTTCCAGTCTTGGAAAGACCTGCGTTTAGACTTGATTTGATTTCCTTAATGAGCTGCACAAGCACAGGATGAAGGAAGTTTGTCTTGACAGTGGTGCCCGTGGAAAAGGCTGGGGGCTTTCTGCCGATGTCCGTGGGAATTGAAACCAGTAGCAATGGAGCCGCTACCAGAAAAGATAGTAGTTTTCCCCATCCCTTCTTATTTTAGGTGTAAAAGGGTGAGACTGAAAAGTATGTATGTCTCCCTATAACCATTCCTCTCCCCAGGAGGAGTCAGCCTGATGTAGATCTTCCAAGAGGTATTCTATGCATATAAAAGCAAATGGGTACTTTTTAATGTAAATGATAGCATACTGTACACCTTTTTTTTTTACTTAACAGTAAATCTTAGAGATTATTTTATGTCCCTTATATGAAATAATTCCTCATTCTTTTATAAAGGGTATATAGTATTTTATTGTATATGTGTGTGTGTATATATATATATATATATATACACAGTTTAATATATATCTCAGATATATATATATATGTATATATATATATATATATCAGAATTTATTTGATGGGTCCTCTGTTGCTGGACATGTAGATTATTTCCAATATTCTGCTATTACAAACAATGCTACAGTGAATAGCATGTCATTTCAAACATATGGGCATGTATCTGAGAAGCAGCTTTTCAAGAAGTGGAATCACTGAGTCAAAGGGCATGTACTTTTTTCTTTTTTTAAAGATTTTATTTATTTATTTGACAGAAAGAGACATAGTGAGAGCAGGAACACAAGCAGGGGGAGTGGGAGAGGGAGAAGCAGGCTTTCCGCGGAGCAGGGAGCCCGATGTGGGACTCGATCCCAGGACCCTGGGATCATGACCTGAGCTGAAGGCAGACGCTTAACGACTGAGCCACCCAGGCGCCCGGGCATGTACGTTTTTAAATTTGGTAGGTATTGTCCAATTACCCAGTTGTTCCAGTTGACTGTCCCACTAGCAATGTATGAATGTGTTTTTCAGCCTTGTCACCAATAGAGTGTGTTATAAACCTTAGTGCTCTTTGACAACTTGAGAGGTAAAAAAATGATGGCATCACATTATGATTTTCTTATTCTAATAGTTATTTGTATTTTGTTTTTTATTAACTGTTTATATCTTGTACCCATTTTTTGCTGAGTTGTTTTTTTCTCAAAACTCTTTATATATTAATTTGCTCTTTGTGATAATGAATTACAAATACGTTTTCCATTTTGTAGTTTGTCTTTTGATTTTTTTTTTTTTTTTAAGTACGCTTCACACCAAGTGTGGAGCCCATCATGGGGCTTGAACTCAACTCTGAAATCAAGACCTGAGCTGAGATCAAGTGTTGGATGAACTGAGCCACCCAGGTGCCCCTCTTTTGATTTTGTTTCTGGCAGTTTTGCTGTGTAAATATGTTTCTCTCTTAAACTGTAGGAAATGTATCCATCAATTTTTTTTATGACTTCTGGATTTTATGTCATACTTCAAAGTTCTTCACTCTGAAATTTTTTAAAAATTATCACTTGATTTCTTTCAGTACTTTTTTTATTTAATTTTTACGTTTAAATATGCAATCCACTTGTTATTTGTTTTGGTATAAGACATGATGTATGGATCCAACTTACTATTTTTCCAAATGGCTACACATTGTTCCCATACAATTTATTGAATCATGTCTCTTTTCTTCTCTGATTTAAAATCCCACTTTTAGCGGCGCCTGGCTGGGTCAGTAGGTGGAGCTTGTGACTCTTGGGGTTATGGGTTTGAGCCCCATGTTGGGTGTAGAGATTACTAAAAAAAATAAATAAACTTAAAATCCCACTTTTGTAGTATTCTAATTCCAGTATGTATTTGGATCTAATACTGGATTTTACATTCCATGCCACTGATCTACTTCTTTTGATACATATGAAAGAAATTATAGTGTATTGATATTTTAAATTACATTTCAAATGAAAGCAATAAGTTTGTTAGAAAAAGTTTGGGAAATAGAAAAAATTCTACAGAGAAAATATCATCCCTGGGGCGCCTGGGTGGCTCAGTCGTTAAGCGTCTGCCTTCGGCTCAGGTCATGATCTCAGGGTCCTGGGATCGAGTCCCACATCGGGCTCCCTGCTTGGCGGGAAGCCTGCTTCTCCCTCTCCCACTCCCCCTGCTTGTGTTCCCTCTCTTGCTGTCTCTCTCTCTCTGTCAAATAAATAAATAAAATCTTTAAAAAAAAAAAAAAAATCATCCCTGAACCTACCAAAAATAACTAAATATTTTGCTTTTCCCCACATGGTTGCACAATGGTGGCAGTAGCTCCAAGTACCATCTTCTCACACCGTATTACAGATAGCCTGGAAGAGGGCATGACCATTTCTAGTCCCACATTGCCCAAAGCAGGAGCTGAGGGTAGTTGGGAAAGGTGGGAGAGCATTTTGGGTTGTCACAATGACTGAGGGACACTATTGGCATCTAGTGGGCAGTGGCCAGGCATAGTAGATGTCCTATGATGTTTAGGACAGTTAAGCGAAACGTGAGCTCTCATTCCTTACAACATTAATGTAGGTAAAAAAACAAAACCTGTTTTTCCATACAAAACAAGCTTTTTTGCATGGTTTTAGTGCACGCTGAATTTTCCAAGAATGCAACTTTCCTGTAAATTGGGGAAGGATTGTAATTTGTTTTGTTTACAATTTCACCAAGAGTTGTTCATGTTAGACATCATAATGGTGTTGGGGCTCTGGACAGCACACCCTTGTATCAGCATGTGTTTGTGGTTCTTGCACTTGTGATTCTATGGAAGATTCTATACTTCTAGAAGTATAAACATCCATCTATATTTGGTTATTTATTCTAGTGTGGCAATGTGCAAGTATTTACATATTGAAAAACAGATTATTTTAATAAAATTACTTTCCTTTTTTTTCTTCTTTATATCACACTTGGAGCATTATATTGATTTTTTGAAAATATGTGTCAGTAGACTTCATTCTCTATGAGTTTCATTTCAGTGTAGGAAAGGAGACATTCCAAAATACTTGTAATAAAAGAAATTAGGTCAGACAGGATTGAGACCCACGGGCTAGGAGAATAAAGTCTAGACAGCTTATCCTGGCACTTAAAATCTTTCACGATCAAATTCAAAACCCATTTTCTGGACCTGTTTCCCAGCAGCATCCCTGGATTTTACACTTCAGCCACACCAAGGTTATTCATTTTTCAAACACACCAAGCAGTAGTAATAGCACATACTGAGTGCTTACAGTATGCCAGGCTCTGTGCTGAATACTTTACATTGAGTAGGTCTTTCAATGCTGTCGACAAGCCAGCAAGGCAGAGATAACTTTTCTTTTTTTTTAGTTTTTATTTTTTAAGATTTTATTTATTTATTTGACAGAGAGAGAGACAGCGAGAGAGGGAACACAAGCAGGGGGAGTGGGAGAGGGAGAAGCAGGCTTCCCGCGGAGCAGGGAGCCCGATGTGGGGCTCGATCCCAGGACCCTGGGATCATGACCTGAGCCGAAGGCAGACGCTTAACGACTGAGCCACCCAGGCGCCCCCAGAGATAACTTTTCTTGTCCCCATTTCACAGGTGGGGAAACTGAGGTGGAGCTGGGATTCAAACCCAAGCAGTGTGATGCTAGTCACTGCACTTTACCAGGACTGTATTACCTCCGAGGGGGATGCCCCTGCTCCCTGTCCTTTCTCCCAGGATGCCTTTCCCATCTCTTGCTACCTGTCAAGGTCTGGGGCAGCCTTCACGACTTCTATCGGTGTCGCTTTGTTCAGTAACTCATGGGTCAGGGCCAGCTTCACGGGATGCAACTTTTGCAGCTGCACGAGCCCCGCCCTTCAAAGGGCTCAATGCCCGGTTGAATGCTCTATGGTCACCATTTAAATCCTTAATTTTTGAACAAAAGGCCCAGCATTTTCATCTTGTGCCAGACCTTGCAAATCTGGTAGCTGGTCCCGACCAGGGCTGTTGGCCACCACATCTTCACATATGGCCTTTCCATGTGGCCTGGGCTTTCTCACACCAAGAGAGTTTCAAGAGAGAGAGTGAGCGCCAGGCAGAAGCGGTATCTCCCTTTATGACCCAACCCAAGTCCTCCTCTTAAGAGGGGAGTGGCAAGGTCAAGTATAAAAAGAGCATGGGGGATGGGAGATACTGTCGTAGCTGTCTTTGGAAAATGCCATCGGCCACAACTGCTAAGAGCAGGTCACCTCCCCACCCCAGGCCTCAACCTCCACGTGTGCAGAAGGGGGCTGGGGGCTCAGTCCCCCTCTGGGAAAAGGCCAAGGCAGAGTTGGGAACCTGATCCTTACAGGCGCCCCAGCTTTCCCAGTCTGGGGTCACTTACCAAGCACTGAGAGGAACTGGAACCCTGGGGGTCCCAGGAGCTCTAAATGTCTGTTCCCCCCGAGGGCTGAAATCTCTGAGGAAGGCAGAGACTCCACATGCCCTGACATCTGTTTCTCCTGCCGGCATCTCTGCTGGGCTAACAATTCCTCGTCTTTCATTTCTCCCTGGGGTATGTTGTTGTCTTTCTCATTAACCTCCCCTCAACTCCCAGCAAGGTCCCTAGACTCCGAGCTCTGCTAATTCCCCTGTAATCCACTGGCAAGCCAGGAAGCTAATTAAATTGTGAGCTTGTGCGGGTGCTCTGTCAGTCTTTGACAGTCTCTCTCCCGTCAGTCTCCTCCCTTGCTTTTCCTTTCTGGCTAGCCCTGCATAGTTTAGATTCATCGGCACACTTTGTCTTCTTGCAGGTCTCCCTGATGGCTCTTCTTCCGTCTCCTGTCTTTCAGCTGGAGTAATCTTTAAAATACAGCTCTGAGTTCTGTCCCCTCTGCTGCAGGATAATCTGAGCTCCTTAGCTGGGCATTTAAGCGTATGCACCTTACCTGCCATAACTTCCAATCACAAACCCTTCCCTCCGGAGTTGAGTCATGGAAGGTCTCCTCCCCAAGCCCTGACACCTTTGCTCATATTATTACCTTTGATGGGATCCCACCCCCTACTCTTCCATCTCACTGTCAAATCCTTGCCATTATTTAAAAATAGCCTTCTCTGTGGGGTACCTGTCTGATTCAGTTGGTAAAGCATCAAGTCTCTTGATCTCAGGGTTGTGAGTTCAAGCCCCACGTTGAGTGTAGGGTTTACTCAAAAAAAAAAATTTTAAAGAGCTAAATTAAAAAAGAAAAAAATAGCCCCCTCTGTGACATCTTCCCTACACCCCCCCGTCCCACACTGCTGGTGGAATTCCTCCCTCCCTGAGCTCTCATAGCAGTTACCAGCTCAGCTCCTGAGGCTGATCTCTCTCCACCTATTATGCTTCTATCCACATCCAGCCACTTCCACTAAATGATTAGCTCCTTGAGGGCAGAGTCTCTAGGTCTTTTTCATCTCAGCATCTTCCTGAGCACATACCTAAGACTGTGCCTTAAAACCCTTCACTGGTGTTTACTGGCCCAAGATGGCAACTGGGGCTCCAGCCTTCATGTATATATTCCAGGAAGAGGGAAGAGAAAAGGGAGGGCTAAAGAGAGGGCCTCCGAGCTGAGTCGGTCCCTTTCAAGCACTTTCTCTCCCAATAGCTTCTGTTCACATCTCATTGACCATGCCCAGCAGCAGGAGAAACTGGGTACATTGTTTCCCTTCAAACTCAAGAGCACATCCCTTGTTTTACAGATGAAAATATAAGATCCAGAGAGGATCAGAGAATTAGGGAGGCTGCTGAACATGGTTAAGGATCAGGCTTCAGAGCTAAACACACCTGGGTTTGAATCCTGCCTCTCCCTGCATATAACCTCTTCATTCCTCGTTTGTAAAATTGGGTTAATGGTATCTACTTCAGGGGATGTTAAGAAAATTAAATAAGGTAACGGATGTGAAAAAGCACTTACCATGGTTTAGGACACAGTTATTGTCCGTTGTCTTAGTTTGGGTTCCCCCAAAAGCACACTTTGAGACAAAGATTTGGGTGCGAGTAGTTTATTTAAAAGTTAACCCCAGGGCTCCTGGGTGACTCAGTCGTTAAGCATCTGCCTTCAGCTCAGGTCATGATCCCAGGATCCTGGGATCAAGCCCCACATCGGGCTCCCTGCTCCGCGGGAAGCCTGCTTCTCCCTCTCCCACTCCCCCTGCTTGTGTTCCCTCTCTCGCTGTCTCTCTGTCAAATAAATAAATAAAATCTTAAAAAAAGGGGGGGGGGGTTGTGGCTGACACAGGTTAGCATTCTGTCTTCCTCAGCCCTCTGGCCACATCCCTGCATGACTCATCCCACCCTCACCCTGCTTCATGCCTTCCCATAGGCCCATGACCCAAGCTTTTGAAACTGGTGAAGGAGACAGTCGTGATCTAACTGGGGATAGACAAGTACTTCACCCTAGGCCCCAAATACCCCCAGTGCCCAGCCTAAAATGCCTCCATTCATTTCCTTCCATTGAGGCACATATTCCTCATCCTTCACCTAACACCCTGAAGAAAATTTACTGAGTCCATCATCATTATCAACGCCTTCATGAGGACTAACCTGCATCAGACTAACTGGGGTCACATAAGTTTTGAGAGTTCCATAAGGAAAGCTCCAGAGGGCAGAGGGCTTCCCAGGGCACCAGGCTTCTCTGTGTCCACCCACATCTGGTCTGTGGCAGAGCCGGGACCAGAGTGGAGGCCTTCGGCATCAACCAGGGGCAGATGGAGGGCACCAGCTCCTGGTAGCCGAGAGTAGGGCCCTTCTAGAGCCATCCGCTCAGTCAACACCTACTGAGTGCCAGGCAGGGGGGGACACCCCACCCCCAGGCAGGAGAGACCCCCACAGCTGTTGGGAGACAACAGCAGCCCTGATGAAGGGAGTCCGAGATGGCTGCAGGGGTCAAAACCCAGAGTGGAGGCCATGGGGGGCCCTGATGAGTGCTGAGGCGGGAAGACCGCTGTTCCCAGCCCTGATGTCCAGCTGGATCCTGCTACCCTAGCCCCAGCTACGCAGGGTGTCCGTGTCCCTCCCCAACAGGCCCTCCGAGCCCTCCGAGTGCCTCTCTCAACCTTCTTCCTTCGTGTGGGCACCAGGGAAGCAGTCTACTCAGCCAAAACTCAATTCTGCCCCAAGGATGCCCTTCCTTTGCATCCCCTCCCCAGGGGACCAAGGCTGACCCTCCGAGGTCTGGGGGCTTGGTCTCCCTCCTTCCTTCCTAACCAACTATGGGCATTTTCAGATTCGGAAGCAAGGAAGAAAAACTAGGTCACTTCAAGCTCTTTCTTTACTGTTGACATTGACCCATTTATCCTTCTCTTCCCTCAGACCCCCTCCCCCAGTGCCACTCAGCCTGGACATCTGTCCCAGATGAAATCTCACCTTCCACTGTCCTTGCCGCCCAGGGGCTTGTCCAGGGCGTTCTGCGGCAGTCCCCTCTCCTCAAACCGGGGAGGAGGCCGGTCTGGAGAGTGCCCTGGGCCACCCCCAGTTTGTCCTCTGCCTCCGGCCTCAGTTTCCCCGTCTGCTAACTTGGGTTGATGATGCGTGTTCTGTGGAGCCAGAGGATGAAGCTCCAGGGAGGTCACGGATGAGGAAGAGCCCAGGGCTGGGCGCAGCCTGCGCAGGGGCCTCCTCGGTGCGGTGCCCCTAGGCCCTGCGCGGCTCCACTTCCTCGGCGCGCCCCTCCCTCTCCCTTCTCCTCCCCTCTCCCCCTTCCCGCCGCTCCCCTGCCGCTCCTCGCGCTGGTCAGCTCGCCTCGCTCTTCAGCTGTCCTCGTTCCCTGGCGCCTCGCTGCCCCGCGCCCGCCCCGGGGTCCCGGGGTCCCAGCGCCCCGCCGCCGCCGCCGCCGCCGCCGCCGCCGCCCCCGCCAGGCCGGGCCCCGCCGCAGCGCGGGCGGTCAGTGCGCAGCCCCGGCGCCCGCGCGGAGCCGGGAGCCCGGAGCCCGGAGCCGGATCGCGGGCTCGGAGCGGACCCGACCCGCCCGCCGCCCCCAGCCAGGTGAGGGCAGCTCAGGGCCGGGGAGCCAAGCTTTCTCCCGTGTGCAAGCGGGGGCGGGCGAAGGCGCGGGGGAATCCGGCTCCTTGTTCGCTGAAAGGAGGACCTGAGAGCTTTTTCATGAAAGAGGCTCAAGGGCTTTCACTCGGAAGGGATGGATGAAGGAAGGTTGGCAAGGGGGCGGGGGGTGGGGGAGCTCTAGGGTATCCCCTCCTGAGGGATTTCTTTTTTCAGGAGGAAGGGTTAAATGGCTTCTGTAAAACGGGGACTTGTCTTCTTGGGAACATGAGGGGCTTTCAGGGTGGGAGGAGGTTCTGGCGAGGCTTGAAGGAGGGGGTAACTGGGGAGTGGGGTTTGGCGGGGAGCGGGGCTCTGAGATCGCCTTCACCTGACATCGCGGCACCTCCCCCGTCGGTTCCGGGGCTCTGGGTCTGCCCAGGTCTCCGTGTCCCAGTTTTGTCTCTTTGAAGATGACTATTTTGAGCCCCACCTGGACAGAGCTAGGAACAGACATTTCCTTTCCCGGAGCTATGAGGCCCACCTGACACCCTCCCACCTCTGACCTGACCAGGGAAGGGGGTTTAAAGAAGGATGGGGACCTAGGGATCTGGGAAATGGCAGTGCTGGGTGAGAAATGGGCAGAGGCTGGGTACTGAACACACGGGAGGACCCTCTGGCCCTCGTGGGGTGCACCAGACTCTGCAGGGAGATTGCTGAAGGTAGGGTGGGCAGGTGCTCCTGGGGCAGGACCTGCTAGGGAGAGGAGCAGGGTCAGAAAGAGTTGAGATGTTCCCATACTCCCAGAAGGCAAAACGCTAGAGTTCTTGCTTGTTTCATTGGTTTTATTTGCTTTTTGCTTTCTTTCTCTTTCACCCTGGATCCCAAGATTCATTCCACTTATCTCCCCTCCTATTTTTGCAAAAAAGGAAAACTGAGGCTAAGGACAGGTTGGCTGGAAATATCTGTGTCTATGAGGAAAAGATGGGGGAGAGGAAGGTGTACTGAATCTGGAGTCAAAAGACCTTGGTTCAAGGTTGCCTCAGTGTGCATGATTACCTTGGGCCAAAATGCTTCCCCTGTTTGGGCCTTGACTTTCTCATCTATAAAGTGGGAGAGGGCCCACCTGTCTCGAAGGTTTGCTGGGAGACCAGATGTGCCCAAAGAGCTTAATGAAAGGGAATACTCAGGAGGTGCAGTCTTCATCACTGTAGATGGGTCCCCTCCTTCCTGCCCTCATCAAGGGTATCAGCTAGCCCTTGGGGTGCCTTTGTAGGAATTACAAAAGGTCCCTCCTTCGGAGGGAGAGAAGGTTTAGCTTCGTTAGGGACTTGGGGTCTTTATTATGAAAATTAGAAAAAGGCACACTTTCCCCGGGTGCAGCAGCTCCACACTGTGGGGCAAGTAGAACGTGAGCTGGATTCCAGTGCCCACCTACCCTAAGGTGAATGTCCTTGTGTAGGGTGCATCTGCCCCCGGCAGCCCTTCTCAGCAAGCCCCCAGTGTCTCTAAGAGACACAGAGCTACACACACTCCCAGGGTCCTTCCCAGAGCCCATATCCAGGCTGTTGCCAGCTCATTTTCTTTCCTACTTTGTCTCCACTTCAGGGCCTTTGGGTATTCAAGCCCCAAAGCCTATGCCCTACTAAGAAGCATGATGGAGTTAGGCATTGCCTTCCCAAGCTCCCAGGGGTAAGAGTTACTGAGTCCCTAACTGCTTATGTCAAGAACTCTATCAGATCACTTTTCTCAAGGCCAAGAAGAGAAGCATCTGCACACCTGGGCAACACTACCATTCACAAATGGTGTTTGCACCTGCTATCTCAGAGCATCCTCACAGTAAGACTGGGGCAGGTCTCCCCATTTACAGAAAAGAAGTCATGCCCAGAGAAGTTAAGGAATTTGCCTAAGGTTTCACAGCATTTAAGTGGTAGAGCCAGGAAATGAGCCCAGGTCGAGCTGCCAGTCTTTCACTCCACCACTACTGAGGAACAAAGCTGCTGACCTCACAGTCTCGCCAAAGCCTTGCTGCAACTGTTGCTCTCCTTCTCTATTCACAGGAGCCCCTGGTTCTCTCCTTCTGCTCAGTGACCAGCCCTCAAGCCCAGAGGAAAGAGTCACTGTCTCTTACTGTGATTTCACGGGGAGGGAGCTATGTCAAGGCCCAACTGCTCGGGCCTCTTTACTGCAAGAAGGGCCCCTGGGGAGTCCAGAGGTCGAGTGGCGGCTGACCCTTGTGGGTCAAAGGCCAGGAAAGGGGTCAATGAGCAGCTATTTCCTTTCCTGTCCATATGGGGGCTGAAACAGTGGCCATCGGTACAGAGAGCTAGTGCCTGAGTGAGGGGCAGGCCAAGGTCCACAGAATAGCCACAGGACAATTCAGCAAACCAGGCTGAAAGAAACTCAGGCGCCCTGACCACCCTCTGTGGTGCCCAGGTGGGGAGGGGGAAGCCCAGCTGACAGGCTACATAGGCCCCTTCGGCCAAAGCATTTCTGCTTCCATCTGTGGTACAGGTGTGTGAGCTTTCACTCGAGAAGGGGGTTCGTTTCTTACAAAAAAAGGAGACTCACTGGCCTAATCTTCTGGTTCCCAAAGTGTGGTCCCTGGACCAGCAGCATCTGCATTACCTGGAATTTGTTAGAAATGCAAATTCTCAAGCCTCATCCTAAAGCAAATGAATGGAAGGTCTGGGGGCGGGGGCCCGACAACGTGTGTTCCAGCAAGCCCTCTATATGACACCGAGGCCCGCTGAAGCTTGAGACCCGCTGACCTAGTCCAAGTGTGTAGGAACCCGAGTCCTAGTTGTGGGGCAGGGGCAGGGCTGTGCAAGTAACGCGTCCCCCAGTCTCGGAACTCGGAACGCGGGGCATCTGGGGGCCGCCCCCGGCACAAGCCCGCTCTCCTTCCCCTTCTGCCTCCCCTCCCAGGCGCCATGCTGCTGCTCCTGCTGGGCCTGCTGGGCCCTGCCGCCTGCCGGGCCCTGGGGCCGGCTCCGGGCTCGACGGAGCTGCGCTCGGCCTTCTCGGCCGCACGCACCACCCCCCTGGAGGGCACATCGGAGATGGCGGTGACCTTCGACAAGGTGTACGTGAACATCGGCGGCGACTTCGACGCGGCCACAGGCCAGTTCCGCTGCCGCGTGCCCGGCGCCTACTTCTTCTCCTTCACGGCCGGCAAGGCCCCGCACAAGAGCCTGTCGGTGATGCTGGTGCGCAACCGCGACGAGGTGCAGGCGCTGGCCTTCGACGAGCAGCGGCGGCCCGGCGCGCGGCGCGCCGCCAGCCAGAGCGCCATGCTGCAGCTCGACTACGGCGACACGGTGTGGCTGCGGCTGCACGGCGCCCCGCAGTACGCGCTCGGCGCCCCGGGCGCCACCTTCAGCGGCTACCTGGTGTACGCCGACGCCGACGCGCCTGCGCGCGGCCCGCCCGCGCCCCCCGAGCCGCGCTCGGCCTTCTCGGCGGCGCGCACGCGCAGCCTGGTGGGCTCGGACGCGGGCCCGGGGCCGCGGCACCGGCCGCTCGCCTTCGACACGGAGCTCGTCAACATCGGCGGCGACTTCGACGCGGCGGCCGGCGTGTTCCGCTGCCGCCTGCCGGGCGCCTACTTCTTCTCCTTCACGCTGGGCAAGCTGCCGCGCAAGACGCTGTCCGTGAAGCTGATGAAGAACCGCGACGAGGTGCAGGCCATGATTTACGACGACGGCGCGTCGCGGCGCCGCGAGATGCAGAGCCAGAGCGTGATGCTGGCGCTGCGGCGCGGCGACGCCGTCTGGCTGCTGAGCCACGACCACGACGGCTACGGCGCCTACAGCAACCACGGCAAGTACATCACCTTCTCCGGCTTCCTGGTGTACCCCGACGTCGCCCCCGCCGGCCCGCCGGGCCTCGGGCCCCCGGAGCTCTGAGCCCCGCCCGGGGAGGGGAGCCCAGCGGCGGCCCGGGGCGTGCATGCCGAGCCGAGCCGAGCCGACCGCCCCGCCGGCGCGAGCATGACGGCCCGCCCAGTGCGGCTGACCCTGCCAATAAAGTGGGCCTGCGCCGGCGCCTGTCTGCCTGGGGTCCTGCGCTCTGTCTTGTCTGCGACGCCGTGGCCTCGGGCGGGGCGGGAAGGCACTGACTACTGCACACCCGGGGTGGGAGTCGGAGGGCCGAGGGCAGGATTTGGCCAGGCCCTGCGGGGGCGAGGAGATGGGAGTTTGATTGAACTGAGCCCGACTCGCCCAACCCCTTGCGGGACTCCCCCTCGCGTTACTTCCTAGTCAGCCCCTCTACCTCCTTCCCACTGACCTACCGTGTCGCTTAGGGTCCAGCTGGTTCTTTCTTGTGACAAGGGACCACACCCTGCTCCCTTTCTGGGAGTATGGGATTCAAGGCAACAGAACATTCCTTCTTCTAGCAGGGTGTGTGTGGGGTGAGCCACTGATACCTGGTTGCCCCAACTCCTGCCCTCCCACAACGGGGAGGGTGAATCGCCCAGGGCAGGGGTTAAACAACTTACTTTGGCATAAAAGGACACAGGCTGCAGGCCAGAACAAAACATTTTATGGGACAGCTACACAGGATCAGGACTACACCAGCCAGACTCAGCTTGTCTCTCTCAGTCAGTCCCCTCGCAGCCTCACTTCCCCCTCTGAGGTGTGCATCTGAGACTTGAGATGGACCAAAAAACCTGCTCCCCCCCACCTCTCCCCACCCCGCCCCACCCCCCGCCAAGGAAAGGTAATGTTCTTCCACCTGCTTTCCTCCATTCCTCCAACAGACTAAACTAAAAATGTCCAGTCTATTCTAGTCCAGATGGGGAACTTGGGGCACAGGGACTCCAGAGCATTGGTTGGGATTTAAAAGGGTATGTGAATTAGGACTGGGTGCTGGGCATTCACAAGGTTCCCATAGATTCCGCAGGACTTGTCACAGACTGCCAGGGTAGGACTTGGAGCGTCGGACTTGGCCTTCCTTGGGGACAGCTTTCTTTTCAGCATCCTTGAACACACTTCTCAACCCTAACCCCAACACATACCTGCAAGTCCTGCTTTTAGCTCTGTGCCTGTGTCCTGAGACCCAGGCTCTTAGCCTACCAGGGCTCAGGGAAGAAAATGGGGCAGGGGTAAACTGGGTTCAGGGTACAATCCAAGCTTCTACTTCCAGTGGGAAGGACCACGTGCCAGATGGAAGCCACTGCCCAGGATGGGTCTGGCTTGGGCCACGAGTTGGGGGGCAGTGGTGGGTTGGCAGGTGAAAGGGGAGAGTCAGGGAAAAGGGTCAAGGATCAAGGCCCAGGGCCCCAAAGATGGGGGCTGCCCCTGGGGCAGAAGCCCTTGCACAGGTCCCAGAGTGTTTCCTGTGCCAGCAGGGCGAAGACCTGGGCCCAGCCACCCCTCTCCTCAGCCTCACTAGCCTCATGGAGCCGGTAGACACAGGACAGGCCTGTGAGGAGCAGATGTTCAAAGTCCCAAGGGCTAAGAGGAGGCCCTTTCCGCAGGTCCTGGAACTGCTGCAGCCGCTGCTTAGCGCCCTCCAAGTCACTGGGCACATGTTGCTGCAGGAGGAGCTTGAGTCGGCGGCCTGGGCGTGTGGATGCCAGTTCCTCGTCCTGGATATGCAGCTGCCCCACGCCATCCAGCTCCAGCCCAGCCCAGAGCAGCTGCAAGGGGAGCCATGTAAGGGGTGGGCTGGGGCCTGGGAGGGCAGGGCAGGGAACAAGAGTGGGCCAGGGAGGGCATAAGCAGGCAGTAGGACCCATGCTGGGTTACCCCCCCACCCCCCACCCAGCAGGCCTAGCTTGAGACATCCCCCTTCCCAACCCTGAGCTTAGGGACCTCTGGACACTCCCTCCCCCATATCCCAGGCTGGAGGAAAGACCTCAAACATCACTTCCGGGGCCTCTGGCTCCTGCAGGCCACCTCCCACGCTGGCGCTGTCCATGGGCTGCCCTGGGGCAGCAGAAAGGAGTCAGGCCCCTGCCAAGCTCCATCCTAAATACCCCAGCCTCCCAGAAGTGCCCCTTAGCTATTTGGTAGGAATGCCTAGAGGTTCTTCTATCTACAAAAGAGCAGGAATGCCATCCCATGTCCCCCTTCACACACACACACACACACACACACACACACACACACACATTGACATTCACCCTCCCAGGCATAGGTCTTGTGATCCCCAAATCATCATCCCAAACCCAGATACCACCTCAGCAAATGTCCAGGACTCCTCCTTGAACTTCTACAGTTCCCTTGGCAAAGAACTCGACCATTGGGTCACAAGACACTTCACTTCCGACTTCCCCTCCCTATAATCATCTGGGACAATGTGACCTAAAACAGTGCCAGTGACTCTCCTCAAGGGTCAAGGACCCCTTTAGGAAGAAATCTGCTCCTTCCTTGCTCCTCAGTAGTGATCATGCAAAAGGCAGGGAAGCCAGGCAAGGCAGGTTGTCTGCTGCAGCTTCCTTCATCTCACACTCAGGTGTGCTGCCCAGCCCTTAGAATGATGGTCCCAAGCCCAGGGCAGGTCCAGAGGTCCTGCTTTGCACATCTAGAATAAGGCCACTGTCCACCTCTGTCCAGGGCTGGCAGTGAGGGCACCTGGAACTACCTCCCTTCACTTGGACTTTCTGGTTCCAGGGTTGGAGCCCAGACTATTACCCCTGTTGCATAGGTTAATCTGGTACCAGGCCCACAGTGCCTAGGCCCTGCTAGGTTCAGATAGAGCCAACTTTAGCTGCTATCAGCCAGCAGCATTCCTTGGCTCCCATCCACGCCACCCTAAAGCCCCGGTACCTGGACGGTGCTGGGTTGTAGTCACCCCAGGGAGAAGGCAAATGGTTACTATTAGCCAAGCCAGGAACTGCATCGTCCCAGCCATGTCCCACCACGTCCTCTGAGTCTTCCTCTCCCCAGCTGCTCTCTGCTCCTGCATTCGCCCGCCACACACCACGGCTCCAACTTTCCACTGCAGGCTGCTCAGGCGTTCCCTATTTTGTGTGTCAGCCTTCAATGCTAAACAGGGAGGGGTTGGCTCTGACTTCCCAGGACCTTTCCATCCCATGGAAATGTGGAATCTTTAGTTGCTGGCGGTAGGAGTCTGGCTCCCTGCTTGTCAAGCCCTCAGCCTGTTCCTGTCCAGATGGGCGGGATGCTTGCTTACTAGAAAAATGGTGCTTGGTAGCGAACAGCTCTAGCTTGGCCCTCCCAAGAAGTAGGAAAGAGCCCAGGCAGTAACACTACCTTACTATCTGTCCTCAACCCCAAAACATCCTGTAGCTGAGCTCAGGCTCTAACACCCAGTCCAGCCCAGCCTCCAGGGAGCCCCTCAGCAGCCAAAAGCATCAGCTGCAAAGCTTGGTTCTGGAACTGCAATGGTTCTCCATCTACATGGCAGGCTGGCTGGGTGGCCCCATGGACCAGCAGAGCTGAGCACTTGCACCTCAGGCACTCAGCCACCAGCCATACAGACCCCAGGCTGTTTAGGGTAGAGTCCTGTCGCCTAGAAGACAGATCTGCAGCTTCTGAGTATCTTTTGCAGCAGCCCTGGGACTTCCTTTGCTTGCTTACAACATTCTCAGCTCTGGCTGGAGTCTAGGAAGATTACCTTAGCCCAAGCGTGATGGGCTGTTAGACAGCGGGGAGCAGGATGCAGGGTTCAAGACTCTAAACTGAGCTGTGGCTCGTGGAACCCTGTGGATGCTTGGATGGGATGAGGGTGGGGGGGCTTCCCTGGTTCCACCTAGACCCCCTCGATCCATCAGCTGCCACCAGACAGTCTGCTGTGACCAGGGGTTTTCTCCTGCAGTTGTTGAGGGCCCTCCAATTTTCAGGAGACGCCATATCACACCCATCCTAAGCCCTGTGGACAGTGAGAACTTTCCATTTCAGCTCCAGAATCCCTCTCTCAGAAGTACATCCAGGCCTGCAGGTCACCATGTCTGCAACTGTACTAAAAGAGACTCCTGGGTTGGTATTCTCTTTAAGGGACAGGGGGAAAAAACCCCTCTCCCGAGTCAAGCTTCACTTGACCCGTAAGCACACAAGAAGTCATTCGTCTAAGGATTTTATTTACAGGGATGCTCAGTTATAGATAAACCGCTTTCTAGTATCCACATGCCTTCCTTGGAGCTACTTGGTTTCAGGTTTCTTGTCTCCTGCTTCAAGCTTGAGACTCTCAGGGGGCTGGCGATAGGCAGGGAAAGCCTCCCATGGGCTGTTCAGGTCAAACTTGCGGAACTCCTGGGCCAACTCCACCGGCTCAGCCACCACCCGCTTCACCTCATCGTCATAGCGTAACTGCAGAAGAGAAAGGTTTAAGCACTGAGGAAGACCTTGTTCAGAGCTACTGAGCCGCTAAGGAGCCTATGTTCCCAAGGGCACGGGTGACTTCACCAATTGCATTACTTCTCTGTCCTTGAGTGCTATTCCAGCCTCTGTCAGCAAGTCTCCATGCACTTCAGTATTACCGATCAAGTCACATCCCACCCTTAGTCCACAATGGCCTGCTATCACCCAGCCACACTCCCCTGCTCACCATCCCCACATCATAAACTCTGAGCAACTTTTCCAGCACCATTGACTTTGCTCACCCATCCACTCTTATAAGGAAATGGTAAGCATCAGCCCAGGATTAGGAAGCAAGTCAGTGGCTGAAAAGAGTGAACCTAAACTAGCAAGCACTCAGGTTCAGACCATGTGGCTTTGGCATTATCACTGTTAAGATACAAGGCAATAAATTTGGCATTCCTTTTCTTGGTGGGAGGATCAGTTGGATAAGGTAAAGACAAACAGGTGGTGGGGTGAAGAGGCAAACCAGATAAGGGAGACAGTGAAAACAAGGAGAGGGAAGTAGCCCTAACCAGAAGCAGCTGGAGAAGCAAATGAGACCATGCAAAACACTGAGAAAACAGGCATCTTTGGGTACTGAAGAGAAAGGGTGGATTGCCACTAGCTCAGCATTTCTATAAAGTTACTTTGCTACAAAATCACATGTTTATGTACGCAGTAGACCCTCTTCCTGCTCCTGAACAACCTGTAGCACAAGGGTGGTAAAGCAAAGCACTGGAATTCTTCATAAGGCCCTTGTAGTCACACGTTACTGATCCTGCCTCTGACCATTCTCAAGGGCTAAACGTTTAGTGTCTTCCCTGTCAGGTGCCTTCTCAGAGGTCCAGGGCAGGGTAAAATGGTCCTTTGCTTTTAGATCTTGTGGACAGACGAAGTGTGTCCTCAAGGTCGCCTTGGTCATTAAAATGATCATTATGATAATGGCTGGTGTCAACTGAGTATTTACAGGACACCAGGCTGTAACCATACATCATTTAGCTCACCATAAATCTTATTAGTTGAGTACTATTGTTACCATTTTGCAGCTGAGAAAATCGTCATAGAGAAATTAACAGGCCCCAGATTACAAAAGTGATGCTAGGATTTGAATCCAGAGCCCATGTTCTCCCCGCCCCGAGCCTATGCTCTTAGACCCACCACAATACACAGACCATATTTCCTGCCATTCCCAGGATATCCAGGTTCCCTGCCAGTCCTTCCCCGAGGCTGCTGCCCCAGTTTCAAGGTTCCTCCTACCTCAACGTAGCCAGACAGGGGAAAGTCTTTCCGGAAAGGATGTCCCTCAAAGCCATAGTCTGTCAGGATCCTTCTTAGGTCAGGGTGGTTAGCAAAGAAAACTCCAAACATGTCCCAGATCTAGAAAAAAAGAGGCCCTCAGGCAACTAGTCCATCATGGCCAACAAAGGGGTGAGGATGCACTGCATGCAATAGTTTCAACCAATTCTGCAACTCTGGCCTAGAGGCAGGATCCACCATGTCTAGTAACTTACCTCCCTCTCATACCAGTTAGCTGCCTTGTACACAGAAACAGTGGACTCAACGGGTGTCAGCTCATCTGTATAGGTCTTCACACGGATCCGAGAGTTGAAGCGCAGAGAAAGCAGGTTGTAAACAATCTAGGGAGAGCAGAAGGAACTGGAGGACCGAGATGGCCAGAGTCTGGGGTGGGAGTCCTTGAGTGAGAACATCAATGACGAGGATACAAGGTGGGTTAGGATTCCACCTGTGAACGTGTCTTCTGTCCTGAAGCTCAAAAACCTCAAGATCCTCCTATATTTACAACTACTTCTGAAGGCCTAAGCCATGCTATAGCTTAGCATGTCAGCATGCTTATCTTTGTTCATGGTATTCCCTTTGTCTGGGATGACACTGGACCCCCACCACCCCCGCCAGCCCCAATCCCTAATGGGTTCATTCCTGGTCTCTTGGTCATCCATGAAGGTTCAGCACTAACTTTCTCTCTCTCTTCAAAGCCTCCCAACAGAACTGAGTGCCCCTCCTGTGTTCTCATAGCATCTAACATCCCATGCATTCTATGTTATCACGGTCAGCCCTGTATGTGTCCCTCCCCCTCACTAGAGTTGGGGGGGGGGACTCCTTGAGGGCAGGTATTGGGTATTACTTCTCCTTTGATCCCAAGATCTGGCAAATAGATGATTAGTAAAAATCAATAGCTAAACGTATTAAGAACATACCATGTGCTGGCAATCTACCCATACTATCTCATTTCATCCTCACAACCACTCTATGAGGTAGGGACAATTTTATGCTTATTTTGCACATAAGAAATCTAAAGCTTAGGGGCACCTGGGTGGCTTGATAGGTTAAGCATCTGACTTTGGCTTGGGTCATGATCTCAGGGTCCCGGGATCAGGCTCCCCACTCAGCAGGGAGTCTGCTTCTCCCTCTTCCTCTGCCCCTGCCCTGTTTGTGCATGTGTGCTCTCTCTCAAACAAATAAATAATCTTAAAAAAAAAAAGTCTTAAGCTTAGAAAGATTAAACAAGGGGCGCCTGGGTGGCTCAGTCGTTGGGTGTCTGCCTTTGGCTCAGGTCATGAGCCCAGGGTCCTGGGATCGAGCCCTGCATCGGGCTCTCCGCTCGGCGGGAAGCCTGCTTCTCCCTCTCCCACTCCCCCTGCTTGCGTTCCCTCTCTCGCTGTGTCTCTGTCAAATAAATAAATTAAATCTTTAAAAAAAAAAAGATTAAACAAAATGTCTGAAGTCATGTAGCCTATTAGTGGCAGAGCTAGGATTCAAACTTGAGGTTTGCTTGATTTAAGGCCCTAGTTTAACTGCTGTGTTGTATTGTTTGTACTGTTGTATTGTCTGACCTGAACTAAAACTAAGGAGGCCTATGCTTCCCATTGGTAGCTATCACCCTAAGACACACAAGCCTTTTCTTTACCCACCAAATCTTCTCAAATTTCCTTACTGACCTCAAAACGATTCTGCCGAGTAGGGATGTCCACTGCTGTCAAGTCAGCCAAGGATTTGAATTGTGCATTGGTGTGATCCCTAAGGAAAGTCAGCACTGGGATGACTCCATCAGGATGGATACAGATCTCTAACTCATTGAAGCAAGACACCTGCAAATACGGAAAGGGAAAAAAGAAGGTATAAAGAGCTATTGAGAGAGCAGCTAACTTCAGCTGGAGTATCCTGGTTTAAGACAGAGAAAAAAGTCCAAGTGGGATAGAAGAGATTGGTTTCTTTCATACCAGGCTGCCTACTCCTACATACCCTGAGAACATGGTTCTTTCTTGACCCATGACCCAACAACGGTTGTGAATATTACCTGAACTTGTTGGACATACTTGGGCAGGATTTCAGCCACATACTCTCCAAAAGCTGAGAGCTGCTTGTGGGCCACATCATCCCGTGGTCTGACAGTGGCTGGAAGGAGAAGGCATATTTAACAAAGGAATGGAGAAGGCAGCAGCCACGCCTGCATTCAGTCTCTTGGGCTCCCAAGGGGTGTTGCCTCCCAGCAGGGCTCCCTGCAGAACCTTGAAGAAGGTGAGGGTGGAGGGTTCCTCTTCCAGGGAAAACTTAGGAAAAATGTCACCTACAAAGTCCACAAAGACTTCTTCTTATAACTGCAATTGGGGTATTTGCCTCTTCTCAAAGCTATTCCCTGGTTCTTCCTTCACAACGCCTGCATTTCTGCTAGAGTAGCATATTATCTCAACTCTCTTACCAGACCAGGAACTCTTTAAGGGTGGGAACCAGAACGTTTGCTTCTCTGTTATCTCCTTAGCACCTGGCTCACAGCAGGTTCTCAAGCTAAGAACTTCAGGGCTGAAGAGCCCTCAAAGATTATCGAGTTGAAACCTTTTTTTGTGGGGGGGGGGCGCCTAGGTGGTTCAGTTGGTCAAGCATCTGCCTTTGGCTCAGGTCATGATCCCAGGGTTCTGGGATGGAGCCTGCTTCTCCCTCTCCTCCCTGTTCACTCTCTCTCTCCCCCTATGTGTCGCTATCTCTCTCTCTCAAATAAATAAAATCTTAAAAAAAAAAAAACCAAAAAACTTTTTTTCCCCCCACTGATAAGGAAACTGAAGTCCAAAAGGAGGAAATGCCAGGTCTCCTGACCCTCAATCTGCTATGTTGATTGTACTCTATCTCCATACACCCATTTATGCATCCCTCAATCACTGCGTAACCACACATCATAGGTTGCACACACCATGGTTAAGTGTTCTCTGCCTTTGGCAGCAGGCAGGACTGCCTGTCACTCACTAGTTCTGTGACTCTGGACAGGTTACTTCTCTGAATTGTTTCCTAATCTATAGTCAGAGGATCACAATGCTATCTACCTCATAATATTGTTCTGAAGACTAAATAAAATCATTCGCTAAATCACTTAGCAAGCTGCCTAGCACACAACAAGCACTCAATGTGAACTACTATCTTAACAGGACTCTAAGACCCAAACGCTGTTTCCTGCTCTCAAAGAGCTGACAGTTTAATCAGAGAGAAAAGGAATCATGGAAACGGACAAGGGGTAATCAGGGCCATAAGAGGGAGACATAAGGACACAGGGAGAGCCCGATTCTGCTCGCAGAATGAGGCCCACTGCAGTCAGGTCTCCACAAGCAGAGATTTGCCAGAGGACACAGGGAAGGGCATCCCAGGGCAAGGGCAAACACCTGACGAAAAGAATGAAGGGTCCCCCGCCTGTAGTCCCGAGAAGGGCCCGGCCCGCACATACTCACGGCGCGTGTCGGCCGCGGCGCTTTCCCTCCTCACTGGCAGCAACAGCACCGAGGGTCGCCCGGCCCCTGCACCGGAAGATAAAAAGACAAGCGCAAGGTGAAGTTTGATGGGCTCCCTGCGCTAAGCGCGCCTCCGCTCCCGCCCCGGGCCTCAGCCGGCTGCCCCCGGCTTACCCCTGGCCAGCGCCACGGACCCCACGAGCCCCCGCCACCACCCCCTCGCCGCCGCCGCCGCCGCCATGTTCCGGGAGGCAACCAGGCAGCCAAGGCAAGAGCCACAGGACACGGAGCCCCAAGGGCACGGACCGGAAGCGGAAGTGTACGTCCAATTTTTCTTCCGGGCGGACGCGGGGCCGAAAGCAGAGGTTCCGGATTTCGGGCTTCAGAATAAAAGGGTAGGCAGGTGAGAAACTGAGGTAGACAGGTGGGCAAACCGTGAGGTGAACGTGGCCCTAGTTTGGTGTAGCAGAGGCTGGAGAGAAGGCGAGGACCCTAAAGAACCGGACGGGTGAGAGAAGGGGAAGGGGCCGGGGTTCTGGGTTCCACATTCCACTCCCCTCCCCCGCCCCCCGAGCTAAGCTTTTGACTGGGGCCGGCGGGCGCCGGGAGGGGGCGTGGAGAGGAGCCGGGGGCGGGGTGTTGGGGAGAGGGGGAGAGAAGAACGGTTTCCCTAGCGACCGTTTCCTAGGCGACTCAAGGCGCTGGGCCTACTCTTGAACCGGGCTGAGGACGGCTGGGCTTCGTCTCGCGTTCTGGGACGGAGTCCTGGGGAGTCTTTAGGGCGAGCAGGGAAGTGCAGGAGAGAAGCAGAAAAGAGAAAATGTGGGGCTAACAGATGTCCCAGGCCAAGCCTCATTTTGGAAGGTCTGAACTCCATGCGCGGGGGAAGAGGGACCTTGTCCACAAGAACGTGGGGGTCTATTTTGTCGGGTTCTGCTGCCCAGAGCCTCACTAGTTTTGTGCCCAATAGTCATTTGGTTAGTAAGGCTTTTTGCCAGGCTTAAGATCATAGGCTTCATCCAGCGCCTTGCTTTCACGTGTTGGCCTAAATACCAAGCCTTTTGTTACATCATGGAAAGGAATATTCTGTTTTCTTAGGGAAACACCCAGAGTAGGAAATTTTATTGATTTCATTAGGGATGGAGTGCACTGCAGAATGAACTCAGCTTTGGTTGAAGGAGAGCTTCCGAGAGGTCATTAGGACTAAGGTCAATCTCCGCCTACTTTGCTGTCACTTTTATCTTCTCCCTCCCTGAATTGAACAGTTGGATTCAAAGACTCTGGATTCCCCATTACTCAGGGTGGTGTTGCTTTGCAGACAGCTGGCAGAGAGAAAAGTTGGCTACCATGGAATCACCAGAGGAGCCTGGAGCATCCATGGATGAAAACTACTTTGTGAACTACACTTTCAAAGATAGGTCACACTCTGGCCGTGTGGCTCAGGGCATCATGAAACTGTGTCTGGAGGAAGAGCTCTTTGCTGATGTCACCATTTCAGTGGAAGGCCGGGAGTTTCAGCTCCACAGGCTGGTCCTCTCAGCTCAGAGCTGCTTTTTCCGGTCCATGTTCACTTCCAACCTGAAGGAGGCTCACAACCGAGTGATTGTACTGCAGGATGTCAGCGAATCTGTTTTCCAGCTCCTGGTTGATTACATCTACCATGGGACCGTGAAACTTCGAGCTGAAGAGCTGCAGGAAATTTATGAGGTGTCAGATATGTATCAGCTGACATCTCTCTTTGAGGAATGTTCTCGGTTTTTGGCCCGCACAGTGCAGGTGGGGAACTGCCTTCAGGTGATGTGGCTGGCAGATAGGCACAGTGATCCTGAGCTCTACACTGCTGCCAAACACTGTGCCAAGGCCCACCTGGCCCAGCTGCAGAGCACAGAGGAATTTCTCCACCTGCCCCACCATCTACTCACTGATATCATCTCGGGTAAGTTGAGGGAGGGGGCACATCATACTCAACTACTTGGGTATGATGTTTAGTGGAGCTTCTAGTTCAGGAGAAAGGAATCTTCAGGCTTCCTGGTATTAATTTACATTATTATTCCTGGTAAGAATTTAGATCCCTTTTGAGAGATTGAGGTGAGATTTAGCTGCTGTCATAGGCAGTCCTTTCCAGAGCAAGAACCCTGGAAAATAAAAGGAGTACTTTGTGATATACAGTTAACCCTTGAACAATGTGGGGATGAGGACTGCGACCTCTGCACGGTCAAAATCCATGTATAATTTTGACTCCCCCCCAAACTTCACAAATACCCTGCTGTTGACCGGAAGCATTATCGATAACATAAGCAATCAATTAACATGTATTTTGTATGTTGTATTATGTACTGTGTTCTTACGATAAAACTAGAGAAAAAATGTTATTAGAAAAATCATAAGGAAGAGAAAATACATTTGCAATACTGTACTACATTTATTGAAAAAAATCCACATATAAGTGTACCCACACATTTCAAACCCCTGTTTTTTAAGGGTCAACTATATACAAGTATTGAATAAAAAAAAAAAAACAAACCAAAAGGTAGTGAGGAGCTGTTTTGTGTATAAATGTTCTCATCTATCCTGCACTTTGCTTGTACCTGTGGGACTGGTTACCTAAGTAAATTGATGATGAGTCAAGATATTTACATAACAAACATTTTAAGTGATGGGCCGACTTAAGGTAACAATCCTGACCCTGGGGACGCCTGGGTGACTCAGTCGGTGAGCCTTGCTCTCTTGGATTCAGCTCAGGTCCTGGTGTTTGTGTTGTGGGATCAAGCCTCGTGTGGGGCTCTGCACTCAGCAAAGATCTGCTTGAGATTCTCTCTCCCTCTCCCGTTGCCCCCCTCCCCCCGCTCATGCGTGCTCTCTCTCTCTCAAATAAATAAAAACGTTTTAAGATTTTATTTATTTATTTTAGAAAGAGAGTGCCACTGCATGAGGGTGCAAGTGGGAAGGGGCAGAGGGAGAGGGAGAAAGAATCTGAAGCAGACTCTGCACTGAGCAGAGAGCCCCATACGGGGCTTGATCCCACGACCATGAGATCATGACTTGAGCCCAGACCAAGAGTCAGATGCTAAACCAACTGAACCACACAGGTGCCCAGTAAATAAATCTTTAAAAAACAAACAAAACAAAAAACAATCCTGACCCTGCAAGTGAGGTATGCAATTTAGGTTAATTTCTTACACACACACACACACACACACACAGTGATAGTCCAACAAAGTGATTCACACTGGCTTTAAATTTCCCTTTTGGATTGTTGGATTGCCATTGACTCTGTCTTTCCTCTAACTCCCACAGACGGAGTTCCATGTTCCCAGAACCCAACAGAGGCAATAGAAGCCTGGATCAATTTCAATAAAGAAGAAAGAGAGGCTTTTGCAGAGTCACTGAGAACTAGCTTGAAGGTAAGGCAGATTTCTCTTTAGGGTTGGGACACCATAATATCTATGCATTCCAGCTATTGGTCTGGCCTCATTGTTAGCTGGTTAATGAGTCATCTCTGGCTCAAAGTTAAGAACTGGGGAAGAGGATGTGTGCGTGAGCCCAGAAACCACCAGCCTCTGAGCTCCACAAAGTTCCTTGAGAGAACTACTTTTACCATTGCATTAATCCTAAGCACCTTTTTTTCTAAAGCACCAGCTCGGGATGAGAGCAACAGATTCTCTGCCCCAGCATAAAATGTCTGAAAGAAAGTGACTGGAGGACAGTCAGAATGGCACACAGTAACTCGAGGGAAGTAGGTTAGAGCAGGATACAAGTGTGTGGTCCAGAACCTTAAGGGTAGGCGTCTCAGCTGAGCCTTAGCCTAGAACTGATAGATGTCATCTATGATTTTAATTTTGCCAATAGGAGATCGGGGAGAATGTGCACATTTACCTGATCGGGAAAGAGTCATCTCGTACCCACTCGTTGGCTGTGTCCTTACACTGTGCAGAAGATGACTCCATCAGTGTAAGTGGCCAAAACAGCTTGTGCCACCAGATCACTGCAGCCTGTAAGCATGGTGGAGACTTATACGTGGTGGGAGGGTCCATCCCACGGCGCATGTGGAAGTGCAACAATGCCACTGTGGACTGGGAATGGTGTGCACCTTTGCCCCGGGACCGGCTCCAGCACACCCTTGTGTCTGTGCCCGGGAAAGATGCTATATATTCACTGGGTGGCAAGACACTGCAGGATACCCTCTCCAATGCAGTTATCTATTATCGGGTAGGTGATAACGTCTGGACAGAGACAACCCAGCTAGAGGTGGCTGTGTCAGGGGCCGCTGGTGCCAACCTTAACGGGATCATCTACTTACTCGGGGGGGAAGAGAATGACCTGGACTTCTTTACCAAACCTTCCCGACTCATCCAGTGCTTTGACACAGAGACAGACAAATGCCATGTGAAGCCCTATGTTCTGCCCTTCGCAGGTCGCATGCACGCAGCTGTGCATAAGGATCTGGTGTTCATCGTGGCTGAAGGGGACTCCCTGGTGTGCTACAATCCCCTGCTAGACAGCTTTACCCGGCTTTGCCTTCCTGAGGCCTGGAGCTCTGCCCCATCCCTCTGGAAGATTGCCAGCTGTAACGGGAGCATCTATGTTTTTCGGGACCGATATAAAAAGGGGGATGCCAACACCTACAAGCTTGATCCTGCCACTTCAGCTGTAACTGTCACCAGAGGCATTAAGGTGCTACTTACTAATTTGCAGTTTGTGTTGGCCTAAGGCTGTGGGGGGAAGAGCAGCTGACTTTTGCCCTCCCATTTTCCGGCACCTATCCATCCGAATTCAAAGTCCCTGGGGCCCTGATCAGAGTACTATGTTATTTTTTTGGCACATGTTAGAAAGGGCAGCACCTCAGTCCTTCCTGAACCCATAGGGGTGTTCCATTTGGGGCTTTTTAGACCGATGCTGCTCAGCTGGCTGCTCCAAGAGGAGGCCAGCCGGCCCTCTGCTGTCCTCTGGTAATCCTGTGCCTCACTGCAGATGGCTCCGAGTAAGCCATTCTCAGACCGTAGGCACAGCCGCCTCTCATTCCCTGATCAATGTTAAGTAGAGGCACCTCTGATCCAGGACAGAAGGAAAGATGCCCCCATCTTCCTTTTTTTTATAGCCTGCAGAGTGGCTAGTTGGTAATTTTCCCATAAAGAATTAGGTGTTAGAGTTTTCCTTCAGGCTTTGGTTGGGAGAATGGTCTAAGCTGAAGGTGTCCTTCACCAGCAAGCACCAACTCTAGAATTCAGGACACTGCATCTCATGTTTTCTCACCTGTCAGGAAATGAACACTTTGGGGTTTTTTTTGTTTGTTGGTTTGGGTTTTTTGCGGTTTTTTTTTTTCTTTTTTCCCTCAGTATACATGCTATTTATTTATTTATTTTTAATTTTTCTTTAGACTGTATTTTTTGTTTCAGGGGTACAGCTCTGTGATTCATCAGTCTTACACAACACCCAGTGCTCACCACAACACATACCCTCCCCAATGTCCATCACCCAGCCACCCCATCCCCCCACCCCCTCCCCTCCACCAAGCCTCAGTTTGTTTCCTAAGATTAAGAGTCTCTTATGGTTTGTCTCCCTCTGTTTTCGTCTTGTTTCATTTTGTCCTCTTTTCCTCTATGATACTCTGCCTTGTTTCTTAAATTCCACATATCAGTGAGATCCTATGATAATTGTCTTTCTCTGATTGACTTATTTCGCTTAGCATAATACCCTCTAGTTCTACCCACGTTATTGCAAATGGCAAGATTTCATTTTCTGATGGCTGTGTAATATTCCATTGTATATATATACCACATCTTTATCCATTCATCAGTCAGTGGACATCTGGGCTCTTTCCATAGTTCGGCTATTGTGGACATTGGTGCTATAAACATTGGGGTGCAGGTACCCCTTCAGATCACGACATTTGTATCTTTGGGTTAGATACCCAGTGAACACTTTGTTGGGTTTTTTTTGGGGGGGGGTAAGATTTTATTTATTTGAGAGAGAGAGAGAGAACGAGTGGGGGGAGGGGCAGAGGGAGAAGCAGACTGCCCGAGGAGCAGGGAGCCTGATGCAGGACTTGATCCCAGGACTCTGGGATCATGACCTTAGCCGAAGGCAGGTGCTTAACTGACTGAGCCACCCAGGCGCCCAACAGTTTGGTTTTATTTCTGGCTTACTCCAAGGAGTAACCCAGAAAGAAGTAGAAAGTATTATTTCTGATTAATAGCAGAAACTTTTTTCAAATTTAAATATATAAGGTCTTTACTCTTTTAAAAGCACTAAGGTAAGCCAAGAGCTAGGAAGTGTTCATACAAATAAAAGTTTTGGAAGGGATATGTGTGTCTGTTTTGAATTCTGAAGGAGTGATTCCCTAAGGTAAATGGATTACATACTTGCCACAATACTGACTAGATCCTGTACTTCCTTTTCTACATACAGGATCACTGCTCCAAAAGGGGAGGAGAGCCCCATGGGGCCTGTGAATTGGGGTCTGACAGTGGCAAAGAGTCTGAGCTGAGTATTTCTCCTCTTTTCCCAGTGTTAAATGTTTTTGAGTCGTGCTAAATATCATTAGGCACAGCGTCAGATACACAATAGATTTCTTTGACCCTCTTCGAGAAAACAAGGACCCTCATCCCATATCCCCGTAGCCAGTGAATTGAAGCCACACTAAATCTCTCTAGGCATACAACAGTGTTACTTCAGGAAAGTGAAACAAGACAAAAGGAGCAAAATTATCCATTACTCAGCACATTTCTGCTATGTCAAGTCTGGGCTTAATCCCCCTTGGTCCTGTTAAAACTATTTGATTCTATAGCAAGCAGAGTTGTCTTGAGTTCTTTCTAATCTGTGTATTTCACGTCTGTGATGTGTGACCAGTCTTATCCTTTGCTGCCCCTGCAGTAATCTCCTTGTGGAACTCTTTGAGAACTTCCAACTGGCCAGATCTGATGTGGATGTGTGACCGGATCTTGGTGATGGCTCTTATAGCCTCCTCTGGACTCCAGTTGTACACCTGAAGTACAGGATTGGGAAATCAGAGAAAGAAAGGAGCAGGTGTTAAGGTGTCCTTGACCTAATAACAGGTGCTAATGGACTCTCAGAATTTCATTATTTTAAAAACTTCATTTTGGGGGGGGGGGGCATTAAAAAACATGCCCCATATATTATAAATGGGGGGGTACTATAACCCCCTCAGTCAACCAGTCCCACAATACTTTGCAATAGGCTGAGCGGACAAGTCAATCTTTCTACCTAATTCTTGCTATGCCAAACCCTGGAAAAAGAAAGTTGAACATGCAAAGCTGAGATCCTAATTCAAGCCTGCGAAGGCCTATTAGATGTCCTCTGGGAGCTGGGCAGTTGGTTATGTTTCCTGGAGAGAGTATATGGTAGATGTTTTTATTCAACTTGTCATCATGGCTAGGAAAACAGCACTTTTTAGATTTAAGTAAGAGGGTTATCTTTGTATCCTAAGGATACCTATTGGTTTAGAACTCTACAAAACCAAGAAACTACAGATTTCAAGCCCAGCCGGGTCAATTCTCACAAAGTCCAAAATATCCTCCTGAGAACCCATTTCCAGTAAATAGAGTCCTAATGATCAGAGCTTTAATACTGTTAAATCACATACCAGTCCACAGTAACTCAAAGCCAGGCCTGTTATCTCTACATTTCCTTTTTCCTTAAACTATCCACATAACTTAGTAAATGTTCTACAGGGGCCAGACAGGTAACAAAAAATGAGTCAAGTTGGGAGTTGTGTAACAGGGAGTAATGGACTAGAGAGTATTTGCTTATACATATTCTTAAAAGCCTCACACCTGCCAATCATAAAGGGATAGGCAAAATTCCATTGGATCCTCTGTTTCTAGAAGCTAATGTCTGGAACTTTATTCTGAAATACTTCAAGAAATCTTGAGTCCTACAGAGCTGTAAGTGACCAGCACTACTGTCTACAGTACTAGATTTCCTGACGTGCTATTTATAAAAAGTGCTTTTATTTTAGGCTTTTACTGGTGTTAACATCCTTTGCAACTTCATTTTTTGAGTGCCTGTTGTAGGTAGGTCAGTGCTTGACATACTTTCTCATTCAAGCTTCATGACACATTTAGTTTGAGGATCAGAGAGGGGAAGCCACTTTTGCCTAAGGTCACACAGCTGTTAGGTGGCAAAGCCAGAGGTCAGCCTATCTGCAAACTTCAGGTGCTTTCCACCTCCCAACAGCCAGAAATTGGGGACATGGCTCCTTCCAGCAAGGCCTTCCAGGAGACCACGCTACTGAAGTTCTAGAAATATGCTATGAATAGACCAGTCCAGAAAGACCTTTCCTACCTGAATCAGATAGGCTGCCACCATAGTGGCACTTCTGGAGCGCCCAGCCTTACAGTGCACGTAGACAGACTGGCCCAGCGCCTGGTACTTGAGAGCAAACTGGACTCCTTTCTGGAGGTTAGCCAAGGTTGGGACTCCAGTCATGTCTACTGTGCTGAGGCGCAGCTGCTCGACTCCTACGTTCCTCCATTCCTGGAACCAGGTCCGCCGGCATAAAAAAGAGAATGAAAAAAGCCTGACGTGAGTAGTTCGAATACACGCTCCCAAGAGACAGCAAAATAACAAGGAAGCTTAGGGTTTACTACAATGTGGATATACTTGAACAAGAAACTTACAGAGATGTCTTTAAAATGGCTGACCTGCATGATGGGTCTTTCATCAAACAACAGCTGTGCTACTGAATTAGAATTATGTTCAAGATTTAAAATGTTCCTAAAGTACCCTTTGGGTGTTTCAATCTTTTTTTTTTTTTTAAGATTTTATTTATTTATTTGACAGACAGAAAGAGAGCGGGCGCAAGTAGGGAGAGTGGCAGTAGAGGGCGAGGGAGAAGCAGACTCCCCACCAAGCAGGGAGCCTGATGAGGGGCTCGATCCCAGGACCCTGGGATCACGACCTCAGCCGAAGGCAGACACTTAACGACTGAGCCACCCAGGCGCCCCTCTTTGCCACTTTTTTTTTTGAGAGTACATGGCAGAAAATAGAGTTACCATTTTAAAATTAAAACAAACACCTACCTGGGGCGCCTGGGTGGCTCAGTTGGTTAAGCGACTGCCTTCGGCTCAGGTCATGATCCTGGAGTCCCTGGATCGAGTCCCGCATCGGGCTCCCTGCTTGGCAGGGAGCCTGCTTCTCCCTCTGACCCTCCCCCCTCTCATGTGCTCTCTCTCTCTCATTCTGTCTCAAATAAATAAATAAAATCTTTAAAAAAATAAAAATAAAAATAAACAAACACCTTTGTTAGTACATTATCACTTCAGAAAAAGAAAAGAATAAGTGATAGAAGAAATAAGGCCTCTGTCATATCAAGCTTTTTTTTTTTCTTTTCCCCTTTTTTTTGCCTGTAAGACTCCAGATAAGGTGGTACCTGTCTGGCTCAGTTGGTAGAGCATGCGACTTACGATCTGGTTGTAAATTCAAGTCCCACCTTGGGTATAGATTACTTAAAAAGTAAAATCTTAAAAAAAAAAAAAAAAGACTCCAAATAGGCTCCAGCTAATGAGTGGAGCTGTTTAGCTGGAACCAAAGACTTTATGACTGAGTGAAGGTCAGTATTTCATACTGCTCATGAAATTAACAAAACAGCAGTTTTGCCGCATAGGCCTTTGCATCAATTATGCCAGAAATACCTCGGGAGTTTGCTAAATATTCAGATTCCTGGATCCCACCCTAAAGTTCCTAAGTCAGAATTTCTGGGGGGTTGTACCTAGGAATCTGCTATTTTAACAAGAATGCCAGACAGTATTTATGCTTATTAAAATGTGAGAACCACTGCCGAGGAGATTTGTTTTCTCTAGGCTAGTTGGATAATATAGGTGCATCGTACAAGCGTCAGTGCCTCAGACCCAAGGACTTTTTGTGACTTACTCCATAGGACTGACCACACTAAAGAACATTTAACATTGTGGCTAATAATTCCTGAGGCCTTGTAGCAAAGTACTCTGGGAAATCCAAGGAACTGTTATCCATTTCCTAAAAATGTATGTCATCACTAATGAATATATTTTAAATGTGAGTCCATTTCTAAGGTTACAAAAAAACCTACCAGTTGAAATAATAGCCTCTTCATCAGGTTGTATCAGTAAACAAGAAAGATGATTGTGTAGTGCTAATAGATGTCAACACGATAAAGATAGGGCAACATCGTTATTTATTTATTTGACATGGGGAGGGGAGGGAGACAGAGAATCTTAAGCAGGCTCCACATCCAAAAGGGAGCCAGAGGTGGGGCTGATCTCAAGACCTAAGATCATGACCTGAGCCAAATTAAGAGTCCCATGCTTAACCGACTAAGCCACCCAGGCATCCCAGGGCAACATAAAGATAGCGCAATGTCTAATAACCGTGTGGAGAGTTCCACAAGCAAGTATTGAAACTTAATGGAAATTGTTTTAGGTCTGAACTCTCATGACAATACTTTGGAGTTCCGCTTTATCGCTAACATATGAATAAAAACGCCCTCAAATCAATGCCAAATGAAGCCTATGCAATTTTTCAAGGGGTTGTTTTATGATAAATTAAACATACTTGGGGACTCGGAGGGTGGCTTTTCTTCTTAGAGAGTATAGGGTCTTCATCTTGAATGCTTAAGGCGGTGCTTGATAGTGCTAAGTTTTGAATGAATGAAATCAGCAAGCCATAGAAAAATTGCCTTTCGATTTGGTTACTGACTTGATTTACGGAAATTAAGAATACATTTGTGCACAAAGGAGTAGTCAGACTTTGTCAACTATACTTTCAAATGCCTTTCACATCGGTTTCTCTTTCACAATTAGTTTCTACCTCCAGCCACAGCCATTTAAGCTTAGAGGGCGGACCCTCCTCCTGAAGAGGCGGAAAAGCCTGGGGCACGTGTCTCCGGGGCATAGTCACCTGCAGCTCCCTCTGCCCCGACCTCCCTCCCCCCCGCTGTCGTAGGCCCAGCCAGGGTGGCGGGTGCCCCTGCCCTTGTCCCTGCCCCGCTCCCAGCCCCTCACCTTTGAGGAGTTACACAGGAACCGCGTCTCATACTCCTCGTTCATGGTGATCACCCCGCGCACGTTCTCGTCCTGTACCAGCTGCCGAGGCAAAGAGGGGGCTCAGAAAGGGCCGCCGAGGCGCGGGCGGCTCTCGCCGGCTCCCAGTCCCGCCGCGGCCGGGCCTCCCGGCCCGGCTCCCCCGCCGCGGCTCACCCGGCGCGTCATACTCCGCAGCGGCAGCGCACCCAGCACCACCGTGGGGTCGATGCGGTGGTACCAGTCGCGGTGCGCCCGGCCCGGCACTTTTCCGCGGAACACGGTGTACAGCAGCGTCGGGTAGAAGAGCACGCGGGCCAGGCCGGCCTCCAGCAACGCGCTGGCCGCCATCCCGCCCCACCCGGCCTGGCGCAGCCGCGACCTGCCCACGCCTAGACTCGAGGTCGGCGGCCGCGAGGAGAGCCCCGAGGGCGACGGGGACGAGGGCGGCGAGTCGCCCGCCGCCTCCCACGAAGGCGACGCGGTCGGCGCGGGCCCCTCGGGCGCCGAGACTTCGGGCCCGGCCTCCGGGCGCTCCGCGGAAGAGCCCGGGGCCCCTGGGCCCGGCTCCATGGCTCCGGAGGAGGGGCCGCCGGCCTGGGGGAGGGACCAGGGATTCCCCGGGCGGCAGGTGGGACCCGGCCGTGGGAGGGCGCGTCCTGGGCCCGAGGCCTGCGACTGTACCGGTGTCAGACAGGGACCCCAGTCCGTGGCCGGCGGCCTCTCTCTCGGAGGGGGTTGGGACCCCAGGTGAGGGGGGCTCTGACCCCGCGTGTGGAAACGGGCCCCGGGCCGGGCCGAGGAAAAGCGGGCCCTGGCCACTCTTCCCAGTCCCCGGCTAGAGGGAGGGGGCTGCGACCCCAGGTGGGGGGGGGACGCCACCAAAGGAAAGACCAGTCCAGGAAGAGACTCTGTGATAGGGGCAGCCCTGAAGGGGAGAGTTGAAGAAGGGGCTTTAAGCTTTTAGGCCGTGGGGGTTGGGGGGGGCTATCTTGGCAGAGAGCTAGAAGGGCACCTGGGTTGATATGGCCCTTCCCCCACCCTGCCTATCTGCTCCCTCCTCCTGCCCAAACCCCAGCATATGTGTGTGTGTGTGTGTGTAAAGAAACAATATATAAATATAATATCTAATTATGAAAATATATTAAAGTATTATAATAAGCTTAAATGTAAAAACCACACCCTACAGAGAGGTAAGAGCAAAGGTTGTGATGCTGCTTATTTACATTTAAGTGGAACATGCATCTGGTGCTATTTATTTATTTGCACCTGGTGCTTTTTTAAAAAAGGTTTCTTTTCTCCTTATAGAAGTAATACATACTTGGGGTGCCTGGCTGGCTCAGTGGGTGGAGCATGCAACTCTTTTTTTTTTTTTTTAAGATTTTATTTATTTATTTGACAGAGAGAGACACAGTGAGAGAGGGAACACAAGCAGGGGGAGTGGGAGAGGGAGAAGCAGGCTTCCCGCTGAGCAGATCCCAGGACCCTGGGATCATGACCTGAGCGGAAGGCAGATGCTTAACAACTGAGCCACCCAGGCGCCCTGAGCATGCAACTCTTGATCTTGGGGTTGTGAGTTCAAGCTCCACATTGGGGTTAGAGTTTACTTAAGAAAAAAGAAGTCATACATACTCATAACAATTGGAAAATACAGTGAAGTGGAATTTAATTACCCATAATTTCACCACCTCAGATACATTTTTTTCCTCCAATTCCCTATGTGTACCACTAGAAAACTTTTGTAACAACTTTGAGATCTAACTCACACACCATACAGCTCACCCATTTAAAGTGTACAGTTCAATGGTTTTTATTATATTCAGAGTTGTGCAGTCATCACAATTTTATTTTAGAGAAAGAGTGCGAGTGGGTGGAGGGCAGAAGGAGAGCAAATCTCCAGCATACTCTGCCCTGAGCTCACATCTGGATGCGGGGCTCAATCTCATGACCCCGAGATCACCACCTGAGCCGAAACCAAGAGTGGGATGCTTAACCAACTGACCCACCCAGGTGCCCCACCACAAAGGATTTTAGGACATGTCATTATTCCCCCGCCCCAAAATCCCATATCCCCTTATCCCCCAGCCCTAGGCAACCACTAATTTACTTTGTCTCATAGATTTGCCTGTTCTGGACATTTCAAGTGAATGGACTCCTACAATATGTGTCTTTTGTGTCTGGCTTCCCTCACTTAGCATAATGTTTTCACGGTTCATCATTTTGTAGCAGGTGTCACTACTGTATTCATTTAAGTAGGCTCCACACCCAGCGTGGAGCCTAATGCAGGGCTTGAACTCACGACTTTGAGATCAAGACCTGAGGTAAGATCAAGAGTCAGACACTTAACCGACTGAGCCACCCAGGCACCCCAGTACTGTATTTTTTTTAATTGCCAAATAATATTCCATTGTATGGATATATCACATTTTGTTTCCTCATTTATCAGTAGACAGACATTTGACTATACTTTTTGGCTATTTTGAATAATGTTGCTGTGAACATTCATATACAAGTTTTGGTGTGGACATACATTTTCATTTCTCTTGGATGTCTAAGAGTGGAATTGTTGGGTCATATGATAACACTTTGTGGTCTATGTATACCATTTTAAAAAAACATTGTAGGGGCACCTGGCTGGCTCAGTTGGTAGAGCATTGCAACTCTTGATCTCGGATTTGTGAGTTCAAGCCCTATGTTGGCTTTGGAGATTACTTAAAAATAAAATAAAAAAAAATTAAATCATTGTAATCATGTTGACAAAATTTTATATCCATTTTTTTTTCACAAAATGTGCTATGAGGACTTTCCATATTATTACATTGTTTTTACCATTTGGAATGAACCTAATTACTAAACCATAATATGATCATTCTCCTATTATTGGACATTCAGGATATTTCCAAATATTATTTTATAAGTCCAACATGAAAATTTTTTCTATATTTCTGTTTTCCATATTTAGAATTACTTTATTAGGATAGGTTCCTTTTTTTAAAAAAAGATTTTAGGGGCGCCTGGGTGGCTCAGTCGGTTGAGCGTCTGCCTTCAGCTCAGGTCATGATCCCAGCGTCCTGGGATCAAGTCCCGCATCAGGCTCCCTGCTCAGCGAGGAGCCTCCTTCTCCCTCTCCCTCTGCCTGCAGCTCCCCTTGCTTGTGCTCTCTCTCTGTCAAATAAATAAATAAAATCTTTAAAAAATAAAAAATAAAGGGGCACCTGGGTGGCTCTGTCGTTAAACGTCTGCCTTCAGCTCAGGTCGTGATCCCAGGGTTCTGGGATCGAGCCCCGCATCGGGCTCCCTGCTCAGCGGGGAGTCTGCTTCTCCCTCTCCAGCTCCCCCTGCTTGTGCTCTCTCTCCCACTTTATCTCGCTCTGTCAAATAAATAAATAAAATCTTAAAAAAATTTAAAAAATAAAAAAAGATTTGGGCACCTGGGTGGCTCAGATGGTTAAGCGTCTGCCTTCGGCTCAGTTCATGATCCCAGAGTCCTGGGATCAAGCCCCACATCGGGCTCCTGGCTCAGCAGGGAGCCTGCTTCTCCCTCTCCCTCTGCCTCTCCCCCTGCTCATGCTCTCTCTCTGTATCTCTGTGTCTCAAATGCATAAATAAAATCTTTAAAAAAAAGATTTTATTTGACAGAGCACACGTGAGCACAAGCAAGGGGAGCTGTAGGCAGAGGGAGAGGGGGAAACAGGTTCCCACTCAGCAGGGAGCCCACTGCGATGAGGGGCTTGATCCCAGGACCCTGGGATTATGACCTGAGCCAAAGGCAGATGCTTAACCAACTGAGCCACCCAGGCACCCCTATTAGGATAGGTTCCTAAAGTGGAATTACTATGTCAAAGAATCATTTACAATTTTTGCTTTATAGAAAGTACATAACCTGAAAAATTCCATCCTTGCCCCCAAACCCACTCTTCAGAAATACAAATTTTTATAAACATATTTTTCTAACATTTTCTGATGAACATTTTCATGATAAATTAACTGAATAACTGAATAAATTGAACAGGAAAAACCCATATAACCACCATCTAAATTCTACAATTAATACTTGGTTTTATCACATACTCACCTGTTAATCCATTCTATTTTTTTAAGTTACTTACTTACCTATTTATTTATTTATTTATTTATTTATTTATTTTAGAGAGGGGGGCAGAGAGAGAGAGAATCTTAAGTAGGCTCCACGCCCAGCACATGAGCCCAACACAGGGCTCAGTCTCACAACCCTGAGATCGTGACCTGAGCCGAAATCAAGAGTCAGATGCTTAGTAGACTGAACCACCCAGGAGCCCCTCAGATTTTATTTTTGTAAGTAATCTTTACACCCTACGTGGGACTTGAACTCACAACCCTGAGATCAAGAGTTGTATGCTCCACCGACTGAGCCAGCCAAGTGCCCCTAATCCATTCTATTTTTGATAAAGTATATTTTATAAAAATTGACTTATCCTGTATTTACTGTTGTGTAACCTGCTGTTTTACTCAACAATATTTATAAGTATTATGCCATGTCTATGTAGACACGTGTATATTTACTTTATGCTTTTTAAAGAATTAGTATTCCAATATGTGGATTTCTTTTTTTTTTTTTTTTTTTAAAGATTTTATTTATTTATTTGAGAGAGAGAGACATAGCGAGAGAGGGAACACAAGCAGGGGGAGTGGGAGAGGGAGAAGCAGGCTTCCCGCGGAGCAGGGAGCCCGATGTGGGGCTCGATCCCAGGACCCTGGGATCATGACCTGAGCCGAAGGCAGACGCTTAACGACTGAGCCACCCAGGCGCCCCTTTTTTTTTTTTTTAAGTAAACTCTACCCTCAACGTGGGGCTCAAACTCACAACCCAAGATCAAGAGCTGCATGCTCTAGAGACCGAGCCAGCCAGGAGCCCCTAGTATATGGATTCCAATTCAATTGAAAAATATTTGAGTAGACAATATTTCAGCACTTGGCATATCTTAGTGAACAGTATTCCTGTATGAACTGTGTTTCAGGGCAACCAAATATCCCCAGTTGGTGAGGGAAATTTCTTCTTTACAGCAGACTTCCTGTTAATGAATGCAGAAGGAATAATAAAATTAGAAATTCAGTATTTCGTATCCCAGCTAATAAATGTGGAAGGAGTGATAGAAACTCAGCATTTTGCATCCCTAGTCAAATAATTGATCCAGTCAATGGTCATCAATGGACAAAAGCATTAGATGCAGCACTGATAGGAAACTTTACCTGGAGGGATCCGGCTGTAGCCACCTGAACCGCTCACTGATTAATCCCTACATTGTTAAAAGCAGGACAACCTGCCATTGTATGTCTCCAGACACTCGTAGCCTCAACCTCAAAAAAGTCCAACCTGAATTTAAACAAGCCTCAAGAGCTTTCTTTCTTTTTTTTTAATGACAGCTCTTTATTTTTATTTCCATTTCACTACTTAAGAGACTGAATATATTTTATTTTTACACACATGTATATGTAAAACATGTTTTTCTTTTTTTTTTTTTAAAGATTTTATTTATTCATTTATTTCAGAGAGTGAGAGAGAGAGAGAGAGCACATGAGAGGGGGGAGGGTCAGAGGGAGAAGCAGACTCCCTGCTGAGCAGGGAGCCCGATGCGGGACTCGATTCCGGGACTCCAGGATCATGACCTGAGCCGAAGGCAGTCGCTCAACCAACTGAGCCACCCAGGTACCCTGTATTCATTATTTTTTAAATGTAAGCTACATGCCCAACATGGGGCTTGAACTCACGATCCCAAGATAAAGAATCACATGCTCTACTGACTGAGTCAGCCAGGCACCCCTTTTAAAAAATTATTTATTTATTTTTACTTATTTACATACTTATTTACATACTTATTTATTTGTTTTTTGTTTTGTTGTTTGTTTATTTTTAAACAAATTTTAATCAATTTGGAAGGCAACAAATGAAATAGGGGCACCTGGCGGGCGCCTGGGTGGCTCAGTTGGTTAAGCGACTGCCTTCGGCTCAGGTCATGATCCTGGAGTCCCGGGATCGAGTCCCGCATCGGGCTCCCTGCTCGGCAGGGAGTCTGCTGCTCCCTCTGACCCTCCTCCCTCTCATGCTCTCTGTCTCTCATTCTCTCTCTCAAATAAATAAATAAAATCTTTAAAAAAAAAAAAAATGAAATAGGGGCACCTGGCTGGCTCAGTTGGTAGCATCTGTGACTCTTGATCTCTGGGTTGTAAGTTTGAGCCCCATGATGGGTGTAGAGATCACTTAAAAATAAAATCTTTAAGGGCCACCTGAGTGGCTCAGTTGGTTAAGCGTCTGCCTTTGGCTCAGGTCATGATCCTGGGGTCCTGGGATCAAGTCCCACATTGGCTCCCCCTGCTCTGTAGGGAGCCTGCCACTCCCTCTGCTTGTGCTCTCTCTGTCAAATAAATAAATAAAATCTTAAAAAAAATAAAATCTTTAAGTGAAATAGGGAGCTTTTCATACTTGTTTGCATCTCAGGCTTTTTGTATTTGGACTGTTTAGTATTTTGTCTGTGCCCTGAAGCCCTTTGAAGTTATAGGAGCCTATTTGTGCTTTTCATGTAATTGTCATGCCCGCTGGTCTCCACCCACCCACCACTTTGGGCTGGTGGGCTGTGGCCCTCCTTGGTAACTAGATGCGAGAGTAACACTAGTACCCTGCAACAAGTGTTACTTCCTCTCTGCCAATGGGAGCCATAAGTCAAGAGACAGATAAAAAAGGGAAAAGTTTCTGGTTGCCCTTCAAGAAATACCTACTGAGTCAGATACTATGAAAAAAAAAACCAACAAAAACCTGGAGAGACAAGAGAATAAGAAAATGGGCGTGATCCCTACCTTCATCTAACTCATGGGTAGGTTCCAGGAAGCTTCTGAAGGCTAAGCAATTCATTCTCTTTTTTCATACCCAGCACCTAGATATGCTCATTCATGAATTCAACAATATTTATTGATGGGGGAGGGGAAGTGGATGAAGATGGTCAAAAGGTATAAACTTTCAGTTATAAATCAGTACTAAGGATCTAATATGCAACATGATGACTATAGTTAACACTGTGCTATGGTATATGGGAAAGTTCTTAAAAGAGTAGATCCTAACTTCTCATCACGAGGAAGAAAACTTTTTTTTTGTATCTATATGAGATGATGGATGTTAACTAAACTTATGGTGGTAACCATTTCACAATACATGTAAGTCAAATTTAAAAACCAATATTTATTGAGCATCTATTATGGTTAGGCATTATTCTAGGCCCTGAGGATATAAAACAGACAAAGTCCCTATTCCTGTAGAATTTACCATCTGATTGGGGTGGGGTTTACAAATAAAATGAGTAAAATATGAAGTACAAAATATACTCTGTTAGATGGTGATTAGTGCTTTGGTTAAAAACAAGGCAGGAAAGGGGGATTAGAAGCATGGGTGTATGTGTGTGTAATTTTAATTATTTCTGTCTTTCTGTGTGTGTGTAATTTTATTTTATTTATTTATTTTAAAAGATCTTATTTATTTGAGAGAGAGAGAGCATAAGCAGAGGAGGGGCAGAGGAAGAAGCAGACTCCCTGCTGAGCAGGGAGCCTGACATGGGGCTGGATCCCAGGACCTGAAGGCAGATGCTTAACTGACTGAGCCACCCAGGCACCCCTGTGTATGTGTAATTTTATTTTTTTTAAAGATTTTATTTATTTGACAGCGAGAGAGACAGCAAGAGAGTGAGCACAAGCAGGGGAAGTGGGGGAGGGAGAAGCAGGCTTCCCACAGAGCAGGGAGCCTGATGCGGGGCTCGATCCCAGGACCCTGGGATCATGACCCGAGCCGAAGGCAGACGCCTAACGACTGAGCCACCCAGGCGCCCCGATGTATGTGTAATTTTAAATGAGGTGGTCAGAGAAGGCCCAACGAAAAGGTGACATTTACGTCAAGACTTGAAGGAGGTAAGGAAGTGAGCCAGGTGCATATCTGGATGATTCTGTGGCCCACAAAGACAGTCTGTTTACAAAGTTTGTACAATCTGTGGCAGCTGGGAGACAAATATAAAATTAATTGTGGTAATGTATATGACAACATTCTATAATTTATAATGATCTATAAACATAGGATGTTTTCAGTAAATTACACATATAATTATTAACAAGAACAAGATCATATATCAGCATTATAAATGTATATAAAATCATAAACTATATGGTACAATTAGGGAATATGATAATGCATAATTTAGGGGCTAATTGTTCCTGTCTGTATGGTACCAGAAAAACTGTAGTTAGTTTTTTTTTCCCCCCAAAGAGGAAAGAGGTGTTTCCAACACATGGGGAAACCCTTGGAGCTTCTGCTTGGGAGTGCCTTTATTATTTATTTATTTATTTATAAGATTTTTATTTATTTATTTCAGAGAGAGAGAGCGCAAGCATGAGCAGGGGAAGGGCAGAAGGAGAAGCAGACACCCTGCTGAGCAGAGAGCCTGACACCAGGCTGGATCCCAGGATCCTGGGACCATGACCTCAGCCCAAGGCCAACGTTAAACCAGCTGAGCCACCCAGGCGCCCCTATTTTTTATTTTTTGTGGTGAGGTAGGGTATAAGCTGTATTTGTGGATATAGGAATTATTTGCTCTGGGAAGCCAGGTGATGTTACAGAGAAATCATTTGCAAACCTATGAGCTAATTGCCTGTTGCTGGGGCCAAAAGGTCCCAGAACGAAGTTTTCTTTTTTTAATGTGTATTTCACTGTCACATAAGATGTAGGACCTGTATTAGCCTTTTTAAACAAACAAACAAACAAACAACAAACAGTTGTGGTTTGAATTCCACCTAGATCTTGGGATTCCTGAGTCACTCTGAAGGAGGTCTTTCAGGACCTAACCTGCGTTGTTAAAAAATTTTTTTGGGGGGCGCCTGGGTGGCTCAGTCGGTTAAGCGTCTGCCTTCGGCTCAGGTCATGATCCCAGAGTCCTGGGATCGAGTTCCGCATCGGGCTCCCAGCTCTGTGGGGAGCCTGCTTCTCCCTCTCCTCCCCACTTGTGCTCTCTCTCTCACTATCTCTGTCTTTCTCTCTCAAATAAATAAAATATAAAAAAACATTTTTTTTAAATAATAAAAAAAATTTTTTTTTTCTGGGAAAAGTAAGTTAGGGCTGGGCAATCAGTTTTGTTTTTTTTTTTAAAGATTTTATTTATTTATTTTACAGAGAGAGAGAGAGACAGCTAGAGAGGGAACACAAGCAGGGGGAGTGGGAGAGGGAGAAGCAGGCTCCTGAGGAGCAGGGAGCCCGATGCGAGGCTCAATCCCAGGACCCTGGGATCCTGACCTGAGCCAAAGGCCGACGCTTAACGACTGAACCACCCAGGCGCCCTATGGGCAATCACTCTCTTAATGAGAACCCTTTGAGCTTCCTGGTGCTGCAGGGATTTCTGCAAGGTTGTGCGTTCACACAGCGGATCATCCCGCTAGAAAGCACTCCCCTAACTCAGAAAGCTTGCAATATACACTCACGTTCCACATCTCAGCAAAGAATGAAGAAGGCCTGGATTCCGTTGCTTCTCTGTTGGGGCAGAAGGAGGGTGTGTCATGTGCCCAAACCTGGCCAAGCACCATTCCATTCACTCATTCATTCATTCATCAAATATTTTATTATGCGCATGATTCAGTGCCAAGCAGAGGTCCTCGCCCACCAAGTCATCCAGAACTCCTGTGGGTACGGTGCTCAGGGCCGAGAACTTCAGATTCTCAGGCCGGGTCTTCCCACCCTTTCCATCAGTAGAGCTCCGAGACAAAGAGATGCGCTCCTGTAGCTCCCCGGGCTGACGGTTCCGCCCGCAGCCCCGGGGGCTTCGGCGCGGCTGCTTCTCCACTCCCCAGCCCGAGGGGGCGCTGCAGCGCCGCGCGCTCCGCTCGCCCCTGCGCCGCGTTCTGCTCCGCTCGGCGCTGCGGGCCGCACAGCGGTGGTACGTTCCCTCTCACCGCCCTCCCCCTCCTCCTCCTCGGCCCTCCCCGCCGGTGGTAGGTGCCGGAAGTGCCGCCATTTTGGGGTGTTCTGCTCTGGCGGCAGCGGCAGCGGCGGCGGGACGCGGAGGCTCCCCCGGGACTCGGCCTCAGCAGCGAGGCGGCGGCAGCGGCTGCGGAGGCGCAGGCAGCAGCTGAGGCAGCGGCGGGCTCAGGTGCAGCCGCTGGTGAGTGCGGCGGCCACGGGTTAACGGGCCGCGGGTGGGAGGGAAAGGAGGCAGGAGGGAGGCGCCGCGGGGCGGGTCCGGTCCTGGCGGCTGCGGGTCACAGGGCCCTTCGGGCGCGGCCGCTCCTGGCTCCCCCGCGCCCCGGGGGCAGGTCGGCGATCTCCTCCCGCGTGTCGGGGCCCTCCGCCTCCCGGGTCCCGCCGCCCTAGTCCGGCGCGTGCCCCCGCGCCCAGGGAGACCCGCCCTCCTCGTGGCCTTGCCCCTTCTCCCAGCGCCCTTTGCCTTCACCCTCTGGGCCCCGAGGGCTTCGTTCCCCGCCCAGGGGTAGCTCCTTTCTCTTTTTTCCGGCCGCCGTGCCAGACCCGGGCTGTCTGCCCGGGACACCCCTTCCTTCCTCCTGACGTCCCACGTGTTCTTGGTGCCGACCCCTGGAGGGGGGCCCAGGACCCCTGCCTTAGTGGGGGGTAGCGCTTCTCTTCCCGAGCCTCGAGAGCCCCCCGTTCCCCGCCCCAGATCCGCTAGGGCCTTGGCTCGCCCTCCCCCCACATCAGGTGCTCACCCAGTTGTGGCCTAGTAGCAGGGCTGGAATCTCGCACCCGAGAGCACGGAGAGCACATTGAAGAGCTTTTTTCTCTAGGGACCTGGCTTTGGATTTAAAGCCGGTGTGGTGTCTTGCTTGCGGTCTTTGGGGCAGGATGTTTTAATTCTTAGGACTATAGCACAGGCTCCAAGGAGCTTCTCGTCGGTTCAGGCTCATCCTCCTAGTTGACGGGAAGGTGGTGAGATTTTGGTCGGAGTCTGTTTCAGCAAAATGGAATCTTTTTCTCTCCAGCAGAGTTAATGCTGTACTTTTATTACCCTCGAGTAGGAAGGCTGTGTAACAGTTTTAAATAGCGGTAGTGCTTTATAATGTCTGCAGTGTAAGAGGTTACAGGTACTCAGCGAATCCTTTACAGGAACTTCATCTTTCAAAGGTCTTTTCGCTGTCTGATTCTTTGTAGATTGGAGAGGCTTAATTGCATTCTTTCACCCTTTTCTCAAGTGTGGCGTCTCTTAGAGGACTATGCAAGTTCAGTTTCTCCTTCACATTCTTGGGGAGAAACAAGGCGTCTCCACATAGAAGCACACAGGGTTTCTTTCTGTTTTAACATTAATGAGTCCACTCGGAAGATCATGAAGTTGCCATAGCATGCATAAACTATTGCCAGAGCCCCCCCCCCACTCCGCATGCCAGTTTTTATACTCTTAGTCTAGCTTTACTTACAGTGTGTGGTTTCTGATTATGAATTAGCCAAGATTGAAGCATTGCTGTTAGTAAAGCAAAGCTGGAGCTTTCAGCTGTTGCTTTAACCAGGAAGTTTGTTGTTCCCCCAGTGGTTTTTTTCCTCTTGTCTGTCCACCACCTGTTTCCATTAAGAATGGCTCTTAGCCCAGAGCATAGGTCTCAACTTTTCTCCAATCCTTCATTCTTGTGCATAGGGTTTTCTTATGCTAGGTGGTATCTACGCTTAAAATCCATTAGCATGTGGGGCTGTTAGACATAAAATATCTTTTCCAACTCTTGCTTTTCAGATGAGGAAACTGAGGCCCCCAGAGGTTAAGTGACTTACTTGCCCAGTTACAGAGCAAGTATTCTTAAAAGAGTCCCATCATAGATTTAAAAAACAAAACAAAACAAACAGTATTAGCAATAATGCCAATTGCCTTTTAAGATGTGATGGAATGGGAAGGGCCCTGGGAATGAAGTTAAAAGGCCTGGTGATTCTTGCTTTGTCAGTTGCTAGCTATACAACCTTGACCAAGTCAACTTCTTAACTGTTCTGAGCCTCAGTTTATTCTCATCTGCAAAATGGAGGACATAGTGTCTGTCTCCTAGGGTGCTAATTCAGCTTCAGTGCAGTATGTGTGAAAGTGCCTATGGTGTAAGAGGCAGACAGTGAGATTTTGAGCCAGAGTGTTTATTTTTCTAAAGATTTCCACTTAATTTTCTTATTACAGAAGCTACAGATTCATTATAAAAAATACAGAAAAGAAATGAAGAAACTCACTCTTAGTCCCATCACTCATAAGTGATTGTTAGTCCTTGGTCTTTATCTTGTCCTTTTTTTATACTAGACAATGTTTATTATTTTACCAAAATAATAAGTTTATCCTACTCACAGTTTTGTGATGTGTTTTTAAGATTTAATAGTATGTGATAGGCATGGTTTAACAAACACAGTTAATTTATTATTTTTTTAAACAAATATATTTTAAATGGTGCTGTGGATTTAATAGCTCCAGCACGTGTGAGGTGGGCCAGTGGATGTCCAGCACAGGTACAGAAAAGTTGCTCTTTTATTTATTTTTAAGATTTTACTTATTTATTTTAGAGTGAGAACACCTTCATGTGTGGGCAGGGGCAGGAACAGAGGGAGAGGGACAAGCAGACTCCACTCTGAGCGTGGAGCCGGATGCTGGGCTCAGTCTCATCACCCCAAGAGCCGGATGCTTAACTGAGCCACCCAAGTGCCCCAGAAAAGTTGCTCTTTTAAACATATGCTGGGATCCAAGAAGAGAGGGAAAGGAAGGGCAGAGACCTAACATTTATCATATGTCTACCATGTAAAAAAAAAAAAAAAATATATATATATATACACATATATATATATATTTTTTTTAATAAAGATTTGGGCTCTCCTGCTAAATGTTGGTGGTGAGTTCTGAATTCTGTCACCCTTCCCATGACTGCCATTGCAGTTTAAGTTTCCTGTGAGACTAGACCTAAGGAAGGAGAGGAGGTTAGAAGGTGATGGTATGCCTTGGAAAGGGGGAGAAGAGCTGTCACTTGGCGGCCCTGGTGAAGAAGTTGGAGGAAGTAGGAGCATAGTAGGAGCATAGTTACCTCTGCTCAGGGCTCAGGGTACTTTGAACAAATTGCTCTTTTTTTTTTTTTTTTTCCAAATTGCTCTAAGCCGTGGAATTAAGGATTTAGGTAAGCTATTTCCTCAGCTTTTTTTTTTTTTTTTAGCAGCTTTATTGAGATACAATTCACATACCATACAATTCAGTGGGCTTTCTATTACCTTATTAATTTTAAAAAATTGTGGTAAAGGCAGCTCTTTCTGCCCACAGGTCCTGTCCCTGTGCTTTAATAAAACCACCTTTTTTGCATCTCCCCAGAAATAAATAAAAAATTGTAGTAAATTATTTATAACAAAAGTTGGCCATTTAAATCAGTTTTTGTATTTGCATTTTTTAAAAAGATTTTATTTAACAGAAGGCAAGAGAGCACAAGCAGGGTGAGCGGCAGAGGGAGAAGGAGAAGCTGGCACCCTGCTGAGCAGGGAGCCCGATGTGGGGCTCCATCCCAGGACTCTGGGATCATGACCTGAGCCGAAGGCAAACCCTTCATCTACTGAGCCACCCAGGCACTCCGATATATTTGCATTTTTTAATGTAAAAAACAACGTAAAGCTTACTATTTTAACTATTTTTGTGTAGTTCTGTGGCATTAAGTGCGATCCCATTGATGGGAAACATACCTTCAGAACTTTTTCGTCTTGGAAATCTGAAACTTTATAACCCATTAAACAGCAACTCCCCTCTTCCTACCGCCAGCCCCTGGTAACCACCAGTCTGTTTCCTGTTTTATGAATTTGACTGCTTTTGGATACCTCATATAAGTGGAGTTATATAGTATTGGCTTCTTGTAACTGGCTTATTTCACTTACCATAATATCTTTAAGGTTCATCCATGTTGTAGTATGTGACAGGATTTCCTTACTTTTAAAGGCCAGATAGTACTGGGGTACCTGGCTGGCTCATTCAGTGGAACATGCGACTCTTGATCTTGAGTTGGAGCCCCATGTTAGGTGTAGAGATTACTTAAAAAAAAAAAGTCTGGTTAATACTCCATTTTATGTATATACCACATTTTGTTTATCCATTTATCTTTTGATAGACATGAGTATAGTTTCTACCTTTTGACCATTGTGATTAGTGCTGCAATGAGTGTGCAAATATCTCTTAGAGACCCTTCTTTCAATTCTTATAATAGCCAGAATTGGGACTACTGGATCGCATAGTAGTTCTATTTTCAATTTCTAGGAACCTTCATACTGTTTTTCATAGTGGTTGCACTGTTTTACAATCCCACCAACAGTGCACAAGGGTTCCAGTATCCACATCTTTGCTAACATTTGTTATTTTATGTGTGTATGTGTTTAAATAGTAGCCATCCTAATGGGGTGTGAGGGGATATTTTTTTTAAATTGAAGTGTAGTTCATGTTCAATATTATTTTAGTTTCATGTAAGCAATATGGTGATTGGATATTTATATACATAACTTCATTGTAGTTTTGATTTGCATTTCTCTTATTAATGATGTTAATTGAACTTCTTTTCATACGGTTGTTGGCTATTTGTATATCATCTTTGCAGAAATATCTATCCAAGTCTTTGAGATCAGGTTATATGATTTTTTTGCTGAGCTGTGGTTGTTTTATGTACTGTGAATATTGATCCTTTATCAGATATATGATGTGCAAAAACACTTTTGCCCATGTCTTTTCAGTGTTCATTTTGTCTTTTGTCTGATTTTGCTTTTGTTGCATTTTTTTTTTAATTTTTTTTTTTAAGATTTTATGTATTTGCGAGAGAGACAATGAGTGACAGAGAGCATGAGAGGGAGGAGGGTCAGAGGGAGAAGCAGACTCCCTGCTGAGCAGGGAGCCTGATGTGGGACTCGATCCCGGGACTCCAGGATCATGACCTGAGCCGAAGGCAGTCGCTTAACCAACTGAGCCACCCAGGCGCCCTGCTTTTGGTGTCTTATCCAAGAAGTCACTTCCAAGTCTAATGCCTTGAAGTTTTTCCCTATGTTTTCTTCTAGGAGTTTTATGGTTTTAAGTCATTTTAACTTTTTTTTTTTTAAGATATTTATTTGACAGAGAGAGACACAGCGAGAGAGGGAACACAAGCAGGGGGAGTGGGAGAGGGAGAAGCAGGCCTCCCGCGGAGCAGGGAGCCCGATCCCAGGACCCTGGGATCAAGACCTGAGCCGAAGGCAGACGCTTAACGACTGAGCCACCCAGGCGCCCCAACTTTTTTTTTTTTTTAAAGATTTTATTTATTTATTTGAGAGAGAGAATGAGAGACAGAGCACGAGAGGGAAGAGGGTCAGAGGGAGAAGCAGACCCCCCGCTGAGCAGGGAGCCCGATGCGGGACTCGATCCCGAGACTCCAGGACCATGACCTGAGCCGAAGGCAGTCACTCAACCAACTGAGCCACCCAGGCGCCCCAACTTTTTTTTTTTCAGAGTAAAATTTAGTGGCATTGAGTACATTCACAATGTTATTCAGTCCTCCTCACCACTGTTTCTAAAATGTTTTCTTCATTTGAAATAAAAATTCTGTAACCAGAATTTTTAGCGGTAACTAATTTATCAGAATTATTTATCTAATTTATCTAATAAACCAGAATTTAAGCGATAACTCACCATTCCACCCTCCTCCTAGCCCCTGGTAACCTCTACACTACTTTCTGTCTCTATGAATTTGCCTATTTTAGGTATTTCACGTAACTGGAATCAGAATATTTGTCCTTTTGTGTCTGGATTATTTCACTTAGCATGATGTTTTCAAGGTTCATCCGTGTTGTAGCATGTATCAGGATGTCATTCCTTTTTGTGGCTGATTTTCTCTGCTTTTTTGAGGTCAGGGATGTCTCTTTCATCCTTTTTTTTTTTTAAAGGTTTATTTATTTGAGAGAGTGCACACGAGAGCAAGAGCAGGGGGAGGGGCAAAGAGAGAAACGGGGAGAGAGAATCTCAAGCAGTCTCCTCTCTGAGCACAGAGCCTGATGCAGGGCTCAATCTCATGATCCTGAGATCATGAACTGAGCCGAAACCAAGAGTTGGACACTCAACTGACTGAGCCATCCAGGAGCCATAGGGATGTCTCTTTCATCTTGATACCTCACCCTCTCTTGGAGCTCTTTCATAAAGGCTGTTGAACTGATTCGAATTCATGTTCTTAATGTGGGTTCCCAGTCACGGGGGATGTCCACTGACATACGCAAAACTCTTGAAAATTCAAACATATTAGTGTGTGTAAAAGTCTATTTTGGTAACCCAAGCCGTAGTTATTGGCATCATTTCTAATTCTAGTCTAGTTATAATTTCCAATCTTTCAATGTACATCATTTTCAGAATATTTTGTTGTGTACAGAAAAAGTGTCACATGAAGGGAACAAGAGTAAAGAATAGGCAAATTTCTGCCTTTGCTTTTTAACTATGTAGTGGTTTTGTTAGAGGGGTGGATTGATATCTAGGTACTCCATATTGTGTAGAGATAGGTTTTTTTATAAACATAGAATTTAATGGCCTAGTTAGAATAAATAACTAATGCTCTTAGAGTAAGAGCATTTTGAAGGTAATCATAAGGCCTCCTGGTTTATTTCAGTATGAACAAAACTTTTCAGAGTATTCTCATTCATGAAAGGCTTTTTTTTTTTAAGATTTTTTTTTTTTTTTTTAAAGATTTTATTTATTTATTTGAGAGAGAGAGAATGAGAGACAGAGAGCATGAGAGGGAGGAGGGTCAGAGGGAGAAGCAGACTCCCTGCCGAGCAGGGAGCCCGATGCGGGACTCGATCCAGGGACTCCAGGATCATGACCTGAGCCGAAGGCAGTCGCTTAACCAACTGAGCCACCCAGGCGCCCTTTTTTTTTTTTAAGATTTTATTTATTTGTTTGACAGAAACACAGCGAGAGAGGGAACACAAGCAGGGGGAGTGGGAGAGGGAGAAGCAGGCTTCCCGTGGAGCAGGGAGCCTGATGCGGGGCTTGATCTTGATCCCAGGACCCTGGGATCATGACCTGAGCCAAGGCAGATGCTTGACGGAGACCCAGGCACCCCATGAAAGGCTTTTTTTTTTTTTTTTTTTTTAAGATGAGCTTCTGCCTGCCTTTTTTTGGAGGTTCATAACTGATTTTTATCTGGTTATCTACTTTTCTTCTCTTTACTTTTTGGACTTCGCCTCCCACTCCATTTTCCTCCTCTCCAGTTATCAAGGGAATTTTAATATTAGTCCTTGGGGTATGGGATGAACTGGAAGTTTTATTCATTCAGCCATTGTCCCAAAGCTATTACAGCCCTCACAGTACTTAACACATGGGACTTTATTTAGGGTCAGGGAGGACATACATATGTTTTCTTCAAACAACATGAAACCATTCTTTTGTTCAAAACTATTTTTTGATTTTTGGTAATTTTAATAATAGTTAGAATGTATTATGAAAGTTTAAGTATTTCAGAAATATAGTTTGAACCAGAGATTAAAATCCAGTGTAGTTTTTTTTGAATGGGACCTCTTTTTTTTTTTAAGATTTTATTTATTTATTTATTTATTTGAGAGAGAGAGAGCGTGTGCACTGGGGAAGGAGCAGAGGGAGAGGGACAAGCAGACTCTGTGCTGAGCAGAGCTAGATGCAGGGGGCTTGGGGCTCAAGCTCAGGACCCCAAGATCATGACCTCAGCCGGAATCAAGAGTCAGCTTAACTGATCAAGCCACCCAGGTGCCCCTTTGAATGGGATTTCTCACAAGGGCCAAGGTTGATTGCTATTAGTATAATCCTGTATTTACCTGCACATTTCTTCCTAGAGGTGCTATGGATGCTGAAATGGTCAAGTAAAATAGAAACAAGAAATTTGTTAAAACCTGGAAAATTAGTCTCCCCATAATTGAGATTTGATCTCTGATTTTCTAGTCCTTAAAATGGAAACTTGTGGCTTGAAAGAATGATGTGATTTGAAAGGGATTTATAACCATAGCCTGGGAGGGATAGGTGTGACTGCTGCAGTCAAAAATTGGTACCTTCACTGTGTCACCTTCAGCATTTCTGGGCCTGTTTTTTCATCTTTAAAATGGAGATACCAACTTGGAATGGTAATATGAGATTTAATTGAGATAACTAATGCTTAGCAGTGAGCAGTGCCTGGTAAAGTGTTATTTTTTTTATCTGTAAAAATGGGCATATATTTATCTCATGAATCAGTAATACAGTTCAACCAAATAAAACAGCACAGTTAAAATGCCTAGCAGGGCCATACATAAACAGGCAGTAAGTTAGTGTTCATTTTGTTTCCCCTTTTGGGTGTATTTTGTTTCACATTTTCCTTTGTGCTGGCTTAAGGGATAAGATTGTTTCCTAAAGTCCAATTTGTGCATCTGAAATGTTTTGCTACACAGGGCATCCTTCGCCATAGAACCTTTTAGCTCATTGTTCCCTCTGGAATATTTGGGTAATGTGGTTTCCTAGATTCATCTTCACTGTATTTCTCACATGAGAGTCTGTTGATAGGAGTCTCCTATGTTCATAGAAAATTGAAAAATACAGGTGAGTATATTACTGGATTTGTAATAGGATCACCTGGGTCTCTTTCTAATTAGGTAACTAGTTTTAGGCATGGAGGGAGAGAGCCGGCTCTAATATTTAGAGTAGTAATGTAGATGAAAGAGTTAATCATGATCAGTTTAGTTGTTTGCTTTATAAACTATGTTGTAGGAAGAATCCTTATTTGAGCTTTGTAATTTGCTAGTTTACGTGATGAGTTTTTTGTAATTGTAACTCTGTCCTTGTCATGAAATTGGCTGTTAAAATGTCTTTATTTTTTTTAAGATTTTATTTGACAGAGCGCGAGCGAGAGAGAGCAAGTGAGAGAGCACAAGCTGGGGTAGGGGCAGAGAGAGAAGCAGACTCCCCACTGAGTAGGGAGCCTAACGCAGGGCTCCATCCCAGAACCCCTGGATCACGACCTGAGCTGAAGGCAGACACTTAACTGACTGAGCCACCCAGGTGCCCCTAAATTGTCTTTAAAGTAGAGGTTTTCTTGCAGAATTAATCAGCAGAACTGTTCTGTAGTTATTTTTAAATCTCTGCTATGTTATGGAGGCCATGTGTGTATATCTGTTTATTTTAAACTTATTTGAATTCCCGAACTGTAAAATTTTTCAAGAGTTTTATATCCATCATAAAATTCATATTGACTTAATATATTCTTTCTGCTAAGGAAGTCTTTAATTCTCCTAAAAATTTTGTCTCCTAGGCCAGAGGGATAAATATCAAAATTTTCTTGAGGCATTGAGGCATGGGTGTTTTTTTTTCCTTCAGACTGACCATTGTTTTACCTTCCCCCCCCCGCCTTTTTTTTAAAGATTTTATTTATTTGATAGAGAGAGACACAGCGAGAGAGGGAACACAAGCAGAGGGAATGGGAGAGGGAGAAGCAGGCTTCCCGCTGAGCGGGGAGCCCGATGCGGGGCTCGATCCCAGGACCCTGGGATCCTGACCTGAGCCAAAGGCAGACGCTTAACGACTGAGCCACCTAGGCGCCCCCTTTTTTTCCCCCTTTTTTAAAGTAAGCTCTACACCTGATTTGGGGCTTGAACGCAACGACACTGAGATCAAGAGTCCCATGCTCTGGGGCACCTGGGTGGCTCAGTCCTTAAGCGTCTGCCTTCAGCTCAGGTCATGATCCCAGGGTCCCGCATCGTTCTCCCTGCTCAGCCGGAAGCTGCTTCTCCCTCTCTCACTCCCCCTGCTTGTGTTCCCTCTCTCGCTGTCTCTCTCTGTCCAAAAAAAAAAAAAGAATCCCATGCTCTACTGAGCCAGCCAGATGCCCCGATTGTTTTAAAATTTTTATACAGAGAACATGAATTTTATAAATATGAAAAGTAACATTAAAATTAGACATTTTTTTTCCTCAAGGGATGAGAAAGCCTAGTTAGGGGAGACTGTGAATACTGCGTAAGTTATTTCAGTATCTAAAATGATTGAAAGCATTTTAGCTCTTAGAACTTTGTGAGGTTCTGGGGCGCCTGGGTGGCTCAGTCGTTAAGCGTCTGCCTTCAGCTCAGGTCATAATCCCAGGGTCCTGGGATCGAGTCCCGCATCGGGCTCCCTGCTCTACAGGGAGTCTGCTTCTCCCTCTGCCTGCCGCTCCCCCTGCTTGTGTTCCCTCTCTCGCTGTGTCTCTCTCTGTCAAATAAATAAATAAAATCTTTAAAAAAAAAAAAAAAAGAACTTTGTGAAGTTCTGATGTGACCTTCTTATCAGCTGACCTCCCCACTTTACAGGAAATGGACTCACTTTCACAACAGCTTTTGGATTGTAACATTTTGATTTTTCTTTTCCTCCACTTAGAAAATAATGGTAGCAAATACAAAGAAAAATGGTGAGTTCTAGTTTAGAGACTGCAGTGAGATCTGATGGATCTCACTTAATTTTAATCTGTCACTTGGGGATGTGTTCATAGGTGCAGAGTGGCTTTAGAAGGAACTGTTTACTATTCTGACCTACATGGACTGCCAACTCTTCTAAGAGCTGTGTTCAGCTTTGACAAAATGGAGTTGAATATCACTTTTGCCCTATGTTGAAACTGCTGAAACTTTATTTTCAAGTTGGGAAATGTCTTTAGTTTGGGGATTATACAAAATGAAGTTTTTTGTTTCCAAAGCTGTTTAATTTTATAGTGTCATACTTTCAGTTTTGGAAGGTCAGTAGTTTCCATTTACATGACATTGCTACTCTTCAGCAAAAGAATCACTAAATTAGAAACTGTCACCACTTTCTCATTGTTCTTTTACCTTTTTGTTTCCTGTGAGATTGAAGAGACTGGGAATGTGTGATATTTTGGCGATAATGTGGGGTAACTAAGAGTCTAGAGTGTGTAGACTTTTTTAACCCATTATTTGGACATCTGTTAAGTTTTTGCTAGTTTCTGTTTTGTACCGATAATTTACTGTAGGCTTTTCCCAGTTTCTTTGTGCTTGTAGCTTTTGTGTATGGAAAACACTCCTCTTTTTTGCTCCAGTTCCCTCCCCCCACACTACCATCACATAGCTTGGCTACTGTTTCTTTCTTTCCTGCATGACTTCTGTCTGTGTGATGCTGCCAACTTACCATGCTAGATGGGGTGGGATATTACTAGTGAGAAACACCTGTGCCTCCTATTGGCTGCCTGCCTGATTCTGACTGCTGTTGCCTGAGCAAGAATCTTAGGGGTCTGGAGAGTGAAAGGAAGTCAGGGTAGTGGTGACAAGCAACTGGAAAATCCGTAACTGACATCATCAGCTAGCTGGTTATTACTGCATATTGAAGCAGTACTGTTTTGTGATCATATTGCCATTTTAAGCCTTGTAGCAGGTTTTCAACAAGGATGTTTCACTGGAGGTGGTTCTGTTCCTTAGGTCTGTATTTCTTAGACGGCTAGAGCAAGAGGAGCAGGCTTTGCATTTTTCATTTGTCAGCCTTTCCCTGCTCATGGTTCGATTTCTGTTTGTCATTTAGTGCACAGTTTCTCATGAAGCTTTTTCTGTCCATCCATCCCAATACTGTATTGTAGGATTTTTTTTTTTTTTAAGATTTTTTTATTTATTTGCGAGAGAATGAGAGACAGCATGAGAGGGAGGAGGGTCAGAGGGAGAAGCAGACTCCCTGCCGAGCAGGGAGCCCGATGCGGGACTCGATCCCAGGACTCCAGGATCATGACCTGAGCCGAAGGCAGTCGCTTAACCAACTGAGCCACCCAGGCGTCCTGTAGGATATTATTTAGTATTTTACTAGACACATCTTTTCATTTCAGCAAGTTTTTAAGCTTTTTTGAGCATGGAGATTGCTTTATTGCTTAGTGTATTATATAACTTAAAAAACATTTTTTTAAGACTTTATTCATTTGTCAGAGAGAGAGAGCGAACACAAGCAGGGGGAGCGGCAGACGGGAGAAGCACGCTCCCTGCTGAGCAGGGAGCCCGATGTGGGACTCGATCCCAGGGTCCTGGGATCATGACCTGAGCCGAAGGCAGACGCTAAACCGACTGAGCCACCCTGGCGTCCCCCCCAAAAATTTTTTTTAAAGTAAGCTCTAGGCCTAATGTGGGGCTTGAACACATGACGCCAAGATCAAGAGTCACATGCTCTCCTGACTGAGCCAGCCAGGCACCTCGTGTATTATATAACATTGAGGAGTCAGGCACACAGGCCCTACACTAATTACACTCTGTAACCTAGCCCTTCTTGTAAAAGCTTATTGGACCAGAGGTAGACACCTGACTCAAGCTGGGCAAATCAGTTTCTCCTAGGAATTTGAGATTGTGACTGAGATTTAAGTCTTTTTTTTTTTTTTTTAAAGATTTTATTTATTTATTTATTTGAGAGCAAGAACAGAAGCAGGGAGGAGGGGCAGAGGGAGAGGGAGCAGACCCCCCGCTGAACAGAGAGCCTGATGTGGGGTTCCATCCCAGGACCCTGGGATCATGACCTGAGCTGAAGGCAGATGCTTAACTGACTGAGCCACTCAGGCGTCCCACGATTTAAGTCTTTAGGGAACAAACAGGTAACCTGTTTCAAGAAAACTTGAAACATATCAATTCACATGCACAGTCAAGTCCAGGCTTGTATCAGGAAGCAGTGAGGACCAGTCTGCAAGGAGGGGTAATTAAGTAGATTCATCCTGAAAGAAGTATAGATGAGAAATGCATCTCTGGAGAGAGAGGCAGCCATCCACATTAAGACTAGAAACCTAGGTGCTTAAAGCCTTTCCTGCTTTCTGCCTTTGGATTCTTTGAGATACTCCAGTATCCTTTCAATTAATTCCATTTTTTTGCTTAGGCTAGCTTGAAGGTTTCTCTTAATTACAACCAAAAGCTTTGAAGAGAGTACAGAGCTCTAACATTTCTTAAATTCATTTGAATTTTAGCATAGTCAGGCCTAGGATCATGGCTTTTGGAAGATTGCCCTTTGCCCCCAACAGGCGCCCCTCACCCCCACACTCCCTTAGGCTGCTTGAGGTCTTGGCTCCTCTGTAGTGTAGACGTTCACCTATGCTGTAGCTTTTGGTGTATAGAGCACTCTTCTGGTGCTTTTCCAAATCAAGATTGAGGTTTTGTTTTTACACGTTTTTAATGATTATTTGTTTAGTTTATCTATTTAGTTTATTTGCTTAGATTATTCATTCTTTTCAGCATATGCGACTGATAATAAAATAATACTGCTATTTCAGATAGGAAACTTAAGGTGAGCCATCATTTTAAAAGAATTTTTTGTGAGGCATATGGATTAAGTTCTTCTTTTCTAGTTGAGTAACACATTTGTTTTAGTTCCTGATTGTTTCCTCTTAAGGAAAGTTGATGGACTTGAATGGAATACAATAATGTGAGTTGAATGGCAGTTGAGACTTTAAACAAAGGGTAATGGTGAATGGCTGTGTGCCCAGTTGATGGAGTCTGTCTCGTCTCGGCTCAGTTAGTAACTTCATGAATGATCTGTAATAGGAGCATCACAGTGGTGTTTTTCTCTTTGAGAAATGTTAATGAGGGAGAGAGAGAAGCTCTGAGAGAGATAGTTTTAAGTCTTCTAATTTTTTCTTCCTATGATCATTTGGTATTTATTAAGTTGAAAGACTTTATTCCAGAAAAATGTAAAATTTCCCTGTAATATTAAGGAGCAGGAATTAAGAGACTAGAGCCAGCTTTGAAATGTGGGTTTGCATACAACCAGGAAGGAATGGATTTGCAGGGTAGAAAAAACTGGAAGACATTTCACAATGGAGGCCAACCTAATTGTGACTGTGTACCTAACCAGTTACACCTTCATGGAGTGCACATATGATACTGAGTTGAATGCTCTGCATAGAGGAAGTTTTATTGTCCATAGTGCTCAGTGGTATTGGGCCCTTGTGCAAAATAGAGACTAGATAAATATTTTTTAAATATTCCATGTCTGGTCAAATGGCACTTTTATGTTTTGAGACCGTTCAGTACTGAGGAATAGGAAGAAAATCTTTTAAAATTGAAATTCTAAGAATTTCAGTTGTTCACATCATTGTCTTTTGAAGATAATCAGTACAAGGAGTTTTCTGAAAAAAAAAAAAAAGTAAGCTTTCCATTGAAAGACATTTAGTTGGCTAAGATTTGTACTATAAAAGCCTTTGTGTACCTCTGTAATCTTGAAACCTCATATTGTATACTGCCTGGACAAAATCAGAAGGCTTCTAGACAACCCTGATTCTGGCTCTGTTTTCTCTAGCTCCAGAGAATAAGAAAAGGAGAATCTGATACTGCTGGCAGTCTATGCTCTCTTGCTTTTCTGGGCCAAGACATGCGTTTAAAAATAAAATCAAGGAAATTGTAAACCAGTAGTAAAAACGAATAAAGCACCCAGGGGTTTGCTTCCTCTCATGTCCTGTGGCCTGAGTCTCTTTTTTCAAGCCGTTAGGCTGGTATTAAACTAAGGTGGCAAAACTGTGCTCTGGCTTTGTCCTTCTTTACGTCCCCTTTAAAATTTATAGGAAAGAATTATGGAAAGACACCGTGTTTATTATGTATTTGTTTTTATCATATACTATTTCTGTTTAATACCCTCTGGGATACATTTACAAGTGCAATTAAAAAAAAAAGCCTGCAAACTTCTTTATTGAAATCAAGTGCTATTTTTATTTATTAATGTTCATTTGTCTGGTGTAACTTTGCTCTGGCCTAAGAAAGACCTAGAGAAAGACTTCATTCTGTTCCAGGAAGCATACAACTTAGAAAAATGTTTTCTTTTGAATTCTGACTGCTCCAACTTCTGTGAACAAACCAGATCCACAGATCAGGTTTGTAAATGATCTGTTTTCTTAAGGTATCTTCTAACAGGATGGGTCTCAGGGGAAGCTGAGTGGCAGCACACATTTAGCTGGGAGTAGCAGTTCATCTCCCTGACATACATACCCTTTGTCCACACAAAGCAATTTTGGAGGCAGGCTTAGAATTTAAATGTACACTTCTCTGTTCTGGTCCAGTTTGTCTTATTTAATCCATTTTATTTTTTATGTTTCGTATGTCTGATGTATTTCTAATACAATCATGTAGAAACCTGCTTTGGAGAACTCTGAAGTCTTGATAGGAAAAATTCTGAATTTATTGTATGCAAAATGGTGATCTGGAAAGAAATAGCATACATAGGTCACTGAAACTATTGAGTTTGTATTTATTTGTTTTTATGAATGGGGGAAGGTTAAGACTTGAATATATTTTATTCTTTTGTAAGAGAGTCACTGAAACAGTTTCTGATATTTCTTCAGCATTGTATACTACATGGTAATATTTTTTGAAGATAGCTTGCTGAAGAAAAAATTGAATCAGGCTTTCTGAATTGCCAGATCCAGAACATCAAAAAATGCTTTGGACCAAAAAAAAAAAAGAGAGAGAGAGAGGCCTGCTGGATCCACCCCCAGGAATCCTAATGGGTCCCCATGGTAACAGCCTCCTTGCTTACAACTTGTCACTGTGTAACTGTCACTGGAGTTCAGAGAAAAGCCAGTATATCAAGAACTGTGTGGCATTAACTACTCCTTGATAAAATGCTGTTGCACATTTGAAACGAGACAGAAATAGAAAGTTAAAGGTTTTAATTTCTGTGTTCCATTAATTAGATGCTTTAAAAAGCTGCCTAATTATGGTAAGGTGCAGCAGTGGGAAGGTGGTGGGTGGCCGAGGCAGGGCGTAGGAGGAAGCCAGAGTCTCAGAAGGTTAGAATCTTCAGGGTTTTTTCTTCTCTAATCCTTTCATTTTGCAAATGAGGGAAGTGAAATGCCTTACTTAGGTTCACAGAAAAGCAGAAACAGGATTCCAGCCCAGGCCTTCTAATTTCCAGCATAATGTTCTGCTGTCTCTACTCACACCTTGCATTTACCATGCCTCTTTGTTTCATAAATGAAGTCTCAATTTCTGAGGTTAGAAGAGGACCTTAGAGGTTATGCAGAGAAACTTTCTGCCCTGCAAAGGAGTCCTGTTTGCACCATCATGGGCAGGCAGCCTCTGCTTCTTCCCTCAGGTGGGGGTTATCTGTTTAGTTAGCAAGAACCTCCTTGCCTGAGTTCAAAGAGAAGATAGTTTTACATGGGAAATTTTAAAGCTATATGCCTTATTTTTCTTCTCTAATAAAATAGCAATTGAAAATCAGACCTGAATGTTTTTTATTAGCCTGTTTATCTCCATTTAAGTCATGCTTGTCAGTCATGACAAGACAGATAATTCTTTAAAAGAATTACGTCCTGCCTAAACCCTAGAACTTTGAAAAGGTAATGCCATATTTGGAACAAGCTAGTCTTCTAATGGGTGGGAGGGAAGAGATTGATCAATGTAACATTCAGCTTAAAGTATTTTATAATGTGCTTAGTAAGATGAAATTGATTGTAAGCTAGAGTATCAAAAGAGGCCTCAATATACTTTAAAAGCAAAATCAAAGCCAAATAGGCAAGTGGTTTTGTATTCTTGTGGTGCATTTATGAATGCTTTTGTATAGAGTAGGTTCATTTACATAAAAGTGAGTTTTGGGTTCAAAACCAACATTATTTAGGCCATTATTAATCACCTATGCCAAAACACTTTTTGGTCTACTTTTTGGATGTCCTGTTGCTCAGTGTGCCAGTCATCAAATGCCCTTGTCAGAGAGGGCTTCAGCTTTTATTTCACTTTTCCTCTTTCAGAGTTGCTTGAAAGGTAGTAATAGGTAAACATTTAAGATTATAAACTTCAGGGGCGCCTAGCTGCCTCAGGCGGTGGAGCATGCGACTCTTGATCTGGGGTCATGAGTTCAAGCACCACCTTGGGCGGAGAGCCTACTTAAAAAAAAAAAAATTATTAGCCTGAGGTTTTTTTTTTTTTAATACCTTTTAAGATAAAAGCACATATGCATATTTTCTAAGATATACAGAAATGTTTTCAGTTTCTCATAACATAGATATTTTTTCCTCGAAGAATTTACCATACCTAAAAATGGAGAATTTGGCTCCAAGATTAACTTTTCTTTTTGTCTTACCAGAAAATTAAAGTGAAAATGCTGTTGGCAGTCTTTTGCTGTCTTGACTTCAACACAGTAGAGAATGCTATAATGAAAATGTGGCTGAGTTTTTAATATTCTGGGATTTCATGACCACCAGCACTTGTTGTGCAGCCAAGGTAATTAAGGTAATCAAATATTTTAGTCATTAGTAGGTTTGGCCTGGCTCTTAAATCTCTAATCTTAGCTATATCTCCCGTGCCCTTTTCCTTTTTAGTCTAAAACATATTTATTATTTAGTTGTTCTGGCTCTTAATTTGACCAGTGAATTTTTGCATAAAAGTTCATTTGTGAAGTTTTTCTTGATTAGAAAGTATGCCAAATTATAGTGTAATGAAAGAAATTGTTAGACTTCACATTGATGGGGGAGGGAGGAGAGACAGAGACGGGTGGGATGGGAGAAGAGAGATACGGTTGCATCCTTACCATTTGGTAGACAAGGAAGTTTGAAGTGTTAGGAACCTCTTTGAGGAGAGTAACTTATTTGGGGCATCCACCTATTAAGTGGTAGGACACTGTGGGACTACCAGTGCACACTATAGATGCTGTACTCTTTTCCTATACTTTTTTGGCTTGTTGAGGCCCAGTCTCCTAACAGTAATGGAATAGTTTATTTTTGTAGCCACTCCTTTTCCTGTGGTAATATAATTTTTAACCATTAAATCGGTGATGTAAATTCAGTATCTCATTCTAGAAGTTCTTAGGTTGAGAGAGTTAGGAAAGTAGACACATCTATTAACTGCCCTGGTGTAAGATATTTTTTGTGTACCTTAGCTAAACTGTTTACCTGTTTTCTTATCAAAAAGTGGGAGTAATTTACCCTTAACAGAAGTGGCATGGAAATGTGATTTTAAGGTAGTAGCATTCATAGCATCCTCAAGTCTTTTAAAGAGAAATGCATGGATCATAATAAAGTTCCTATTGGAGGTATCCCTCTCACGGGTCATTTAATAGATCAGAAAACTGGATGTTAACAGCTTTATTTGGTTCCCTGACGAGATATGATGTGACATTAAAGATTGTCATCTCCTCCCACCCCCCTTTTTAAAATCTAGTCACTCTCTCCCAACTCTCACGCCCCATAGCCATCCTTTTGGCTCTGATAATTACTTCTTTTTTTTTTTTTTTAAGATTTAGAGAGAGAGTGCAAGGGAGAGGGAGAAAGAGAATCTCAAGCAGACTCCCCACTGAGCATGGAGCTCTCTGTGGGGGCTCGATCTCATGACCCTGAGATCATAATCTGAGCCAGAATCAAGTTGGGTGCTCAACTGACTGAGCCACCCAGGTGCCCCAGAAAATGACTTCTTAATTCTAAGCAGCCATAGTCCATGAGCTCCTAGAAAAGAGAGAGAAAGAGAACCCCAGTCTCTCCAGGGGGCCTTTCAGTCTGTGCCATATTTACCAAGCAATCTGTCTGGTCTGTGACCACGTCCTCTTTTGTCTGGGCCCACATGAAAGAATGTCCCAAATGCTATCTTGATACATGTCCTCACTAGCGATCTTGTTCTTTAAGCCTCCTTTTACAGGTTGATTCACAGTAGGGGAGTCATGTTCAGAAACTTTCTGATAGCCTGAATTTTCTTGTCTTTCATCTCTTTGCTTCTATTTATGTTCTTTTTACCTCTTCCTTGAGCTTGCACCTTCTGCATAGTTGACTCTATTATATCATCTTTGGGGCTGCAGAATAAAGTTGGAAGATTTTAAAGTTAAAGTTCCCAGAATAATGTAGTCGCCCACATTGCACATATGTCACATTTTGAGTTTACTAGTTAAGCCTCTAAATATGTGCTTTATATACAGTATGTGCAGTGTGATGACTTAGGTTGCCATGAGAACCTAAAAATTTTAGGCTTAAATTGTTCAGCAGCAGACACACATTTTTCCCTTATTGTCTTGGAGGCTAATTTCTTCTTTTGTCTAATACGCTTTTTACAAATTGAGATATTAGGCAGTGGCCATTCTCGTATATTCCTTCCTGCTAACAGGATCGGTAGCTTCTTTGTCTATTATCAGTCTCCTTCACTGCAGTCTTCCATGCTCTAGTTTTTTTCCTCTGTACTTGTCTCCTATTACTTTCTTTGCTACAGGATAGAATTAGAGGTAGGACACTGGAAGCTTTACCTTTTAAAAAAGTGTACCTAGTATGAGAGGAGCTATATAGCGGGATATCCCTACACACCTGAGGAATTCTGGTCTCATGTAAGCCTCCTGAGATGAGCTGTTGGGATAACATTGCCTTGAAAACCTTTTTTTTTTTTTTTTAAGTATTGTAATGTTAGTCTGTCATCTAAAAACAATTCAGGTTCAGTTTGAATTGGAATACGTTATTTTGAGTGATTTTTGGCCAGGGTAACTTGTTTATTCTTTTTTTTTTTTTTTAAGATTTTATTTATTTATTTGACAGAGAGAGAGCACAAGCAGGGGGAGCAGCAGAGGGAGAGGGAGAAGCAGACTCCCCGCCGAGCAGAGAGCCCGATGCAGGACTCGATCCCAGGACCCTGGGATCATGACCTGAGCCAAAGGCAGATGCTTAACGACTGAGCCACCCAGGCGCCCCTAACTTGTTTATTCTTGACTGGGTTTAGTCATGAGGACTCCCTTCTTTTTGGACCAGGCAGTACAAGGGGAGATAAAAGGATGTTAGAGGTGGAACAGACTGTATATTGTTTAGTCTTAAATCTTATTTTGGATCATGGACGCCCTTTTGAAAATCTGGTAAAAAGTTATGGACCTATTTCCCTATAAATAGAAGTAAATAAGTACAGCTGACCCTTGAACAGTGCAGAGATTAGGAATGTGCTGATCCGGCACAGTAGAAAACCCACTTACAACTTTGGATGCTCTAGAAACTTTACTAAGAGCCTACTGTTGACTAGAAAGCGTTACTGATAACATCAACGGTTAACACATATTTTGTATGTTATATGTATTATATACTGAATTCTTACAATAAACTATAGAAAAGAAAATGTTACTAAGAAAACCATAAGGAAGAGAAGATACATTTATAGTACTATACTGTATCAAAAAAATCAAGTAAGTGGATCTATGCAGTTCAAACCCATGTTGTTCAAGGGTCAACTGTGCATAAATACATTCTACGTATATATGTAAAATTTTGCACATAATGGAGTTTATGGAATAGCCATGAACTATCCAGGAATTCTGAATCCTTAGATATGGACTGCTGTTCTCATCTGGTACTATTTTTCACTTGAGGAAATGGGAAATAAGTGACTAGCCCAAGACCACACTATAGGTATTTATAGTCATTTTGAATTTGAGGTTATACTGTAATCACCTTGGTATATACGGTTGTGGTCTTTTGCATCGTGTTCTTTATTTTTACCTAGTTGTCTTCACATGAGTAACCTCTGTAAGGTATGTAATAGATAATTGAAGCTGTGCTCTTACCCAAAAAGTAGCATATTAATTCACAATAAGTTACTTTTTGGGAAATCAAAACAGGCTGCTCAGAAAAACTAAATATATATAAACCACTATATACAATTAAGAGATTTTTTAATAAAATGTTGAACGCTTGCATGTCTGTGTTTTGTTGGACATGAAAAGTGCCTCTACTGCAGGAATCCTGATGTGTTCTGTTCTTTTTCAGTATATCAGACGGTGTGGACAGGGCTCTGCCTTGCACTAGGAGATCTAGGTAGTAGGATTGAGAGGTCAAGTTTGCTATCATTTAGCATTCTTTGCTCATCATTACAACATTACAAGGGGCAAAGAAAAATATCAAAATTCCCAAATGGTTAGTTTGCTGATAAAATACATTAGAGCAAGTAATTATGGTGGATATGTTTTATCTTGAGAATTTGAAGAGTTTTCTTAAGTTTTCTTAAGGTTACTTACGTGAAGACAACTAGGTAAAAATAAAGAACATGATGCAAAAGACCACAACTGTATATACCAAGGTGATTACAGTATGACCTCAAAATCAAAATGACTATAAACACCTATAGTGTGGTCTTGGACTAGTCACTTCTTATTTCCCATTTCCTCAAGAGAAAGGGGGGACTCCCTGGTGTATTTGTATATTTATGCCCCATAAGCTTGGGCTCATGCACACATATATATCAGACAATTCAGTGATGGGAAGGAACTAGGCAGGGCTCTGTTCTCTGGAGCTCCCCATTGTGGCTGAATGACTGGCAGTATTTTGTAATCAAAGATCTCAGAGTATATCAGCATCAACATTTTATTTTTCTTTTTTAGAGAGTTGGGGGGGGGTCAGGGGCAGTGGGGGAGAGAGAATATCATCTTAAGCGGGCTCCATGCTCAGTGTGTAGCCCGACACAGGGCTCAGTCTCACGACCCTGAGCCAAAATCAAGAGTTGGACGTTTAACTGAGCCACCTAGGCACCCCTTTTTTTTTCCTCCTCCTTTTAAAGGTGGTATAAAATTTCCTCAAAAGGCTAATCAGAGATTTCTGAGATAGAAGAATATGTTCCTGAAAGTATGATATGAGAGACGTTAGCGTGGATGCTGAATTATGGTCTGAATTCATTTTTCTTTTTTTAGAATATATTTTCTCCGAAGTCGGCAAAAACTCTACATTTTTTTTAACTTTACATTTTTAAATTACAGACTCAAAGAATTCCAGAGATGGAGGGACCTTAGAAATCATCTAGTTCAAATATTATAGCCTCATGTTTAAGATAATGGTGGGTGCCCTGAGTGAGAGTACTAGGAGGTGGGACCTGTGGAAAAAGATCTATGTCTGTCTGTCCTGTCTTTTTCTTAATTTGTGTAGCGTTTATAGCTGGTACCCCACACTTTAGCACTAGTCAGATGCTATCAGCTTTTATTATCTCGTGTATTAATCTTACCTCAGAACTAGATATTAAGTGTTGGGAGTCAGTGATTACAGTTGATGTTTGTACTGCAGCCCCTGTAATACTGAATATAGACAGTGCCTGGTAAGTACTCAGTTGATTCATTATGAGCTAAAGTATGGAATCATTTGAGCCAATCATCCATGCATTTTTTTAATCTTGGGAGAGCTCCCTCTGGCCAGAAATTGAGCTTCTCATACATTTCACATTGAGATGAATCTGAATGAATTGTTCTAAGCAAAGTAATTCTTGGAAAATAAATATTTGGCTTCTGATTATATGAACCAGCATCTTGGGAAATTAAAATTACATCAGAGGGGCGCCTGGGTGGCTCAGTCGGTTGAGTGTTCAGCTTATGATTTTGGTTCAGGTCATGATCTTGGGGTCAGTAGATCGAGCCCCACATTGGATTCCACGCCCAGCAGGGGAGTCTGCTTGAGATTCTCTCCCTCTGCCCCTCCCCCCTCTAAAATAAATAAATCTTTTTTAAAAAGTACATCAGAATTTATTTTAACTTGTACCATCTGCTGCCCCCTCCCAAGAGACCCCAAAACATAGTCTTAGAATTGGGATGAGATCTTGATTCTGAAAACAGCAAAGGGCCAGTGAAGGTTAGGGTTGTTCACACAAATGGGGAATAACCTTTTTTTTTCCATGTTCAATTTCATACTTTAAATGATATTTTAAGCCTCACGGCTACTGCTGATCTGGTAAGAATCTGACCTAGTAAAGTTTTCACACTGTCTTTTCTGTTCCCATGGCTGGGGGATTCTTGGTGTAAGTGACTGAGATTATTGGGAAGTTCCTTGACTGAAATAGAATCTCTCAAACCCTTCTTCAAGTACCAGCCTGTGTGTTTCTGGTTTTTGTCTGGACCATGTGAACAGAATGCATGTGTGTGAGATAATTGGGCTTTTCCTAACGGCCCCCTTTCAGCAACCATGTATGGGTAAAGCTGTTCAGGTCCCTGCTCCTCCCTCTCTGAGCATGGAGCAGAATGTGTTCTGCTGAAGCTGCTGTTCCACTTTTCAGCTTTCTATATTTGTACAGCAGCAGCGGCCCACTAGCGAGGCGGTGTGACCGCCCTGTGCACCCATGCTGGCGCAGGCCTGAGCAGGGCTCGCAGTTTGTGTTCTTACGTGCGTCCCTCTGTCTGTCTGTGTACATTTCTGTGGAGGACTGAGGTTTTCAAATGAAGGAGGTGATCGTTTGTCTTTTCTCTTTTGTCAGTTATAAATTGTGGAGAATGTTTCAGAATCTTGGGGATGGGGCAGGGAGACAAGATTTGTATTATTTAACAAAATATGTTTTAGGGAGGAAAGCCAAACTGGTAAATAGAGGGTCAGAAATGGTCTTTGGGTTCTCCTTGAAACTTACGTTTTTAAAGAAATCGTGGTTTTTTTTCTTTTATTTTTTTTTACTGGTCACAGAGGTCAGTTCTTAGGGGTAGAAGTGAATTCCTTGTTTGGCACACAAATTTCCTGATACAAAATTTGAGTAAAAGACTGAGACACCTCCACCTTCTTAAGAAATGATTTTGTACACATCTTTTTGGAAGAGGGTGTAGTAAGGGCTAAGTCTCTTAACTCGGCCCTTTTCTGGGAAAGGAACTGTGGGAAGTGCCCTGTTGTTTTGGGCTTTGCAGCAAGTGTCCTATGCTGTGTTGCGTGGATTCAGAGTGCTTTGTAAAGTTTGGCCTTACAGAGGGCTTGTAATGTTTTTTGGTGTCATGTCTATTTAAGGAATAGTAGGGGATGCGACATGTAGACAGATTTCAGGCTGTTTTCAAAGACTATTGGGTTTGTTACTCTATTTTTAAAGGATCATTTTCTTGGTTATGAGATATTCTAATTAGGCAGAAACGAATTCCTCACTTTCGATCAACTTCAGTCTAAATTCAAGTTTGTTTCTTTGTTTTACACTTTCTTTTTACTCCCCCCCCCCCCCCCATGAGTCATAAGCATGCAGAGTTGGGAATAGAACTTGTCAGCTGAGTAAGGATGAGACAGTTCTCTGCACATATTTGTTGCTGTGGCCGATGAAGAGAGAAAAGGGCTTTAAATGCTGGAGGAACACAGTTCCCTGAGGCAGCTTTTTCCTGTGGCTGTGTGGTATGGTTGGGGAGTTTGTGTGACTATTTGCTGATAGATTCTGGCTTGGAATCACTTAGGAATCTGTTTAGTGACTTGTCCATTGTTGGCTTTGGGTGTATGTGTTTGTTTAGAGTTTGAGACCCGGTGCTGAGTCTCTCGTGGGTCCTGCATACTTAATGACTTTCTAAAATTCTGTTGAGTATGACTTTAAATTGGCTTCACCCTCCCCTTCTTGGCGACTCTTAGTGCCCATCTCATTTTACCATCCTACTAATGTTTTCCCATTTATACTATGAATCACTATACACCCTCTGTAGGGGCTGTCATTGGAGATTAAAATCAGTGGCAGCTCTTTGATTTTACAGCTCAGCCTCAGTAAAGGACACTGGCTAGCACGTCTCAATTCCTGCTTTCCCTTTGTTTTTGATATTTAAAAAAAAATATATATATGTAATTTCCCTGGTCTCATTAGTTTATATTTTTTTCATTGTATGCATTTTGAAAGCTTCCACAATTTTTTTTTTTTTTTTTTTGGTATGATGGGGGTAATAAATGTTTACAAATAAATAAATGCTCTTAGAACAAGTGGTTCAGTATTTCCTAATGAAGGTTATACTTCACTGGTTGCTAACAGGCCTAGTTGGAGGTTGAAGATGGGTCAGCCAGTCATTGCTTTCTTATCTATTCCTCCCAACCCTTTTTTTTTTTTTTTTAAAGTAGGCTCCACACCAAGCATGGAGCCCAACGTGGGGCTTGAAGTCATGAACTTGAGATCAAGACCTGAGCTGTGAGCAAGAGTCAGACGCTTAGCTGACTGAGCCACCCAGGCACTCCAATACACTCCACTTTTAATAAAAAATATTTCTGTAGAATCTTAGGTATTCCATTATGTAAAGATAAAACTCATCCTTTTTCACCATAGGCACAAACTTTAGTGTCTGTTAATGATAGCAAACATTTATTGAGCACTTTATGTGTGCCAGGCACTATTCTAAATGCTTTACGTATATAAATCCTTTAATTCTAACAAACACCCTATAAGGTAGATACTGTTATATAGCCATTTTCCAGGTGAGGAAACAGGTATAACAGAGTTAAGCAATTTGTCCCTAGTTACCTGGCTAGTAAGCAGCAAAATTGGGATTAGAAAGTGGTGGTGTGACTCCAGTGTCTGAGTGTAGGATATAGGTTTATAGTAAATACTTGTCTATTAATTTTATTAACATATATGGAATATTTGGGATTATTGAATTATAAATTAGTCTAACCCACCTTAATTTTAGAATTTCCTTAATGAAAATGATTATGACTTTGGTTTTATGGCTTGCTGTCAACTAACTCATTTATTGATGATAAAAAGCTGCAAGGCAAATAGCAAGTTCATGGAGTATCCCCAGAATTACTGCTTTATCTCTGCTAGTGCCTGCCTGTTTACTGAAGATATTGGAAGCAGAATTAACTTTAGCTTCTTTAACTCTTGTTACCTGCGCTATTCATCATCAGATGTCTTGACAGGAGGAGTATGAGAAGGGGGGAGTTGGCAGGTTTTGCCTCATCCATTAACTGTGATCTGTGTGAGTTTAACAGGGTAACAGGGAGATCTGTTCAAAAGGAATGATGATGGGAGAATTATTGGTAGGCTGAATAATTTCAGTGGAGGGTAGCAAAAATGTTACTCTTTCCTAGACAGTGTGATTGAATAGCACAAAAATTTGAGTTAGGGAAATAGGAATCAGCTCTCCTGAGATGTTTTAGTCTCTCTCAAATTGACGGCAGATTTTCCCTTGGCATATATGCTTTCCCTTGGATGTATGCTGTCCTATGCTTTTTGTTCTTGTTCTTTTCTTTCTTGTTCTTATAAGTCATGTCTTCTGAACAGGACTTAAAAACTCATTAAGGACAGGGATTGGGCCTTTTTCGTGACCTCTCTAGTTCTGAGTATATAGAAGATGTTTTCTTTCTTTTTTTTTTTTTAAAGACTTTATTTGAGAGAGAGAGAGAGCAAGGGTAGACAAGCAGGGCGAGCGGCAGGCAGAGGGAGAAGCAGGCTCCCCACTGAGCAGGGAGGCTGATGTGGGGCTCAATCCCAGGACCCCGAGATCATGACCTGAGCTGAAGGCACTTGCTTAACCGACTGAGTCACCCAGGCGCCCCTAGAGGATGTTTTCTATATGCATTTTTGATTGATAGAGCTCCCATTGTATAAAGAGCTTGTTTTTGTAAAAATGAAGTCAAAGTACTGACAAGTTTAATTTTGTGGAACAGTGGGATTTTTTTTTAAGTAGTGATTTTTCTTTTTTTTAAGATTTTATTTATTTGACAGAGAGAGAGACAGAGAGAGGGAACACAAGCAGGGGGAGTGGGAGAGGGAGAAGCAGACTCCCTACGGAGCAAGGAGCCCTATGCGGGGCTCGATCCCAGGACTCCAGGATCATGATCTGAGCTGAAGGCAGATGCTTAACGACTCAGCCACCCAGGCACCCCTTAAGTAGTGATTTGAAGGAGGTGAAGGAGATCATATAAATGGGTGTTTAAATGTGAGGAACACTTTTAGGAGCACAGTTCAAGAGTGATGAAAGGATGATAATTGAAGTCACTTTTTTTTTTTTTTTTTTTTTTAAGATTTTATTTCTTTATTTGACAGAGAGAGAGATAGAGCAGGAACACAAGCAGGGGGAGTGGAAGAGGGAGAAGCAGGCTTCCCGTGGAACAGGGAGCCCGATGCGGGGCTCGATCCCAGGACACTGGGATCATGACCCGAGCCGAAGGCAGACGCTTAACGACTGAGCCACCCAGGCGCCCCAATTGAAGTCACTTTTTTAAAAAGTGACAGTATTAAGGAGATATTTAGAATTTGCCCCAAGGCTGTGTATCCTTTGGGGTGAGTCAAGCATAGCCAAACATACTCCCTGATTGGCTGAAGCAAAGGTGTAAGTTTTGTACTTTCTGGCATATAACCTAACCATCTCAGAAAGCATCTCCACAGAAAAGTTGTTTTGTAGGATTATGATACTAAGAACAGAAAGATTAAATAAAGTTTCCTGCTATTCAACAAAACAGGATAAACTTTCCGAGACAAGACCATATGGAAGCATCCTGCTTGAGTGACCCTGTGTTTGGGGTGAGGTTGGGGCAGATGGTACAGGCAGGGTTCTTGGCTGCTTGGTCAAGGGTTTTGGAGATGATAGAAGTTAGATGCTAGGTGCTGTGGAGGGGCTGTTGTATGTCGTGTGTACTGGGCATGTCTGCCTAAGAGGTGGAGTGAGCTCAGTGAAATGATACTCATGTGTTGGGTAGTGTGGGGGTAAGATAAGGGGAGAGGCTGACTTGGAATGATACCTGCAATTCGATCTTAACCTCCCTCAGAGATTAGGGAGAGAGAGACAAGATACGGTGTGAGAAACAAGATTCCAGATCCCTGGCCTCTTCTGTTCTCTAGAGCCTTCAAGTAAGATATTGCAGGACTGTAGGATTTTTCTATTTAAGCTTGAAGCTGTTTTGATTCCTTTTTGAGATACTAGGCCAAAAGCTGTATTTATAGAACTTGTTTTGACATATTATCTCACCCTGTCCCTTGCCTTCCTTACTGGAAGCCAGCTAATGTTGCACTCTGCCTGGCAGGAAAGGTTGATTGAAGAAAATGTACACACAGATATACAGCTGAGTGATTGAAAATAGCTCCAAACTTTGTAAATAGGCCAGCCATAAGGTTTGCAGTCCAAGCTGTGGGAACATCAGTTGAGTTGCTGGGATAATTTCAGATGGTGTAAGGTCCTTACCCAACCAACTCACATGTGGTGTGGATACTGCTTCACCTGGACAATGGCTGTTTCCACACACACGTTTCAGGCAAAGCAGGAAAAAATGCAAAACAAAGTGCTTGTTTTGGAATAAAGCATGAGTTGGGATTTTTCTTTACTTTGTCCCTCATAGTTTCAAGTTTTCTTAAACAGTTTTGTTTTGTTTTTTTGTAGAATAGGTAACCTGCATATTTGAACAATTCAGCCAGTATTCCACTTCTGCAACATTGTTAACAGTTTCTTCTTTATCCTTCCTGACCTGTTTTGTTCCTATACAAGCCATGTGTAATTCCTTATTGTATAAATATAATCTTGACCAGTCCTTAGTGTAGTGTATTGGAATTGCCTTAGTCTCTTTAATAGCTGCAGCATTCCATCACAGTGCTATACTATAGTTTATTTAACCAGCCCCTAACTGATGGACATGTATGTTTCCAGTTTTTGCTATTATAAACAATGTTCTCATTAATGCCCCTTTGCATACTTTGTGTACATCAGATACAATTGTATTTGAAGGCTATATTTCTAAAATTGGAATAGTTGGATTCAAAGAGCATGTGCTGTTTTCAGTATTGATAAGATACTTGAGATCCTTTTTTATATTTTGCGATGATATCCACTGAAGAATGTTATTAGTGGATAGAAAGATCTTTTTTTTTTTTTTTAAAGATTTTATTTATTTATTTGAGAGAGAGAATGAGAGAGAGCATGAGAGGGGGGAGGGTCAGAGGGAGAAGCAGACTCCCTGCTGAGCAGGGAGCCTGACATGGGACTCCATCCCGGGACTCCAGGATCATGACCTGAGCCGAAGGCAGTCGCCTAACCAGCTGAGCCACCCAGGCGCCCCAGTGGATAGAAAGATCTTAATGCAATGACAGTCAAACTACCACCCCAGTTACTTGAATGAACATGTATGACCTGAAATGGAAAATTTAAGAAACCTTCTTGAGATAAGTTTAGTTATCAAATCCAGCAATCATTATTGTTGGAGAAGAGGCAGATTGCTCAGAGTAGGGAAGTCCAGTATCTCTCTTACTCTCAGAATGTTAGTTTCACCCGTTTATGATCTCTACCAATTAGAAAAACATTTGTGGTCTGTGGCTCATCCAGCCCTCTCTTAGAACAACTCAGATGGATATCATGAGACCATTTAGTCATCAGAATTAGTTGCAAGTAGTTGTGATATCTGAAGTTTAATAATCATCTCAGAAAATAAAAGCAAAGCAATATTCTGAACCCCCCCACGCCCCCAAAAAAGGGCGTTTTACAAACTGACTTATTTTACCAAATAGAGTGCTGTGACTCCAGAAAGTACAAGCCTCACTGGCTGGTGGTGGAACTTGGGTCACTTAATCCGTTCTCTTCACTTTATTTCTCTTGTCTGAAAAATGGGAGTGAAAATCCTGAATCTCTGAGTGCTCGGAAAAATAATTATAAAGTCATTTCCAGAAGGTTATGCATTATAGAAATGAGTCCTTAGAGACATCAAGATTGTAAGGTAATTTTAAAAGTAACTCTGACAGTGTTTTAGAAAAAAATTAGTCACATTCTGCCTACATGGAACTAACATATGGTGCAGCCCTGATGAGCTGCACAAGTGGGCTGAAATCAAAATGCATTTGGAGAGAGGAGCAGTAGTGACTCACTAGATGAGACAGATTTGGCCTTATGGCAGGGCAGGGAAACTAAGGCGGAACTGGTGGTCTTAGAACATGCCAAATTTGAGCAAGTGATACATGAATATTATGGGAAAGTAGAAGGACTGAACCGTCGTATTTGGATGAGGTGCTCTGTCCGGGGTCTCAGTCCTTGTAGTTAGGCTCCGTCTGTGTCTGTAGAGCCCCTGCTTCTCCACACAAGGGGGAGTTTTTGCTGCCTCTGACTTCTGTGTGCATGGTTCCCTGTGTCTTTGAAGATAGAGGCCACTAGGCAAATATTTAACATTGATATGCCTGGAACATCGGGTTCAAACTAGAAAGATACATAGAGGAGTTAGCAGTTCTGCCTGAAGAAAGCTGCCTGCTAGCTGGGCTACCGTATGTAAATTGCTCCTGCTCCATGCAGCAGTTTGTTGCCCAGGACTGACAGTGCGGCCAAGAAAACAGGAGGAGCTGAAGGCAGAGTGAGAGTCCTGTACCCCACTCCATACCCCAGCAGAGAGCTGTGTGGGGAAGAGAAGGGGAATACTTAATGGGGATTTGAGAATTACTTTGAGGGTGTAGACATTTTGGAATGATGTAGGAACAGAGATTTTTTTTTTTAATTTATTTATTTTACTTATTTTTTTTGTAGTGGGCTCCACATCCAGTGCAGAGCCCAGTGTAGGGCTTCAACTCATAACTCTGAGACCAAGACCTGAGCTGACACCAAGAGTCAGACACTTAACTGACCGAGCCACCCAGATACCCCAGGAACAGAGATTTTTAAAAATGTATTTTGTAGGGGTGCCTGGGTGGCTCAGATGGTTAAGCGTCTGCTTTCGGCTCAGGTCATGATCCTAGGGTCCTGGAATCAGCCCCTGTGTTGGGCTCCCTGCTCAGTGGAGAGCCTGCTTCTCCCTCTCCCTCTGCCATTCCCTCCTCTTGTGCTCTCTAGCTCTATTTCTCTTTCAAATAAGTAAAATCTTTAAAAATAAAAAATTAAAAATGTATTTTGCCTTCCCTGTGTGCCTCACCTGATCACCTCCAAAATGGGATGCCTCTTATTTAGAAAGATATGGAAAGATAGCTAAACAGGAGATAAGATGGCAGATCAGGATTTTTTTTTTAAGGTTTATTTTTTAATTTATTTTTATTTTTTATTTTTTTAAGATTTTATTTATTTATTAGAGAGATAGAAAGCACAAGTAGACAGAGTGGCAGGCAGAGGGAGAGGGAGAAGAAGGCTCCCCGCTGAGCAGGGAGCCGGACGTGGGGCTCTATCCCAGGACCCTGGGATCATGACCTGAGCCGAAGGCAGCCGCTTAACCGACTGAGCCACCCAGGCGCCCCTATTTTATTTTTTTTAAGATTTATATTAGAGAGGGAGTGAGCGAGTGAGCACATGAGTGGGGGGAGGGGCAGAGGGAGAGAAGCAGACTCCCTGCTGAGAGCGTGGAGCCCAGCACGGGGCTTGATTCTAGGAGATCTTGATCCAAGGAGATCACGACCTGAGCCTCAAGACGTAAGCCTGAAACCAAGGGTCAAGACGCTTAACTGACTGAGCCACACAGCTGCCCCTCTATTTTGGGGAGGGGCAGAGGGAGAGAGAATCCCAAGCAGACTCTGTACTCAGTGTGACGACCCTGAGACCACAACCTGAGCCGAAACCAAGAGTAGGACACTTAACCAACTGCGCCACCCAGGCACCCAGAGATGTCAGATCGGGGAAAGGAAGAACCAATAGCCCAACTCACCCATCCCCATTCAGCTTTAGTATACTACTTTTTTTTTTTTTTGAGCAGTTTCAGGGGATTTACTGATTATGTTGGCTTTGTGAAATAGGTTTTATATTTATTGGTTGTGACATAAACGTAAGGATGCTGTTGGCGAAGTTAGTCTTCAGGCCAGTTGAGACTCTTGATGTTTAAATATGGGCTGTTCACAAGAAAATGTTTATAATTGTTAAGTGAGAAAAGTATGTTATGCAATAGTATATACAGTATGATCTGTAATTTGATAATAATTGTGTGTATTTGAGTATGTATGCATAGAAAAAAGCCTGGTAGGGAATGAACCAAAATGTGGTTCTATGTAAAAATGAATAAATAGATAAAAAATTTTAATTGAAGTGGAAAAGTTAAGGGGGAATAAATATTAAATATTACTTCTGTAAAAAAGGACTGCTCACAATGTTTTTACCCAAATGCCACAATTTAAAGGGGATAAAAGGACTTTTTACTAAAAAGTGCAAATATTTATGTGTAGTTATCTCTTTAAGAATATGTTAGTGTACGGATGCCTGGGTGGCTCAGTCATTAAGCGACTACCTTCGGCTCAGGTCATGATCCCAGGGTCCTGGGATAGGGTCCTGGGATCGAGCCCCGCATTGGGCTCCCTGCTCAGTGGGAAGCCTGTTTCTACCTCTCCCACTCCGTCTGCTTGTGTTCCCTCTCTCGCTGTGTCTCTCTCTGTCAAATAAATAAAATCTTAAAAAAAAAAAATTTGTTAGTGTAAAATTTACAAATTAGAGCAGATAAGCTAGGGAACTCATTTCAACAGTTGAAGGTCTGATACTTGTAACTTTTTTTTTTTTTTTTTTAAGATTTTATTTATTTAGGGGCGCCTAGGTGGCTCAGATGGTTAAGCATCTGCCTTCGGCTCAGTTCATAATCCTGGGGTCCTGGGATCGAGCCCCACGTCGGGCTCCCAGCTCAGTGGGGAGTCTGCTTCTCCCTCTCCCTCTGCCTCCCCCCTGCTCATGCTCGCTCTCTCTCTGTATCTCTCTGTTTCAAATGAATAAATAAAATCTTAAAAAAAAAAAGATCTATTTATTTGTGAGAGAGAGAGAGCACGAGCAGGGGCAGCAGCAGGCAGAGGGAGAAGGAGAAGCAGGCCCCCCGCAGAGCAAGGAACCCAATGCGGGACTCAATCCCGGGACCCTGGGATCATGACCTGAGCCGAAGGCAGACGCTTAACCAACTGAGCCACCCAGGCGCCCCTGATATGTGTCATCTTTATTCCCGGTATCCTGAAGATATATAAGTAGAAAAGAGAAGGAAGGACTCGTTACTTGTTCTCAAAATGGTAGCATTTGAAATCTATTTCATTAACAAAAATTTAGAAGTGAGATTTACACAATAGTTTCTCCCAGGTGTATCTCATGTGGCAGGGACTGAACTAGAACTAGAACTAGAACTGTTTGAAATCAGAGAAAATAGAATTAAGCTTTTAGATGATTTGGTGATAGTCTGGATTAATCTAGTACCATCTTAAAGTTTTATAGATCAGGAAACTGAGGCCCAGAAAAAAGTGACTCAAGGGCATGCAAATGGCATCAGATCTGGTCTTTGTCTAACATACTCTTTTGTTACCTCGAAGCAAGGAGAGTCAGAAGGGAACATTCTGACAGTAATATGAGCTCCTTAGAGAATCTGGTGAATGCTGTGGATTCTCTCTTCAGGAAACCTCATGTGTCCATCGTCACGCAGTTTAGCAAAAAAATATCACAGCGTTCATAGACCTACTCTTTCTCCCCCAAAGCCCATGTATGGACTTTGAAGAGATGTGAGGGTCCCAGATTAAGAATCTTTTTTTTTTTTTTTTTTTAAGTAATCTCTACATCCAACATGGGGCTCCAGCTTATAACCCTGAGATCAAGAGTTGCATGATCTACCAACTGAACCAGCTAGTTGTGCTCCCCAGCTTAAGAATCTTGATGAAAAAGGAAAGTTTTTAAAATTGTTATGTTGCACAATAATACTGAAGTACACCCAAAAATGAGTTGAGACGATAACTTTTATATATGTGTTTTTGACCACAATTTTTTTTTTAAGATTTTATTTATTTATTTGCCAGAGAGAAAGAGCGCGTGCACGCACACAAACGAGGGAGTGGCAGGCAGAGGGAGAAGCAGACTCCCCGCTGAGCAGGGAGCCCTAATGTGGGACTCCCATCCCAGGACCCTGGGATCATGACCTAAGCCAAAGGCACACGCTTAACTGACTGAGCCACCCAAGCGCCCCTGACCACAATTTTTTAAAGCCGGAAAAAAGTTAATTACCACTAGAGTGCGTACTTGCCGTTGGAGAAGGAGTTGAGATTGAGATGTTTATAAATTTCTCTACTAGGGTCAGGAAAAGGAGCACACATTGATAACTCCGTCAGTAGAGTCAGAAGCCCCACACCTAAGCCTGAATCATGGAAATGGTAGTCACAAAACAAGTGTCACAAGGAGGAAAAAAAGATTTTTGTAGACCCCATAGAGAAAGTGTTAAGTTTTACCCTGCTAACTTAGGTCAGAACTCAGCCTGATGTAGTGCAGGACCTGGACTGTTCAACATGGAGCAAAATTACAGTGGAAGGAGATGCTCTGGGAATGAGTGACAAGCAGGGAATTTACTGTGTGCTTCAGTGTATCTCTTTAATCCACCTAACCACCTCAGGGTTACAGACAGGGAAACAATTACAGTTTAGTTTCTCTACAGTCATTCAGACTCTCTGGAGTGCTCTCACACAATTTATTTCATTTAATGGTAGACTCTACCTACAGTTAGTTGTCATGTATGTTCCCAGGACCCTGGATGAGAACCTGGTGGCAGTTGTTTCCCTGCTACAGATTCCTAAGGAAGGTGGGGAGATTTGGGGAGATTGGAGTACTAAGCAAACTCTATTGGATCTTAGCACGAGGCCCTGGTGGAGTTTTGCATCGTAATGAGCTGGGCTAGCCAGGAAAGCTTCCCTTTTGATCTTTTTATCTGGTTACTCGGCTTTCTAGGATATGTGGGTGAGAGAACATGCACTTTCCCAATGCACCAAGCTCAAACTTTTTATTGAATTCGCCATATAATAGGAAAAAGAAAGAAGCAAGAGTATTGCAAAGCAGTCTAAAAGGTAACATTTTTTAAAAGAGCACAATTTTCCTAAGTAATTTCTATTGTTTCTTTCCCCTTCCATTTAGAAATTTGTACAGTGGCTTGGTGTTGTATTCTGGGCATCCATTTGGTTCCTTTGGAGGTATGTAGTTAAGTCCTCTAATATTACAGATGAGGAAGCTGACACTTTGAGATATTGATGAACTTGCCCAGGTCACACATCTACTCATTAATGGCAGGAGGTTTTCACTACTCTTAACCATATTTCTCTTGTGACGGTTAAAACTTTGGGTATTTACCTACTTAGATTTGCCTTAGAAAAATGGTCAGAGTCAACTTTATGGTCCTCCATATTTAAAGTCTTTTCTGTGGTTTGTGTGCATGATCTTCTTTAATCTGAGTCAGCTTTTCACCCAAGAGTCGAACTGCCTGACTATATATTCCAACTTCTTCATTGTCTGGATTCATGTGATCTTGAGAGTTACTTCATTTGTGTGTTTTCTCAATTGTAAATGGAGATAGGTTAGGTATGAGGATTAAATATAAAGCACCAAAGCACCACATGGCATAGAGTAAATGTTCAGAAAATGTTAGCTCTTAAAATTATTGCTACTTTGTATATGTTTGGACATTTCTCCCTACTTCCAGGTGATAAGGTTTACAGTTTTCTTTTTTAAAGTAAGCTCTACGCCAATAATGGAGCTTCAGCTCATGACCCAGAGATCAAGAGTTTCATGTTCTACCAACTGAGCCAGTGAGGCACTCCAAGGTTTATAAATTTTAAATACTATATTCTGTCAACTCAAGGAGGCACACATTTATTACCAATTGATGGCATTGGAAATTCCTTGATTTCTGGTAACCTATTAGATTCTAAATATAGAAAAATCTGTTCAAAAAACTTAGTCATCTCAAAGCTGGATATAAAATTGGTGAATTATCTATTGTTTTGAATTATCATTCCAATTTTAGTGTATGTGCTGCCGAAGCGAGCACTGTTTTGAATTTTCCAGGTCTATTTTCATATCTCCCAGGAGACCTGGGGTTACCCTGAGTGCAGGAAACGCAAAAGGTGGGGCCTGCCTTGCCCTTTTCTGTCTTCAACCTGAACATCAGCTTCACTTTTATGTTTAGGGGAGAAACACTTCTGTCTTTAAAAACATTTTGAAAGTCTCCGGGTGCCTGGGTGGCTCAGTCATTAAGCATCTGCCTTTGGCTCAGGTCATGATCCCAGAGTCCTGGGATCGAGCCCCGCATCGGGCTCCTTGCTCCGTGGGAAGCCTGCTTCTCCCTCTCCCACTCCCCCTGCTTGTGTCCCCTCTCTTGCTGTATCTCTCTCTGTCAAATAAAATCTTTAAAAAAATTTTTTTTTAAGTCTCTGATCTGGATAGTTGTTGAGTTCTTCATTAGCTCCCTGCCTTATATGAAAAGTTTTTTAAGTATTGGGGGCATTTACTAACAACCGTTAGTAAGAGTTGGTGAGTCGGACTAACGAGGCCAAGGTCATGAGTTCAGGCCTTAATGTAGGTCATTGAGCATTACTGTGCCTGCAACCAGCCCCTGTATCTAGAGTTTGTGATTCAGTGCATACTTCGTAAGAGTTGCTGATGGTGAGTGAGTCAGTGGTCATCTTTCTGGGAAGGATAGTGTTTTGTCATTTACTCAACATACAGGCTCTGTAGGCCAACAGAAAACTCTGAGAAATAAAAAAAGGTTCATTACCTTGCCTATTCTAAGGAAAGTATATAGGAGATGTGAGTCCTTTTGTATCAGAGAGGTAATGCTGTTCATTTGCTCTTGCATCTTTTTTTTTTTTTTTTTTAAGTAATCTCTACACCCAGCATGGAGGCTCAAACTCACAACCCGGAGATCAAGAGTTGCATGCTCTACTGACTGAGCCTGCCAGGTGCCTCAGCTGTTGCATCTTTGAAACATGTCAAGATCATATAAAGTCCAAGATATATTCCAAAACCAAATATAAATTCTTTCCTGATTATCTTTCCTTGGGGAAGTTGTGGGATAGGTAGTTTGCCTTTTAGAGTCCCCTGTACCACTGACTTGATAAGTACAATTTTCAAACTCGATAGGAGGTCCTATTTTGAACATGTTAATAGTTTCACAAATAGATTAATACTGCCTGTTTTTGTCAGCGTTAGCTTGCCCTTCATCCTTCTCTCCTGTATTGCCTTGTGCAGCCCCCCAGCCCCACTTTTGGTGCACCTTTTCCCCCTTAACACTCTCTTTTTTGAGAGAGAGCGTGCCAGTGCACAAGCAGGGGGAGTGACAGGCAGAGGGAGAAGCAGGCTCCCTGCTGAGCAAAGAGCCCAAGGTGGGACTCCATCCCAGGACCTTGGGATTATGACCTGAGCCGAAGGCAGACGCTTAACCGACTGAAACACCCAGGCGTCCCTCCCCCTTAAATCTTTTCACCTCTCTTTGGAACTGCCTTTATACCTCCCCTTATGGTGACTGAGAAAGGTAGAGATAATGTTAACGGAAACAGACTTCTGGGGAGCTCCAAGGAAGTACAGGACAAATGTGGTCCAGGCTTCCTCAGAGAATGCATGCATTTTGTTTGGTTCCCCACAGAAATGAAAGATGTGAAAAGCAAACCTAAAGCATTTAGTTTCCATTCAGTTTTCCTCTCTCCCCAAAGCATCTGTTTTCTTACAGACTAGGCAACAGTAGGAAAAGCAAAAGTGGGAAGGCAAAGCTTTTAAAGAAAATACCTTCTTGTGTATTAAGCTTCCCACTGTCCTTCAAGTGACAAGGGTCTGTGTGGAAGACAGTGCTAATCCCTTTTTGTGTGTGTCTGAATTTTCCTTTAAAAAGTCTTTGGTGACTTAGGAGTAGGGTGATTAATATCCTACTTATGTGTTTGGTTTTTTTTTTAAAGAATTCATTTTTCTCTTTCTCTTGGCTAGGCAATTAGGGTCTTCCTTAGCCCCTTTAGGGATGCTGTGTTCTCTGGGACCTAGATATGTGTCCTTAACTCTTTTGTACATTGGCCCTTCTTAATAATCCCAGGCCTCTCTTTTGCTCTCTGCTCCTGGAGATTCCCCAGCTAGCATGCAGTCTGAGTCTGGTCTCAGAGCTTCACACAACAGCAGTGTTTCTCAACTGTTCCACGCACGTTTCATATGACATTTTGGGAAACATGACTCTCCGGTCTTTCTTTGTCCTTTACATCTTCCAGAATAAAATGAACAAGTAGAAATTTAACTTGCTCTCTACCCTCCAAGGTGTAGCCACTATTCCAGAGCCCTCTCAACACACTGTCTCAGTAAAAGTTTGTACCTCCTAGATGATGGTCACATTTCTCAAGAGAGACCAACCATGGGCTCTGGGGTTAGAATCCCTTATACAGATTATTTTAACATCTAATTCCTTAGAGTAGTCCCCAACTTAAATGGTGATGATACAGGTTTAAGTGAGGTATTGTGAACTTAGTAAATGTAAGTTTCTTTCCTCTTAATAACTTTTGGTGATGTAGGCAGCTGCAAGTAAATCCTTTTAGAAATTTTTTTGTTTTGCCTTAAAATGATTGGAAGCATCACTAGTTCATTAGCAAAATTGGAAACCAATTAGATCCACATGAAAAGTCAAGTATGTAAGCACCTGTTTTGTGTCAAGCAAGAAACATCTTTGTCTTCAGGAAGGGTAGGTAGAGTGCAGTGTCTCATAGTTCTGGTTCTGGCTTTGTCTTTCAGAATTCTTATTTTCCAAAGTAGACTTCATCCTTGATGACTTCCAGCAGTTCTTTGTCTTTAGGCCAGGGCCAAACAGAAGTCCATCTGGCAGGGGGTGTAGAAGAAAGTTTGAAGGAATTTGGGCAGCTTTATAGAATCAGTCTTTACTTGCAAGATTGTTCGATAATGTTTAAAAATAAAACAAATTGGTTTTGTGGTTCCTCTGTTTGCTTTTAGCTTCAATTAACTTCCCCATCTTCTGGATTTTTTTTTTTGTTTCAGTGGTTCACCACCGCCCTAGGGCCACTGAGATGCATTTACACAGGCAGGAACTTGGTTGTCTTTGAAGAGTTTTATGCCTGGTACCTACCTATTCAGGAAGGTTGCTTTGGGGAAATAGCGTGGTCTTTCCACATTAATAACATGATCCTTGATTGCTAAAAGAATTATAAGGCTTTTAGCTCTACTGTAGTTTCTCATCCAAAAGCAGCTGCTAAAAATGACTTTTTTGGTGACCTAGATGTACTGAAATTCAGCCTCATAAGTTGTAATCATTGTTTTGCTGTTTGTTGTGACATTTGGGGACAAGCCTGTATTAAGTCTTTTAGTATTTTTATTTCCCCATCTTTTACAATGATGGTGTTTTTAAGTTAACTTTGAGATATTAAATGCAATTGATATTTTAAGGTATTGTGTACTTTAAAAATGGGAGAGGGAGGAGGTTTTGGGGTTTTTTTTTTTGTTATTTTTTGTTTTAATTCTCGGCCATGGTGACAAAAGGGGGCTTTTCTTAGGAAAGAAGCTACATATCTGGAATTACGAGAAGTATAGGCATGGCCCACTTATTTTTCTTTCCTTGGTTTTTTAGAGTGAAGACATAGTCCAGAAAGGGAGGTGTAAAGCCACAGGTATGGGCTAACTGCTGGATGAGTGTGCTCTGTGGTCATCTCTTTAACCTTCTTGCATGAGGCCTGTTGTGCAGATTGGAAAACATTGCATTCAGAAAGGTGATGGCTTTTTCCCTACATTGTGGGATGTAATTTCCTGTTCCTAGGAAGCTAGAAGTATTTCCTTGCTCTTTCTCAACTCTTTCTCCTTAGCTATTTCCCAAGGCAGGCTTATCTCCCACTTGAATTAGCTGCTGCCTGGTTCTAGAGAGAGAGAGAGAGAGAGCGCGCGCCTGTGCGTGCGCGCGCGTGCGTAGCAAGTACTGTAAACACAGCAGCTACCCAGCTAACTTTCTTTCCCCATTCTACTTCGTGCCTGAAAGACCCTGAGTAAACTAGAACAAGGATGAGGACAGAACTTAGTGGATTCCACACAAACATTACCCTCCTGGAACCAGAATTTGTTCAACATACTGATTTTTTAATCGGCACTGGAGCTTAAAGATTAAACTTATATAGTATATTGTTACCAACTAAGAATTACCCTTAAGTTCCAAAACCAATTTGGGATCTGAAAATACGACCTGATTTGAAGGGTGGTCACCATTTGACAGGACAGTTTATTAGGTCAGAGTTAGTTTCAGAAAGTCCAAGGGAGGCTCTGAGTTTATACTTTTGCTGACAGCACTAAACACAGAAGAGTGTCTGTCAGTCAGTCCTTGTCTTTGACAGTGATTGGGGGAGGAGGTAGTAGTGATTAAGGACATAGGGGGAGGAAGTGGAAAACTGTTTAGATTTCAAAAAAGTGATATCTTACCTTCAGCCTTGTCATATTCTCTCAGTGTACCATAAATGATAATTTTATAGTCGAACCAGTTTGAATACAACAGTGACTAAACTTGGTGCTTTTTGTCTCACATCAATTGTAGATTTGAGAAATAGAAAATTAAAAAAAAGATCTTTAAAAAAGATTTATTTATTTGAGAGAATATGAGCAGTCAGTGGGGGGATGCGGAGAATAGGGGGAGAGGGAGAGAGAATCTCAAGTAGACTCTATGCTGAATGCAGAGCCCTATGTGGCTGATCCCAGGACTTGGAGATAATGACCTGAGCAGAAAGCAAGAATCAGACGCTTAATCTTCACTGAGCCACCCAGGTGCCCCATAAGTACTCAGTTTTTGAAGTGAAATTCAAGCCCATAAAGGTTTTTGGTTTTGTTTTTTTTAAAGATTTTATTTATTTATTTGACAGAGAGAGACACAGCGAGGAAGGGAACACAAGCAGGGGGAGTGGGAGAGGGAGAAGCAGGCTTCCCCGCGGAGCAGGGAGCCTGATGCGGGGCTCAATCCCAGGACCCTGGGATCATGACCTGAGCCGAAGGCAGACGCTTAAAGACTGAGCCACCCAGGCGCCCCGCCCATAAAGGTTTTAAGCTAAAATTTTAAGTTAGTCTGGTTGGTTCTTTTCTTTCTTTCTTTTTTTTTAAAAGCTTGTATTTATTTATTTGACAGAGTGATACACAGCCAGAGAGAGGGAACACAAGCAGGGGGAGTGGGAGAGGGAGAAGTAGGCTTCCCACTGAGCAGGAAGCCCGATGCGGGGCTTGATCCCAGGACCCTGGGACCATGACCTGAGCTGAAGGCAGATGCTCAACGACTGAGCCACCCAGGGGCCCCTATTTTCAAGTAGTATCAGTTGCTTCTTTTCTACATCCCTTCTGTCACCTAACTGCTAGAAGCTTTGGGGGGAAAATATCTAATCCATTTAACTGTCTGAGGTGTCATGGCTTTTCCCTAGATTATTACACTTTTCCTTATATAGACTGTTGGTGGTTTTTAATGACATAGGTTCTCTTTTATAATTTGGCAGTAGGCTCTGATTTCTCTATGCTCATATAACCAGACGTCACATTTTGCCCTTTAAAACACATTTAGATTATTGGGGTAGAAGTATAAAATCCTTTCACTTGTCATTGAACTCCCTGGTTCTATCAGTCAAGATAGACAGCCTGACGTTTGCATGTGCCACCTGGGCCTTTTTGCTCAACTACGCTTTTCTTTGCTCTTTCACTCTTTTGACAAAACAACTGCTGTGATTTCTAGCATTTCTCTCTCCTAATCCAGTTTTTAAACTGTTTATTCCATTCTGATGTTCTGAATGCCATGTGTGCTGTTCTTTAGAGGGTTTCCCTTATCTACCAATCAGTTTTAATGATTTTGGTTCTTAATGTTACAGCAGGCTGATTGCCCCTACCCTCACATCATTGGGCTTTTGAATTGTCGCCCTTAGAAAAGAAGTAGAGAATATTCAAGGCAAAGAAAACTAACACAGACCATCAGGGAAAGAAGAGGAAACCATGAATGTAAATTCATAGTGAGAGGACAGACGGTAAAAAGGGAGTGAGGGAAAATTAAAACCTCTTGCAGTGGACCCTTGGTTATAAGCTTTCCTGCCATGTCTTTACTTCTAATGCATCCTTTGTGGGATAAGCCTGGAATGTGTTTCTGATTAAGAAATTTAAAAAACAACTTATGGGCAGTTTTCTGTGAGTAACTGCTAATTCTACTTTTTAATTTTCCCTTAACATCTGCATTTTTGTATTTGAATAATTGTTTTTATCATCACTTGACTTTTTAATCTTTCTCTAAAATTGTGACTTGTGATTAATTTCCACGCTTTCTTTTCCCACAAGCATGTTGAATTTAATTATACTGAGATGACTCTTGTGACCTGCCTAAAGAGAAGCACCCTCCTTCATGTAATAACATTTCCATCTTTTAAGTTTTTAAAGCAGTCTTGTCTTATAAATCATAAAGTGGATTTAAAAACACTACTCTGAAACCAATGCTTTTCAACCTTTGGCTTGGTAAAAATTACTATAAGGAGTGCACATCCTTCCATACGCTGAGCAGTGCCTGGCTGCTCAGTAAAGTCTTCCACATTAAATACTCTCGTTATACATGTGATTCTGATTAAAATGGGGATAGAACTGGATATATTTTTAGTGAATAGTGAAAGCATAACAATAACCAGTGAGATTCCTTATTGTTGATTCCTTTTTAAAGGAACCCTTGAACTAAAAAAAACAAAACCAACAACCCTAATTTAGTTGTTGACCGGCCTCACAAAGTTACTCCTTGGTCCTGATAGCTTTCTATAGGAAGAGGCATGTGATCAGCTCCAGGGTACATAGGAGAAGCTAGGTCAGAACTAACCAGTCACTTAACCAGTCCCAGCTAGGGTTACTGTCTTCTGGCCGCCTGGCAGTCAGCACTTGGTGAACTGTGTGCTGTGTGTGTGCCCATTGCAGTCTCCTCTCACTGCAGCCTGGTTTAGCGTCCCCCTTTAGTAGGTGGAAGAGAGCTGCAGCTTCTGTCTCCAAAGGAGCCAGGGTCTCTGACAAAATAGAAAAGCAGTTAGCTGCTGTTGTAGTTCTAACTTTTGGATGGTTATGCCTGTTTATTAGAAGACACAGTTTCTACCTTCCGTGGTCAGATGCAGACGGGGGTCAGGCACTGTTAGCCAGGCTACAACACTTAGGCCTATGCAATGACATGTTGCCTTTCATTATTTTTGTTTTTAAGTAACGCTATACGTTTAGGAGTTCATTTGTTTACCTCTTTACAGGCTGAACATAACTTCCTTTTTTCAAAATTCCCTGTGTTGTGAACTGAGCTTGAGTGAAGTGAAATCTTTGAGGTAAGGCGATCCTAATGATAAAAATGGAAAGAAGGCCTGCGCAATTTGGGAGCCTTCAGAGATATAGTTTTAGAGTCACTGCCTAAATATTGAAATGCCACCATTTGTTTGGAGGATGGGAAGCTAAATTGAGAACGGGAGCACCACATCTGCCTTGACTGCTAAGTATATCCATTTCTACTGCTCACCCATAATAGAATTTTTATGTGTGTGTTCATTAATCTTGGTTTTAGCATCAGTTTAAAGGAGGACGGAGAACGAAGAGACTTAGTTTACATTCCTCTGTCCTTCCCTTACATGTTTGAGTGTTTGCTCCTAGTGGGCCCCGCTTCTTTCTCATTATCATCACTCTGGTGGTTTTTGTTTCTCTAGAAAGGTCGAACAACAGAAAAGACCCTTGTTTCCTAGTATTCTGTCAAAAGGCAGAATATTACTATTCCATTTTTATTTTTGCTTTTTAAATTTTCTGGTAAAATAAGATTCAGAGTAAAGTTTTGCCTCTCCCACCTAATGAAGGTCACTGAATCAGGAATTTTTAAAAAGTCCTTCACTCTGATGAGGAACCATTAGGGAGCACATTTGCTCTCAGCACACCATCAAGAAGTCGGGGTTGGTCCAGTGCAGGTAGTAGTTAGTATGTGAGGCCTTAAGTTTTTGGCGACTAGTTCTTCAGCCAGCTGGCCTCTGGCCTGCTTCTGACGGTCTGAACCATTCCTTATGCGACTATGCTGAGGTTAGTTTGGACCCAGCACTGTGCTCATTGCTGTCTTTGGCACATGGCAACTAAATTTAAACCAAGGCCAACAATCCAGTTTTCCTTTCCAAAAACATTTTCAGACCACATGAGGTGAGCTTTCTTTTTTTTTCCTTAGCTGTTTTCATTTTTGGTTTTGGGGGTTTTTTGTTGTTTTTTTTGTTGTTGTGTTTTTTTGTTTTTTGCTTCAGGTAGTTTTACGCTTTGGGGCCCCTCAAAACCTGATTCGCAGAAAGGAGTTTGGAGGATGTGAAACAAGTTTGTGTTTCTTCTGCTCTGTTAGCCAGTGCTATCTTCATGGATCTGACACTCTATTTATCTGACAGTGCACTTAGTACTGCTTCGCCAGGGAAAATCACACAAACCCAGCCTGGCGCATCAGCACTTTCATTGTGTGCCGGGCTGAGCCTCCCTTCACATGCTCACATCCCCCTTTTAATCCAGTACTCCCCTTCCCCTCCCCAGTCCTGCCTGTTTCTGTGGCACTTACTGCTGGTTTCCCTGAGCTCCTCTTTCCACTTTGTGTTTTTTGTGGGGCCCAGGAAGCTAAAGCTGTGTGTATTTGTGGATCAGACAAGTGCAGCAAGTTAATATCATTGGCTTCTGAAGGGGAGAGTGAGGTGATGGCTGCGTTTAAGTTGGATTTCCTTCCAGAAATGATGGTGGATCATTGCTCTTTGAATTCCAGTCCTGTGTAAGTATTTTTGTTGTCTAATTTTTATCATAAGCAGAGGAACTGGGCTATTTTCTTTGTTATTTGATGAAACTGGTCCCTTTCCCTAAAAGAGGGAAGAAAAAATTGGGTGAGGAAGCCAAAGTCCACACTATTATTATTTTCTATTGTAGTCTGATTCTGTCTCATCACTGCTGATTTCCTTGGGGCTGTAACTAAGTTCTCTACAGAAGGGTGTATTTGATATATGAGCAGCAACATCAACTCAAGTGTGTTGGGTCCAATCCTTCAAGCTGTAGTGTTTTCCCATATGATAGATTCCAAGGTATTTTTTTTTTTTAACCTTAGCTTTACTGCTTTGCATTGGGTATGCAATTTCAAATAATCTTTTGGGAAGTTATATCAAATTCTTAGATCACAGAGGAGACTGGTTACTAGAGTGTATTTAGTAATGTATGCAGAATGCTGTATTGGCATCTAAACTGTAACCCTGGGCTCTGATTTTTTCCTAGTCTAATTGAAAATGCAACACAATACATGATTTCAGGGATGTCAGATTGACCCCCCCCAAAAAAAGCAAAACTGGATCAATCTTGATTGGCAGTTTGCCCAAATTTTCAACATGGGAATGAGAAATCTAATCAGTGTGCAGTACTGTTCAGGAAGTGACGCTGCCGTTGTACACAGCTAAATTGCTAACCTGGCCCTGAGCTGTAGCTTCAGGGAACCTGAATTCTGCACTTGGTAGAGAAGAACACATTTCTGACTCCTGATTTCACTTACTTTAACCAGGCTTCAAAGTATCTTGAAACCTCAAGCAGATGAGCCTTAGGTTATTCAAAGCCAAGAATATTAAATGGTAGAATAGTCCCTAGATAACAGGTAGTAGTGTAAGGCCTTGAGATCAGGGCCTCCATTGGAAATCAGTTTACCCTTGGGATTACGTGGAACAGGTGTGGATAATAGCATATTCTAAACAGTTCTCTGTGGAATGGTTTGGGGGATCTCAAAGTTAGCTGGCTTGCTCCTTTGAAATGGATGCTATGCCTTCTCTGTAGTATCCAAAAATAATGGTAATTTAGATGTGTCTTTTTATGCACGTTCTTTACTGCTAAAATTTTATTTTAGCTGAAGATAACAGGTGAAATCACAATGAATGCCACCATAAAGACTTAATACATAATAGAAGTACTCCCATGTACTAGATATGTCTCCTTAGAAAGAGGACTTTGTGGCTCAAATTGTCTTTCATTGTAACGGTTTCTCTCCATGCTTTGCCACTGCCTTTATTCGGCCCTTAGATACAGCATTTTTCCTCAGCCTGATTTCTCATCTTTCACGAGGTTAGACTAGTTCAGTATTCCATGAAATCTGGATCACAGATCACTGCAGGAAAGTTACCTGGAATATAAAAATGCTGATCCCTGGACCCATGCCCAGATAGTCTTATGCTTAGAATAGGACCCCAGAATCTGTATTTTAGCAGTGTCCCATGTGGTTTTCATGCACACTAAAGTTGGAGAGCTAATGGACTGAATGCAGCTCATTCTGTTAGAGGTGATGGGACACCATCGCATCATTTCTTCCCTAGTGCGTTTGCATTTGTTTAGTCCTCCATCCTACAAAAGCTTCAGGAAGTTAATTGGTCACAGGCTATTGCCCCTGTTTTACAGATGAGAAACCCAGTTGAGAGGCTATAGCTGACTTGCCTGAGGACAATTGGTATCAGCCTTGGACCTAAAATCAAGTTTAATGATATCCTCTTTTTTTTTTTTTTTTTTAAAGATTTTATTTATTTATTTGAGAGAGAGAATGAGAGACAGAGAGCATGAGAGGGAGGAGGGTCAGAGGGAGAAGCAGGCTCCCTGCCGAGCAGGGAGCCCGATGCGGGACTCGATCCCGGGACTCCAGGATCATGACCTGAGCCGAAGGCAGTTGCTTAACCAACTGAGCCACCCAGGCGCCCCAATGATATCCTCTTTTTATTTTTGCCCCCTAGACCAGCCTGCCCAGGTACCCATCAGCTCCTCTCATTATTGCAAGTCCTCGGGCCCACTCCCATGGGTACTAGATGCCAAAACACCACAGAGTTAAGAAGGAAGTTCTTGATGGTGTGTTTGCCACTTTTTTGTTGGATTCTCAGCTCTTCTTTTAACTCATTAGTAGGAGACTTGACATCACTGGTTTTCTCTCTCAAGTGATTTTGCCTGGGAATATAATTGAGCAATGTATCTTTTTCAAAATTTCTTTACAACAAAGAAGAGAAGAAAGAATGGCTTGTAGAGGTGTGGAAGGATCGGGGGACCTGAACTGTAGTTCCTATTCTTATTTTTTTTTTTTTTTAAGATTTTTATTTATTTATTGAGAGAGAATGATAGAGCATGAGAAGGGGGAGGGTCAGAGGGAGAAGCAGACTCCCTGCTGAGCAGGGAGCCTGATGTGGGACTCATCCTGGGACTCCAGGATCATGACCTGAGCGGAAGGAAGTCGCTTAACCAACTGAGCCACCCAGGCGCCCGTTCCTATTCTTATTTTTAACAATGTCCTTGATTCCGCTCTGACCACTCTTCAGCTTCCCTGGTTCCTCTTACTTTGCTTATATCCTAGGAGCTGGGTGTTGTTCAGGAGTTGTAGCTCAGGCCCTTTTCTCTTGGCTTTCCCTTGGCTTAAGGGGGTACAGTGTACTTCTCTGATTCTCGGATCTCTGTATTTAATCACCCAATGTCCCCTGAACTTCCCATGCAAAAACACTTTCCCAGATTGTCTCTACTAGAACCCAAGAGTGATCAGTAACTTCTTCCCTTTTCCTCATCTTTTTCATCAAGGGATCTCCCACGTTCTATGAGTCCTGCCCCCAAATTTTTCAGCATTGCCTGAGACTGGGCCCTAATCTTAGGAGCTAGTTTGTATGGAAATCTCCGTATTTTCCCATTTTATTTCATCCTCTGTATTGCCAGGTGTCTTTTATTTTTTATTTTATTTTTTTTCTTAAGATTTTTATTTATTTGACAGCACAAGCAGGGGGAGCAGCAGCCGGTAGAGGAAGAGGGAGAAGCAGGCTCCCTGATGAGCAGGGAGCCCAATGTAGGGCTCTATCCCAGGACCCTGGGATCATGACCCGAGCCTAGAGCAGATGTTTAACCAACTGAGCCACCCAGGCACCCCTGCCAGGTGTCTTTTAAAAGATAAATCTGATCACTTCCTTGTTTAAAAATCTTGAAATAAAGTCCACGCCTGTCAGTATCACATGAAAAGCTATTCACTGGGTCTCTCCAGCCTATCTGTTTATTCTCATTGATTTTCTAATGTTTTCTCTTTTTTTTCTAATCTTTTAAAATGTTTGTGTACTCTCCCCTAACTTTCTCAGGTCCTTTTCTGCCTTTCTAATGCTGTCTGTCTCGCTCTCCTCTGATCTCTTTTTTCTGAGTTCTTACCGTGCCCTCATCATTCTATGCTATACAGCAGTGTTTCCAGCTCCTCTGTCCATTCACCTTAAACCCCTTCCCTCCTCCCCCAAATAAAAAAAACTATCCTAGTCACTTTCTTTCACAGAACTTGTGTATATCTGTGAAAATATTTGCAGGCCATTATAGTTGTGTCCTTCCAGTTGTTCAGTGCCATCGCCTTCAGGGCAGTGTCGCTCAGTCCCCTTCTGTAGCCCCTGTGGTGTGTGGTGTCTCGCACGTAGTAGGAACTTGGGAAATACAGCTGAGTGAATGATAAGCCCTGTGAGGTTTTTTTTTTTTTATAATTAAAGGTAGTTACTGAATTAAAGTCTCCAGATGTTATCTCCCTTCCTCAGAAAAAGCTGAAAACCTTCACAAGCAGATTGTTAGTCTGGTCAGTTGCTGAAAGGTGATTTAAAAAGCTTTATTACTAGCCTTTTCTAGTACCTAACATCCCAACTAACAGGAAGATTTCCCTTTATCCAAATGGAAGTTCTTTCTTCCAGCATACATGCATTTTGTCTGGTTTGCACTAGAGAACAGCTGGTAAGTAATTCAGGCCAGTGTTTCTGGGTCCTTTCTATTCTCATGTTCTTCTGTGCCAGTTTCCACAGCACAGAGAGGGACCTGATAGGGGTGGGTGGGTGGCTGGAGATCAGGAAGCAGCAAATATTTATGCCCCTTGGGGAGTTGGAAGGATTGGTAAGTATCTGAAATTTTTCTGTTTATGTAATGAACAAATGAAGGTCAGCAGGTAGTGAGAAGGGGTGAGAGGAAAAAAATGAGTAATGAAAGGTTTTGGAAATGATTTTTTAAAATTTATTGAAGTATAATTGACATTAGTTTCAGGTGTGCAGCACAGTTTTTGACATTTGTATTGTGAAATGGTCATGACAATAAGTCTAATTACTATCCGTCACCTTGCAGAGTTAATAGTTTGGGGTTTTTTTGTTTTTTTTTGGTTTTTTTTAGATTTTATTTATTCATTTGACAGAGAGAGATAGCACAAGCAGGGGGAACGGCAGAGGGAGAGGGAGAAGTAGGCTCCCCACTGAGCAGGGAGCCCAATGCGGGGCTCAATCCCAGGACCCTGGGATCATGACCTGAGCCGAAGGCAGACGCTTAACGACTGAGCCGCCCAGGCACCCTGAAGAGTTAATAGTTTTATTTACCAAATTCCCATGCTGTAACCCCATGATTTACTTATTTTGTAACTAGAAATTTGTACTTAATTAATCCCCTCTACCCATTTCATTCCCCCCAAGGAAATGATTTTTAAACAGATATAAAGGTAGTATTTGCCAGCCTGTTTGGCTGCAAGGAACAGATACTCACTCGAGCTAGCATATATTGATACATTAAAGGGTTTTCTTGTAAGGACACACATGGAGCAGACTGTAATGTAATCAGGAACTCCACAGCCGGAAGACCTGGAACCTCCCATCTTTCTGGCCCTGGACACGTGTTCTGCTTTCTCTGCATGTGCTGCTACTTTGCTTTTCACCCACCTCGTAACTGTGGGTGCAGCACGGCTTTGCCTTGCCACGGCCCTTCCAGCCGGTTTTCTCCTCTTGCTCTGTATCTATCTCTCTCTCAAATTAAGATATAATTCACGGGGCGCCTGGGTGGCTCAGTCGTTAAGCGTTTGCCTTCAGCTCAGGTCATGATCCTGGAGTCCTGGGATCGAGCCCCGCATCGGGCTCCCTGCTCGGCGGGAAGCCTGCTTCTCCATCTCTCACTCCCCCTGCTTGTGTTCCCTCTCTCACTGTGTCTCTATCAAATAAATAAAATCTTTAAAAAAAAAAAAAATTCACACAACATAAAATTTACCCTTTTATTTATTTATTTATTTTTGAAGATTTTATTTATTTGACAGAGACACAGTGAGAGAGGGAACGACTGAGCCAACCAGGTGCCCCAAAATTTACCCTTTTAAAAGTGCACAGTTCAGTGACGTTTACTATATCCACAAAGTTGTGCAGCTTGTCCCCACTGTCTAACTCCAGAACACTTTCATCACCCCAAGAAGAGATCCTGTCCCGTTAGCAGGCATCCTCCCCACCCCCAGTTCCCATTCCTAGGCACCTGCTAACCTGCTTTCTGTTTTTATAGATTGTTCTGTCCTGGAAATTTTACATAAATGAAATCACACAACGTGTAGCCTTTGGCGATTGGCTTCTTTCACTTGGCATCATGTTTTCAACCTTCATCTATGTCATAGGATGACCTCTGTTATCTCTTGCCACTGCCCTTTTGTCAACTTACGCTATCTCTAGTTGCAACTCTCCCACTTCTGACTTCACCACTGCCTATTTCTGTTAACCAGTTCCAGATTCTTTTTTTTTTTTTTTTAAAGATTGTATTTTATTTATTTGAGAGATAGAGCATAAGAGGGGTTAGGGTCAGAGGGAGAAGCAGACTCCCCACCAAGCAGGGAGCCTGATGCGGGACTCGATCCCGGGACTCTGGGATCATGACCTGAGCTGAAGGCAGACGCTTAACCAGCTGAGCCACCCAGGCACCCCAGTTCCAGATTCTTTAGAGCAGTGTTCTGTGCCGTAGAACTTTCTGTGATGATAAAAATGTTCTCTACCTCTGCTGTCCTGTGCAGTAGCCACATGTGGCCAGTGGCTATTGATTTGCTCAGTGTAGCGGTAAGGAACTTGATTGGCCAGGCCTGTCTTTCTGTTTTAGGCATAGGTCTTAGATTTCTGGCTAGCCAGTAGATCAGTTTGTTGGGTTAAGATCCACCCCCTGGTCTAGTTGGCTGGGGTCAAGGGATGGGAGAGAGGGACAGAACAGCAACTCTGTCCCCCTGAGCTGGGACTTAGGCCAGGAGGTTTTTTTTTTTTTTTTTAATTTTTTATTGTTACGTTAATCACCACACATTACATCATTAGTTTTTGATGTAGTGTTCCATGATTCATTGTTTGTGTATAACACCCACTGCTCCATGCAGAATGTGCCCTCTTTAATACCCGTCACCAGGCTAACCCATCCTCCCACCCCCCTCCCCTCTAGAACCCTCAGTTTGTTTTTCAGAGTCCAACATCTCTCATGGGTCGTCTCCCCCTCCGGTTCCCCCCCTTCATTTTTCCCCTCTTGCTATCTTCTTCTTTTTTTTTTTTCCTTAACATATATTGCATTATTTGTTTCAGAGGTAACAGATCTGTGATTCAACAGTCTTGCACAATTCACAGCGCTCACCATAGCACATACCCTCCCCAGTGTCTTATCACCCAGCCACCCCATCCCTCCCACCCCACCCCCCACTCCAGCAACCCTCAGTTTGTTTCCTGAGATTAAGAATTCCTCATATCTGGGCGCCTGGGTGGCTCAGTTGGTTGAGCGACTGCCTTCGGCTCGGGTCATGATCCTGGAGTCCCGGGATCGAGTCCCGCATCGGGCTCCCTGCTCGGCAGGGAGTCTGCTTCTCCCTCTGACCCTCCTCCCTCTCATGTGCTCTGTCTCTCATTCTCTCTCTCTCAAATAAATAAATAAAATCTTTAAAAAAAAAAAAAAAAAAAGAATTCCTCATATCAGTGAGGTCATATGATACATGTCTTTCTCTGATTGACTTATTTCGCTCAGCGTAACACCCTCCAGTTCCATCCACGTCGTTGCAAATGGCAAGATCTCATTCCTTTTGATGGCTGCATAATATTCCATTGTATATATATACCACATCTTCTTTATCCATTCATCTGTCGATGGACATCTTGGCTCTTTCCATAGTTTGTAGGCCAGGAGGTTTTGAAAGAGAGATAGGAGAAAGAGAAAAGAGGGTTTAAGGATTCTGAACAAATATGTGCTTTGAAAATAAGTTTTCTCTCTCCTGTCTCTCTTCCAAATTGGTTCTCTGTTTTATTTTCCTGGGGCATGTTCTGTCAAGAATCAGGGTAGACAAGGCAGCATCTGGTCTTGGTTTTTCATAATTTCTTATTCTTAATGATTTGCCAGTTGCTGCCAGAAACATTAACAGAGGTGGGTTGGTGCTGTGCCTGTCCCCTAAAACACTTGCTGCCGCCTCATCTCTCTTCTTCCCTCACTGCTATGGGCCCTGCTTTTCCTCTCTTCCATCCTACTCTCAGGTCAATACTTTCACAGAGGATAAGAATTTCCATAGACTTGGGTGCCTGGGTGGCTCAGTCGTTAAGCGTCTCCCTTCAGCTCAGGTCATGATCCCAGGGTCCTGGGATCGAGCCCCACCTGGGGCTCCCTGCTCAGCGGGGAGTCTGCTTCTCCCTCTGCCTGCCACTCTGCCTACTTGTGCTCTTTCTGTCTCTCTGTCAAATAAATAAAATCTTTAAAAAAAAAAAATTTCCATAGACTTGCCTCTTAGGAATGACAGGGACAGTATAGGTGCTTCTCCAGGGGGCTGCTGAATTCATTGGTTCTCGAGTGGGCATAATAAATAGCAATAATTTGGGGCGCCTGGGTGGCTCAGTCGTTGGGCGTCTGCCTTCGGCTCAGGTCATGATCCCAGGGTCCTGGGATCGAGCCCCGCATCGGGCTCCCTGCTCCGCGGGAAGCCTGCTTCTCCCTCTCCCACTCCCCCTGCTTGTGTTCCCTCTCTCACTGTCTCTCTGTCAAATAAAATCTTTAAAAAAATAAATAGCGATAATTTATGATCACGGACTCTGAAGAGCTCTCCATCAACGGGGAGGTAAGGCACACATTTGAGAGTGTTCTTAGTGATATATGGAGTAAATGCCATACGTGGATGATGTGGGATCCTTGCCATATCACACTGAGAGTCTTGTCCCCAGGTGACTTGTGCAGTGGTGACTTTTAACTAAGGACAACATGCATACTGGAACTATGTGTGGAAGGTTGAGGATAGAAGAACATTGTTCTCTGACACAGTAACAGTTGATATCCACATTTTTCTTATTCAACAACATATACCACATTCCACACAGTGTCAGGCCTGTATAACTAAGTGCCCACTATTTGTTAGAGGAAGGAATAAGTCAGTGCAGAAACTCCAGTTACCTGATGTCCATGGCATCTTCAGCCTGGCCTGATAATTTGCTACACTCTAGAAGTGCTTCTCAGATTGGTGAAGGACAGTGTTCTATGCCTGCTGCCACCTGACTTATAAACCACAATAAAAACATTTTAGTAGGAAAACAAAATAAGGCGTAAGCTTGCATTCCGTATCTTTTTATTATCACTAGATGGAATATATATATAAAGTTACTTAGCTCAATTGCTGTAAGAGTTTCTAAAGGGTTAAGTTTGAAGATTTCCCCTGCTCCTTAGGCACTTTAAATAGCACTGGTCTAGGGGATTCTTCCAGCTAATGAATTGCTGTACACAGGGGGAAACGGTGGTTCATGGAGTGGGTAGACATGAAGAAATGGAGAAGGATTTGGAGAGTAAAGAGAAAGGGCATTTGTCTAGAATGCCAAGTCTCCACTGTACTTTTGGATAAACCATAATTCATATATATTGACAGTGCTTATGCTTTTGCACTAAACTGTGATGTAGAAAATTTAGAAATGGCACACAAATATAGAAGGAAGGGACAGACTGAGAGCTGTTGCCTCCAGTGTAATTACGAATTGATAAACCCCCACCTCTTTTCAAAAATAGTGTCAGCGTCCTTATCATCAAAACATATTCTGAGCGCCATTTGGGTTCTCTGTTAACCCTCCCTAGAATAGAAATATGATTAAAGACGAGCAGCATTTTAATAAAATGATAATTAAACTTGTTGGAGGCAAGTTGTAGGGAGCGACCACCATTGTTTCATTAGTCATGAGGCTTGTTTTTGTTTTTTTTATTTATCACAGTAGCATGATTTCTGTTAGAACATTGCGATTAAGCTTCTAAAAGTAACTGCAAGTATATTTTTACAACAACTTGCCACACTTGGTTTTGAATTAGTAAAGGAAAGCCAATGAAACAATGCATTTCAAAACACTTGGGCAAAAAAAGGATATCGATCCTGTGAGAATCAAATAATCACAGGTGATACTAGCTTATCTTTAATTCGTGAGCCCTCTTTGTGCACAGCATTCCTTTTTATCAGGATTAGTTGCTTAAATTAAAGGGGGGGTTATTGAGAACAAGAAATTGCTCCCATCCCAGATCTGAGTACTTCTTTGAACCAGGTGCTGTACCAGGTGTGGCTGTAAGAATGAATAGCCAGTAAAACAGGTTCTGCCTTCAAGGAACTATCAGTCTAGTTGGGAGAGGTAGATACAGCCAGATGATGCTAAAAGGTGGTAAATACTATAATGAAGGTGGGAACTTCGTACTGTTTGAGTCCTGACGAGACTGATTAACCTGAAAGACTATGGGAAACCTTTACAGACATCGTGACAAGAGTTGGTCTGCATATGCCACTTGTCTTACACTTTTGATATTTAGTGCTAGATTCAGGCAAGGTGACGTGTAATAGTCCCTGTGGGTGTTCAGTTACAAGAAATTTAGGAATTAATGGGGTGCCCGGGTGGCTCGGTCGGTTAAGAATCTGACTCTTGATTTCCGCTCAGGTCATGATCTCAGGGTGATGGGATAGAGCCCTGAGTCGGGCTCCACGCTCAATGGAGAGTCTGCTCGAATTTCTCCCCTGCTCCCTCTGCCCCTCCCCCTGTGCTTGTGTGCGCGTGCGCGTGCTCGCACGCATGCACACACTATCAATCAAATCTTTTTAAAGAAGAAATACAGGAATTAAAATACAGAGGTTGAACTACCTGCATAGATCCAGCATTTTCATGGGTCTTCAGATATTGTTCAGAAGATAACAGTGGTGGAAAAACTATTGTTTCGCTAGAAAACTAGCATTTTATTTAGTGTTTATATTAGGACATGGCAAATTTGAATATGATGAAGTGATTTCTGGATTAAGCAGACACTAACAGAAAAGTTAACAATGCTAGCTATTTGAAATTTAAGTTGTTAATGGTTGAGATGAAGGCTAAGAGTAAGATCTTGGGCAAGTGGTAGGAGAAGGACTTTAATTCATTCTGATTGGAAACATTTGTAGTCCAGGAAGGAATCTCCCTAGGTTCTTGGTAGTGGGAGGGATAAAAATGAAGGTATTAAGTAGGAGCATTAAAAGTTTGATGTGATAGGATTGTGACAGTTTAAAAGGCACATGCCTTCCTCTTCCCACCCTCCCACCCAACCCCCACCAAAGTGGGGCTCAAACTCACAACTCTGAGATCAAGAGTCACATGTTCTACAGACTGAGCCAGGCAGGAGCCCCGGGCCAACATTGTTTCACTCTTTTCTTAGTTCAGGCCTTGGAAATCAAGTGCTTCTGTTCTAATGTCTGCTGAAAGAAAACTTTTACCTGTCATTGTATACATTGGGAGTCCTGAATCTTATTCCATAATCAATAGTCCTTTGTGATTTTTATGTACATTTTTAAAAGTTTTGTTAACTGTGCTTCAAAACTATGAAAACTTGCATTAGAAACTTTACCTCTTAAGTTTGTCTGAGAATTCTCATGCTAGACAAGGAACGAGTGATGCTTGGTTCCTTAGTTAAAACCCAGGATGTCCTAATGAGAATGTGACTTCAGTTTGGGATCTAATGGAAGGCATGGCCATGGGTGAAGGGGAGGACCAGGGAACTCTGGTATATTGAATGGCAGTAGTAAAAAGAAGTAGAATTCTTTCCCCCTACTTTTTCAGGAAGTAGTTGAGATGTTTAAAGAAAAGAAACATCCCCCTGGAGAGCACCATGAATACGTAATAGAAGCTGTATTTTGTTTCATGCAGCTCAAAGAAAATGAACGGCACGCTGGACCACCCAGACCAACCGGATCTTGATGCTATCAAGATGTTTGTGGGCCAGGTTCCGAGGACCTGGTCTGAGAAGGATTTGAGGGAACTCTTTGAACAGTATGGTGCTGTCTATGAAATCAATGTCCTAAGGGATAGGAGCCAAAACCCCCCTCAGAGCAAAGGTAAGGGCTTTGGGTTTTATAGGTAATTTCTGTCATGTGCTTGCTGTCTCTCATTGCCAGAATGCTCCTCTGATCACATTCTAAAGGGAGGAACTATGTCCTTTTATAGTAGTTATAGCTTCCAGCCCAAACACATTTAATGGCATAAGAATAAAAAGTTAAGGTGACATCATGAGGATAATTTATAAATTGGATCGTAGGTAGTCCTTTGCGAGAGCTCTAAATTCAAGAGACAGACTCATGAGTGTGTGTGTGTGTGTCTCTTGATCTTGGGAATGGAATGACAAAGTTGAAATAAACCAACCACATAAGGTTTTCTTTGGTGTTTTGGCTAGACTAAGCTGAAAGAAAAAGACTGTCCACACCATACCTGTGGATTTCTGTTAGTGTTACAGAGGCCTTGCAGGATGGCTTAGCAACCAGGAGGGACCTGTTTGTAGGTAACCTGTTTGTTGTAGCCTACAAGATGAATGGAAGAAAGGCTGAGCTACTTGCAGAAATACCTACCAAAGTAGAAGCTTTATGGAAACAATGGTGGAAAAGCCATTAGCTTTGCCCTCTACATGCACATGTAATATTCTTTTCCAAATAATCTATTTCAGAATAATTTTCTGTGGAAGCTGTTCTACAGTGCAGATGTAAGCAAGCAGGATTATTATATTTGAAGCCAGCTTAATAACAGAGGATCTAGAAGCAGAGAAATTTTCTTTTTCTGGCATAGTTAACCAAAAATATAAAGTATTATAGTTTCTGAAAATGACTGGTGATATAACATGCAGTGATTTAGAATCTTAATTGGACTGATTTTGAAAGGAATCAGTATTGTCTCTCACGGGACTAGGAGCCCATATTTACAAGACACACTTCTCCCCTCCTATCCCTAATAAAGATACAAAGCACAAAATCTGCAGATCTCCATAGTCAGGGCCATGTGCTGTTAGAAGCTTAATTATATTTGATGAAAACCAAGGGTCCAAAAAAAGATATTAAGAGTTTCTTGCTCTTTCGTCATTTTATAATTTAATAAATGGTAATTATGTTTGAGGCATATGGTAGAAATTGGCTACAATGTAAGGAATGATTTATTCTGAGAAAGAATGAGTTCCTGGTAGACTACAAGCCACAAGAGTGCAGGGCCCCTGTCTCTTTTGTTTGTTCCTGAATGTCTTACCCCACATAACCTGGTGTTCCAACTAGGGTGGGTTGAATGGCATGGTACAGCGACATTTGTAAGGGAAGTTATCTTTCCCAGAGAAGTTAGAGGAGCAGCTAAAGAATTTCAGTAGAACTCAGAGACTATAACAATAAAGAAAATGCATAGAAAGTAACGTAAGGTTTTTTCTGCTTCTCCGGGGGGTTGCTAATTTTATTTTATTTTATTTTTTTTAAGATTTTATTTATTTATTTGACAGAGATACAGCGAGAGCAGGAACACAAGAAGGGGGAGTGGGAGAGGGAGAAGCAGGCCTCCCGCTGAGCAGGAAGCCTGTTGCGGGACTCGATCCCAGGACCCCGGGATCATGATGAGCCAAAGGCAGACGCTTAACGACTGAGCCACCCAGGCGCCCTGGGTTGCTAATTTTAATAAGCTTAGCCTTCTCTTTGAAGTTCCAGTATGTCCATGCAGGAGGGAGTACTCTAGGAATTATCTGCTTTCAAAGGACTGGTTTGATTTGGTGAAATTTTATTTATTGCAGGGTGCTGTTTTGTTACATTTTACACCCGCAAAGCTGCATTAGAAGCGCAGAATGCTCTTCACAACATGAAGGTCCTCCCAGGGGTAAGAAAGCTCCTACTAGTAAGTGGAACTGTGGTGGTTTTGACATACGGAACATACTTATGCATGTCAGGCACACACTGAAAACCATTTTGGGGAAAAGGTGACTGCCCGAGGGATTGATATGAAGGAGGACATAAAGGGAACATTTCAAAGAAGATAGGCTGAAAGTGGTTTAGTTCTCTCTTAGCCAAGAGAATTTTGACTTCTTGATTCAGATTCTGTCTATTTTGATATTTTGGGAAGAAATGATCATGAGACAGATGTGAGGTCAGAGAAAACTCTTAAGGCTCTAGTTTCGGTATTTCCTTTAGAGTCCTCGTTTATATTTCTGAATGCCTTCAATGTGTACAGTGATAATACGTATGTGTTTTCTTTTTTAGATGCATCATCCTATACAGATGAAACCTGCCGACAGTGAGAAGAACAATGGTAAGCAAGTGTATAAAGCCCTCCCCTTACAAGGTTTCTTCTAGTTTACTATTCGTTCTGATGGCATCTGGGTTGTATTTGCTTTAAGCAATTGCTTTTAAGATTTTATTTATTTATTTGACAGAGAGAGACACAGAGAGAGGGAACACAAGCAGGGGGAGTGGGAGAGGGAGAAGCAGGCCTCCCGCTGAGCAGGGAGCCCGATGTGGGGCTCGATCCCAGGACCCTGGGATCATGACCTGAGCCGAAGGCAGACGCTTAAAGACTGAGCCACCCAGGCGCCCCTGTTTCTGTTTTTTTTTTTTAAGTGACATCTAAGTGACAAAATATTAAATTTATCTCAGGTGTGCAACATAATGATTCAGTACTTGTATATATTAGAAATGATCACCCATGTTAAGTCTAGTTAGTATCTGTCACCATACAAAGTTCTAAAAATGATTTTCTTTCGGTGAGAATTTTTAAGATCTACTTTCTAAGCACCTTTTAAATATGCAGTATAGTGCTATTAACTGGTAGTTTGTACCTTTTGATCCTTTTCGTCCTTTTTGCCCACTCCCTTATGCCCGACCTCTGGCAACCATCAGTCCTGTTCTGTGTATCTGTGAATTTCGGGGGTGGGGGGGTGGGTTTGTTCGTTTGTTTTTTAAGGTTTTACATGTAAGTGAGATCAGACAGTATGTTTCTCTGTCTGAATTCTTTCAGCATAATGCCTGCAGGGTCCTTCTGTGTTGTCACAATGGCAAGATTCCATTCTTCTTTATGGCTGAATAATATCCAAGGTGTGTGTATGTGTGTACCCCACATTTTCTTTATCTGTTACCTCTCGATGGACACTTAGGTGGTTTCTGTCTCTTGGCTATTGAAAATAATGCTGCAGTGAACATGGGTGTGCAGCTTTTTTTAAGATTTTATTTTTACGTAATCTCTCCACCCAATGTGGGACTTGAACTCACAACCCCAAGATTGAGAGTCACACACTCCACTGACTCGGCCAGCCAGGTGCCCTGAGTGTGCAGCTTTTGGAGTTAGTGTTTTCATTTTCTTCAGATAAATACCCAGAAGTGGAATTGCTGGATCATATGGTTAGCTCTCTCTAATTTTTTGAGGACCCTCCGTAGTAATTTTTACAGTGGCTGCAACCAATTTATATTCCCACCAACAGTACACAAGGGCACTCTTCACATTCTCACCAACTCTTGTTATTTCTTGTCTTTTTGATTATAGCCATTCTGACAGGTGTGAGGTGATACCTTATTGTGATTTTGATTTGCATTTCCCTGATAATTAATGATGTTGAGCATCTTTTCATATACCTGGTGGCCATCTGTATGTCTTTGGAAAAATATCTGTTCACATCCTCTGCCTGTCTTTTAACCAGGTGTTTTGTTTCATTTGCTGTTGAGTTGTATGAGTCTTTATTTTATTTTATTTATTTATTTATTTTAATCTTTATGTTCCTTTATTGGAGCAAGATTCCTGACCAGTATACAGTGATGTTATTACTAAACAAGACCTGTGCAGAAATTACATACTATCCATCTAGACAGGTTTTCATTACACTTTGCCTATTGATGGAATAGTTCCATTTATAAAGTTTTATACATCAAAAAGCTTTGAATTTTGACCAGGCTGTCCATTAATTCATCTCTGAAAAAGTTAAGTGGCATTTAATTTTAGCTACTATAATTTACAGCATTAAAAAGCTTATGCATTAGGCAGCTTCCCAAAATGGTATCCTATGCACAATGGCATTTAGCAGAGCAGGGCCCAGCATCTCACCCGGATTCACACAGACGGGCCTCGCTGGGGAGCTATATGCTAAATAGCTAGTCTTTGAGACAAAAGTACTCCTGAGTTTCTTACCACCAACACAGACTTCTTACTCTGAGAGTCTGTCTTCTCGGCCACATTTCATAGTACCAACGAAGACATGCCAGTAACTGCCTTGTGTGTAACTTGGCATTAGAGCACCAGGTCTGTCTGATGGTGGTGGCGGGCACTATTATTATATCCAGGTAAATAAAGGCCCATTTTTAAAAATGCCAATTTGAGACACAAATCAAGGGCACAGCATAATCAGAACTGGGTTTTGAGCAATCTGGTATCCCGATTGATGTGAAGATTTTAGAAACTGACAGCAAATTGTACCCACGATGCCTCCTGGCTTTGGAGACATTACTACATTGATTCAGATCCCTTTCTCAGTCCACACAGCCCTGAGGTCACCCTGCAAAGTGCGTATCAAAAAATACGGAGTCAGGGTGACAAAGTTTGACAATACGTTATACAAGTCAGACTTGGAAAATCATATTAAATACACCTGTTTTGAGCGAAAAGCATCAAATCCTTTGTGTACACATTTAGTTTTATTGTAACAAAACAACTTGTACACTTTTAACGTTTAAAACTGAGCATCATCTCTCCTTTCCAGTGAAACAAAAAGAAAATTTAAAAATAAACAGGAACAAAATTACAGTAGAGAATGTCAATTCCAAATAAGATCCTACAGGTTCTGCTGATTCTCCCATCGAGTGGCAGGGCTCAAGTCATCATTAGGAGAGAGTTTTATTTTAAAAGTATCATCTTAAACTGCAAGGATGTCTGTTAAACATCACAATTAAACATGCCAAAGGAGAAGCCATGTTGTCAAAATGCCCACTTAACCCACCCAGACATCTCAAACCCATCCTTTGCTGTCCTTCTATAATCCCATTTTTTAAAGTTTTTTTTCTTTTTTTTAAACAAGAGAAAGTAGACAGGTACATGTTGGTAAATGCTAACTGTCCATATTCACATAGAGACACAGTGTAATCTCTGAGCCCAATATACAGAGAAAGGAGGAAAAAAGCTAGAATTCTTTGCACTACTACACAGGGGCTTAGCACCCTCCAGCTTCCAGCAGAGCTAAGGGAGCAGAAGGTTTTTCTTTTTTCCCACAGACCACGGTGGTGTTGATTCCATAAAGTTTTTGTTGAGACAGGAAGGGATAAAAATGAATTTGGAACAGAAAGGGGTAGAGGTTCTTTTCCCACTGTATTCTGCTCAAGGTATTTCCCCCCAAAATAAGTTGAAAACCATGATATAAAGGGAGAGAAAAGAGACTTCAAAAAACAGGGCGAGGGGCGCCTGGGTGGCTCAGTCGTTAAGCGTCTGCCTTCTGCTCAGGTCATGGTCCCAGGGTCCTGGGATCAAGCCCCGCATCGGGCTCCCTGCTCCGCGGGAAGCCTGCTTCTCCCTCTCCTACTCCCCCTGCTTGTGTTCCCTCTCTCGCTGTGTCTCTCTCTGTCAAATAAAAAAAATCTTTAAAAAAAAAAAAAAAAAAAAAAGGGCGAATGAGCACAAGAGGAGAAAAGAAAAAAAAATGCAATTTGCTCCCAGGGACTGAAGAAAATTAAAAAAGGAAGGTTGGAATCCATCAGTGTTCCATTAGTCATCTTCTCCTTCATCCTCCTCTCCTTCCTCCCCCTCATCCTCTTCGCCTTCCTCCCCCTCATCATCATCTTCATCTTCTTCACCTTCATCCTCATCTCCTTCTTCATTGATATTTTCCAGTCCTCCTCCTTCTTCTTCTTCTTCTTCATCATCATCATCATCTCCTTCCCCTTCTTCATCATTCATATCGGGAACCAAGTAGTACTCTAGTGGATTTGGCCAAATATCATCTTTGATGACCTCTCCTAACTCATCTGCACCTGTATCAGAATGGTCAGTAAACCAGGTGAAGAAACTCTCTGGTTCCTCATGCTGTCTCTTCCTGCTGGCTTTATTCTGTGTTTGACTTGAACGTTTCGTCAAATATGGGTCTTTATTTTAGATATTAACCTCTTATCAGATAAATGATTTACACATATTCTCCCATTCAGTAGGTTGCCTTTGCATTTTGTTGGTGGTTTTCTTTGTAGAAGCTTTTTAGTTTGATGTAGCCCCACTTGTTTATTTTTGCTTTTGTTGTCTTTGTTTTTGGAGTCAGATCCAAAAAATCATCTCTAAGACCCATATTAAGGAGCTTTACTACTTAGGTTTTTAGGAGTTCTATGGTTTCAGGTCTTTTAGGTTTTATGGTTTCAAGTCTAAGCCATTTTGAGTATGAAGTAAGATAGTAGTCCAGTGCACTAAGTAATCTATCATCTAGATTTTTTTTTTTTTTTTTCGGGGCACTTGGGTGGCTCAGCTGGTTAAGCATCTGCCTTCAGCTCAGGTCATGATCTCAGGGTTCTGAGATTGAGCCCTACATCGGGCTCCTTCCTCACTGGGGAGTCTGCTTCTCCCTCTCACTGTCCCTCTGTGCTTGCTCGCGCTCTCTCTCTCACTCTCCCTCTCCCTCTCTCAAATAAATAAAATCTTAAAAAATATTAAGATTTTATTTATTTGAGAGAGAGGAAGAGTGAAACAGAATGAGTGGGGGGAGGGGCAGAGGGAGAGGGAGAAGCAAACTGTCTGCTGAGCAGAGAGCCCGATGTGGAGCTTAATCCCAGGACCTTGGGATCATGACCTGAGCTGAAGGCAGATGCTTAACCGACTGAGCCACCCCAGGCACCCCTAAATAAAATCTTTTAAAAAATAAATAAATAGATAGTTTTTTTCCTTTAAATATGGTAAATAATGAGATAGAGTTGATAGGTAAACAGTATAAGAACATTTTAGAGTAAACTAGGATGTCTTTGATCAGTATAATTTCTTATGGACAGAAATGGGGGTGGGAGGATGGACAAGTTAAGAAGGAGAACATAGTCCTCAAGAGAATAATCAGAAAAGGAAAGTGACAGTTACACTCACTGAAAGGTGTGTTGTGTTTCTCTTGTATCAGTTAAGTGTGAAGACTCATCCTTTGGTACAGTAGTACTGCTAGTAAGAACAAACATCACTAAGTGCTAGGCAAGTGCTTTGCATGTAATACCTACAGCTACCTTTAAAATAAACGCGTTTATCCCTGTTAATCAGAGGTGACAGTCATGGAGTGGTTAAGTAACTTTCACAAGATCACAAAACTACAATATGTCATCTAAATGCTTCCAATTTTAATTTTAAGGTACAATTGATATAAGAGGAGGTAGGTGCTAAATGATGAAAAAATGCTTATCTTGAATCCAGGTAATATGGTATAGAGGCATAGAGCCAGGATTCAAACATAGTCTGACTCCAGAGTCTGTGCTACATGATCTCTTATAGTAATAATGTTCAAGCCTTTTGTGTTTTACTCTCTTAGCAGTGGAAGACAGGAAGCTGTTTATTGGTATGATTTCCAAGAAGTGCACTGAAAATGACATCCGAGTCATGTTCTCTTCATTTGGACAGATTGAAGAATGCCGGATATTACGGGGACCTGATGGCCTGAGCCGAGGTGGGTACATTTTTAGCTTTTAAAGATATTTAAATTTGGAGTCTCTTTTAGTTGGACCAGTGGAAACCAGTGTTCCCTAGCCAACATGGCCTTGTCATGATGGAGAGGTTGGGCTTGGTGTTGTAAATCTAGGTCCCATCATGGCTCCTCCTACCAGTTCATTCCTTTAGAATTGTCCCAACCCCCTAAGGAGTCTACATTCTACACTTCAGTTTCATGTGTTAAAATTCTCTCTTTTTGTGCTTGGAGAGGTCCTTAATGCCAAAATGGAACACTTTCTTCTCAAGAGGAACTAGAGGATTGTGATTCCTCCTTTATCCCCTTATCATGTACTTTCTTTCCTCTTGTGCTTCCCTGGTTTTTCATGAAAGCACCTAGCACTGTTATGATGTATCTGTCTCCTCCACTAGATCTTAAACCCCCTGAAGGCAGGAACCATAACTGTATTGCTAGCACAGTACTTGGCACATAGTAGGTGCTCAGTAAATGTCTATCAGATAATTAATAAGCAAATGAATGAATGAGTTATTGACACTTCTCTTACCAGGTTGTGCATTTGTGACTTTTACAACAAGAGCCATGGCACAGACGGCTATCAAGGCAATGCACCAAGCACAGACCATGGAGGTAGGGAGCAGATGAATGAAAGGGAAGGTTCCTTAGCCTGAGAGTACTAGGACAGCTGGCCATCAGAGCTCCGCAGCATGTACAGCGTCCGATTGCCCTGAAGGTTAAGCAGGCTAAACATCTTAAAGTTAAAAAATGATGCTCTCTTGAAGTTAACATATTAGAAGTAGCCCTTTTAAATTTGTCTTTTGCCACTTGTGTCTATCAGGAAGAGAGTCATTTGGCAGTGAATGAAATTAGAATGCATCCTGTGTGTCACTACAAAGGATTTTTTCTTTCACCCAGAAGGAGGAATTTGACCCTTTGGCTTTGGTGTTTTCATAGGGTTGCTCATCTCCCATGGTGGTAAAATTTGCTGATACGCAGAAGGACAAAGAACAGAAGAGAATGGCCCAGCAGCTCCAGCAGCAGATGCAGCAAATCAGCGCAGCATCTGTGTGGGGAAACCTTGCTGGTCTAAATACTCTTGGACCCCAGTATTTAGCAGTGAGTCTTTGTGGTTTGCTTTCTGCAGACTGTGCAAGCTCCCAGCTGTTTGTTCTTGTGCTGTCCCTAGCCAGTAGACACAATGGCATTGACGACTTTAACGTGTCCAATTTTTTCGTAAAACTTCAGGCAGTGCAATATTCTTTAAGTTCCGTTAGTGTATCTGTCTCACCATCTTTCTTTCTCTTTTCTCTCTCATCACACATCTTGGGTTATATCTTGAGACTTCCGCTACTTTATTAAAGTGAAATCCTGATTTCCTGATACAAAGATTTAGAAAGATCTCATATGTCCCTGTCCCTTTAGTTTTCTTAAAAGAAGATCTTGAGGGAATCTTAACTACCAAATACCTTTCTCCATTTCTTTCTCCCAGATGCAGAAGGCATCTTTAAAATCCTAATTGAGTCTTCCCTGAAGAGTATGATAAATGTTTCTTCCTGCTGACTGAGAGGTCAAGATATTGATATGGACATTATTAAATGAGTATTGCAGGTGTATATTTGAGTTTACTACATTGTAAATAGATCCTTTAATTTGATCTCTCTTTTGTTGAGTTTGAGTCATGTAGTCCAAAGGCTCCAGTTTGTTATTTAGATTTACTAGATCTACAATATATATTATAGGGGATCACCACTGCTTTAACCCTTGAAAGAATAGCAGACAGTACAAGACACTTAAAACTGTCTCATCTGTGAAGCTATCACCGAAGGAAAATCAGTGCTGAAACCATTAGATTTGTATGGATAGTCCCAGAAGTATACACATAAGAATAATTATAGTCTTTCACTCCTCATCCTTTAAAACATTGTTTTATATAGAAACAGAAGAAAGGCAATGATTTCTGTCCTTCAGTACTGAGTTTTGGCTAATTTGACACCAAATATGGCCTTCATATTTCTAAAACGTTAGGAGAAATCCTAGTTTTCCAGCTAGTATTTCTCTGAAGTCAAAAAATGTAGATGGGGGGCACCTGGGTGGCTCAGTTGGTTAAGTGTCTGCCTTCGGCTCAGGTCATGATCCTGGAGTCCCAGGATCGAGTCCCACATAGGGCTCCCTGCTCAGCGGGGAGTCTGCTTCTCTCTCTGACCCTCTTCCCTCTCATGCTCTCTCTCTCTTTTTCTCTCTCTCAGATAAATAAAATCTTAAAAAAAATAAAGATCATCACATATCATTTAAAAAAATGTAGATGGTTGATATATCTCAACAGATTAAAATGTTTCTTAGTGCTAGAACATTGCTTATAAGTTCAGAAAATTCAGGAAGATTTTATTTTGGTCTTTTGCCAAAATGATAATATGTTGAAAATGATCTCCATGGTATGCATTTGCTTTTCTTAGAGAGTTTTGAAGCTCTTTTTAGGGAAGACTCCCCTTTTTATTGCCATTGCCATATCCAGCAGTGCATGATGGTATTTGTTGAGAGCTGAAGTCTCTTTGTTTTAGTTAGACATGATCCCTGCCCTCAGAGCTATTCTCATTTAGGGAGGAAATGAAGGTGCCAAGTACAGTATGCACAGTCCACCAGTTGGAATTGAGCACATTGCCCGAGGTATTTCAGACAAAAATAAAGATGTGGGTGTATAAATGGTATATTATCATTAATTGTGAGGTTCTTTCTGGAGTAGGTGGACTTGAACCTGATCTCTTTTGGACTAGAGCAGTGGTTCTTAATCTTTGTGGGGTGTGGACCCCACTGAGAGGCTGATAAAAATTATGTGCATGCACATTTTTTCATTCTGTATCTGAGGTTTGTGGACCTCCTGAAACCTGTATGGACTAAAGAGGTTCATGATGACAGGGAAACCAGGCCAGGTGTTTATGGGAATGAGCAACAGGTTGAATAAAGGATCCAGAAACAGGAATATCAGTTGTCCATAAGGAAAAGTGATTGGCTTTGAATGGAGCAAAGGTTTTCAGCAGGTTTGTTAGACACAGGTTACTATATGCTAAGATAGTGAATAAGGTCACAAAGATCCATAAGCTCATGGACAGGCCCTCTTATTTTATTTGTTAGGGAACAACCATTGAAAGGGAATATACACTGAACTGATCTATCAGTCGGTCAGTCATTTGGTCATCTGCAACAGTGGAGACCAATTTGTGGGGAGGAGATAAATGGGGCTGGATGGATGTGTGAAGAGTGTGGAAAGACTGATTAGTCATGGGTCTGTTGTGACCAGCAAAGAAGGACTCCCAAGAAAGAAAGACCCTGAAATGGTTAGATTTGATATTTAAAGTAGTTGTGTGATGTAGAAATTGAATATTTAGGTGGAAACAATCTACAAAATAAGATGTGTGGCCCGAACTAAGGAGAACTTGGGAGAGAGGAACTAGAAGTGGCGGTCATCCATGTGTGGACACTCACTGCAGTGATTACATAGCTGCTTGAGTTGAGCTTAGTTCTCTGCTCTCCTCCTGTCCTCTGCTGTGCTGCCCTCTGTTGCCCAGGGACTTGAGCCTGGCTTAGTGCTCAGTGAACGTAACTGTCTCCTGGGGCAGGATTTTAGCCGTGTCGTATTGTCCTGTGCTGTCATAAGCCTCATGTTTCTGTTGTGTTGGCTTGGGTTCTTGTCTTCAGCTCTCTTCTCTCTGGGGGCCTCTGCACTCTCGCTTTGCTGTGCTGTAGAGTTATTCCAGATGCAGAACCAGCCCTCACTCTCACTCTTGTTCTGTTTTTTGGTGTAATGTCTAGCTTTATTTGCAGCTCCTTCAGCAGACTGCCTCCTCTGGGAACCTCAGCACCCTGAGCGGCCTCCACCCGATGGGAGGTAAGTGTTTCACTGCTGTGGAGGAGCGGCAGCAACCAGGCCACGAGGCCCAGCCAACAGCAGTCTGAGAGTTTTGGACCGTTTGTACAGAAAACAGATGTTTTCCCACCCGTTTCATAAACCCAACGTGAGATGAACATCCCAGGACTCAACTGCCTTGTCTCTGGAAGGTGGCTCTTTTAGTTGCTATACAAGATTGCTCTGGGGTTGTCTGATGCTCTCCACCCCTTTAAGTCTCTGTTGAGGAGGAAGATGGAGAAGAGCTGTTAGCACGAGTAGACTATCTGAAGCCATTTTGATAAGGAGAAAATTGCAGGAACTCTTTATTTCCCCAATAAAGTGATTTTTCCAGTGACTCTTTGAAGCCTAAGACAACATCCGTGCAAATGGCTTACCAGAAACTGCTAGAACCTAGGCAGTTAGTTTACCTCTGTCTTATGCATGTTATTAGGTGAATTACCTTTTGTTGCTGTTAACGTGCATGGAAAACTTAATTGACAAATACCTAAATTATGACAAAAGATGGGGCTCCACAGACAAACTTGAAGGTGGGGCTGTCAGACAAGTTAGTGGAGGTGGGGAGCGAAGCATTTCCAGTGCCCCCTGCCGCTACCCCTTCTGCAGTGGATTAAGGCTCAGCAGGTGCATTTGAGAAAGTGGTAGTCTTAAGTGAACTGCATTTTGCTATTTGAGAAATTTTGATGGGGTTCACTTTTTCTCAAGGACTTGGAGTTTGCTATGTTTTTGGAAATTTGCTAGATTGTAAATCTGTGTTGTAGTTCAGTTTTTATTCTCACTAACTCTGCCCCCAACCACCACCTCCCATCTGCTTTTCCATCATCTAATAAATGGTTTGCAGCATACTGTCAGTGCAGTTCAGATTTCTTGCTCCTTTTAACTGTTGCTTGGAGGTTTTTTTCCCTCGGTCCTACTAATGAGTCATCTGCTATTCAAGTGATGGTTTTTCTTTAATCTTTCTCCTATTGCTTTTCTCACGTGCATCCTCCTCTGTCATTATCCCCTTTGGTCACCTGGATCCTGCTGCGTTTTCTGCCTGTCCACCTCCATTGGAAAGAGCAAATCCCCTATAAAGTATGAGTGAGGGGCTCGGATGCAGTTCCATTCTGTGCCACAAGTTTTATCATTTGTTGTTCTCTTGGACACCTGGCTTTGTGGTGGACCACAGACCTTACCCTGTCTTGGTTTCATAATTGCCAGTCCCTTTTATGAATATTCACTTGGGGTGGCATGCTATTGGATTGGATATCTTCTCTTGAGGCAATGATGTCAAGTTTCTTAATGAGTTGAGTGATATCTGAATCTTTTTTAGAGGCTTGTAGTGTTGCTTGTAAAGCTTATCTAGAATAGTTCCTCTTTGGGACCAGCCTTCACCAGTGTATGCTGTCATTGATGGAACGGATACGAGGAACCCTTACGTGCTGGCTGATCTCTTGCTTTGGATGTTGCAGGGTTAAATGCAATGCAGTTACAGAATTTGGCTGCTCTAGCCGCTGCAGCTAGTGCAGCTCAGAACACACCAAGTGGTACCAATGCTCTCACTACATCCAGCAGTCCCCTCAGCGTACTCACCAGTTCAGGTAAGTGTGTCATTGGAACCAACATGCCCTTGTGTGCCTTGGGCAGAATCCCCAGAGAGGGGTCTGTCATTCTGGAGAGTAGTTAACATCTATTTCCAAAGGGGTCAGACTATGAACAATTAATCTTCAAATGTCATCTTCTGACTTAAGAGAAATCTCATAATTTTTAGTTTGTTGTAACTGTCATTTGACTTTATGTCAAATGCGACAGTTATCGGAATCTGAAAACCTCTTCACTGAGAGAATACTTGAGTAGTATCAGTCTTGTGCTTTGGTTCCTGTTGACACGCGAAGCAGGTGTTGGCTTGACTTTAACACCCGGGTTTCTGATCACAGGGTCCTCACCGAGCTCCAGCAGCAGCAGCTCTGTCAATCCCATCGCCTCCCTGGGAGCCCTGCAGACATTAGCTGGAGCAACGGCAGGCCTCAATGTCAGCTCTTTGGCAGGTGAGGGACAGCCCCTGGATGTCATCAGGCCATTCGTTGTGCAGGTAGCACATTTTAAACAACCGTGGTAGGTCACCATTAGAATGAACAGGGTGGCCCGGTAACGTTAGAAATAATCATGGGATTTCAAGTCAGACCTGAGTTAAATCCCACCTCTGCCCCTTAACTAGCTGTAACGTAATACCACCTAAGGTCATTTTCTCATCTGCAAAGTGGGAAGAGAACACTTTGAGGGTTGTTAAGTAAATGGGAACGTAGGTAAAGTGCCGAGCACATGGCTTAGTACAGTGTCAGGCATGTAGAATGTGTTTAAATAAATATTAGCTGCTATTTCGATGATAGGGTTTACCCACATCTTGTCCTAGACCACACACACCCCTTTTAGCACCCAAACCTGAGATGCTTATTTTACCACATTCCAACTCTGTATGAGAAAGTGACCGAAAAGTCAAAGAGAAAATGGAGCAGGTCATGTGTAAGTGGTATCGCTTCCTGCATGGGTTGGAAAAAGGTAATGGGGAGAGCCACACGTGGGTGTGGCGTTTTTAATGTTCCCATGAGCGATAAGGCCTGGTGAGTGTCCTGAGATCTGACCAGTCAGATGGGTGGTCCTTCTCAGGGAGAAGCTGAGAGAGAGCAAAAACGGAGAACTTTGGAGTTTGTTTTTGGTGCCACTCGAGTCTTTCCAATATGTTAATCCTGCTCTTCCCCACCACCAAGGGATGGCTGCTTTAAATGGTGGCCTAGGGAGCAGTGGCCTTTCCAACGGCACTGGGAGCACCATGGAGGCCCTCACACAGGCCTACTCGGGAATCCAGCAGTATGCCGCTGCAGCACTGCCCACTCTGTACAACCAGAACCTGCTGACGCAGCAGAGTATTGGTGCTGCTGGAAGTCAGAAGGAAGGTGAGTAGAGAAGGGAGGCTACAGTTAAGGCCTGGGAGGGCGGGGGGATTGCTCTACCTGCAGCAGAGGTGAAGGCAGGGCAGAGGCCAAGAGGACCAGTCAGGCGGTCAGACCCGTGCTTTTCTTTGGCACTGTCAAAGGTAGAAGCTCTGTAAACTGTACTCTGCTTCTGGAATGTTCTCTGGATGTGGCTCAGATCAGAACCTCTGTTTGCCCTCCTGTAATCAGGCTGCAGGTTTTATTTTATTTTTTAAAAAGATTTTATTTATTTGACAGAGACAGCGAGAGAGGGAACACAAGCAGGGGGAGTGGGAGAGGGAGAAGCAGGCACCCCGCCAATCCCAAGACCCGGGATCATGACCTGAGCTGAAGGCAGACGCTTAACGACTGAGCCACCCAGGCGCTCCCAGGCTGCAGGTTTTAGATGAAGAAGCATACTGATCTTACTGTTTGACAGCATTTCGCTGTCTTTTGTTGTTGTTGTTGTTGTTGTTGTTAAGAAGTCATCTTGGGCGCCTGGGTGGCCTAGTTGGTTAAGCGACTGCCTTCGGCTCAGGTCATGATCCTGGAGTCCCGGGATCGAGTCCCACATCGGGCTCCCTGCTCAGCGGGGAGTCTGCTTCTCCCTCTGACCCTCCTCCCTCTCATGCTCTCTGTCTCTCATTCTCTCTCTCGCAAATAAATAAAATCTTAAAAAAAAAAAAAAAGTCTGTGGATTACAGACTTGTCAGAGGATATTTTCTGTCTGGGTGTCCCTTTTAAGCTCTGTTATTTGGCGTTTTCCTCATTTTTTTGATCTCCATTTTTCCTAATTGAGGACACACTGAAGATGATGGGACAGAAAGAGTATGGCCCATGTGTTGGTGAATTGGGAAGTGTGTACTTTGACATAAATAAGGAGAGACTTTCTAGTCAGAAAGAGGCCTGACAGTGGTTTGCATGAATACAGAGTCCTGCTGACACCTCAGTGCTCGTAGTTTACTGGATTTCTGTGGCCAGAAGCTGGCAAGGTTTAAGCACTAATGTGGGGGAAAGACACGTATCCTCTCTTGCCACGGCAGCAAGGACTTCTGGTATTGTGCGTCCTCACCTGCTCTGAATCAAGATGCTTCTGTGCGCTAGGATGTGGTAGTAGGGGAACTGAAAGAACTGTGGAGACAGACAGTAAAGCAGGAAAGGCATGAGGTGTTCCACATGATGCTCTGAAGACTGATGAATGGGAAAGAGGGATGGAGGGATGGAGAATGCCAGAGGCATAGCATTTTGTGTAGAATGGTCAGAGGTCTCTAATTTCACATCTAAGCAGAGTCCAGAGGAAGTAAGGAAGCACGCCATGCCTAAATCTAGAGCAAGAAGAGTAATGGGGGCAGAGGAGCACCAACTGCAAAGGCCCTGAGGCAGCACTGTTCTTTAATGTGTTTGGCAACAGCAGGGAGGCCGGGTGGTTGGAGAATGGCTGGACTGCAATTGTAATAAGGCTTCTTTGGTTAGAAAGTCATTGAGCATAAGTGGTTGGAAAAGGAAAGCATATTCTATTTTTGAGCTCAGTGTTAATCAAAGGCACTTTTTATTTTATTTTGTTTTTTTAAGATTTTATTTATTTATTTGACACAGAGAGAGACACAGTGAGAGAGGGAACACAAGCAGGGGGAGTGGGAGAGGGAGAAGCAGGCTTCCCGCCGAGCAGGGAGCCCGATGTGGGGCTCTGGGATCATGACCTGAGCCGAAGGCAGATGCTCAACGACTGAGCCACCCAGGCGCCCCCATAGGCACTTTTTAAAACATAATTTCTTTTTATTGAGGTGCACTTTACATACGGTAAAATTCACCCTTTTGGGAATATATAGCTCTGTGAGCTTTAATGAACGCATACAGTCATGTAACCACATTCACAGATGGAGAATGTTTCCATCACCCCCAGAAATTCCCTCATGTCCCTTTGTAGTCATTCCTTGTCCCCACCTCCTGCCTTGCAACTGCCAGTCTCTTGCTGTCCCAGTAGTTTCTAGCACAGTTTTGAAACCTGTTTTGTTTGTAATCTCTTTCTACCTCTTTTTCTGTGTTTCTCTATAAGCCTTTAGTCTCCGGTTTTATTGCGCCACACACAAGTCTGCCTACTTTATTGTCCTAGCACTCACTCCTCCCACAAGGTCGAATTCTGATACCCCTCAATGGGAAGGAGTCTGTTTCAGTGATTGCTCTTCAGTTTCCTGTTTTGTATTTGGAGAATCTTTAGTTCTCCAAACGAATCTGTTTGTTGGGATACAGACAGGTTTTGTTTTTTGTTTTTTTTAAGATTGATTTATTTGAGAGCGAGGGGGAGAAAGAGGAAGAGCAGGAGGAAGGGCAAAGGGAGGGAATCCTTAAGCAGACTCCCCGCAGAGCGCAATGCGGGGCTCGATCCCAGGACCCTGAGATCATGACCTGAGCCAAAATCGAGAGTTGGCTGCTTAACTGACTAAGCCACCCAGGTGCCCCAGGATACAGACAGTGTTAACGCAGGTAGAAATGAGAAACAGTGGTACCAGGGTTGGGGCGGGTGGAGCGGGGGTAAGCTTGACACTGATGCCTTTTCAATCAATGGGTATTTTGAAGGTCCAGAGGGAGCCAACCTGTTCATCTACCACCTGCCCCAGGAGTTTGGAGATCAGGACCTGCTGCAGATGTTTATGCCCTTTGGGAATGTCGTGTCTGCCAAGGTTTTCATAGACAAGCAGACAAACCTGAGCAAGTGTTTTGGTATGTTGGCTTCTCTTCTGGTGTTGGGAGGGTTAAGTACTGTTACCACTGAGAATGAGAAGGGGCTGATGATAGCAGGAAGAACTGGGTTTGAGTTTGGGTTACTGTTTAACTCAACCTTGGGCAGACATCATGACCTCTTGTTGAGCCTCAATTTTTTCATTTCTGTAGCAGGGATGGTGGGTTTCTACCCACACTGTTGTTCCACAGGTTAAAAAATAATAATGTATGGAAATAGCTTGGTCAAAAAACTTAAAAGTGCCACGTAGATGTCAAGTGGTACAGTTGGGAACCTAATCTATCTCATGTGATGTAATTCCCGGATTGCTTGTCCCTGCTGAGATATTTGGGATATCAGACTGTGCTCACTCATAAGGTATCTCCTGTGTAAGGAGGACCCAGAATCTCCTTGCCTCATCATGCCCCTCCCCCTGGGTTCTGCTTGGACACACAGGTTTTGTAAGTTACGACAATCCTGTTTCGGCTCAAGCTGCCATCCAGTCCATGAACGGCTTTCAGATTGGCATGAAGCGGCTTAAAGTGCAGCTCAAACGTTCGAAGAATGACAGCAAGCCCTACTGAGCGTGCTCCCCTCTGAGACTGGAGTGAGAGGGTCTTCTGGTAAGTGGGGGAGGAGCACCCTTAATGATTCGAAGCCCTAAGGCTGTGTGTTGACAGCCCTGGACCCTGACCCCCGCCACTCTGCAGGCACAGCTTTGCCCTGAAGACTCGGCTACTGCCTTCTGTGGGAGTTTCGCTTCGTACAGAGGACGAGTTTGTGCTTTGGTTTCCAGTGTTTTACTTTGGAGTTTAGGTGCCATATCCTAAGTTTTTTTCTTTATTTAAAGTTTGCTGTGTTTGTAACCAGTGTGTGTTGAGAAGGACCAACATCAAACCGCCCTGGGGGAGGAGGGGGAATGGAGAAACATTAAAAAAAGAAGATCAGAGCTTTCCTCAAACTACCCCAAGAGAGAGGACTGAGTGAAACCAAAAACTGACCCCAGAATCTACCTTAGTGCAAGAGTGGGTGAAATAACTGGCGCCCAAGAGCCTTGGGGGGCGGAGGCAGGGCTGCCTTTGGAGGTGAGGAGAGTTGACCCACACCCACCGGCCCCGGGAGCTGGAGGCTGGAGCACCTCCCTCGCTGCCTGCTGAGTTCTTGCCACCTATTTTGCAAGATTTCTGCTCCTCTTTCCCAAGAAGGGGATGACCGTTCTCTGGGAATAAAGCACCTGTTAAATTAGCCTGACATATGCAAAAAGCAAGGAGACGTCCCCCATTACCAGCTTTTCCAGCCATCCATTGGTGTTGGATTGGCTCTGCCTGGCTGGTGGCTGGCTGTTAGGAAGAAGCAGCCAGTCAGGTCGTTTTTAGTTTATTTCAAGACCACATGGCCCATTTCTAACAGGTCCCTTTAAACAAGGCCTCTAGGGAAGACACTGTCTGGTTTCCTTCCGTGTAGTTGACCACAGCAGAGAGTGTCACTTCCATCCCGAGGCATAGTTTTTTCTTGAGGGTAAATCCAAGAGGGGCTTATAGTATCCAGCTGAAGGGGGCACCTCTCCCGAGCAGAGTGATCGAAAGCCATCGAGTTAGGGGAGGAGGAGCCTGCTTCTTGGTGTACCTGAATCAGAAGGTCTCTTTAAGCCAGAGTGCTGCATTTGTCGGTGGCCAGCACTAACTACTTAAAAAGATGAGAAATCTGCGCTTGCCTCCTTGGTTGAGGGGTCCCATATGTAGTATTCCCCCCAAGGCAGGCCCCTCTTCTAACCACTCCAGCCCCTTCTGCTCTTGGGGACAGAGGAGACAACAGGACGTTTACAGCCTCCGTATGGATTTAGTGTTCATTTACCTCAGTATTACCATGTTCATTTTTGTCCTCGTGCTTACAGTTAGCTCCCTGCTGCCTCCCACAGGTCTTATTACTCCAGCCCTTGCCTGTGACCCACACAGCCTCTGGGCCCTGCCTCAGCTCCAAGAAATGCTGTGGGGGTGGAGAGCCAGAAAGGACGTGCTGTTGGGAATGTGCATCTGGGCAGAGGTAGCCCTGTTGGGATCTGACTCTTAGCCAAGGCCAGGGACTGGGTCCCTGGGATCTTCAACCTCACAAACATCAGTCCTGACCCCTAGCAGCAGAGATGAGATTCAAGGGGTTGGTTTGGTATTAAGTCAGATTGGGGGGGCTCTTTCCTTGTCATGCTGTCCGTTTGGGTCACAGACAGGGATTGACCATCTTGCTGTTGTACAGGTAGTTTGGTGGTGTTGGATTATCCCATTGAAGCAGGGACAGCTGTTCCCTTCTCATAGTGATATCTTGGGTCTGTTGTCCTCTAAGAGACGTGAAACATACTTCTTAAGCTGAACCACGTAAACTTGAATTCCGCGCACTGGGAGAAATGTGTCCTGTGTTTCAAGGATAAAACTGTTCCAAAGGCTTCCAGGGTCATGATGGGATTTTTTAAATAAATGCAAAAAATAAAAATAAAAAAGAAAAAAGAAAAAAAGAAAAAAATGCTAGGTTGGGGAGGCGCTGTTCTGAATCCCAACCGGCTGGAACCAAGAATGTCGTTTCTATTTTTATAGAAGTTTTATACAGCTCCGGGGTGGAGAATATTTATTACCTAAATTATATCTCTGGAAAAGGCCAGGATTTTGTAGAATCCAGAATGTGATTGTTGTACACACAGGGTGCTGTGTATGATTGAAACTACTGACTCTCTGTGGCCCGTTTGCAGCCCAGCTAATAATCTGCCAGAGGGGAAGGAGTTAATGCTGTGAATTGGCAGAGGAGAGAGCTGTGCTCCCCAGGGTGCTGCCGGTGCTGCCATAGCTGACCTTCTGTTCCGTCTTCCTCCTTGGCCATCGCGGGGTTTTCCAAAGCCCAGAACTCCACTCCCTTCCTACACTCTCTCCCCTCCCCCTCCTCCCCCATTTCACTATTATTTGTCCTGGGCTCTGGGACCTTATGAAACGCCTTTTCGAATAACATGAAAGGCAAAGGTGCAATCAGCCTGCCTTTGCTACCAGACCCAGAGGTTCCATACCTGCTTGTGGGGTTCTCTTTTCTAAAAGGGGTTGTGTACCACAGCAGGGCCCTGGGCTGCCGTGGCGGCCAGCTGGTGAGACCAGGCACTTCTCTCTGTTGTCCTCCCCCTGCCCGGTGAGTGCACACAGTAGCGCTGCCCTTGAGCACAGTTCTCTCCCCAGGCCAAAGATGGTTTGTGAAGAAGCTGCTCCCCTACAAGTCTCATGGTGTGGAAGGGTTCAGCTCGGAGAGTGGAGACTAGCAGTCAAGTCTTAAGCAATCCTTTTCTGTTGTGTGGGGGTTTCACCTAACAAATGTGTTTTCTGCCTATAGTTTTGTTTCTTACTGGGTTTCATCATGAAATTGATTTGCCTTGAGTGCAGCCAGACATTGTCTCCTGGGTCCCACATGAGTGGCCAGGGCCTGCGTGGAAGCTAAGAGCTTGGATTTCTGGAAACACAAGGCCATCCCCATTGAACTGAGGGGAAATCCTGGCCCTCTCCCCTAGAGAGTTCCCCCCACCCCAGCCATTGTCTTCTACTTTCTCCTGGGTTTGAGGAGGAGAGAGGCTGGAGCTCTGTTCCACCAGAGACCCATCTTCTTCTCCCACCACGGACTTGTTTGGGCGCCTCAGGGGAAATCCAAGCCTTAGGTTCCCTTCTGTCTCTGGCACTTGGATGTTTTCTTGGTGTCCTCCATGTCCTTTTTGACTTTTCCCTGTGTCCATTGTTAGCATGTGCAAAAGTTCCCTGTCATTACCCAGCCCCTGCCCCGCCCGCCTCCTCATTTCAGGGCTGTACACAGTGAGTGTTCCTCTCCTCTCCTCTCTCTCTGTTTGGATGTATTGCTCTGTGTAACTCAGTGGGTCTCCCTCTTTCTGGTTTGTTTTTTTTTCTAGATTCCTGCCGTTTGTTCATCGTTGTGCCTAAAGCATGTCGATGTGGCGTCAAGTACATCGTCCAAATCCCTGTCTCTTCAGCTTCTCTGATGCTTGAACTCTCACCTTTGACCTTGTGTTGACCTTTGATGCTGACGTGTATTTTTATTATGTTTGTTTCTTTCTTTGTTATTTCTTTTTTCTTTTCCTTTTTTTTTTTCTTTTGTGCTGCCAAATTGGTTTTGCTAGAACGACTGCTGAAGGGGAAATATTTAAACTTGCATTTGAATATAAAAAAAAAATCTATTTTTCTAGAACTTCATAAGATAACCACTTGATTTTGTGATTCCAGTTCTTTGTAACTGTCTTCAGAGCAGCCCTACTAGCACATACCGCGTGGTGTTTGTATTTCTGTGAACACACAGCCAGTCCGTTTCTAGGCTTTGTTTCTCTGTGTGCTTAGTTTTAAAGACAACTTTGAAGTAAACAATGAAATAAAAGATGTCACTAAAACCTTTGAGGCTCCTGAGCACATTTTGCTGATAGTTTGTGGGGCTTGAGGAGACTGCATGTGTTCTTTTGTTTTTCTGAGTTCTCAACTGCAGAAAACACCTGAACCCCCTTTCCTTTTTGACCGCAGGCTGCAGTTTTGGGCCCCAGCCAGCCCTTTTTCTTTTTCTTTTTCTTTTGTGGTTCTTCCCTGGAGTGACCCTGCAGGGAGCCTTCAAATCCCTCTGGCCCCTTCCCCTCAGCCCTGCTGTGCCCACCTCCATGCTTGTTCCTACAGTCTCCACAGCAAAATGTGATGCTTTGATTTTTTGTTTTTGTATTGTTTTGTGTTTTTGTTTTGAATTTTTTCCTTTCCTAAGATTATGCCCAGAAAAAACAAGTTTTGCATGTTTCCTGCTGTTTCTTCACACCTTCGTATATATCACCTTCACCTCTCTGTTTTCTATAGTTTGTGCAAAAACTGACCGATTTAAAAGGGTTTCAAAGAAGCTGTTTTAAATTGTTGCGGGGTTGATTATTTTTTTCAAGATTGTATTGTTTTATTTTGAAGTGGCAACTTTCTCCTCTATTGCCCTTAGAGCGTTTGCCTGTGCACTTAGACTGTCACCTCATGTGGCCTCCAGGCCTCAGTGGGGCCGGGGGGAGGGGGCCCCCAGGAGGCTGGCTGCTCTGCTCAGAGATGGGTGGGAAGGGGGCCTGGAGAGGCACAAGGAGCAGAGGTAGAACCCAGAAAGTGGCTGCGGGGGTGGGGGTGGGGGCGGGCAAGAGGTTTTTAGCGCATTAGGGGTAGTGAGCGCCCCTCAGCCCCGAAGAAGGAGGGTGCTCTTAACCGCTCGGAGGAGGCCATCCGTGCACTAAGCGGCAATATACCTGCCCGCGCTTCTCCCTAGGTGACAAGCACAATATTACAGTCTTCACACTGTTTACAGCCCTGGCCACCAACTACCCCACACTGGCTCTTCACCACAGCTCTGCTCTTGCTTAGCTAGTGGGGTCGGGGGGAGGGCAGGGATCTCTTTCTTTTTTAATTGAGTGAAGAGCCAAATAGCTACTGTCCCTGGGTGCCAGGCAAGCCAGTTCCTTGGTTCCCTGAAGGGAACTTGCTCTCCTCTCTTGTGGCACCATCCAGCCTCAGGGTCTTAGGGACTTTTGAGTAAGAATGTGAATGGTGGAGGGAGAGGCCAGAGGAGACAAGAGGTCACAGGATGGATCTGTGGAGGTAAGAGGTTGCAGAGGGAGGAGTTTGTGATGGGTTCCACCCAGACCTAAGCTGCTGTGGGTGGGAGAGCTGGGAAGTAGGATTATCCAGGGAAGGGTGAAGAGGGGGTAGCCGAGGGTACTGGGGGGGAGGGGGGCGGGGAAGGTAGAAGCACTGTTAGCATCATCCACGCAGGGGTTGATGAAGGAAGGGATCCTGGCAGAATTTCTGCCCTGGGACCCGCAGGTTGCCTAGTATTATGCTGGAGGCCACTCTTACTAGGAAGAGAGGGCAGCCAGATGGAGGCCCAGTGCATGGTAGGTTGCTTAATTTCCTGGAAGGGGTGATTGGGTGGAAAGAGGCCAGGAACCCCAGCCTGAGCGAGACTGCCGTGCACCCCACAGTCTGACTGCACAGAGCCGCCTCTGTTGGCAGAAGGCCCTGAGGCTCCCCTTCCTGTGTATTCAGAATCCGTGTTTGCCAATCTATTTTGCTTTCAATTCCAAGAGGAGCTCTGGGAAAACCTGTGGATAAAACCAAATGCCAAACGTTGGACGTTGTTTCCTTTTCCTTTTCTCTCTCTGATTGTTTTAATTGTTCTGTGGTGGTTTTAATGGATTTGAGACCCTGGAGCGGCAGCTGCCTTTCTGATTTCCAGCTGCTTTTTGTGAATAATTTAAAAAGAAAAAAAAAAAAGAAACTTTACATTTTGGAGACAAACCTGTGTGAGTTTTTTATTGGTACAAACGTTGTATTTAACACTAGGGGTTTTGTACAGTTTTTTGCCTTTTCTACTAGAAAACAATGTAAAGTGATTTCACAATGTGAAGAGAAAAAAAATTGCCACTATGACCAAACGCACAGTCTGTTCTGCAGCAACAACGGGATTCAATCAACTCAAAGTCGTGATTCAGCCGTAGAAATGCTTTTCCTTTACCTTGTTTGAGCTTTTCCTTTCTTTCCTGTTTTGATTTGCAAAAGAAAATGTCTTTTTTGTGTGAACTTGTGTTGTACTATGTAGAAAATTATGGATTTTACTTTAATGGTTTAAAAAAAAAAAAGGCAAGAAGAGCCTTTGTTGCTTTTCTGACTTGATCACAGAGTTTGTGTAGTGGATTAAAAAAGAAAAAATTGTTACAAGTTTGGAGCAAGGGAGTATGTGTTTAAAAGGAATCTCCTTCCTTTTTTGTGTGTTTTTCCTTTTGTCCCAATGAGGAACCTAAATCTGTTTTAATTGCACAGACACACGGACAAAAAGTCATTTTGTATCTGCCAAGTGTGGTACCTTCCTTTGTTTATTTGCTATTAAACTGTTTGAGAAGAACTGATGTTGTCTCCAGAGTTGTTATTGATGGTCGGGGTGGTCAGTAGGGTCCTTGGGGCTGGTGCGGGTTGGTGGCATCCCCGAGGAAGGGGTGGGCGTCCTGGTAAGGTTTCAGTTTGGTGTGCCAGTTTCATGAAACTGAACTCACCTTAAGGCTCCTGCAAGAACATAATTTCTCCCAGAAAACTACCTTCTCCATCATCCTCCATTCTTCTAACAACGTCCCTGCCGACACAGGAGCACCTTCAGACTTTTTTGGCAACCTTCATTTTTGTGCTGCTTCCATTTCTAGCGTCGTGGCTGCCACGCTGCAGAATTGCCAACTTGTGAGTGCACATCCCCTCTTGGGGCCTTTCATGCTCCACCCACTTTCCCCCTCATCCTGAGCTCAGAACAAGGTCACAGAGGGCATTTCAAAGATTGCGTTTACTACTCAGTAATTCTACATCAGTCTCCACGTGAAGCCCAACATCTGAGCCGCCTCAGGCATCCGAGAGCTGCAGGCTCAACACTGGGCTGGGAGTCTTAGAGGCTTGCGACCAGCACATGGGCTGTGGGGTGGGGTGGGCCAGGCCTCAACCTCCTCAGAGTCCCTCTCTGTGGGGTGTGTCTGGAGGAGCATTTCTCACTGGCCGTTGCACTGAGTACTAGCCCAGGAAATGTTCTATGAAGTAAGAGTTCTGAACGCAAATGCATTTGGGAATAGTGCTTTCTCATTTGCTTTCATTAAAAATAAGTTTGTTTTTTTTTTTAAAGGTTTATTTATTTATTTGACAGAGACACAGCGAGAGACGGAACACAAGCAGGGGGAGTGGGAGAGGGAGAAGCAGGCTTCCCGCGGAGCAGGGAGCCCGATGCGGGGCTCGATCCCAGGACCCTGGGAACCATGACCTGAGCTGAAGGCAGACGCTCAACGACTGAGCCACCCAGGCACCCCCATTAAAAATAAGTTTAAAAGAGGGCGCCTGGGTGGCTCAGTTGGTTACGTGTCTGCCTTTGGTTAGGTCATGATCCCAGGATCCTGGGATCGAGCTGCGCATTGGGCTCCCTGCTCAGCAGGAGTCTCTTTCTCGCTCTCCCTACCCTCACTCATGCTCTCTCTGGCTAGCACTCTCTCTCAAGATCTTAAAAAATATTTTTTAAGTGGAAACTTGGTATTACTCTGTAGTAATTATCCTAGCTAATGTTCATTGTTTACCACAATCCAAGTGCTGTGGGAAACGCTTGATACCTGTTACATGTTTTAATCTTTATAACATTCCCGGGAGGGAGCTACCGTTCCCATCCCCATTTTGTAGATGAGCAAACTGAGGTTAAGGGAAATTGGGTTGGGGTGCCTGGGTGGTGCAGTCGGTTAAGTGTCTGACTCTTGGTTTCAGCTCAGGTTGTGATCTCAGGGTCGTGAGGTCGGGCTCTGCGCTGAGTGTGGAGTCTGCCAGAGATTCTCCTTCCTCTGCCCCTCCCGCTGGTGTGCTTGCTCGCTGTCTCTCTCTCTCTCTCAAATAGTAAAAAAAAGGGGGGGGATTGTGTTGCCTATTAGAAAGTGGTGTGCACTGAGAATCAAACCAGGTCTGCCCACCTCCCAGGCCCTTTCTCTTAACCATGACTGAGGAGAATACGCCAGAAAAGCAAATAGATGTGCTTCAGTTAACCTGTGCCTTTTCATCACACGATTGCACAGCGTCCTCTAGGCTCTAGTGAAGGGAACCTGGGGGGCCTACAACTCGTGCGGCTCCCTCAGGTGGTGAAGCATTGCAGCCTGGTCCTACTTGGAGCAGCTGTCTTGGTGTAGAAGGGATTTACTGATAACTCACTGCACCCGGGTAGGTGGTCAGCACGATCCATGAGGTGTCACTTCCTGTGAGGAATGGGGTGCTCCCTGCGTCATTCCAGCCACTCAGGTCTTTCCTGGATCTGGTACCACCTAAACTATTCTTTACCTTTTTTTTTTTCCTTTGTGGCAAAATACATAGAACACAAGATGTTCTTCTTAAACCCCTCATAAGTAGATCATTCGATGGTATTCAGCACATTTACAGTCTTGTACAGTCACCACCACCTGATGTTTTAAATCAACTTGAAATGCATCTATTTCAACTTCACCTCATTCTGACCATTAATATTTATGAAATCACAAGTTTGGTATTTTGTTTTTAAATTGTACATTAATTATACGTGTTTACATGCACATTAAACTGCATAACCAATATATATATATGAAATGCCCATAAGGCGCCTTCTCAAAGAGGTCGTTTTACATGCTGGGAAATGGGGCCAAGATGGAGAGTCAGGGGCTTTGAGGAGTCCCTTCCCGACTTGTTTCCTCTGTAAGGACAAGGTGGTTGAACCTGAAGTTCTCTCCCATCCAGCACAGATTCTTCTGTCACTCCAGAAAAAGATGGCAGATCTTGCCTTTAAGTCTTTGCCTTGGGACTCTTGTTCTCCTGAGATAGAACTTGGTATAAAAATAGAATGTGAAGTACAACTTACATCTTTCAATGTGACATCGTACTTAGGCTGTTGTTTCTCTTTAAAATTTACCACAAAGAATATGCCCAAAGTACTGTTTTTTTAACCTTTTAAAAATGTAGGCCTGTGCACCTTTATGATCATACAGCTTTGTCTGAAACTGTATTCCATTTTGAAACCCACGTGCAGTCATCTTTTATTTTTGAATAGATTCCTCAGCACCTAGCTGTCGCCACAGCCCTGGTTCCCGGCCCACCACAGAGCCAGCCCCTGCGTCGGCTCTCCCGGCCAGCACGCGGCTGCCCTGACGCTCCCAGGTCTTCCACACGCTCTGTCCCCTGGGCCTCTCAGTCCCTGAGGAAGAAAGGCATGGGGAAGGAAACGAGATCAGCTTTGTGACTTCACCACTGGGAATGTCACACTACTGTCTGACAGCGTTGCCCTTCCAGGAGGGATCGTAGATGGCTTTTTCTTGCACCTTCTGCCTTTCTCAAGCATCTTCCTTCTCTCTCAGGAGTCCTTTCCAACCCCCACCATCTGGTGTTTAATTTCTTCTGCATACATTGACTTTCTCTTTTCCTGGTAAAGGCTTCAGCTCTAGGGACGGCTCTTGCTTTTTTAAATGAAAGTCAGAGTCTTGGGAGGGGAAATGGAACAAAGCCAGGGCTTTCGGCCTGCCTGCATCCGCACCAACACCCCCCTCCGCCGCCGAGGGGGTCCCACTGTCCTGAGGCCCCCTGAGGTTTTGGTGTTTCTAACCGCTACCATTCACCCACTTCAAGGGGACAAGTCCTTGGATTTTAGCGTTGTGCAACCATCACCACAACCTAATTTTAGAACATTTTCATCACCCTGAAAAGAAACCCCGTACTCATTAGCAGCCACTCCCCTTCTCACCTCCCCCTCATTCCCAGCCCCTGGCAACCGCGAATCTCTCTGCTCTATAGATCTGCTTATTCTGGACGTGTCCTATAAATGCAGTCCTAGAATATGTGCCTTTTGTGTCTGGCTTTCACTTAGCCTACCTCCCAAGCCATGTTCTTTCCTCCCCCTCCTTGAAAGCAACTCACAGCCCTAGGCTTGTGCCACCCGCGGCTGCCATTCCTGGTCCTTCCGAGCGGCCTCCTTGCAGTCCAGCCACGTTCCTGCAGCCCCTGTCCCTTCCCCTTCTCCAGTTGCTCCTGTTTACCTGCCGCACCATCTGCCTCACCCTGCATCTGGCTGTCGTCGGGACCTGTCTGCACTGTCCTGTTTGACCAGCCACTAGCCGCTGTAGCTGTTTAACTAAGAACTTTCATTCCTCACTTTGGCTATGAAGCTCCATGTGGCCAGGGGCTACTGTACTGGACAGTGCGGGGCCTAGACCATTTCCATCATGGCAGTCAGTTACAGTGGTCAGGACCGTTCTAGATCTTACTGTACATTTAAGAAGACAAAATAGGGGCGCCTGGGTGGCTCAGTAGGTTAAGCGTCCAACTCTTGATCTCGACTCAGGTCTCGATCTCAGGGTTGTGAGTTCAAGCCCCACGTTGGAGCTGTTCTCGTCCACCCAGCACCTGGCAGCATAGGAAGGTAGAGACCGCAGCACAGGGAAGCTACGGTCCTTGTCACATAGCCGTAAGTAGGAGAGTTGGGCTTTTAACCCAGGCCAACCTGATTCTGAAGTCCTGCCGGACTATATTCCTTTGGGAGGGTCTAAGGTGGGCCCTGGTTTAAATTCCACCTCTAGACTGGAGCTGCATGAAGGCAGGGACTATGCATGTCTTGTTCCTCGCTGGAGCCCTAGGGGCTGGCAGGTAATCAGTATTCAGGAAACATTTAATGAGTAAACGAACAGATACCAAAAAATGATAGTTGCTTTTGTTCAAGAGCTTCCTGATGTGCTTCCCCGCACCCCACTACATTAGAGTTTGATTTAGAAATTTCCATCCACTCCAGAAGAAAGGGAATAATTTCATACCTTGTTTATAGATTGCTAGCCACCAGCCAATACCCGAGTTCTCCATAGGCCCTCAGTGGCCATGTAACAAATGACAGCCAAGTCCCTTAGAGCCACTTTACAGGAATTCTAATACAACTTCTGAGGCAGCCACGGGGGGTGGGGGTGGGGGGCGTCCCACGAGGAAGTTGGGACCAGACCCTGCTTGGCCCTATGCTGCTGGAGAGCCCCTCTGGCAGTCTGGGAACTCCCCAGATAGGGGCACCTGCTTGCGGTCCTCCGGCCTTGAGAATGCCACCAACCCAGTCATCCTGAAAGTGTGCCCGAGTCTCTCTCTCTTTCTCAAATAAAGCTTTAAAAATTTCATTTTAGGGTTTGAGGGGTTTTTTAATGCAAAACATCAATATAGTTATATAGAAGAGACTTTATTTTTTTTTTTTTTTTTTTAAGATTTTATTTATTTATTTGACAGAGAGAGACATAGCGAGAGAGGAACACAAGCAGGGGGAGTAGGAGAGGGAGAAGCAGGCTTCCCCGCGGTGCAGGGAGCCCAATGCGGGGCTCGATCCCAGGACCCTGGGATCACGACCTGAGCCGAAGGCAGACGCTTAACGACTGAGCCACCCAGGCGCCCCTAGAAGAGACTTTAGAGTATGGTGGGAAAAGCTTTGTACCGGAGTCTCTTAATCTGGTTATACCACCAGTCCCTGTGACCTTGGGCAAGTGACTTGAATCTGTCAGCCTCAGATTCCTCATCTGCCAAATGGAAGTGAAAACACCCACCCACCAGAGCTGGGAAGATGAGAGATTGGCTCAGGGCCGCCCCTGGCAGACACTTGTTCAACTTGCTAACAACCCTAAGTATATAAAAGTTAAAAGTGAGCGTTTCTCCATCCCACAGCCCATTGATAACTGTTAAACAGATGGGGTAAGTGTGCTTCCAGAATTTTTCTCTCTATATACAAAAAAAATATGTACATATATAATTTCTGTTAATAAAAATGAGATCATGCCATAATGTACAGAATGTTCTTCATGCATTATTTCAGTTACTATGTCACGGGCACCCTTCCATCTGGGTATGTACACCAGGATCTACAACTTTCATTTTTAGAGGCTATATAGCATGTCATGGTTTCTTAACCACTTTCCTACTGGACATAGATTACTTCTAGGTTTTCCACTCTTAGAGACAGTAAAAGCCAATTCCGGGAAGGTTCAGGAGGCCTATTATAGGGGCGTTAGTTCAATGACTTGTTTTCTTTCTTTCTTTCTTTCTTTTTAAGATATTATTTATTTGAGAGAGAGAGCGAGCAAGAGAGTACAGGAGCACGGGCAGAGGGAGAGGGAGAAGGAGACTCTCCCACCGAGCAGTGAGCCCAACGTGGGGCTCGATCCCAGGACCTTGAGATCATGACCTGAGCCGAAGGCAGACACTTAACCGATTGAGCCCCCCAGGTGCCCCCCCAGGTGCCCCCAACGACTTGTTTTCAAAGCAAGTTCTTGTTTTATCTTTCCATTTGGTTTTCATAGAAACCTTACCAGAGAGCTGATAACCCCATTTACAACCAGGAAAATGAATTCGTCGAGAGGGACAAACTGCCCAAGGATCCCACAAATTGTGGCAGAGGGGGCCTGGGACAGTCCCCTCGGCTTATGTTTGTTGTGCTTCTGGAACAGGTGATGCCACTGAGTGGAAGGAGGCCCATATAAGATGACAAGCGACACTTGGCTTCAGTGTCAAGGCGAGAACAGTGGGAGCAAGATGGGGTCTGGACCGCGCAGAATCCCAGGGCCCGGTTTGCCTGAGTCTCTGGTCTCCAGGAGAAGCAGGAAATGCAGAGTTTCGCCTGTAATCTCCCAGGTGACAGATGGGGCCCAGCTGACACAGCGCTTCAGCGCTCACGTGCCACAGGGAGACACAGTGACCCCCTGCTTCGGGCCCCAACTTAGATTTTCTACTTTTGACTGGAAAGCAGGGGTCTCACCTGCGAGGCCGGTAGCTGGTACCTGACACCGACGGAACTTGGTAGAAGGCTCTGTGCCCCTGCGTCGTACCCCCTGGGAGGTTAAGTGGCCCAGAAAAGACCGTTTGATTTTGTGGCTTGTCCTTCCAGCTTCCAGGGGCCATGTGTCTGCCCCCACTGCCAGGCACTGGTGAGCAGGCTTGACTCTCCTTAGCCTTCTTTGTATACAGTTCTCCCGGCCACCCTGCCCAGAGCCTTGGCTAAGGTTCCCAGGGAGCTTGTTGTGCGTCAGGTAAAGATCACTGTGATTTCTGAAAATGGCTCCCATTCCCCTTTACTTCTCTCCTTCTCCCTCCTCCCTTTTGGGAACAGTATTGTGGTTAAGAGTGGGACCCCTAAGTCACATTGCTCAGCTCCAGTCCCTGCTCTGTCTCTAGCTGTGTGGTCTTGGGCCGGTCGTGTTACTGCTCAGTGCCTCAGTTTCCTTATCTGTAAACTGGAGGAAATTAATTAGCTCAGAAAATGTCAGCTGTCATCTGTTGGTCTCTCACTTTTCCAGGGGCTGTGCAGGTACTCAGGGTACAAAGACAAACCATAGCCCTTGCCCTAATGGAACATGACCTTGACATAAGTGTGTGCAGTCGTCAGCAAAGAGCTGACTCTGGGGCAGAGGAAACCTTTCTCCCGTCAAGTCTCAAGTTTTGAGATCATTTGAGTTCCCAGGTACCCAAAAGGCTTCCAGACTCCTTTGGGGCACAGATGTAGGCTGCCCGTGTCCTTTCCTTCCTGCCAAACTCAGGTCTGGACTAGTGAGTGGGAGAGAATCTGCGAGCCCTTCAGCACTTCCCGAGTGGGCCCAGCTTCCTTCCCCTCTGGAGGTTTACTTTCACGAAGAACCCACTTTCCCAGATGAGAGGAAGAGCCCAGCAACTCCCCTGTACCTCTCGCTCTCGCCCCCTTTCCCAGCTCCCTGGGGTGGGGGTTCAAGAGCACTTCCCCCTGGGGAGTCCTGGTGGCCTTGCCCAGTCCCAGGGGTCTACTTCTAAATCCCCTCCACCTCTGCTGACCCTTGACCCCTGAGCTGGCGATGTGCCCCCCTGCTCCAGATTGCCCTCTCTGGACCTGCTTTGCTCACAATAAACAGGAAGCCATCTCTGCCCGGGGCTGGGGCAGGAGGTCATCGCAGATCGGCTGGGAAGCCTGCAACAGTGCGCTTTAAATTTCAAAATTGGACTTTTGTTCCTCCCCCTTTTCCCATTCATTCGTTCAGCACGTGTATTGAGTAACCCCTGTGTGCCCGGCCTTGCTCTGGAGATAGTCAGTGGTGGCTGAGACGGTCACTGCCCACACATTTGAGTAGGGGAAACCGATGTTAAGCAAACAACCTATTGATGACTATAAAATTGTAGAAAAAAGTCTTGTATCAGAATGGAATGTAATTCTCCATGAGAGTATACTAAGCTGACTCACCCTAACTAGAATGTCACTGGGCAGAATGTTGGGGTAGGGAGGAGGAAAAGAATCAAGACGTACAAAGGCCCTGGGGCAAACAGCTTGGCAATTCCTCAGAGGCTGAACACAACAAAAATGAAAGTAGGAAGATTTGTACACGAGTGTTCATAGCACCATTACTCTCTACAGCCAAAAAAGTGAAACAACCCCCAAATGTCCACCAGCTAATGAATGGCTAAATAAAATAGATCCCTACAATGAATACTATTCAGCCATAAAAAGGAATGAAGTACTGATTTACAGTACGGATGAACCTTGAAAACGATGCCAAGTGAAAGAAGCCAGTCACCAAAGGCCACGTATTTACTGAATGATTGCATTTATGTGAAATGTCCAGTATAGACAATTCCATGGAAAGTAGATGGGGGCTGCGGGGTGTATGAGTTTGCTCAGGCTGCCATCACAAAGTACCAGCAGGGCGCCTGGCTCGCTCAGTGGAGTGTGTGGCTCTTGATCTTGGGGTTGTGAGTTTGAGCCCCACGTTGGGTTAGAGATTGTATAAATAAATAAACCTAAAAAACAGAACAAAGTACCACACACTGAGTGGCTTAAACAATAGAAATTTGTTTTCTCACAGTTCCAGAGGCCGGAAGTCAGAGATCAAGGGGTCGAGAGGGTGGATTCCTTCCAAGGCCTCTCTCCTGGGCTTGTAGAAGGCTTGTCCTTTTCCTATGGCTTCACTTGGTCTTACGTTGTGTGTCTGTGTCCTGATCACATGACACTAGTCATACTGGATTAGCGCCCACCCTAATGACCTCACTTGACCTCTTTAGAGACGGTGTCTCCAAGTACATCCCATCTGGGGGTTAAGAAGTCAACATATGAGCCTGGGTTCCTCAGTCAGTTAAGCATCTGCCGTCGGCTCAGGTCATGATTCCAGGGTCCTGAGATCGAGCCCCACGTCAGCGGGGAGCCTGCTCCTCCCCCGCCCTCTGCCTGCCACTCCCCCTGCTTGTGCTCTCTCTGTCAGATAAATAAAATCTTAAAATACATATATGTGTGTATATATATGTATATATATACACACACACACACATACACACACACACACACATATACACATACACACACTCAGAGGAGTGTCTGAGGATTTAAAAACAAAAACAAAAAGGAATTCAACATATGAGCCTGGGTGGCTCAGTCAGTTAAGCATCTGACTCTTGATTTCAGCTCAGGTCATGATCTCAGGATTGTGAGATGGGGCCCTGTGCACTGGGCTGCGTGCTCAGCAGGGAGTCTGCTTGAGATTCTCTCCCTCTTCCTCTGCCCCTCCCATGGGTTCATGTGTGCACACTCTCTCGTACTCTCTCTCTCTCTCTCAAATAACTAAAAAAATCTTTTTCTTTTAAAGATTTTTATTTATTCATTTGAGAGAGAGAGAGCGCAAGAGAGCACAAGCTGGGGAGAGGCAGGGAGAGAGGGAGAAGCAGACTCTCTGCTGAGTGGGCTCGATCCCAGGACCCTGAGATCATGACCTGAGCCGAAGGCAGACTCTTAACCGCCTGAGCCACCCAGGCGCTCCACTAAATAAATCTTTAAAAAATAAAAAAAGAATTGGGGCACTTGGGTGGCTCAGTCAGTTAAGCATCTGCCTTCAGCTCCGGTCATGATCTTGGAGTCTTGGGATAGAGCCCTGCGTTGGGCTCCCTGGTTATTGGGGAGTCTGCTTCTCCCTCTGCCCCTTCCCCCACACATTCTCTCTCTCTCTCTGTCTCAAAGAAATAAAAAGAATCTTTAAAAAGAGAATTCAATGTATGATTCAAGGAGGACACCAATTCAACTGTAACGGGAGGAATGGAGTGACTGCTCATCAGTATGGGGCTTCTTTTTGACATGGTGAAAATGTCCTGGAATTAGTGGTGATCAATGCACAAATTTGTGAATGTACTAAAAACTCTGTCCACTCTGAAAAGATGAGCTTTGCCCTGGGGCAAGAAGGAGCCTGGTGTACAAAGAGGAAGGAGAAAAACGGGGGGAGACAAGCTGGTGGAGTTGGGGCCCCATTCCCTAGGGCCTCTCAACACTAGGAGCCCCCATATTTCAGGAGTCTGCTCCCTGCATAAGACTTCGCCCTTCTCCACAGTGTCTGGCATTAAAGCTCATTTTTTGGGACCCTTTCAAACTGGGATAGGGATTGGAATTAGGACACTTCTTAACCCTCCAGGGGTCAACTCCTGTCCCTGGTGGGCAGTGGGCCGTGGAGCAGTCGGACACAGCTCGGGATGACCTCTTGCTGTTCTACGTCCTCTTCAGCTAGTAAGTCCTTAGTTCTAACAATCCACTGCGTAGGTAGCAGTATGCTCTTGCCCAAGGTCACACGGCCCACACAGCTAATGGCAGAGTCAGCCTGGCTCCAGGGTCCGTGCTGTTCCCTTCTACCCAATGCTGCCTCAAACAGCCCTCTGAGTCAGGGTTTATTAGCCTATTGTTATCCTCATTTGACAGATGAGGAAGCTGAGGCACAGAGAGGTGAATGACTTGGCTTGGGTCATACTGTGAGCTAGGACGAGATGTCGGGAATGGTGTGGGCATGCGCATGGGTAAGAGCCCTCGGTGCCCGGCGCCCAGCGAATCCCAGACACAGAGCCTGGGGGAGGGTAGGTCTAGGGGGAGGGTTGTGATGGGGAGAGGCAGGGCTCAGGGCTGGCCGCCTGCTTCACTTCCTCCCTGCTTCCTCCAGGCCCTCAGCCCGTCCCTGGGGGCGGCTCCTTGGCCAGGCTGCCGGGAGGGCCCACACTGCCAAGGGAGGTCGGGGCCAGTGTCAGAGGTGCTGAAGAGCCACCAAAGGGGGTGCCCGGGGAGCAGGGTGCCTGCATCCTTGGGAAGCCGCCTCCCGGCTTGGGGGTGGGGGCGGCAGAGGCCCGCGTGACAGTGCGGCTGACATTCCTCAGCGGCCACGTGGCCCCAACTGGCAGGGACAGCTGCGGCCGGTGGCCGGACCAGCTTTGTTCCCAGGGTGGCGCCCGCTCTCCATCCAGGCCCCGCTCGGCTCCTGCCTGGCACTGCTCTCCTTCCTGGGGCTCCGTGGGCAGCTGACCCTGGGGTCCCCACCATGAATGCCTAGAAGCCCAGAGCCACCGGGGTCTCTCCGTCCTCGAGCGGCGCAGGGCTCTGGAAGGATGGGGCAGGACCAGACGAAGCAGCAGATCGAGAAGGGGCTCCAGCTGTACCAGTCTAACCAGACGGAGAAGGCGCTGCACGTGTGGATGAAGGTGCTGGAGAAGAGCGCGGACCTCGTGGGGCGCTTTCGCGTGCTGGGCTGTCTGGTCACTGCGCATTCGGAGATGGGCCGCTACAAGGAGATGCTAAAGGTGGGCCCGGGCTGGCCACCCCCGGGCTTCGGACCCTCCCGCCTCCTCAGACACCCCCATGTCCCACAGGCTAGCAGCCCAGCCCCGCTGGGGCTCTGAGTCCGGTCGAAGGCCCTTGTGGCCTTGAACTTTGCTCTGAGACCGAGACAGAGCTTCTCAGCTTCAGGGTTCGAGAGTCTCCAGGCCGGGTCTCGGAAGCTAGGTTCCAGCCTTCCTGTTTGGGGTGCTGAGTCGGAGCCTGAGGGGGCGTGAGCTCCAGCTCTGGGGCTGGGTGGGTGGGTGGGTGGTGCGGGTAGGCTGGGGTCGAAAGGTGAAGGCTATGGGTCTGAGCGTGGCTCCAGGTCTGACGCTTCTAGCCTATGGCTGGGGAGCAGAGAACTCGTCTGAGGCCTTGGCTGGAAGCTCTGGGTCCGAGGCCTCGGCTGCGAGGCAGGGAGGAGGCCCGGGTCTGAGGCTCAGAGTCCAGGCTGACCGCACTGCCCCGACCCTCCGGGCAGTTCGCTGTGGTGCAGATCGACACCGCTCGGGAGCTGGAGGATGCTGACTTCCTTCTGGAGAGCTACCTGAACCTGGCACGCAGCAACGAGAAGCTCTGTGAGTTCCACAAGACCATCTCCTACTGCAAGACCTGCCTCGGCCTGCCCGGCACCAGGGCAGGCGCCCAGCTCGGAGGCCAGGTCAGCCTGAGCATGGGCAATGCCTTCCTGGGCCTCAGCCTCTTCCAGAAGGCCCTGGAGAGCTTCGAGAAGGCCCTGCGCTATGCCCACAACAATGACGACGCCATGCTCGAGTGCCGTGTCTGCTGCAGCCTGGGCAGCTTCTATGCCCAGGTCAAGGTGGGCCGGGGCCCCGGGGGCGGGTGGGGGAGGGCTCGGGTCCCCTGACACCCTCTCGCGAGCCGCACTTCTCATTCAGGACCTTGCTCAGTCCTCCCACGTAGGAGAGTCTGAGAGGGAAGACTCCCCCAGGAAGGTAGAGACTTACCAGGAAGGGCAGGGCCAGAATTCAAACCCTGGTCTGTCTGCCTTCCTGGGGAAATGGGAGGCTCCTTCTGAGGACTGGCCATGAATCCGTACTGCCCTGTGTTTGCTATGTGGTCTTGGCACCTCTCGTCTCCGAACCTTGGTAGGTACATCTATAAAATGAGGGAGGGTAGGGCCCACCTTCCAGCACAGTTTTAAGGACTCATTCATCAAGTATTTATTGACTCTTTACTCTATGCCCGGCTCCGTGGGCTTGGGAGGCAAGCAGTGAAAACAACAGCAAAGCCCGTGGCCTTGTGAAGCTTGCATTCTAGTAAGAGTCAAATAAACACAATCAGTAAGTCAATGACATAGCGTGCTAGAAAGTGCTTAGGAGAAAGGAAAGTGGGAAAAGGGGGTGGGAAGTGCCGAGGATGGGGTGTTGCAATTTCAAATCAGGGGATTGGAAGGCCTCATAGAGGTGTTATCAGTCTGATGATTGGAAGCACAGGAGAGGGTAAGCCATGCAGAAATCTGGCAAGAGCTTGAAAAAGAGACAACAGCTAAAGCAAACCCCTGCCCTGGGTGAGGAGGGGGGCATAGCTGACCTGTTCCAGGGATTGGGGAGGCCAGCATGGCCGCAGCAGGTGTGTGAAAGGAGGTAGGAGGTGGTGAGAACCAAGAGGTACGGAGGCAGGGGAGAAGGCAGATCAGTTTGAACTGATGGAGCCGGTGACGGATGGCTGGTTTCTGGTCGAGTGTTTGTTCTCCTGGGACCCCCTAGGCATCCAGGCTGCGCTTGGCCCACGGGGGATGTTGATGCCCGGCACAGTAGATGCTTAATAAAATCTTGGGGTAAATGGGTGTATAAATGCTGATGAATCAGAGGTGGGATGCGAGGAAATGAGAGTCATCCAGGACGACACCAAGGATTTTGTTTTCAGCAACCACACATAGGAAGAACCCACTCAGTGAGACTTGCTAGATGGGAGAGGGATAGGGTGTTTTAAAACCTTTTTTATTGTGAAGACAATTAACCGTACAGGAAAATCGAAAGAATAATATACTGAACCTCCATATCCCCACCACCTAGATTGAACAATTATTAATATTATGCCATATTTGATTTACATATTTTAACTGAAGTGTTATGACATGAAATTATAGACATCATGATATTTTACCCCGAAGTAGTTCAGTATGCATCTCTGAAAGAAAAAAAAAAAAGACATTTTCTTATATAAGGACACTTTCTTACATAATCACAATTATCTCTTGAATTTCTCTGCTTATCTTGAAAATACGCCTCTACCCTCGGCTTCTATAAATTGGAACACAGACATGAGGCACACGAGCAGTGGGCATTATGTCTCCTAAAGTCTCTTTCAGTAGATTTCTCCCGTCCCCTTTATTTTCCAGGATTTATCTAACAAGGCAGACTGATTGCCCTGTAACAGGTTTCATCTCATGTCCCATTGCTTCCATAAGGAGTCACGTGACTGGTCCCCCCACCCCCTCACCCCCTTTGCTCCCAGCGAACTGGAACTTAGTGACCAGGGAAGACTCGGTCACACCTTTTTGGTGAGAAGATTATGTAGGCGCTGCTGCGTGCTTCATCACATCCGATAGAGGGGGCGACAACCCCATCCCTCGGTTTCAGGGTTAGCGTTTTTTCCTTCCCTGACCAGCAGGTGAACTTGGGGGGCGTGGCGCTCCGGCCCCCTGTGAAAATTCAGTTCTGCGGCCACAGTTTCCATAATGGATTTAGCATCCAGTGATGCTTGTTGCCCGAATCAGTTCTCTTATTTCGACTGTAAGGAAATGGCGATTTCCAAGTTCTACCTTTCCTTCTACAGTTGTTGGCTGGAATTTTCTCTAAGGAAGAACGCTCCCCCGTCAAATGGGGCTAATTGGCGCCTCTGAAATGCAGTTCCTACAGAAAAAACGGGGTACTTTTTCCTTTCCTTTAGTTCCCACTTTGATGATGAGGAGTTGAAGTCATAGCGGCCTCCAATGATCATACTTACCTGGTTTGCTTTCTTCTTTTGGAGTACCGTTACGAAATCCTGCATTTTTTTTTTTAAGTATTCGGTCTTCTTCAGTTAATTGCAACATTGTGCTTTGTGATGCTCAAATTATCTTGACTTTAGTTAATGGAATTCCTTCAATAAGTCTCCTGTGTCCCTTTGGAGAGACTTCATTTAAACACTGAAAGTGTTCTTGTTTTCTGCAATGATTAAACTGTCCCAGGCTCAATTTGTATATTCCCTGCCCCGGACCTGCAATCAGCCATTTCTCTGGGCTCTTTTTGGTGGGAAATTGTATTAAAGACCAAATGTGGGTTCTCAAGGTGCTCATTGCTACTGAGGGTTGTGATGGCTTCTAAATCTTTTTAGTTGCCAAGACAACTGAAGTTTATGCTAATATTTGCAATTCAAATCTAATGTTTCAGGATTTTCCTTAATTTATTTTAATCTTGATTCTCTTTTCTCTTAGACTGAAAATGTTGGCTTTTAGCAACATAATTACACATTTATTTTATTCTACAAAATACTTTCCAAAGACAATACCAATATTACTTAAAAAAAAAAGACAACTGAAGGAAGTTTAAGATTTCTTTGCCTTTCGTTCTTTTGTCTTTATCAAATATCCCGCTATGGATGAACTGCCCAAAGACATACATTCCAAGGTCATTTGAAATAATTATATTTTTCTATGTGGTTATATTACTATAATGCAATATAATACATTATAATGTAGTAATATCTTATAGCATTATATTTTAATAGTATATTATTACGTTATACTAATTCTATAATTAAACTTATAATTAATTAATTATATTAATATGATGATATGCAGTTAGGGTCATTTATTTCCATTTTCTATTTTTAGGGTTTTAAAAAAAAATAAAAAAATTTTGAAGCTGTAGAACATTTACATGGCTTCAAATTTAAAAAGTGCGTCACAAGGGGCACTGGGCTGGCTCAGTTGGTGGAGGGTGCAACTCTTGATCTCAGGGTCATGAGATCCTGCCCCATGTTGGGCATAAAGATTACTTACATAAATAAAACTTTAAAAAAAAGTATGCAAAATGTGTGAGGAACAGGTTTTTATTGGGGTTATCGAGAGTTCTCTTTTGGTCTCATATTAACTTGGAGATGCTTGTTAGATATGAAGTGAAAGATCAAAAAGATTTTCTATGAGAAAGAACAGAGCAATGGGGTTATAGCTGAAGGGGACATGAGGTCAAAAGAAGGTTGTTTGAAATTGATTTTTTTTCTTAATGAGGCAAGAAATGCCAGAATGTATTTGTACGCCGATGGGAATGATTGAGTGGAAAGAGATGGGGGCGGGGGGCGCCTGGGTGGCTCAGTCTGTTAAGCGTCTGCCTTCGGCCCAGGTCATGATCCCAGGGTCCTGGGATCGAGCTTCCTGCTCAGTGGAGAGTCTGCTTGTCCCTCTCCACCTGCTTGTGCGCTCTCTCTCTGTGTCAAATAAATAAATAAAAGCTTTTTTAGAAAGTTTTTTTTAAAAAAGAAGAAAGAGCCAGGGGATTTGTTCCCGAGTCCCATGGAGGGACTCGCATCTGTAGGAGCAGGGAGTCCTCCTCCAGAGTGGCAGGAAGAAGGCAGAGTGGTCCATATCGAGGATTTGGTGGAGAAGGCAGTCCTCTCTGACTCTCTTCTGTTTTCCCTGTGGAGTATGAAGCAAGGTCATTAGCTGATAATGGACAGGTAGAAAGAGCTTTTGGAGGTTTGAGGAGAACGAAAGGATGAAGGAATGATTTCATTGCCTCAGTGAGTCTGTTCCAATGTTCTCTGGAGCAGATTGTGCTGGCAACCAGTCCCTGAGCCTTTGGTGAGCACCTGCTGCTGGGTGCCGGGGGGCAAACACTAGCGGGGGGCCTGGTACCCCCCTTTTGTATGTCTCTGAAGATAAGGGGCTCAACTGGGACTAAGTGAGAACAGAAGCCAACTGTATTTTCTTGCCTTCTCATTCATCCCTTCGTTCAACAAATACTCACTATGCATCTACTAAGTGCCAAGAACTGTGCTAGGCTCTTGGGATGCATCCGCAAACCCGATGAAAATTCCTAGGTTCACGGAGCCCACACCTTTTCAGCGTCTCTTCCTTCTGCCTGGATCACTCTTTCCTGGGACACCTGAATGAATGAGCGAACACCGGCGAGGCCCTGGAGCCCTTGACTTAGGGGCAGCTCCGGCCATTCAGTGGGCCCCTTCTTGTCCCACCTCCTCCCTATGTCCCCCGCAGGACTACGAGAAAGCCCTGTTCTTCCCCTGCAAGGCCGCAGAGCTCGTTAGCGACTATGGCAAAGGCTGGAGCCTCAAGTACCGGGCCATGAGCCAGTACCACATGGCCGTGGCCTATCGCCTGCTGGGCCACCTGGGCAGCGCCATGGAGTGTTGTGAGGTGGGCCAGGAGGGAAGGTGGGCAGGTGGAGGGTGGTGGCGTGGGCTCGGGTGTCCTCCTCCCACATCAACCCACTTAGGGCCCCAAGATTTGCCTTTGGCCCCCTTCTCCATGTGCCCCGAAGGATGCGTTTGTTCTGCCCACTCCCCTGCCCCAAACCTCACTCCCTTCCAGTCCATTCTCAGGGGGAGGGGGCTTCCCTCTGCCCTCCCCCCATACACACTCTCTGTGGGGCACTTTCAGTAGGAAGAAAGCCGGTCTCTGGAGTGCCACTGACCTGGCTTCAAATCCTGGCGTCGCTACTTACTAGCCAGGTGCCCTTGGTCAAGTCACTTCTGTCCACTGGATGGGTGTGGTGAGGCCTCAGTGGTTCCGTGTGTGGGGCCTCGGCACCGTGCTAGGTCTGTTGGGCTCCGAGGATGTTGGCGATCCCTGGGCTGCCCTGTCAGAGGGGCCCACTGAGTAATGACACCCCAGTGGTGGTGGGGGGGGCAGATGTGCAGGCCTGAGCTGCCAGCCTGCCTTCACAGGAATCTATGAAGATTGCTCTGCAGCACGGGGACCGGCCACTGCAGGCCCTCTGCCTGCTCTGCTTTGCTGACATCCACCGGAGCCGTGGGGACCTGGAGGTGAGGCCCCTGGGGTGCGGAGGGAGGGCTTGCAGGCCTGGTCCAGTCTGACTGCACCCTCCCCCCGGCTGTGCAGACAGCCTTCCCCAGGTACGACTCTGCCATGAGCATCATGACGGAGATTGGAAACCGCCTGGGGCAGGTGCAGGTGCTGCTGGGCGTGGCCAAATGCTGGATAGCCAGGAAGGCGCTGGACAAGGTGAGATGGGGCTGTTTCCGACAGCCCCCGGTTCTCCCCGGTGCTCCCATTTGGAGCCAGTAGGTCAGCCAACACTCTGTGGGGCTGGTCCTGGGCAGGACTCTTTCAGACATTTTGTCTAACATCAGCCTCACCCGAAGCCCATGAGCTCAGTCCATTCCAAGCCATTTTCCAGACTCAGAGAAGGCCCACGACGTGCCCAGACCCACAACTAGTAAAGGGCCAGAGGTGGGTTGGAACTCAGGATGCTTTAAAGTCTTTCACGATTTCACAACACCTAATGAGACAGGAATATTCTTCCCATTCTGTATCTGAGTAAACCGAGGCAACAGGTAACTTGACCACACAGCTCTGTGACTGGGCTCCAGCCTCCTTTTGCTACCTTCACACGCAGGGCAGCTGCCCAGCCATGGTGTCCTCCCCAGGCCCGCCCCTCCCAGCCCCTTCCTCTCCTGTGAGCCAAGGCCTCTGTCAGCTCTGCCTGCAGCCCTGGCCTGTGCTTGCCTTCCAGGCTCTGGATGCCATCGAGAAAGCCCAGGACCTGGCCGAGGAAGTGGGGAACAAGGTCAGACCTGATTCTGTCTTCTGGGTCTGGAGTCAAGAGCCCAAGGTGGGATCTCGGGTGTGTGGAGAGGGCTTCACTGAGCCTGCACATGCCCTGAGCCCTTCTGGATCTCCAGGAGCTGCCCCCACCCATTCCCACACCCTGGCTATTTCTCTTCCACCCACAGAGCACTTTGGAGGGCAGGGCAAGAATTCTGTAGCTCAGAGGACATCAGAATTCCTCAGAGCTTCTTGATGGTCATTAAATCTCCCAACAGTGGGTCCACTCACTAAGAGCTGGGCACACACAGGTTCTTCTAGATATTGGTCCCACTCCTCACTGTCTCCCTGCAAGGTGGGCACTGCAAGCCCCATTTTACAGGTAAGGAAAGCGAGGCTCAGGGAGGTGCTCCAGGACCCACACTTTGTACCTGGTCTGTCTTAACTCCAAAGCCCGTGGTCCTCCCATAGTGTCTGTGGCCTCTCAAATTTAATAGTTATATCCAAACCTTTAAATGTTGACAATAGGCTCAGTGTTTCTTGAAGCCTTCTAGAAGATACGAATTTCTCTGGGATCCAGTGCACAGCCCAACTAAAATGCCAAATAGATTATAGCCACTCAGTTTTACCCAAGTATTTCAGGTTGGTCAGAAATGCTGATGAGCTGTTGTGTGTATTTAATTAACAAAAACAGGAGAGCAAATTAATCCTTATGGTGTCAATGCAGCAGATCTGGTCAATAAAATCCTTCAAAAACATGGGGTTTCCCAGCTAGTTCTAGGGGTGAGCACCAACTACCTCACCGCCCCCCCCATTCTGCGTGGGGGAGAAGCTAAGGCCCAGAGAGGGTGGGACGGTTTTCCTAGGCCCATCAGCGACGCAAGAACGCCGCCAGGACCAGACCGTGTGTGTCCTGACTGCTCGGTGGGCCCTCCGGGACGGCTTCTCGGGCTGGGCAAGGAGGGAGGCTCACCAGTACTGACGTGGTCTTGTCCCCCACGCCCGCTCTCCGGTCCCCGCTGGCCCCAGCTGAGCCAGCTCAAGCTGCACTGCCTGAGTGAGAACATCTACCGCAGCAAGGGGCTGCAGCGCGAGCTGCGCGCCCACGTCGTGCGCTTCCACGAGTGTGTGGAGGAGACCGAGCTCTACTGCGGCCTGTGTGGCGAGTCCATAGGCGAGAGGAACAGCCGGCTGCAGGCCCTGCCATGCTCCCACATCTTCCACCTCAGGTGAGGGCTCCTGGCCGGTGGGCAGGGGGCACCCACGGTCTCTTCGGGGTACGCTAGGGCCCCAGCTGCCCTAACCACAGTAGTAACACTGAATGTAGCGCGCTCTGCGTTCTAAGAGTGTTCTAGAAGCTTCCCCTGTGATAACTCATGGAATCCTCCCAGTAGCCCTATGAGGTGGCCATCATTACTCCCCCCAAAGAGAATTCAGAGAGGCCTCTCAAAGGCCATGAGATTCAGACACCCAGGGCTAGACCTGCGTCCATGCCAACCTCCTCACTCCTGACCTCCTGGAAGGCCCAGGACAGAGTGCCAAGGGCAAGCAGGGCCGCCGGGAGGAGGCTGGGGGCCCTCCCCTCCCCTTTGACACCGACCCAGCTCCTGCAGAGGGGAGGGGAGGAGAGAGAGCCCAGGCCCAGGATGGTAGCCTGGGTTCAGTGAACGGACAGAGTCCTTTGCCTCCCAAGGTGCCTGCAGAGAAACGGGACACGTAGCTGCCCCAACTGCCGCCGCTCATCCATGAAGCCCGGCTTTGTGTGAGTCCCACCAGCAGTCTTGGGCTTCTGCCTCACTTCCCCCTTTGCCTTGTCCATCATCATGCTGGGGGCCCCTGATTCGCCATGCCTTGGACCCTGTTTACTCCTGGGGCAGCCGCCAGGGCCTCCTCCAACCTGTTGGGGCCCAGGACCTGCCCACCTGTTGTTCGTCCAGGCTCCACTGCCCTCCCTGCCTCTTTGTACTTTGCTCTTTGTAGAAAAATAAACTGTTGGTACCTGAGCCCAGCGATTCTTTTTGCCGGTGTGCTGGGGCCAGCACGGACAGGACAGCTTCTTCCCCAACTGGTCTTCTTGACTCCTGTCGGGCAGTTCTGACAAGTGTGAATTTGGGGTCAGCAGCTCCTGTGCTCACACGCAGTCACTGAACAACCTTGGACAAGTCACTTAACCTTTAGCAAATGCTGTTATTTAAAGAAATTTCTGCTTTCAACTGCTTCCAAGAAAACCACTAGACAGTTTCCCACCAAGTTGAGGGGTTCTTTGTGAAGGCTTGACTGAAAATATATGCCATGTGGCTCACATGAAGTTCATTTTAGGGGTGCCCTGGGTCTCGCCTTAGAGTCATAAGCAGAGATCCTCCAGAGCAAGGGACACAGATACAACAAAAACGGGTCTCATTTGATCCAGAGAACTGCGCTACTCCTTGAGATGACAAGAAACGATTACAGATGTGAGTCATAATGTTTTTAATTGTAGAGGCTGTTGTCCATTCAGCTCTGCCCACGTGGGCAAGTCTGTGGCGCCCGCTCAGAAGTTAGCAGCAGCAATTTCTCTTTAAAACTGGTTAATGATTCTCTCTGGTAACCTTGGGCATGCCTTTTTTTTGGCTCTCTGCACACGGCTGGCGTATGTTGCCTATGGTTTGGGAAGCAGAGCCATCTCGCGAATCCCCTAATTCCTAGCTGCGCCAGATTCTGAGGTCGAATCATTCCTTCCAAAGCACCCTTTCAATTACTGGCTAGATTAAGACTACATTTCCCAAGGGCCCTCGAGGTTCCCATCGCTTCTCCCTCCCCTTCCGGTTTTACATCCAGGCTCCGCCCATTGCGCGCACCGACCAATAGCGCATCCACCTGTCGCTCCCGGCTTAAACTGGACGAGGGTGGTAACGTTTCAGGAGCGGCGGGGGGAGCGGGTCCTGTGTCCCGGGCTTGGTCTTTTGAATTGGAGAAGCAGATTCGTTATGGCGGTAGCGGCCGGAACTAATTCGGTCAAGAGTCAGGAATTGGAGAGAGAGGTCCGCCACTAGGCAGGAGCAGGCCTTCAGAAAGATAGTATTAATCCTGGCTGAAGTTTCTGTCCAGTCCGATTTTCGGTCTTCTCCTTCGGGATATGAATCTGCTGCCGAAAGTCGAGAGTCCAGTGACTCGGCAGGAGAAGATGGCGACCGTGTGGGATGAGGCTGAGGTGTGCGCCGGGAGAGTTGGGGGCCTTGGAGCCGGGGCCAGCGGGAAGACGCCTTTGGCGGGAGGGTAGGAAGTGGTTGGGGGGGGGTCAGGGTCTGGCCTGGTCCCGGGGTCGGGGCCGCTTGGAATGTGGACAAGGGTCTCGACTCCTTCATTTTGGTTTTATGGGCGGGGAAGCTGAGGCTGTGAGTGGGCTGAGGATGCGGAATCCTTGACCTGAGTAAAAAAAAAAAAAAATTTTTTTTGTTTTTTTGTTTTTTTTAACAGCAAGATGGAATCGGGGAGGAGGTGCTCAAGATGTCCACAGAAGAGATTATCCAGCGCACACGGCTGCTGGACAGTGAGATCAAGGTGGGCTCACAGCCCCAGTGGCGGGCAGCGAAGCCCCCACAGGGCAGGCCCTGGAGATCCCAGCAGCGTCTTTCACGTTGTTCTCGGCCTTTCCAGGAAGACGCAGGGCCCACGGATTAGAAAAAGTGAAAAGAAAACTAAGCCTTAAAAGGGACACGAAGAGGGACAGGGTGGTGGGAGGGCAGGCCTGAGAGAAGGATTCATCAGACTGCCTTTTCCAGCGAGGTCTTTAAATATTCCTCTTGAGAATCTTTCTTTCAGAAAGTCCTCATTTTACAGATGAGTAAACAGAGAGGTTTTTACTGTGGTGAAGTACCCAGCCCTTAATTAAGAAGCAGAAGCTAAAACCTGTATTTGCCTGATTCAGAGCCCTGCTCTTTTCCCTCTGCTACAACTACCTTCAGGAGGTTTCCAGACTGGCCTGTTTTGCCCTCTGCTGGATGTGGACACAGGTTCACCCTTCAGAGAGCTTTAGAGCTGAGTGAATGGATGTTGGAAGGTCCCCTGGGCAGCCCGGGCCTCACCAATTACAGGGCCCTAGGATAAGCTGAGCCCAGGCTGAACATTTGCTTCCACTTGCCCTCCTCCCAGATCATGAAGAGTGAAGTATTGCGAGTTACCCATGAACTCCAAGCCATGAAGGACAAGATCAAAGAGAACAGTGAGAAAATCAAAGTGAACAAGACCCTGCCGTACCTTGTGTCCAACGTTATCGAGGTGTGTGTGTATGTGGAGGGGAAGAGAAAAGGGTCAGCCGGGCTTGGAGGCAGCCTGCGATGGGGCCATTGGAAAAAGAGTGGGTGAAAAGTTTTGAGGCCCAAGTTGCACGTTAGAACTACACCTCCTGGGGCCCCGTCCCTAATGGGCATTTCCAGGGTGCTATATATACACACCTAGACACCCTGAAAAGGCCTCAGAAGCCACACATGTTTCCTCTTTATTTGGGGGGTAGAGAGCTCTTGGGGGACAGAAAAGCAACACCTAAAGGGATCTTGTCAGTCCCCTGGCTTATCAGCCACACCTTTGCTGAGACTGGGGCTAGTCTGAGGAAGGGGGTGGATTGTTTTCACCTGGGAAGTGCTAGTCTCTCAGGAGTTCAGGGGGCTGAGCAGGGCCTCTTGACCTGAGCTTTTTCCCTTCCCAGCTTCTAGATGTTGATCCCAATGACCAAGAAGAGGATGGTGCCAATATTGACCTGGATTCCCAGAGGAAGGGTAAATGTGCAGTGATCAAAACCTCTACACGACAGGTGAGGCTAGCTCAAGGATAGAACTAAGGAGGTGGGACAGGACTAGGGAGCTTTATTATTGAAGGCAGTAACTGAGATTCAACCTAGAATTTTTCCTACAGACATACTTCTTGCCTGTGATTGGGTTGGTGGATGCTGAAAAGCTAAAGCCAGGAGACTTGGTGGTGAGTGGTGTCCCTGAGCCTGGGCAGGGCTTTTCCAGTGAGGTTTCTCCCACTGACTAGCTGAGCCTCTGCCGCAGGCCCCGGTCACTGTTGGCCCTGAACCTTGGCAGAGCAGCCCGGGGAGTCTGAGCTCATCAGCTTACTCTTTGGTTCTTGTCTTCCCTAGTCCTGTATTTTCCTTTCACTTTACAGACACCTGCCACCCAGCCAGGTAGTTAGGTCTTGAGCTGGGACGAATCTGAAGGCTTCGTGCTCTGTCCCCAGGGTGTGAACAAAGATTCCTATCTGATTCTGGAGACCCTGCCCACAGAGTATGACTCTCGGGTGAAGGCCATGGAGGTGGATGAGAGGCCCACAGAACAATACAGTGACATCGGGGGCCTGGACAAGCAGATTCAGGAGGTGAGGGAGGCACGGGCTGCTAATAGCAGCATTGCCCACCTTTTGTGTTTTTCTGCTTCATTGACCAGAGCACTTACTGCCAACATGCCTCTTATCATAGCATTCCAGGGAGGTGAGGAGGGTGCCATGTCACAGTTTAGGAGACTGAGGTCCAGAGATTAAATGACTTGTCTTGAGGGTCACAGAAGGTTAGGACCAGAGCCAGGACTGGAACTCAGGCTCCTGGTTCTTACCCTGGTGCCTTTCTACCGTGTCCTGCTGTTCCTGGAGCGGCCGTAGCCAGCCTTGGTGAGAGTGAGCATTCTGTGTCCTTCTGATGCAGGGGAAGGAGAGGCCATGTCCCCGAATTGGCGTTAGGAGGTTTGCGGGATGGGGTTGAAGTCATTAAGTGTCAGGCGGTAGGATCCCTCCAGGCTTCACTCTCCTCACCCAGGACTTCTTCCTGGCAGCTGGTGGAGGCCATTGTCCTGCCAATGAACCACAAGGAGAAGTTTGAGAACTTGGGGATCCAGCCTCCAAAAGGAGTGTTGATGTATGGCCCCCCAGGTACGGGGAAGACCCTGCTGGCCCGGGCCTGTGCCGCACAGACCAAGGTGAGTGCTTTGGAAGGGAATGAGGAAGAAATGGATAGAAGCTAAAGCTCTGCCAAGCAGGCTCAGAGGGACCTTTCTTGGTGCCTTTGGCCTGACTTTTGTCACCATGCCCCTTCGACAGGCTACCTTCCTGAAGCTGGCTGGCCCCCAGCTGGTGCAGATGTTCATTGGGGATGGTGCCAAGCTGGTCCGGGATGCCTTTGCTCTGGCCAAGGAGAAAGCTCCATCCATTATCTTCATTGATGAGCTGGATGCCATTGGCACTAAGCGGTAAGGGGTTGCTGAGTGGGGGCGCCTGGGTGGCTCAGTCGTTTAGCGTCTGCCTTTGGCTCAGGTCATGGTCCCAGGGTCCTGGGATCAAGTCCCTGCATCGGGCTCCCTGCTCTACGGGAAGCCTGCTTCTCCCTCTGCCACTCTCCCCGCTTGTGTTCCCTCTCTCGCTGTCTCTCTCTGTCAAATAAATAAAATCCTAAAAAAAGAGGGGGGTGGTGCTGAGTGCCACCAAGGAGATTGTTTTAAATTCCAGCTATTTCCCACCCTGTCCCCTCCTTCCCCTGGAACAGTGGTAACTCTACTCTTGTGGTTCTACGTCCTGAATTCTGTTCGAACTAGCTTCCTTGCTGCTTTTTTCCCCTGACCATCCGTTCTCCTCACGGCTACCTGCATGTTCCTTTCATACCTGCTTCCCTCACATACACCCACACTCCCTCACACAGACATCCTACTTGAAACCCTTTGTGGGCCCCCATTGCTCCTTGGGATAAATGCTGGACTTACCATGGCCTGCCTGGTCTGCTGTGTGGCTTTCCCTGTTCCCCTCCACTTCATCCTGGACCTGTCCCCGCCCCCACCTCTTCCCAGCATCCATTTAGTTAATTTTTTTAAGATTTTTATTTATTTATTAAGGCCATTTATTTGAGAGAGCAATTGAGCACATGCACTTGAGGTGGGGGAGGGGCAGAGGGGGAAGGAGAGGAAGAGGGAAAGAATCCCAAGCAGACTCCACCCCTGAGTGCAGAGCAGGAGGTGGGACTTGACCTCACGACCCTGAGATTATGACCTGAGCTGAAACCAAGAGTAGAACGCTTAACCGACTGTGCCACCCAGATGCCCCAACATCCCTTTGGTTTATAGGTCCGCTCTATAATTGAAGTCTATCTGGCCCTGGTGGGAGAGAGTTTGCACCTGTTCCTTTTCTAGAATGTACTTTTCCTGTTTTTTAGTGGTTGGTTGCCTAGCCTGTGTGTTCTCACCGTGAGAGATACTTCCTCAGGGATGCCTGCTTGGGCTCCCCTTTACACTCCAAGTCTGGATCCCATATTTCTAAGCTTTAGCTCAGTTTGCAGTGGCACATTCATTGGGGGATAGCCCAGGCAGTGGTTGGTTTTGCTGTTTTATCCTCAGCCTGGCTGATACCAGGAGTCTCTCCAGTCTCTGACACCTGTTCTGTGTCAGTCCTGGGCTGGGGGCCCCAAGTTGAGCGTGACCTTTCCTTGCCCTGGATAGTTGGGTTAGATTTCTGGTGGCTGGAGGAGGGGAAGGCTCTGCCCGAGTTGTGGCCTCATCAGTGTGTCGGGCCTCTTGCGTGCCCCAGCTTTGACAGTGAGAAGGCCGGAGACCGGGAGGTGCAGAGGACAATGTTGGAGCTTCTGAACCAACTGGATGGGTTCCAGCCCAACACCCAAGTAAAGGTGAGTATTGTCATTACAGATGAAGAAAATGGAGCTTAGAGGGCAGGGTACCTTCTCGGTCACCCAGCTAGTGCAGCTAGAATTAGAATTGAGATTGTCTTTAACACCGTTGTTTGGTATGGACCCTGGGCTGCCTCTCTGCTTGGCATGGCCTTGACTGTTGTCTGTCTGGGAGCCCCATCTTCCTCAGTTCACGTTGCTGCTTCTCCCCTCGCTCAGGTGATTGCAGCCACCAACAGGGTGGACATCCTGGACCCCGCACTGCTCCGCTCAGGCCGTCTGGACCGGAAGATTGAATTCCCCATGCCCAACGAGGAGGCCCGGGCCAGAATCATGCAGATCCACTCCCGCAAGATGAACGTCAGGTGAGCAAGGACATGAGCAAGGCGCTGAGATCTGAAGGGGCAGCAGCAGAGCCGTCTCTGTTGTCTTTCTCCTACTGAGTGTCCCCAGGTCTCCGCCCACTCCTCCTCCCCTCCCTGTTCACACAGAACTCTTCCACATGCCAGCCTCCGTTTCTCCCCACAAGCCTGAGATAGAATCTTGCTCGGGTCCAGGCCCTGATTCTGGGTGCTCTGCTCCTTAGAATCACCCTGCCTCTTCCTCCCCCGTGGTCTGAAGGTGCACAGGCTGGAGGCCCTCAGTTTCCTTGACTCCCCCAGCATGGCTCTGGGGAATCCAGCCAGGGGCCAGGTGGGCTTGGATTCAGATCTGGGTGGTCTCCAGCAGGTGGTATTACCCATCGAAGCCTGAGTTTCCTTGTCTGGTGCTTGGGGGTAATGGCACTGATCTCATGGGCTTGTGGCGCGTCTGGGGAAGTGCTCGGCACAAGAGACCAAGGCAGCACTGTGCTGATGCAGGACTCCCTCAGGGAGACAGCCATCCTCTTGCTCCCCCGCCCCAGGCTCCATCAGTCCCTGGAATCTCAGGTGCAGATTTCTAGAAGGCGAGAGCTCAAAAGACACAGAAATAACCTGTTCTCTGCTTTGACCTGCCTGCCCTCCGTTCTGTAACTCATACTGAGAAGAGAACAGGCACAGCGGGGAAGGGAGGGATTTGCCGACGTCACAGGACGAGTGGACCTCGCTGCCTGATGGGGAGTATGGGAGGATATCCTCTCCCGCCCCTCCCCATAACCATAAGTAACTGAGTCCTGTGGTGTCTGTCCCCCTCTCCCCCCCGGCCCCCCAGTCCCGATGTGAACTACGAGGAGCTGGCCCGCTGTACGGATGACTTCAACGGGGCCCAGTGCAAGGCCGTGTGTGTGGAGGCGGTGAGTGGTGGCGTGGGGGAGTGGGTTACTTCATGCCTTCTTGCCCCCCTTCCCTAAACAGGATGGGGCGTTTGGCTGGTGGAGACTGCTGGGCGGGGGAGAGGCTCAGAAGGCTGAGGCCTCTAGGAGCCGGGCCAGGGGTGCGGGAAGGCACCCTAGAGCCTGTCTGTCCTGGGTGCAGGGCATGATCGCACTGCGCAGGGGTGCCACGGAACTCACGCACGAGGACTACATGGAGGGCATCCTGGAGGTGCAGGCCAAGAAGAAAGCCAACCTGCAGTACTACGCCTAGGAGGTTGCCCACCACACCTGCTCCCGGGTCTGGTGCTGGTTAAAATCCATAATAAAAGATGGTTGCAGGTCCCTGCCACCTGTCTGTTGCACCTTTCCCGGGGCTTGGCTGGAAGGAAGAGAGGGGCCTGTGCAGGAGGCTCCCTCCCCACGTGCTGCTGCCTGGAACCCCTGAAACCACTGTGGGCCTCAAAGCAGTCGTCAGGCGAGGCCCTCCGGGAAGGATGGGTGCGTGCTACGGCTGCTGCCTGGGGTCTTCCGCCCCCCCACCCCCCACTGTGCCCCTCCCACCCCCTTTCCTGCTCCCTGCCCCACCCCTCCACTTTAGAGTCAGGGCCCTGCAGCTCCAGAACCAAGGCCCTGAATAGAAGCCAGCCTTTCCCCTTCGGCATTTTGGTCCCTCATCCTTGCTTCCCTGTAAAGCCAGGCTCTGCGTCTTTGCTCCTTGAAATTCCTCCCGTTTCCTGGCCCCTGAGCCTCCTGTTTCTCCACGTGTCCCCATTAGCTCTCTTGGCTCATTTCCTCCTGCTGAGAAATGAACCTTGAGCAAGAGCACTGAGAGCCCTTCTAGGCCTAACCTTTGGTCACAGTGTGTTCTCCCCCACCCCCCAGTTCCGCCGTCAGCCCCGCTCCCCATCGGGTCCCACGTCCTATCCGTTTCCTCGAGGATCTCGTTGGTCCTCTGCCCGTCCAACCTTCCAGCTCCCCTGCATTGTAGCTGGCCTCGTGTGGTTCACTGAGGGCCTGTTCTGGGCCCCGTGCCCCACGGATCTTGTGCATAACTGGATCTAGTTCTTCCAGTAGCCCCCAGTGGGGTAGTCCCATTTCCTAGATGCGTGTGAGCAGCTGGGCCAGGATTGCTCTTAGGTGGCATAGCTGGGATTTAAACCCAGGACAGTAAAGCACGTCTGCTTTCCCCTGTGCTCTTAGCAGCAGCTTTCGGGGGCCCCAGAATGCCTTCCAGAGTAAGAGCGTCTCAAGAATCCTGTCAGCTCTTACTTGCCTCCTAGCAAAAGCCCCTCCACACTCCTTTTCCCGCCCTCTCCCTGACTGGACGTGCCCACAGTGAGCTACTGACAGCCAGCTCATCTGGAGGGCTCGGCTCCTGGCTAGCTTCCCAACCCTGGACTCCCATCGCCTCCAGGCCGCCTGCTAGAGTGTGCCAGTGCTCGCAGGGGTGATCCCCTTGGCAATCCCATTGACTTCCACCCCTTGCCCAAGGCGCTCCCAGTACAGCCTCCGAGGGCTTGTGGTTACTGTCCCCTATCTGGGGACAGACTCGGCCAGGGACAGACTCTGCTCGCCATTGCTCCTGCATTCTCTGGTCCCTCTCCTGACCAGTCAGGGCATTCACCTCCTGACCGTGGCACAGCAGTGAACCCACAGTCCCCCACCCCCCCACACACACTCCCCCAACTTCCTCATTCATGAACGGGGGCCTCACTGCCTCCCCCGGGCAGCCTGAGTCCTGTGATTGCACGTGTACCTGTCACCTGGAAGGGCTCAACGCGGGTGGGAGCCCCAGTGCCGCCAAGGAGAGGGTGGGGGCGGGAGGGGGAAGGTCCCGGATTCCTTCCTTCCCCGGGCCCTGGACTGTCACAGCCGGCTGGGGCGGCTCCCTTTCTGCGGACAAGCCACCAGGTCAGGGCCAGGCACTCCCTGCTGAGGATGCCGCTGTCTGGGGCTTCAGCCCGGAGCGGCCTCCAGGACGGACAGGCGGGGCGGTTCTCAGCCAGGGCTCCTGAAGGCCGACCCGCATGGCTCGGGGAGCACAGGGGGACTCCGCTCTCCCCTTCCTGCCTTCCCGGGCGCGCGCTGTGGGGAAACAGCACCCCCCGGCGCCTGAGGCCGCCTTTACACTCAGAGGAAGTGAGAATCTGTGAAGGACCTCATGATCTAATTTTACTGAAGCAAAGCTGGAGATGACTGTGGATGGAGCTCCCTTCCTCCGTTTACTCAGGGGACAGGCTGGGGAGAAGCCCCTGGCTCTTAGGTCCATAAAACGAGGACCGCCACCCTGGGGGTGCTGTCGGCTACAGTGGCGCGGTGCCAGGCTTGCGGCTTTGGGCTCCAGAGCCAACAGGCCGGGCAGAGCGTGAACGGCTATGCCCTGTCCTGAGAAACGCTGCGAGGGTAACCGTTCAGAGAGGGGCACAAAGCAGAGCTGGAGCGGGGCTGCAGATGCCAAGGTGGGCAGGGTGGCCCGCTGACCGGGGGGGGGGGGCACAAAGCCACCAGCCTGGCTGGAGCAAGGGGCGTCCAGGAAAGCCCGGCTTGACCATGGACAGTGGTGTGCAGGAGAGAGGCAACCAGTTTGTATATAATATTTATTTGTATTTTATCTATAGTTATTTACAGAAAGAAACGGAACCACAGCACAACTGCTGTAAACCCATTCAGACCCTCTTGACGGCCGCTTCTCAGAATGTCCGCGGTTGAGCAGCAGGGCTGAGCCTAGCTGTGGAGCGGGCCAGCTCAGTGCCTGGGTGTCAGCCAAGGGAAATAGCTGGGGATTAGGGCTTCAGCGTTCTCCCAGAGCACATTCCTGCGTGCCGACAAGGCGGGGCCCTCACCACCCCCCAACCTACCCTCGGCCCGGGTGGGACAGGAAAAAGGGCCTGGGCAGGGAGGGGCGGCCACAGCCCACTATTCTGCCTCCAGGGTATCTCCGCCTCCAGGGTATCTCCGCCCGGACCAGCGTGAGCGTCCCTGAGCTGGACCAGCAGGCCTCTCTGGCCCAGGGCCGCTCACCGCCCTGCAGGCTGCTGCTTGGCAGCGGGAGGTGGCAAAAGCTGCAGGTGCTGCCAGGGAGCATTTCCTGGGGGCACAGGAGCTGGCCCAGGGCCGGCAGCCACGAGGAGAAGGTCTTGGGAAGCACCCCCGGCTCCATCCCGGGCTGGGTGGGACTGTCAGTGCTGAGTGCGGCGGCGAGGGGCTACACGAGCACCTGCCTCTCCTTTCTTTGGCCTTAGAACTGACAAAGGAAGGGCCAGGGCAACGGACACAGCAGAGAAGGCTCCCCAGCCTCAGCGCTCAGGCTGCCCGGGGCTCGGTGCCTGAGCAGAAGGCCAGGAACCCCAAGGCCCCAGAGGGAGACAGCTTTGGGCTCCCCGAAGCCCTGGGCTCCTGGGGCTCTTCTCACTCCCCCTGTGGGCTTGGTGGGGAGAGGCCTCCGCTTGGGAGCAGGGCTGCTATTCCTCAGTGCTCGCCGCGGGAAGTGCCGGATGGCGGGGGTAAGGAGACAAGACCACAGCGTGGCTGGGCGCGGGCATCGGGCCCTGGGCCCAGCGCACGATCACAGTGTCGGTCTCACGTGTACCTCTGCGCGCGCGCACGCGCACACACACGCACACGCACACACACACACACACACACACACCCCGTCCTCTAATCTGGTCAGAGGGGCGCTCTCAGGCACTCGCCCTGTGCCTCACACACGGTCAGACTGAATCCGAGTCTCTTATTGCTGGGGGCGGGGGGGGGCCGTCAGGGGCGGTCACCCCGCGAAGAGCGAGAAGAGCACCATCACCACGATGCCCGTGCAGAGCAGCAGGACCTGCTGCAGGGAGCGCCTGTGGGGGGAGGGGCCGGGCTCAGGGAGGCGCTGAGGGCGGGCCAGAGCCCAGAAGCCCACCCCCCGGGGGCGATGCTGACGGGCACTCACCACGGGTCCTCTTCCTCCAGGAGGTCGGGCAGCACGTTCACCAGGGCGATGTAGAGGAAGCCGCCAGACGTGAAGGGCAGGATCCAGGCCACGGTCTCCTCTGCAGTGGGAGCAGAAGTCCCGACCGGCTGGGGGCCCAGGCGAACCGTGGGCAGCACCCGCTCCCACAGGGGACACTTGGGGCAGATCCTGGCCGGGACACGGGCCAGGGCAGCTGTGCCCTCTGGCTGGGGCCCCTCCGCGGACCACCACCACCCACCACGCCCGTACCTACTCCCTTGGGGGACTGCGTACAGATGGCGAAGCAGGCGCCCAGCAGGCCCCCCAGCGCCGTCGAGATCTGCAGCTTGGCTGCGCTCCATCGGTCAAAGCCGGCCCGGAGCAGGATGGCAAAGTCGCCCACCTGAGGGGAGGTCCAGATGATCACTCTGGTCCCCAGGGGACGGCTACGGACCTGCACACCGAGCCCCCTGCACCGGCCCTGCTGCTGGGCCCCCCAGGCCGCACCGCCGAGGCTGGGACCCCATTCACCCCCACCCCCACCCGGAGGCTGGAGCACAGCTGAGATGGTGGCCGCAGCCTGGTGGGCCGAGCAGCTCCAGGCCTCCAAAGCCTCGTCCCCAAGCCTGCTGCTTCTGGGCTTCCCACCCCAAATCCCTCTCCGAAGTCCCACGCCCACACTGCTGCCATGGAAACCCTCTGGCACACACCTCATGGGGGATCTCATGCAGAAGGATGGCCATGGTGGTCAGGAGCCCAATCTGCAGGGAAGGGAGTCTGTGGGGTTCTGGGCCAAGGGCCAGGCACCCACTTGTCCACTCAGTTTACAAATATTTACTCTGCTGGGTGCTCTGGCTGGACGCCATGTGGCTACTAGAAATACAGCAGACAAGAAACCTGTCTTCACAGAGCTAACAGTCTGGAGAGGGAGGCGAGGACTGAATGAACACACAAAGAACCACAAGATTACACAATGACAGGTGCTGTGGGGGAAGAGATGGACCGGGTGGCATGGGCATGAATGACAGGGGCCTCATTTAGATGAGGGGCCAGCAGAGGCCTCTTTGGGGAAGTGCGTGTCAGTTGAGGCCTGAAGGATAAGGAGCCAGGATTTCAAAGAGTGGGAGGAAGAACATTCCAGGCAGATAGAATAGTGTGTGGTGGAGGCCAGGAGCGGGGAAAGAGCTAGGCCAGCTCAAGAGTAGGCAGACCACTAATGTCAGAGAGGGCCGAGGGAAGAAGTGGGTGAGAAGCATCTAGAAGCGGGCAGGGCCCAAGCCTAGCAGCCTGGCAGAGGTATGCAGTCCCAACAAGGAGTGTTCGCAGTAAGAACAGACCAGTGGCTCGGACAAAAGGCGGCCACGTGCAGGAGCCCTCAGGGCTCGGATGAGGGTGTTGGTGATGGAGAGAGTGGGAAGTGCACAGACTGGAGACCTATTTTGGAGGCAGAGCCAACTGGTCAACACAGGCACCATCACTCCCTCCAGAAAGGCCTGGGGCCCACCTGGCCCAACCCCCCACTCACCTTCTTGCTCACAAGGAAGCTGGCAGCTACAGCCAGCCCGTGCGTGAAGTTGTCTATGGTGTTGGCCAGCAGGTTGAGATAGCCACTGACCTGCGTGAGGGGAGAGGAAGCCAGGCTGAGCCAGGCGGGCAGGGTTCGGCTGGGCCTGCCAGTTGGGGGGGGGGGGCGGACAGCTGCAGGAGGAGGGGGCCCTGAGTGGGCCACTCACTTTGATGGTCCGGACCACAGCACTCACGCCGGGCTCTGCAGCCGGCTGGGCCAGATAGTGGCCTCCACTGAGCGCGGCAGCAGCAGCGGGGTCTTTGCTGGGGGCCTAGGGCCAGGAGAAGGAGGGAGAGGGGACATTAGATGTTCCCCCACTCGGCCAGGGTAGACACGGGAGGGGAGTGAGAGATGGAGACACAGAGGCAGGGAACAGCCCTTTGGTCTAGCTAGACTTCTCTGCTGCTCAGTCAGCTGTGTGCCCGCAGGCTCCACTGACCACCTTCCACGCCGCTGTCACTCCCAGTCTAAGAGAACAAGCCACAGCAGGGGCCCACGTCGTCACTCCCCGGATCTTCCCAGCTGGCCCAGCCTCCCAGAGCCCCGAGAGAATGGCCAAGAGACCCTCTTTTCGGGGCTCAACTCCGAACCTGCACCACCAGGCCCTGGCACCACATCACAGAGGCTGACCTGTCCAGGCCCCGGGGCGTGGGGCTCACCTGGCTGGTCCCCTCCTTCTCCTTGCTGTCCGGCAGCATCTTCTCCAACGCCAGAAAAGTGAGGAAGCCCGCGATGACCCACAGTCCCAGCTGCTGTTGCTGCTGCAGGCTCTGCCCCTCACCACCTGCAGGGGGCAGCACTGACAGGCCGGGCCACGCCAGGGCCACAGAAGCGGGGACCTCGTCAGGGGCAGTGACAGGCGAAGCGGGACGGGACTGGCTGGTGGGGAAGCTGGGCCCCAGGGACTGCCCCAGGGGCCAGGGTGCTGAAGCAGGACGAGTTCCCTGCCAGATGCCCAGATCCCCTCTCCCAGTCATTCTGGCAGAGCGGGCAAGGCCTAGGCCAACCTTGGGCGTGGGCACCAGCTCCCTCTGCCCTCCAGCCCCCCGACTGTGGCCTCACTCACCAGAGCTGGCACTGCATGTGTAGGCCCACGCCTCGGGCAGCAGGTGGAGAAACACATTGCCCAAAAGTCCCCCCAGGGCAAAGCTGAGCAGCTGCTTCAGGCGGCGGGCCCCAGCTACAGGACGGAGATGCGGAGATGTGGGGCTTGGGGGCTGGCCTATCAGAGCCCCTGGCCAGACCTCTGCCCCACCCAGCTTGCTGGGCGCTGCGTTTTTCCAACCAGACTGCAAGCTTCCAGAAGGCTGGACTTGGCCTGCTGCCCTTCCTGGATCGCCCCCCCCACCCCCCCCCCCCCCCAGGCCAAGCTCTGCCTGGGTGCTCAGCAGGAAATACATCACGACCCACTGGACGGCTGTGGAAGCACTACGGCTTCATGGTTAAGAGACAGGGCGTGGGAGCCCGACGGGTCCCAGCTCCCCAACCCACCAGCTGGTGACCCTGGGCAGGTTACTTCTGGGACTCAGTTTCCCCATCTGTAAACCGGGGATGATTATTATCTGATAGGGACCTTGTGGGAATTAAATGACAATACACATAGCAAGCGCTCTTTAAGTGGGAATTTCTCTCTTCTCAGTCACTGTTACTCTCAGAAAAGTGGCAGAGATTTGGGGACTTTTGCAGACTTGCAGCATCGAGAGTTGGAAGTGCCCGAAGGCTGTCTCCAAACGCTTGGTTTGATAGAGAAACAGGCCCAGAGGGCAGAGGCCGCTTGGGGGGGGGTCAGGTGGGATCCCAGGGGAAGCTGCCGCTTCCAGGCTCTGTGACCTCAGCCTGGTCAAAGAACTCCTCTGTGCCTTTGTTTCCGCATTTGTGAAATGGAGCTAAAAATCCCAGTCCCCCCGAGGCTGACCTCGCAGGGGCACTCTAAGAGGGGCGAGATGCTGCACAGGCCAAGGCAGCAGGGCCCCACGAGGGCTCTCTTCGCAGCTGTGACGCCAGCCCTCAGCCCGGCGTGGACCACAGATGTGCTCATAACCATCTGCTGGACGAACAGTTCCCGGGCCCCGCAGGCGGCAGAAAGGCCTGGAGCACGTATTCCGAACAGATTCCCGGAGCCCGGGGCCAGGCCTGCTACGGCGCACTCCTGGGACGGGCAGCAGGCACCTGCACTTTCAGCGGCTACCCACCCAGTCTTCTGTAGTTTTCATTACGAGTTACGACGTGTCATCCGTGCGTCGACAGCGCACAGCCACGTGTGCGGCGCCCAAGGGGAGCCTCCGCCCCGGCCGACCCAGGGGCCCTGGGTGGGGGGGCTTTTCTGCACTGAGGGTGGGGCAGCGCTCGCCGGCCAGCACATGGCGGTGGCTGCCCCCCGCCCCCAGCACCAGGCCCCCTTCTGAGTGCTCCGCCCGTTTGAGCTCCTCTCCTCTTCACAGCAGCACTTACGAGGCAGATACTAGTACTATCCCCCGTATTTAGGCTCGGAGCCTAAAGTTAAGTAACTTGCCCCATGCCACCAGCTGGTGAGTGGCAGAGCCGGGAGTGGAACCCAAGCGGCCTGGCACCCACGTTTCCAACCACAATATAGTTTCTCGGTCAATGTTTGCTGGCTTTTATTCTTTCAGAATAAACAAATGCACACGTGAACGAACAAATGAGCCTGGCGCACCCTGGTCTCACAGGGTGAGAAGTTATGTGTTCCGTCCCTGCCCTCCACCCCAGACAGACGTGGGACCCCACTCTCCCAGGGCCCCGGGCGCCAGAGGAGGGTCACCTACCTTCTGAGCGCAGCATGGTCCCCATCTCCAGGGGGATCACGAGCAGTGGGAAGACTCCGCTGAGCCCCACCATGAGTGAGCCCAGGAGGGAGCAGATCCAGGTGTCCAGCCTCTCTCCGCTCAGCAGGGCCCCCCAGGATTCGCTTTCCTTGCTGTCCAGGCGACAGGCAGCTGCGGGCCCCCGGCTCCGGAGGGCCGGCTGGGAACCCCCAGCCCCTCCCAGGAGCTCTAGGACAAGCGCAGTGAAGAAGAGGAGCCTTTGGCCCGCCATGCCACAGCCAGGACAGGGACATCCAGGCATGCCACGTGCTGAAAAACACAAAGCCTCTTACGTGAGCTGCCACCCTTGGCCGCACACCTGCTTAGCAAACGTGGCATCCTAACCCTCCCCCCAGACGAGCGGCCATGGCATCCGCTCTCCCGCCGGCCTTGCCCTGGGCCTCTGAGGACCCCAGTGATGGGTGCACAGAGCAAAGGGGCTCTACTCTTCCACACCCCACTCCCGAGGACCACACATTTTTTTCCTCCCGAGCCTGCTCCAGACTGTGTGTCAGCGTGTCTGCCTGGGGCTAAACTTTCCCTAATGACGGGGTGAGGCGCTGGCTGGGTTCCCTTCAGCCACCGGCAGGCCCAGCCCAGTCGGGTGTCTCCAGCTGCCAGGAGAGGCTCTGCGGCCAGGATGTGCTCCAGCGAGGACACCCCGGGGACTGAGGCGGCCACTGTCTGGCCTGATGGGCAACACCTGATGGTGCAGGTGCGGAAAGCAGGCAGCGGAGCTAGGGCAGAACCATCAGAGCTTCTTCCTCGGCAGTGAGCCCCCCCGTCCCCAGGGCGCGGAGACAGACAGGAGGTGGAACTGCAGAGAAGGATCCTTCAGTCGGGAGCTGCCTCACGGATGTGCAGAGCACAGGCTTTGGAGACCGGCCCCGAACTCTGTGCTCTGCACCTACAGCGTTTGGAATGCGGGCAAGTCCCCGAAGCCCCTCTCTGGGCCTCGGTTTCCTCGTCTGTGGGATGAGAGAAGAACTGGCTCCCTCACTGGCTGTGACGAAGAGAGGAGCTCGCTAAGGCCGGTGGCCGTGCCTGGCAATGGAAGAGGCACGGGAAAGCCCTCCTTATACTGCAGGCGGCCTGGGACACCCCCGGAAGGAAGGTTCCCAGACGCTGGATCACAGGACGGGGATGTGAGTCAACCAACAGAGAAGTTCAATCTGGAAACTCGGGCGTGAGGTTTAAATGGGGTCTGCCCTGCCTCATCTGGCCGTGACCTTGAGCCAGCGATGTCCCTGCCTCAGTTTCCTCACCCCCTGATGGAGGTGGGAGGGTGGAAAAGATGCCCGCGTCCAGGAGCTCCGGGCCTTTACGGGAGACCCTGACGAACCCCGCCGGGGCTCCCTGGGGACCAAAGGCAGGACTGGGCCAGGCCAGACTTGGAGGCCAAGGCGGGAGACGCAGAGGTGCGGGGACCGCGGTCTGGGGAGAGGGGAACGGGGTACGGAGAGTGAGAGAGGAGAGGGAGAGGAGAAAGCAAGACAAAGTCAGGAGTGAGAGAGCCAGAGAGGGTGGGACACGGACGCGGAGGAGGAAAGCGAGGGAGCGATGGGCAGCGACGTGCGGGGCGACAGGGGAGAAGAGGAGCCCAAGGAAGTCGAACTGCCCGGCTCTGGGCCACAAGGGGGGCCAGAAGCCCGGGTCTAGCCCGGGGCCGGCAGGGCCCCCGAGGGTCGGGCGGTCACTCACCGTGCAGCGGCGGCGGCGGCGGCGCTCCGGGCTGCCCCGGCCATCCAGCAGCGGCGCCGCGCCCCGCCCCGGGTCTGCCCCGCCCGGCTCGGCCTCCCGGCCCCCCAGCCCAGAGCCGCCCCCGGCGCGCGGCCACGTCACACGGGACCTGTCCGGAACCCGACGCGCGGCGCGCCGCGGGGCCGGGGGGGGAGCGGCGGTCGCGGCGCGCTTCCGCCGCGCGGCCGTGGGGGACCCGGGAGGCCGGCGCACTTCCGCCCGGGCGGACGGCGGGGAGGGGGGGGCGCGGCGGGGCGGGCCGGGCGGAAGTGGGAGCCCCAGGGGCAAGGCGCTCAGCCCCGCTGGGGAGGGCGGGGGCGGCGGCCCCGCAGGGACCGCGAGCCGCTGGGTGGCTGGGCTTGCGGGTCTGGCCGCCGCTTCCTCTCTCGGCCCGCAGTTCCGCCCGAGGCCGCACGGGGGCGCGCTCGGTTGCCAGCAGGCGCCGCCGGGAGCCCGGCCGGGGTCGGGTGGGTTCCTGGCTCGGGCGCTCCAGCTCTGAGTCAAAGCGGCCTGGCTCCTCCATGAACAAGGGAAAGGGGAAGTGCCTGCCGCAGGGAGGGGCCTGGCCCCGGGAACCTCAGAAGAGGGAATTTTATTCTTACTCATCGAATTATTTTTATGCTTTGGTTTTTCACTGGGAACCTCAGGCCTTTGTCTCCAGGGCTTGTAACCCTTTGGGGTCCAATGCATGGTGTCTTGATACTGCTGCTCGGAACCCCAAACCTGGGGGAGCTGTCGCTTGTGCTTCCCTCTCCAGGAGGAAGCTAGGCCTGACCCCAGCCTGGGGCAGCAAGCAATAGCATTATTTACTGGACACTACTACGTGCCCTTCCCTCCATTTGCACTGTCTCGCTGAGTCCTTTGATCCCATTGAGGTGTGTACTGTTAGCCCAGGGTCACACATGGCACAGATGACAGAGCCAGGTTTGCATCTGGGTGTCCCTGAACCCAGAGCATGTGATAGCACCTGTCACTTCTACGGGGTGGGAGTCTTTCTCTCTGGGAATCAGGCAAGACTGTATAATATTCAGGATGGGGCATGTGCGGGCTCGGGCAGAGATTGCCTCGGGATGGGGGTCTCCAAGCCTCTGACCCTCCTGTGTCTCCCGTGGTAGCTCCCTTCAACTGTCCTGTGTGGCTCTTGCCTGCTGGGGTCTCTGAGGGCACACTGGGCTCTCACACACTGCACCTGGTGCCCTGTTTCCACTTCACACTCCAATGTCTGCCCTTCTTAGACCCCCCCAGCTCCTTCCAGATGGGATCAGCTTTCCTCTGAAAGCCTCTTGTCTGCCTCAGCACACCGGGCCCATAGGTCGGCCAGAACGCTCTCCTGGGCCTGTCCCTGAGTTCTGAAGTGGAAGCCCTGGGTTGGTTTCTTTGCAAAGGGAGGAAGACAATCGTGGATGCTGCTCTGGGATCTCAAAGATGCCACCCGCCCCCCCCCCCCCACCCTGTATGCAAATCTCTCCATCCTATGCAAAGCACTTCACAATATACAAATGATTTCACAATAACACAGTCAGCATTCCTGCCTCTGGGGGCTGAGAGCTGCGGGCCACCTGCAGGAGGGTAGGCAAGACCCAGCCCGAAATGTCACTTGCTGCCTTCTCACTGTCCTTTCCTCTCATCTGGCCTGGAATTTCCACTGTCAGATTCCCTAATGGAGTCAAGAAACAAAGCACGTTGGGGGGCTCTAGAAGAGGACCGGGAGCAGGGAGGACCAGGTGGAAGGACATGGTGGGTGGTCTGATGTGTGGCTGTTAACAACAGTGAATTAGATCTGCCAGGGGATTCCAGGTAGAGATGAATGAGAAAAGAAAGATGCAGAAATGATTTATTTAATATGATCTATTTTTTAAAAATATTTTTTATTAACATATAATGTATTATTTGTTTCAGGGATGATCTACTATTTTTTAAAAAGATTTTATTTATTTATTTGACAGAGAGAGCACAAGTAGGCAAAGGGGCAGACAGAGAGCGGGAGAAGCAGGCTTCCTGCAGAGCAGAGAGCCTGATGCAGGGCTCGATCTCAGGATCCTGAAATCATGACCCAAGGTAAAGGCAGACGCCCAACCGACTGAGCCACCCAGGGGCCCCGATCTACTATTTTAACATAATGACAAAAGGGGGGCACCTGGGTGGCTCAGTCGGTTGAGTGTCTGACTGGGTTTCGGCTCAGGTCATGATCTCAGGGTTGTGAGACTGAGCCCCACATTGGGCTCCATTCTCAGCGAAGAGTCAGCTTCAGATTTTTTCTCCCTCCTCCCTCCCCCTCTGCTCCTCCCCCTGCTTACGTGAACATACGAGTACACACACACTCTCAAATCAACAAATAAATAAATAAACTCTTTAAACAAAATGCTTGACTTCCTATGCCTCAGTTTCCTCATCTGTAAAATGGATTACTGTATCAGATTGTTGTGAGGAGTAAATGAATGAATATACGCAGAGCACTTAGAACTATGCCTGGCATATGAGAAGTTCTACTTCAGGGTTAGATATTATCATCATTCACATGTGTGAACACATGGGTATAAAGAAAATGTTACAGGGGCACCTGGATCGCTCAGTTGGTTGTGCGTCAGACTCTTGATTTCGGCTCAGGTCATGATCTCAGGGTCATGAGATCGAGTCCTGCGTGGGGCTCTGTGCTGGGTGTGGAACCTGCTTAGGATGCTCTCTTTCCCTCTCCCTCTGTCCCTCCCCCTCCTCTAAAAAAAAAGGAAAAGAAAATGTTACAGCAATGAACAGATACATTAGTGACACAAGACGGGGACCAACCTCACCCCTCTCCTTGCTGAGCACAGATGAGCATTTTCCAACACATTTACCAATTGGTTGGGAGGCCACAGGGACATTCTGGGTCGAGGCACTGGACAGAAGAACTTTAGCAGGGCAGATGAGCCTAGAGAGTGCTTGGATCTGAGTAGCTCTGAGGCGTCTGACTTGGGGGCCTGCAGACCCATTTCTCTGACTTCGCTGGGTCTGACTTTCACACATTCTTCCCGGCTCTGGTATCTTTAGTGGGGGCTTTTTCAGCAACCAGGTCTCAGCCCTCTATTTCCTGAAGGTAGGACTGCCCCTGAGCCCGGGCCTGCTGACAAGGCGGTGGCTGCAAGACCACCATGGCCTGGAATTGTCAATGTTATGACGACCTTCCCCCTCCTCTGGCTGTGCAGTGCTGGATGCTCTAGGCTGGGGGTTGATGCACAGTTTCTCTGCTTCCAGAGTGTGGACTTCTCCTTCTCAGGGCTTTCCGTGGGGTCCATGGGCCGGCACAACCTCTGCAGAAAGGCATCTGAAGCTCAGGGCCGTGATCACCTTGTCCAAGGTCACAGCTGAAATGAGGCTGTTCTTACGATGGACTCGGGCTCCACATCTCCACACCAAACCTGCCCCTGGTGAACCCCTGACCTTAACCCTCTCTCAAGTCATTCTTCCTAGAGTAGCCTCAGCTTCCTAGTGAGTTTCTGGAGTGTTTTCTCCCCCAGATCCTGAGCCCTGGCTAGATGATGCCCCAGCAACTCCAGAGCACCACTCCTTTCCCCTAGCCACCCTTCCTGGGCAGCCCATGGGCAACCAAGCCTCACTACTTTCTGTCTGGCCTCTCTGCCTTTATTACTATTTTTTTTAACTTTTCTCTCTTTCTTTTTTTAAAGATTTTATTTATTTATTTGGGAGAGAGAGAGTGAGAAACAGCATGAGAAGGGAGAGGGTCAGAGGGAGAAGCAGGCTCCCCGCTGAGCCGGGAGCCCGATGTGGGACTCGATGTGGGACTCGATCCCAGGACTCCAGGATCATGACCTGAGCTGAAGGCAGTCGCTTAACCAACTGAGCCACCCAGGCGCCCCTGGCCTCTCTGCCTTTATAACCCCCTTTATAAGCCCCTTCCCATCCCCTGGCAGGCCTGGCATGTTCTTCCCCTTCTGCCATCTATTGACTGAAATCCAGCACGTTTACAAGGCTGCCCCTCCCTCCTGAAGCTTTCTGGATCTGTCCAGGCTGAAGGCCCTCAGTGTTGTGTGCCTTTGGGGTTCTTAGCCCCATCTCCTGCATGCACAGGCATCCCCCCCTTGCCCCCCACCCCCGCCTTGTGGGCTTCTGGAAGGAAAGACAAGCTTTTGCCTATACCCTGGATAAAAATCTGTCCAAATGAATTTAATGTCTTTCTTTCCCCTTCAGGAGCGCAAATGCAGATACTTCTGTATTATGCACGGTCATCTGGGCCTTTGCGGGGCCCTCTTTTACTTAATGTATGTGTTTATTGAGGTATTTTCTTCCTTGTCACCCCTTCCCCATTCCATCTCCCTGCCTCCTTCTTGGGGGAACCTGAATTTTGCCATGATCAGGTTTTTTCTTTTTTTTTTTTTTTAAAGATTTTATTTATTTATTTGACAGAGAGAGACACAGCGAGAGAGGGAACACAAGCAGGGGGAGTGGGAGAGGGAGAAGCAGGCCTCCCGCGGAGCAGGGAGTCCGATGCGGGGCCCGATCCCAGGACCCTGGGATCACGACCTGAGCTGAAGGCAGACGCTTAACGACTGAGCCATCCAGGCGCCCAGGTTTTTTCTTTTTTAATGAGGAGTTTTCTCATATACCTGTATGCCTGGACAATATTGTTTGATTTGGCTTATTGATTGATTGATTTTTAAAGATTTTATTTTTAAGTAATCTCTACATCCAATGTGGAGATTGAACTTACAACCCCAAGATCAAGAGTTGCATGCTCCACTCACCCAGGCACCACTTGGCTCTTTTTAAGACTAAGGAAAATAAAAGTTGTTATAAGGTTCTCTTTTACATTATTCAGTGAGTTTTACAATTGTTTTCATATAAGACCTGCATAATTGTTAATAAGTTTACTTTAAAGTATCTTACATTTTTGCAGATATTTTGAGTAGGATAATTCCCATTACATTCTGGATGATTTATTGATAGCCCACAGGAAGGCAAATTATTTTTATGTGTTCCTTTGATGCCTGGTAAATCAACTACATTTTTTTTTTTTTTTTACCGGTTCTCATAATTTCTCAGACTTACTCTTATGTCTTCTGTCATCTCCTAATAACAAAAGTATTAAAAGGAAGGAACCAACATTGCTATTTGTAGAGATATGTTTTGGCTTGGTTTTGAACTTCACAGGAAGGGCAAGTATTTGTTTTCTGGGACTGGCTTTTTCACTCAACAGTATGGTACTAAGATTCATTCATGTTATTATGTGAAATTGGTTCATTTGCTTGCTTAACTGCTGAACCACGGGCCGCTGTGTGGATGAATCCACTGTATTTTATTTACCCACTCTCTTGTTGGTGGACTTTTGGGCTATTTCAAGACTTCTGCTATTAAGAACTGAGCAGTTTTGAACGTTCTTGCCCGGGTCTCTTGGAGCACCTGCCAAGGTCTCTCTTGATTTTACGCCTGGGGGGTGGGGGTGTGGAGATAGGCTGGGCCTCCGCTTTATAAGATAAGGCCAGATTGTTTTCTCTAGTGGTTACAGAGCTGCTGACTAGCAATGCCCTGGAGATTGCGCAGCTCTACCTCTTGTCCAACACGTGGTGCTGTCCGGCTTGTTCATTTTTGCCCTCCCAGTGGTGTCAAAGAGCATCCCACCCTGGTCCGTCTTTGTGGTTCCTTCCACACCAGTGAGCTTGAGCATCTCTCAGATATTCACTGAACACGTGTGCTCCCTCTTCTTAAAAATGCCCGCTCATGTCTTTTAACAATTTTTCTGCCGGATTCCTTGTTTCTTCCCCCCCCCCCCGCCCCCCATGGACTTGCAAGAGTTCTTTATGTATTTTTGATGCTTAACCTTTGCCGGCTGCACGTGGCGGGCGTCTCCTCCCGATTTTGTGGCTGGCTTTTCACTTTCTCCAAGGTGCCTCCACTTCTCTCTTCCCTCCCACATCTGTGCCAGGGACGCCCATGGGCGCTGCTAGTGCGCGCGCGCGCGTGCGTTTGGGGGGGGCTCGTGTCCCTCAGAACCCCGCGTAGACCCACCCCGCCGCTCCTCCTGCTCCCGGGGCTTTCGCGGACCCCGCTCCTCTCCCCTCGCAGCCTCCCTCCCGGCTTCGGCAGGGGTGGCCCGGGGCGGCGGGCTGGGGGCGGGAGGCCGCCCCGCGCCGGTGCCCCCGCTTCCCCCCCTCCGGAGTTATTGATCACTTCCGGCTCCTCACCTGGGGGCCGGGCCCCTCTCCGCTCGGCCGGGCAGCGACCCGCGGCAGTTCGACGCTCCCTGGGGGCGGGCGCCAGGGGAGGGGCCCTCCGGCCGGCGCTCCGGAGGCGGGGGCGGGGGCCCGGCCTGCGGCTGGGGGCTGGGCTGGGCTGGGGGGGGGCGGAAGCTGCGCGAGCAGATAAGCGCCGAGGTCGGTCCTGCGGTGAGACAGTGCGGGACGCCGCCTCCTCCCCCTGCCTCCGCCGCGCCATCTCCGCACCCTCTGTTCCCCACTCCCCCCACGCCGGGCTCGGCATCCTGGGTGGAGATCCCAGGGAGGGGGGGGAGGGAAGGAGGGGCTCCGGCCTGTGCCTTCAGTTCCCAGCCTCCGTGATCGCAGCTGGAAAGTGGGGGTAGGAGGCTCCACTTACTCCCCCCGGGCTGTTGGAGACGGAACAAGTGCAGGCTGGTAAAAGCCCTCGGAGGATTTGAGCCTTTTGTAAAGGATAGGTACCCCGAGCCCTTCTCATTGGTCCTGCTGTACCCGCCTGACGCCAGGCTTCATCCTCCTTGCACAGATGGGAAAGCGAGGGTCTCACCTGAGGTCACACAATGCAAGTGCAGAGGAGGATGGAACGCTTTCCACTGTCCCCATCCTGGGGACAGAGCTAGGTTTCGTAGAGCCCAATGCTTATACAATTTGAGTCTTTAAGAAAAAGACTACAAGGGGCGCCTGGGTGGCTCAGTCGATAAGCGTCTGCCTTCGGCTCAGGTCATGATCCCGGGGTCCTGGGATCGAGCCCCGCATCGGGCTCCCTGCTCCGCGGGAGGCCTGCTTCTCCCTCTCCCACTCCCCCTGCTTGTGTTCCCTCTCTCGCTCTGTCTCTCTCTGTCAAATAAATAAAATCTTAAAAAAAGAAAAAAAGAAAAAGAAAAGACTACAAAATCACAATATAAATTTGCTGAAGCCTCTCCCAGGGCCTTGGAAGGTGCCTAAACAAGAGGGAAGCTCAAGTCTGGCTTCTCCGTTTGGTTGCCTGACTGGCAGGCCCCCTAGAAGGACTTACACCCCTCCACGGGAGAGTCAGACACCCATCATGGTTACAGGGTAGGGTGGCCTCAAACAAGCGCCTGGAGGAGTCCCTGCTGCAGCTGGTCCCAACCCCTTGCGTGCCCAGGAAGCCATCCGCGAGCCCAACCCAAGGGCAGTCAGGCATTTGGGGACTGCACCACAGCTGGGCAGGGCCATCCAGTCATGGTTGAACTCGTCACTCAGGGCCCCGGACCCTGTGGGTTGGCGGTGGCAGAGAACAACAGTTCCTAGGAGAGAAGGAGGGGGACCTCTCTGAGGCAGCGTAAATGCGTCTGACTTGTAGTTACTCAGGACTGGGGTCCAAGCCCCCACCAGGCTGTGTGACCTGGGGAAGACTCGTTCATCTCAGATTCCTCATCTGTAAATGGGAGTTATAATAATAGTACCAACCTGTCAGAGCTGTTGCGAGGCTACATGAGACCATGCATGAAGAGGGGCTGAGCCCTTGGCTTCTAGAAACAAACTTCCCTTCTGTGAAATCTCCAGGCCAGGAGAAGCATTTTTCTCTCCGTTCTAGGGTTCAGTCCCTTACCCAGGGGATGGACTCTGTTGTAGAGCTGAGATTTAAACCCATGAATGCCTGGCACCAATGCCTTGCTTCTAACTGTCAGGGAACACTGCTCCCCTAGGGCTTTCTCCCCGGGCGGTTAAGTGCCCCTGCTTAGGTGTGCATGCGCCGGAGCCAGGAGGAGCACGGATAGCGTTTGATTCAGGAGACTGTTCACCTTTCTCTCGCTTTTATACTCTCTGCTCTCATGGGCTCCCGAGGCTGGAATTTTTCCAACTCTGACATCCTACAACCTGGACCAGGAGAAGCAAGAGACTCTGGTGATGGAGACAGGGCAGGGGGAGCTGGGAAGAGGCCATGACCACGGGGCCTGGGCAGCAGTGACACCCCAAAAGGCTCGAAGTCTTTTTCCAAACAGAGGTGCTGCTTTGCCTCATAGTCTGCAGAGGATCCCCAGCGGGTTAGCGGACAGCACTCAGCTCTCATCTGCGAGCTGCTCCTTTCTGGCCCGCTGACCTTCCTCCCCTCTGAGCCTCGGGGTTTTCCATATTTGAAATGGGGGTAAGGATAGCCGCAGCTGTGAGGATTATGAGATGTTAGTGAGTAAAGCGCCTGGCGAAAGCCACCGGTGGTTCAGATGGGTGTGGCTGTCTGAGGACAGAAGTGGGGTGTTGCGTGAGGGCAGGAGGGGTGTGAACAGCAGTGGGGAGTCCTGCTAAGGCGGGAGTTTGGACCTCCAAGGTCTCTCTCGCAGAGGGCGTGCCTTGGGGGTAGGGCTGGGAACCCCAGCTCTAACACTCTCCCAGATCAGGACAGGTCAGAGCGGGGCCAGAGGCCCTGGGGGTGCAGAGAAGAGCAGGGAGCAGAGGTTCTCACCCCACCTCAGGCAGGTGAAAGGGAAAGGAGGGAGGAAGTGGGTGCTTCTGGGAGGAGACGGGAGTGGTGGCCGCCGTGTGACACAGGCCCCACCAGCACCCTGAGGCCCCATCCCATGAGCTCCTTGGTCTTTCTGTGCGGATTTTCAAGGCAGGCATTTTCCGAGTAGGGAAACTGAGGGTGGGAGGTGAGGTCCCTTGGCCAGGGCCACGCACTGCATGCTGTCGATGTGTCTGGCCCTGCAGCCTGGGCTCCCAGCAGTCACGGTGCTTTCTTACCTTATCTGCCTGACAAGCTTGGGAGTGAAGCAGCGTGATCTCAGAGGCTCAGAGAGATCCCAGGCCCTGCCCCGCTCTCTGGTTAGCCGGGCGCTCCAGGCTGGCAGCTGTCCAGGAGGCATCCTCTGGAGACCCAGGGCTGAGGCTGAGGAGCATTTGCTCCCAGGGAGAGCAGAGACCCCTGGAGTATGGGAGTGAGCGCACCGTCTCGGGAGGGCTTCAAGTGGAGGCATCCTGAGTGTCTACAAGGCACCCGCGTGGCTGAGGAGGCTCTGCTGGGTATCTGGGGGCCTAGCTCATAGTGTCCCCAAAACTAGCTAAAATGCTTCTGAAATTCCTTGTTTTATCTTAAAAATTCATACAGATTTGCATCCTTCTTTTTAATATGTGAGCTCTCTTCCTGCCTTTAAAAAAAGTATCTTGGGGGTGGGAGGGAAAAAAAAATAAAGTTTCCCCTCTCAGTCTCTATGGTGAGTGGACACTTCAGGAAGACGTGCCGGGTACAAACAGTGGCCCCCAGGCCCTGGGCCCCTGGGTCTGGCTGGAGAGAGCCCAGGAGCTGAGTTGAGGTCAAGGCCCCGCCTACTCTCACAGTCTAGGGCTCTCCCCACCTCTGCTCTGTACTCCAGCCTCTTGCCTTGGCCCTCCTGGCTGCTCTCACAGACATCTGTCCAGCCGAGCCCAACTGTCCACTGGGAATTTCCAGAACGCCTCACCTTCCCTTCATCTCTGTGATCCCTTTGTCCCGTCCAGAGGGGCAGCACCCATCTTCAGCCCTCTCTGCTGGGCAGCCTGAGCATTCACTCTCCAAACCAGCACGCACCCCAGGGATTTCTGTGTCCATGAGGAGGAAACTGAGGCCCCAACCCTAGAGGTGCCTGGATCCAGGATGCACAGCAAGAAGTGTTGGCTGCCCAGGAGGTCTCTGGGCAGGTGGGGTCCCTAGGCCCGAGGAGCGAGTACCAGATCTGGGCCCTGGCCACGGAGGCAGGAGGGAGGAGGGAAGGCCGTGGGGAGCCGGGGGCTGCTGCCTGGCAGGTCCCTGTGCCCAGGGTAGGGAAGTTTCTTATTTCTCCTGCTCTGACTTCCCCCTTTGATTTATTATAGCCATGAAATGCTCTGCTCTCTTCTCTTTTCCTTGCTGTCCCCGGGGCTGGCGGAGCACGGACCTCCCCAGGCACGGGGCCTCAGCATTGCTGCACTCCCATCTCCTTCCAAGGGTTGAGTCCGGGTGGCCAGAAATGGGAGGTGAGTCGGGGCAGGCAGGGCGGGATGAGGAAGGGCTCAGGTCTCCTAAGGGCTAGCCTGGGCAGGACCCCAGGGCCAGCGAGGTCTTGGTTGGGAAGGGCTGGGGCTGGGCACAGGGTGTGGCAGGTGTGGACTTGACAGCAGACGGCTCCCTGGGGTCGTGGGGGTGGCGGGATCTAGGCCGGCTGCCTCAGTGAGGCTTGGGGATCAGGCCCTGTCAGGGTCTGAAGGCCAGGCACGGAGTCCTCCAGCACCAACCACCAGGTCAGAGAAATGGCTTCCCTATGACCCCTGACCCCATACTCTGATTTAATGATGGCCAAAGCAGGCCTAGCCTAGGCCAGCCTGGGATGGGGCTGAGAATCCAGAGGAAGGCCTGAGGCGTGAACCCTAGGAGACCCCAGGCTCCTCGAGACCACAGCTGGACATTCACCCTGTGGCCTGGCCCAGGCAAGTGAGGGCTGGAGTCTTTCTGTCCGGTTCTTCGGGAGGCCTGGCGGCCAGAGCGTTTCTCCCCGCCACTGTGTGGTGCCTGTGGTAATGGGGCTGTTGGCGTTTTGCAATGGGCCGGGGGTGGGGAGGCTGCGCACACACGCTTCCTGTGGTGACTGGGCGCTTCCTGTTTTCTCAGGCGCCGGACTTGCTACTGCCGATGTGGAAACAGGGGCAGCTGTGGCCCGGGGCGGCTCTGGGCTGGGCGCCCCGACCCTGCCCGGAGGGGCCTAGGGAGGCCTGACATCCCGGGTCCCAGACCTGGGTGGTGGAAAGCCCGAGGTGCCCCCCCATCGCGCCAGCTCCCCCTCCTTCCCATCCCCAACAGCGTTCACCAAGTGGAAGGGGCCAGGCGGGGCCGTCACGCAAGGCCAAGCTGGGGCCGGGGAGGTCAGAGGTCCGGGGGTCAGGGCTCTAGGCCAGGAGTCAGGGTGCGTAGCTCTGGTCTCAGCTCTGTCCTTTGCTTTGAGTGCCTTTGGCCATCCCTGCCCCACGCCGGATGTTGGCTTCCTCTTTTGTGTAGTGATTATGGCACTCAGGGTCTAAAATCTTTCACCCATTTCTGCTCCAATTCTGGCATCATCCTTGAATTTTATATTTCAAGAGCCTCTGCTTTGGGGACAGGCGAGTGCTGAGGCTGGGACCCTCAGAGCAGGGCTTGGCATTGGCCCTGACAGAGAGGGGACTTGGAGAGACTAGGGGGGAGGAAAGGGCATGCCAGGCACGGGGCCAGACTGGAACAAGGCTTGGAGGTGGGAAGGCCGGGACCTAGTTTGGGAGACAGGGTGTTGATGGGACAGAGGGTAGTAGGTGACAAGGTTGACCCGGGATGATTCAAAAGTGGGAGAAAGATTTTAGGAACCTCTTTATATCCTGCAAACCTTGGGAAGGGGACTGACCCCCCCCTCACATTCTTACTCAGAAGAAAGATAAGTGGTCTTTTGGAGGGTGGGGGCAGGGCCAGGCTTCCTGCCCAAGAAGGAGATGGGTACCCATGTGGGGTGACGTGGGAGGCTCAGGAGGGACCCACATCTTTCCTCCTCTGTCAGCTGCCACCCTGAAGGCCAGGCCTCAGGAGCTGGCACTGCCCTCTTCCCGAATGCGTCTTGTTTTGTTTTTAAGCACGGCTATTGCAAGAAGCGGAGGGGAGATGACTTTGCTTCTTGTTGAGTTTGCTGACAGCGCCTGACCTCTGGAGGAAAAGTTGCTTTGCACGGAGGCCAAGGCGTGAGCCTCCTGGGAACTGACCAGTCCACTGACTGAGTTCAGACGCCCTCTTGGTCTAGGAGGTTCTGGGACACCCATCTTGCCCGTAGAACCCCTGAACCTCAAGGCCTGCACAACACAGAAAGCACAAGGACTGGTTCCAGCCAGAAAGGCCTTGGGGATCCCAAGACCCTGAGGCCCAGACTTGGGGGCCATCAGGCCAGGCTGGCCCCCACTATCCTGTCCCCTGCCTCGGTGCCCTGGGCCAGCCCAAGTGCTGAGTTGGCGGCTCAGCAGCTGCTTCTGCCCGCGGAGGCCCAGTTATAAATAAGCCCAATGTGGCCAAGTCATCAAGTTCTGTCCCAGCTGCATTACCTCAGTGACCACAGGTCAGGGCTGCCCAGTGCTGGGCCCACCAACCCTGCCCACCCAGGCGAAAAGCCAGGCCAGCCTCCCTGCCTCCCGGGGTCCTCAAATCCAGGGTTTGAGCATCTGCAGCTCCTCAGACCTGGGCCTCCCTGGACACAGGCCACAGAAGGGGCAGGGCCCATCCCGCCTGCCCAGAGCTGGCAGCTATTTACAAACCGAAACCGGGAGAAGTGAAGTGGCTGTGGCGACGTGGCTCCAGGCCCCCAGCCCCCACTCCCACTGCATCCCCAGCAGCCCCACCCCCCGCCCCCCATGGCTTCCTCTTTCCTTCTCCACGCAGCTCCCCGGCCTCCCGATGCCCGGCCAGCTCTGTCTGGACAACCTGCAGACACGTCACGGCGACCCCAGCCCCACAGTCAGTGGCCAGCAGGCCCCCTTCTCCCCTTCACCCCCCAGGACCCCGTCGTCGGTCTGGCCTCCTCGGCGCGGCCGCTCCCACCCGGACCCAGCCCACTCGGGCCTGCCCGAGGCACATTCCCACACTTCTCAGTTCCCCTTTGCGCTTGGAAAAGCTCCAGCGCCAATGGCCGCCACCATGGTGCCCGTCCCTCCTGAGGATGGCTTCTCTGGCGCCCTTACCCCCCACGGGAGCCAAGGAGTCTGGGCGCTTCGGGGACGCTCTGGGCACCTGGGGAGCTCAGAGGGCATATTTCTGGACGGAGGACCCAGCCACTACTCTCCTTGAGCCGGGCTTCCACTCACTGCCTGGGCTGGTGTGGGGCATAGGCCGTCACGTGGTGCCGAGCGAACGGGGACAGACGGACACCGGGCCTGAGGCCACAGCACAGCCTGCTTAGGAGCCGGCAGGCCGGAGGGCCCTGCAGCAGGACCCTGCTCCCGGGACAGATGACGGGCAGCACAGCACTCATTGCTAGTAACAGGCTCCCTCACACCGGTGCAGAGGCTCGCGGTTTACCTCAGTCCGTTCTTTCTGTCCCCGGGAACAAGCCTGTTCCACTGCCTCCAGCATTAAGTGGAAAGCGAGGCTCAGAGGGGAAGGCACGCGTGCGAGGCGACACAGCTAGAGCGTGTCTGGCCTGAGATTCAAGACTCGTCCCCTTGTGTCCCTGACTGCCTCTCGCTCCATCTCATAGCCCAGTCTCCCCGGTGGCAGGACAGACGTCTCCCAGCGCTGTGACAGGGCAGGAGCAGGGCCGGGCTGATGCTTGAGAGAGAAGCAGGCTTTGGATGGCACGGTTGTCAGATGGACACCCACGGCCGGGCTTCTGAGGGAAGAACGCCTGCCCCGTTTCTTCTCTCCCACGAAACCCCAGCTGAGGCCAAAGCGCTGGCCTGAGCCCCACTCAGCCAGAGCCAGCTGGCTGACTGCGTTTCTCCCAACCTCTCTGGGCCCCAGGGTCCCCTTCTGTGGAGCCGTCATCTCGCAAACGGCAAGCGCCTACTCGGTGCCGGCTCTGTGCCGGGGGCAAGCTGCCTCTAGAACCAGGACGCGGCCCCTGGCCACAGGCCTGTGGAGAAGGCAGATGAGTTACAGGATTCTGAGAGCTCCCAGAGGGAAACTGAGGCCTCGGGACATGAAAAAGAAGAGATGTTGCTTCCTAGGGTGGGGAAGGGTATCACTCGGGATGGGCCCTGAAGGACAGGAAAGAATTCCCCAGAAAAAGCATGGGGGACAGACTCTCGTACTGAGTCACACCCCTATGCTTTGGTGCCAGCAGTTCCCATGGCCTGAGTGTCCTTCCTTCCTCTGGGCCTGGCGAACTCCTACCCATCCCTCAGGGCCCATGGGCACACCCTAGAATGGCCAGGCCTGGCCCTGGCCTCCCTTTTCCCACCCAGGGCCTAAGCAGAGCCTGAGGCCAGGCGTCTTTGGTCACAACACCCTCGCCAGCCCCACCCGGGCAGGCGTCTGCTCCCGGGCTCCAGCCCCCGCCGTCCCCTGCTCCGAAAAGCACCATTTCCCTTTTCTGGGTGACCACACGCCATGCACAGGGAATTTCCATCGCAGCCTGCGGAGCCTCTGATTCACTCAGGCCCCTCATGCAGTTAACTCCTTCCAGGCCCCATGCCTTCTGCTCCGCACCCTGGGCTGCCCACACCCCCACCCGAGAGCCCTGGGCAGCCTCAAACCAGCCTTGGGTCTCACAGCTCGGAAGTCAAAGTTGCCCCCGACCACTGCTCCCCCCAGGGCCTTCCCGTCATATGCACAGAGACCCCTTCCCAAGGACTCATGGCATACACACTGGGCAGCTTTGGGCTGAGAGTGCAGGCTTTGAGACAAGCCTGGGTCTAATCCGGAGTCTGGCCCGCTCTGCCTTGTGACCTGGGAGAGTATCCGCTCTGAGCCCCATTTCTCATCTGTGAGATGAAGATCATCCCTGTCCTATAGCCTTGCTGTAAAGATCCAATGTGCTGGGCCCATGATGGTGGCTGTATAATGATTACCTTTCCTTTTTCTTTCCAAAAGGCCCTCTCACCCTATCACAGGGTCCCTGTTCCAGACCTGGGCCGCTTTTCTGTCCGGCTTTCTCTTCCTGAGAGCTGGTTGCTCACACAGGGAGGGTGAGAGCAAAGTGCCAGTGGGGCTATCTCGGGGCTCGGCCCCACCAGCTTCCCGGCTCCCTGCATTTCTGTTTTCCCAAGGAGGCTGTGGAGAGGAGCTCTGCTGGGATCGTGAGCCCTCAGGGACAGGGCTGAGCCTTCCTCCCTCTGGAAGGACGCCGGGCATGCACATTGCCCATGAACATCATACTTGCTGTCTCACTGAATTCTCACACCCCTGTGAGGTGCAGCCAACTATTGCCCCCATTTAACAGATGGGGGTCCCGAGGCCCTGAGAAGTGACTTGCCCTCAGCCACACAGAGAATGAAGGGCAGGGACAGGATTCATATCAAGGTCTCCAGAGCCACACTCCTAACCTCCACAAGGCTCAGTAAATGTGTGTGGAGGCCAGTGAGGGAAATGGGCACTAAATGAACCCTTACTGCATATCCAGTAAGGACTCACACAGATGAGCTCTTTCAGTCCTTTGAACAGTTCTGGGAGGTGGGTCTTGTTGATCCCTCTATAGAATTGAGTTGTCTGAGCTTCCCTAAGGGGAAGGAACTTGCCCAGAGGCCACACAGCCAATCGTGGGGAAGGATCCAGGGGTACCTAGATAGAAGAGGACGGTGGAAGGGGCTCCCTGGAGGAGGGGGCCTACGCCTGGAGGGGAAGCCATCCTGTCCTCAGTGAGTGAGCAGGGCAGGGGTGGGGGGTGTTGCCCGTGGTGAGCAGAAGGAAGTCGCTGTGGGTGGTGGTGGGTTTGAGGTGCCGGAGGCTGAGTGATGTGGCCAGGAGGTGAGCTCCCAGTCTACAGCCCTGGTCAGCAGGAGACAGGGGTGAGGAGGGGTGGCCGAGATTCAGGCCTCGGAGGAGGTCGGGCTACTCTGGAGACCTGTGCCTCTTGGCCGCTGGGGCTGGGGGGCTGGTACAGAGTAAGAGGAGAGACTGGGGTGGGGGGGCTGGGAAGAGATGGAGGTAAACGGGAAGGGTGTGTCTGGGGGGCACCCTGGAGGAGGAGAGCCCATGAGAGACTGAGGCCTGCGTGGAAGGGGTGGGCCTGTGAGCAAGGCCTGGGAGATTGAGAAAGAGGTTCTGGGAATGTTGAGTAGCGTCTTCTGGCTGGAGGAGGGGGTGGGGCTGGCCCACATGGGTGTGGGAGGGTGGAAGGGCGGGCGGACCCTGGGGGTTGGGGGCTCCGGCAGAGGCCTCAGAGCTTTGTACTGCAGCCTGTGGGCAAGCAAGAACTAAGGAAGGTTTTTAGGTAGGGAAATACCCAGGGGAGAAACTTGAGGTGGGGACATTGGCCCCAGGGCCACTGCAGTCACCTCCCACCCACTCACCAGCTCTGTGTCTTTGGGTGCACCCCCCAGCCACCTGAACCTCGTTTCCCTCCTCCGTACAATAGCCCCGGTAATAAACGCCTGCCCCATAGGATTAAGTGAGGGTGGACTGAGTTAATGCGGGTAGACAGTAGGGGCTCAACAAATCCTGGTCCTTCCCCTCTGTCGCGGCCCACGAGCACTTTCTGACGCCTGCTATGTGGGCGGGGGCTGGGGTCTCAGGGGTCTCAGGCAGACCTGGGCTGCGGCCTCGCCGCTCAGATGGGCTGAGCCAGGATGTGCGGGGCACGGGCCACTTCTGAGCCTCAGTGTTCTCATCTGTACCATGGGGATGACCACGGCACCAACCTCAGAGGCGAATGGGAGAGAAGGCCCCCTGCCTGCAGTGTCCCCTGGGTTTCACTCAGAGTCCAAACGAAACGTCACCCAGGGTTTGCCTCTCAGGCCCTACCTGCCTCAGCGGCCGGTAGCATCTCTGGCCTCACCTCCCACCAGCCCCCTGCTGCTCGGCCTCACACTTTGTGCGGCCTGGGGTCCCTGCCTGCAGCTCTTCTCCCAGGTGTCCGCTTAGCTTGCCCCCTTGCTGGCTTCCAGAGTTTGTTCAGATAGCCCCTAGTCTGCGAGGCCTGCCCTGCCCACTCGGCTCCTCACCCAGCCGGCCACTCTTCTCCTCTAGCGCTCGTCCCCCTCTAACCTGCAGGGAAACGCTCTCAAGTACGGGCTTCTCCCTGTCTTTCCTGCTCGAGAACAAGCCCCACGAGGACAGGAGTCTTGTTGGAGGTCCTCATGCACCAAAGAGCGAGCCCGGTGCTCTGACCAGAGCTGGGGAGCTCTGAGGGGCCCAAGCAACGCAGACTGTGGCCCAAGGAGCCTCTCCCATGTCTCAACCGTGAGAGGAAGTTGCAAGACGGCCATTTCTGTACGTGGGCTCAGCTCTTTTGGGTCAACTTTCCCAGCTCTCCGTCTGAGGCCTGAGTTTTCCCACACACTCTGTCCACTCCCCAGAGGGACCAGTTGCTGGGAGAGCAGGGAGGGGGTGCCGGTCCCTTCTTGTTTTAGGGTTCTTTGGGGCTGAGGCTAAGGGGTCTGCGAGGTCCGGGGTCATGTTCCCCTCTGGGGACTCAGCTTCTAGGACGCAGCACCCACGTTTCCTGTTGCCTGCTTGCCCTGAGATTGCAATAGCACCCAGCCTACCCCCTCAGCAGCCCGCCCAGTCCAGTGAGGGCAAAGGGCTGCCTGGCCGTCCACTACCCAGGCCTGCCTGGCCTCCCTGCCTCCCCACAGGGCTGCCCACTTGTCCAGCGGAGTGGGGAAACAGCAGTTTTCACATGCTGCTGGTAGGAGGAGGGTAAGTCGGTACAATTTTGATCAAGGGCAATATGACAACATGTCTACCTATCTCAAGATTTCTCATGCAGTACAACTAAAACTAATATAATAGTATGTGTCAATTATAACTCAGTAAAAAAAATACATCTTCTCTGACATCAAAAGAAGGGAGTCAAAAATTCCTTCCAAATAAATTATCTGGTCTTTTTTCCAATGAGTTAAGATATGAGAGGTATGTCATTTTCAACATTACTTATAATTTAAGGGCTTTTAATTTCAATTTTAGGTAATTTCTTTTTTTAATTTTTTAAAGATTTTTGTTTATTTATTTGACACAGAGAGAGAGAGAGCAAACACGGGGAGCGGCAGAAGGAGAGGGACAAGCAGGCTCCCCACTGAGCAGGGTTAGGGTTAGGGTTTGGGGAGCCCAATAATCTCTTTTTATATGAGATTAAATATTTTTATATGAGAGATGTTTACGGAAGTGGCCTCAATGCAGGGCTCGACCCCAGGACCCTGGGATCATGACCTGAGCTAAAGGCAGACGTTTAACTGACAGAGCCACCCAGGCGCCCCAATTTTAGGTAATTTCTGACACTATTTATTAGTGTCTATAAGGAGGTCACAAGGGTTTTTGACTCAGCCTGTATTTAGTTGTGGTGACTTTCTTTCCAGTACTAATCTTTAAAAAAAAAATTTATTGGGGCGCCTGGGTGGCTCAGTTGGTTAGGCGACTGCCTTCGGCTCAGGTCATGATCCTGGAGTCCCGGGATCGAGTCCCGCATCGGGCTCCCTGCTCGGCAGGGAGTCTGCTTCTCCCTCTGACCCTCCCCCATCTCATGCTCTCTGTCTCTCATTCTCTCTCTCTCAAATAAATAAATAAAATCTTTAAAAAAAAATAAAAATAAAAATAAAAAAAAAATAAAAAATAAAAAAAAAATTTATTAAATGATTTTTTTTCTTTAAAGATTCTATCCGTTTATTTGAGAGAGAGAGAAAGAACGAGTGGGAAGAGGGGCAGAGAGAGAGGGAGAAACAGACTTCCCACTGAGCTCAGAGCCCAATACAGGGCTCTATCCCAGGACCCCCAGATGATGACCCAAGCCAAAGTCAGACACTTAACCAACTGAGCCACCAGGCACCCCTCTGGTACTAGTCTCTTAACCGTCAAAATTAATCTTGAAAAATTAAATACAGAAAAAAGAGAATTGATAACATTTTAATTTCCCTTCAAACATTTACTTCCACAGGAGAAAGTCTGTTTCCTACATTGTTTTCACTTAAGGCAGAAAAATATGTTTTGTTATTCGCTGTTGAAGGGTGCTTTTTTAGAGACAAACAAACATAAAAGCATGAGAAAAGGCATCCTGAGCCAGCGTTACAAGTCCATCCAGCCCAGGAAACATGTAACTCAAGTCTTCCCTATATTCCCCTCTAGCTTCCTTAAAAAAATAAAAATAAAAAATAAAAAAATAAAAATACTGCCTTTGACCCAGCATTTCAACTTTTGGTGAATTTATCCTAGACATATGCTTGCATATGTGTAAACTAGCAAATTTTATTGATGTATTATGATGTATAATAGCAAAAGACTGGAAACAACCTGAATGTCCATCCCTGAGACTGTTTAAATAAATTCGTAGACAATGGGATACGATACAGCAATGGAAATGGACCACAGCTACATATATGTAGCAACCAGATGGTGGGAAAAAGGAGTAGGACCCAAAAGAATATTTACACCCTGAATCTTTTTATATGAGATTAAAATCTGTTACAATAAAAACTAAACTCTAGAGATGTTTACGGAAGTGGTAAAACTATAAGGAAAATCGAGGAAATAACGACCAAAAAAGTTAAGGATAGCGTTATTTCTAGAGAGAGGGAGAGATCTGTAAGGGGACATTTGGGGATGCTTCTGGAGTGCTGGATATGTTTTATTTCTTGACCTGGATGGTGGCTACGGAAGTGTTAGCTTTTTCTTTTTTTTTTTTTTTTTAATAGGCTCCACATCCAGCGTAGAGCCCAATTTGGGCTTGAACTCACAACCCTGAGATCAAGACCTAAGCTGAGATCGAGAGTCAGATGCTTAACCAACTGAGCCACCCAGGCACCCCTGGGGTTAGCTTTATAATTTCTCCTTAAACTCTACAGAAATGTTTCGTGCACTCTTATATGAATGAGGTCTCTCGTGATTTATAAATATCACTATCTAGGGGCATCTGGCTGGCTCAGTGGGTGGAGCATGTGACTCTTGATCTCGGGATCGTGAGTTCAAGCCCCATGTCAGGTGTAGAGCTTACTTTAAAAAACATCACAATCCATTCAAACAGTGAAATACTATACAGTCATTAAAAAGAACAAGACAGCTCTCTATGTCTGGACATGAATGGATTTAAGGGAAAAATAAAACCAGAGTTTGGTATGCTACCTTCTGTGTAAAATTTTAAAAATAATATATCTGCCTTTATTTTTGTGTCTGCTCAGACTTCTCTAGAAAAATGCACAAGAAGCAGGTAACGGGGAGGGAGCCTCTGGGAGGGGAACTGGGTGGTTCTGTACCATGTGCGTATGTTACCTATTCAAAAAATAAAATAATTTCAAAAAATGGTTTTTTTGCCTCTCATTTTCTGGAGCTCCCAAGATTTTTTTTGTTTCAAATCCATTTCTTACTGATGAGAATGAGAGCCATGGCCCAGGCCCGAGGCACCCGGTGGACCCTCTCTGGTCCCCTTTCCTCTACTGCCCTGCCGAAGGAGGAGGCTGTCCCGGCTCCTCTCTCCCTCCCTCTTGCCCTTCCCTTCCCCCATCATCCTTGCTTGTTTTCTTTCTTTTATCACCTCTCTCTGCTCCCTTCCCTGACTCTTTCTCCCATTTTTTTTTCCTCTTTCTCTTCCTCTCCAATTCTCCCTCCCGCCCCCCGGCCGCCTTGCTCTCTCTGCGCTTGGCTTCTCAGTCTTCTTCCTTCTTCCTTCTGCTTCCCTCCCTCTCCGTAAGGACCCAGAAGGCAGATCTGATGCCCCAGCTCTCCGTGCACACGCTTGACCTTGAGCAAGTCATTGACCTCTTGGGCCTCAGTTTAACAGATGCTTGTCTTGGTTACGTGAGATCACAAGGGTGGAAGCACCCAACACAGTGTTGGGCACTCAGAAAAGTATTGCCCACTACCTCCCCCCCACCCCTTAGGAGCTCTTAGCCCTGGGGTGGTGGATTATCAGATTATCAGACCCTTCCTGCTGCTCGGAATTGCTTAGAATCTGGGAAGAGGCCCCCGGTGCATTTTGGGAGGAGGGGAAGTGGAAGGAAGGGTAGGGAGGGCTTGCTGCTGTGTGAATGGACACACAGATACCGGTACTGACTGCACAGAGACTGAGAGTCATTCTGCCCATTTTTAGAGATGGGCAGCCCTGGATCTTATCTGGGGCTTCCGTATCCAGGCCCCTTGGGCTTGGCCAAACTTGGGATAATGGAATCTCTTCCTTCTCCTGGGGCCCCTCGAGACTTAGGCCTCAGGAACACCTAGCTGACAGGGCCTGCTGCCTGCACCCGAGGAGCTGAGCACCACATTCCCTGCTCCCAAGCAGCGCGGGCTCCACATCTGCCCCCAGACGCAACCCAGCATCCTTGACCTGACACTCAAGGCTCTTTGCTTTCCTGTATTGTCTTGTTTCTTGCCACAGGATGGGGACTCCCTGTTCCCTTGTTTTCTTCCACCTTCTTGCCTTGGCTCAGGCTCCTTCCTCAGCTTCCTCGTGTGTTTTCCTACCTGTGAACTTGACCAAATTAATTGTTCCCTGGTGCACCTAGCAACCTCCTCAGAGACCAGACTATCTGTTTCCATGCGTGTTCTCTTTGCAGGCCCGTGAATTCCTGGGGGCCCAGGACATGCCTTGTTCATATTTGTGCCCACTTACCAGGCTCAGCCCATGGAAGACCTTCAATAAAAAGTTAGTGATTAAATAAATGAATGAATAGATAAATAAGCATATAAACAAACCAAACCAAGACAGGAATGAATGAATGGATGGATGAACGAACGAATGAATGAACGAACACATCAAGCGGGATCTGGGACTCATGAAGTAAACCTACCCCACACACATGCAGTCAGCTGGGACATGGCCTTCTTGTTGGGGAAGTGGGGAGCAGGGATGGGACTGATGCCAGGTCAGCCGCCTCTCCCCTACCCTTGGGAAGGGGCATTGGTTAGGTTCCTAGGGAGTACTGAGAACTTGTGACCTGGACCCCTTGGAGAGTCCCAAGTGCAGATGCAAAAAATCAATGAAGATGGAAGTGAAATAAATCTAATAGTGAACCCAGACCTTGCCAATCCCTGGTCTTTGCTGCCAGTGAAGAAGCGCTTGGGGGCCTGGGGTTCCACTGACGGGAAGGAGGCAGGCTAGTCTTAGTGAGAAGGGGATATAAAACAAAGGGTTAGACTACACATGGAAGGAAACTCAATGCTCAAGAAGTTCTTCCCCAGTAGAGTGGACTCCCCAGAGATCAATGGATCAAAAAAATATCTCTATTCATCCCTATCTTCCAGACTAGATCAGGAGCCCTCTGAAGGCAGAGATCTTGTCCAGTACTTACCTATTTTCCCAACACTCAGCATAGAGCCTGGAGCTCAGTTAATATTGGCAGGATGCAGAGATGGATGGATGAGTGGATGGGTGGATGGATAGGTGGATGAATGGATAGATGGGTGAATACATGAATAGGTGCATAGAGGGATGGATGGATGGATGGATGGATGAGCCAATGGATGAGCAGATTGAGAGCTGGATACACAGTGGATAAACAGATGAAAATATAAAGTGATGGATCAATAACAGATGGATGAGCTAACATATGATCATATCAATAGCTAGATGGACAAATAGAGAAACAGATAAGTGGATGGATGAATGGACTAACAGATAAATGGATGAATGAATGGACAGCTAAATAAACTGATAAATAAATGAATGTATGGTTGGCTTGATGAGTAAATAGATGGATGGATAAAAAATGGGTAAGAAAATGAGAGTGGATGGACAAGAAAGGTTTGTAAACTAGGAAGACTAGATTGATTCTCAGGTATCAGTAAGGGGTGGGAAAACTGGGAAATCTGGGATGGGAATAGAGCCCCTAGGGATTTGGAAGAAGCAGTGGTACTCAGGAAACTGGGAGGGGAGGGTGTAAGAACCCAGGACCCTCCTCTGGTGGCAGGGAAGCTGCTGTGAAGGAACTCAGAGGGAGGGGGAAAGCGGCACTATGCTGAGCCCTGGGCTGGACAGAGCATAAGGGTTGGGGACCCAGAAGAGCCAGGCCTGGCACTCTGCTAGATCAGAGCTCTCAGCCAGCCAGGCTGACCCCAGAAAACAAAGACCCCGAGAAGCCACCCCTACCAGCTCTGACCCCAAGCAAGTGACTGTTGGCCACACGGGGATCTCAAGAGCAGTGGGCATCTGTGGGGTGAGGGGGCCCCAGCAGGGCCTGGGGGAAGCAATGGCCTCCCTGTGGTAGAGCTAGCCTTCCTCCGTCCCACTCTTTCTCCCCACCCCAGCCTCCAAGACCGCCCCTCACAGTTCCAGCTTCCTCTGGGCAGGGGCCTGGCCCCCATGGCCTCCCAGGCCAGCCCCTGGAGCACCACCTGCCCCAGCCGGCCTGAGACTTCCTGTAGCGCAAGAGATTTATGCAAACGGGCTGGGGCGGTGATGTCACCCCAAGGGGACTATCTCCCAGTGGCAGGCCCTTCGATAAAATCAGGAACTTGCGCTGGCCCTGCAATGTCAAGGGAGGGGGCTCACCCAGGGCTCCCGTAGCTCAGGGGGCAGGCCTGAGCCCTGTGCCCGCCCTGAGTTCGTCCAGCCCCCGACGGGGCGCCCCATCCTGAGGGGCTCCGCACTGGCCCCCACCGAGGCAGGGGACCTGACTGGCTCGGAGCTCGGCTGGATGTTACAGGCGTGCAAAATGGAAGGGTTTCCCCTCGTCCCCCCTGTGAGTACCGGGACTCCTCTCCTAGCCTGACCTGCGGCCCTCAGACGACCGTCCGCCTGCCCACCAGCCAGCCAGCTGGCCTCCCGGGCTCACTATCAGTGGGAAGTTGGTGTTTCCTCCCCGGAGCTCCTGGCCTGAGACCCAGCGAGGGGGCCATTGGCTTCTTCGGAGCGTGCCCTGGCGGGCTGAGGGCTGGGCCCATGGTGGGGCTGTGATCGGTGGGGCCTGAACGGTTATTTATAGATGGGGCTTGGGTGGCAGGCTGAGCTCCTGGGCAGGGTGCTGGGCTGAGGATGGTGAGGGCGGCGGCAGAGCGGTGGCAGAGGAGGAGATGGGGAGACTGGTGTGCGGGGGAAGCCGGTCCCCCAGACAGTAAAGGCTGGAGGGCAGGAGGCAATAGGCCAGAGGTCTCAGCCCGTGACCTGGGTGCTCCTGGAGACGGAGGCTGGCTTATGTCTGGGTCCCCAGTGCCCGGTCTGGGGCCTGGCATAGGGGACATGGTTGTTGACCCGAGGGTCTGGGCCTGGGGCAGGCGGGTCCCCAGGGGCTGGGCGGCAGCAAGAAGCGGAGCAGAGACTAGGACGGCAGTTGGGTTGGGGCACTGGCCAGGGAGCGGGGAGGGGAGGGCAGGGCTGGAGCTGGGCCCATCTGGGGCTGAGCTCAAGGGCGCTGGGGTAGAAGCCGGTAGAGTGGAGGCTGGAGCAGGGCAGGCGCTGAGGGTGGGACGAGGTCGGGGGCTGGAGGTGAAGCAGCAGGAGTCCCAGGGGAGCCCTGGAGGGCAAGGGCAGCAGGCCGGGGCGATCCCCACTGCCCCTGCTCTGCGTGACAGTTGCAGCCTCAGGCAGGTGCAGACCTGGGCCCCTCAGAGAGGACCCCCTCTGTCTTTCCCACCCCATCCCCGCTCAGCAGGGGTGGGGAGCCCTGGGGGAGCCGGGAAGTGTTTAGCAGGGCCTGCCCACCTGACTCAGCTTTCCCGGCCTAGAGGCAGCTCCCTCCCCCCCCACCCCCGCCCCACCCGGGCCAGGCCTCAGAGCCCCGGGAGGCACCCCAGGCCTGACATCCTGCTGTTGGGCTGCGCTGCCTGGAAACCCGGTGCTGGGTCCTGGCCTTCTTACTGGCCAGACGCACACAGCTCCGGCAGCCGTCCCAGACTGAGCCTTGTCCCACCCTCCGCACCCACCACCAAGAAGGTGGGGGAGGGGGCAGGCGGGGGTGGGTGGAGGTGGTCCCAGGAAAAGCCAAGTCTACCTCAAGAGAGCCACAGTCCCAGAAGCTGGGCCACACTGTCTCTGACCCTTGACCTCTCAATCCCTAACTCCAGACACAGCTAGGCAGGAAGCACATCTTCTTGGGCTGCTACACCAAACCCCTCAAGAGCTACTCCTGGGAAGGTGGGCTCCCAAGGCACCCTGGCCCCCCACCCAAGCTCTGAGGGCCAGAATAACTGTTGTGCAATCCCTGGGCACACGCTGCGGGGGTGGGGAGAGGCCTGATGACTCTCTGAAGACTTGGTGTGCTGTCCCTGTGCCTGCAACGGGACAGGGAGGAGTGAGGGGTGGGTGGAGGGGGAGAGGAGGACAGGGAGGAGTGAGGGGTGGAGGGGAGGAGGGAGAGAGGAGGGCAGGGAGGGGTGAGGGGTGGAGGGGCAGGAGAGGGAGAGGAGGACAGGGAGGAGTGAGGAGTGGAGGGGAGGAGGGG